>NC_134576.1:136157026-136757026 GCF_050947875.1 Dermacentor variabilis
TGGAATAATAAGTTATTCCACGCGTCCCAGCAAATAAGCTAAGCTGTCATTGAGATCGACTAAAACTCGCCAAATTTAGCGACTTTCTCGCCAAGCTGCCAACACTGATAAGCGCTAGGGCACCTTACGGGGGCAGCGCACCTTACGAGCGTCGTTTTTGTCAATCTATGTTTACCTGCGCGCTCTTTCGGCCAAAATACCTCTAGAAGTTAGCGCTTGTGCTTTATCCTTCCTGCAATATTATATACATTTGCTTTCTTCGAGCCATAAGCTCAAGATAAAGCGGAAGCGCCTTCACAGCGAACGCTTTTGTCTCTCACGAGACTGAGCACGAGTGAGACCACAGACGCACAGAATACTAGGAAGACGTTGTCGGTGTTTATTCTGCAGTTTGGCATTCGGGTGGTCGTGACGGGGCAGGCTCGTGGTGGTGGTGCTCGTCGGAGAATTTGCCGTAGGTTCGCTCGAAGGCCTTCTCGGATAGCAGGAGGGCGTAGAGCGACGGCAACGGCACCTGGCGTGTGGCCAGCCACTGCAGGCGCCGGCGCAAACGACTCGCGCTCGAGCTCAGCACGCGCGGGTACTGGCACACCTGCTCGGCGGTGTAGCCGTTCGTGAACAGGAGGTCCAGCACCTGCGCGAAAGAATTTCAACCCACGCTATGTTGAAGTTACGAAGAATCGAAGGGACTTCGTAACTTCCACATGTGTTGGGCCCGCTGCGTATGTACTACAGTTTCTTTAACGAACTTGCGTGTCCTGGAACTGGCCACTGGAGCCAGGATCACAGGAGGCCCGCAAATGTCGTGCACCTCTATGGTCAACAATGCGAGCAAAGCTACGGCAAAAGGCCTTGCCTTAATCTTTATTGCGATAGCAATTGTACGAACACTCCAGGCGCATTACTGCCGTCGGCGTGGCCGTAACGTTCCGCATAAAGTCCAAGGACGATAAAATCGTTGCCGCGCGCCGCATGCTGTATGTGCGAGTGAAAGAGTGCGAGGGGAAGCCGGCGGAGTTTCCGCGGTCATCGAGTGAGATGTGTTCACGTTTGTGTGTGCGCGTGTCACCCTGCTTGTTAATTTAGTTAGTATGCCTATGTTTACAACTTTACACAAAGGATAATACTATTATCCTTACTCCGTATAGCTGTCCACTAATTCGCTATCGCAATCGATGCTTCACCTTTCGGGCGAAACTGAGCCTTTTTCGAGACGTCGTTAGTCCTCGTTAAGCTCACAGTTTGGCGTATACATTTAACGGCGACTGGGGAACGCAGACCTTACTTTTTAGTGCCAATAGCTTTCCTTGGCTCTTTTGGCCGTTTCCGTAGTAGGTACGACGGTCTTCAGTGACCGGACTTGGGCGAGGGAAGGCGAGGAAACGCGTACTAAAAGTGTGCGTGCACTCGGGCAACCTAGTAGCGAAGAGGGGTCGAGGGAAGGACTAGGAGGGACCGTCACGCGTGAGCTCTCGCTCAACCAAGTTGCGGGTAGGAGCGGAAGGAGGGGGATACTGTCGCTCTTTAGCTAGCTTGATGTGCAAAAAGAGAACAAGGTAGAAGCGGGAGCCAACGTTTCGGCAAGTGCACTTGTCTTTTTCAAGGCGACAAAAAACAAGCCCACTTGTCGAAACGTTGGCTCCCGCTTTTACCTTATTCTCATTTTGCTCATCGTCTTGAATTTCCATCTCCCGCCTACGCCGGGTTTTCCTTCGCTAGCTTGCCCGTTCGTATCGGGCAGGCGAGGGAAAGGGCACGCGCTCTCGGGCAAGCGAGTTGCCGGGAGTGGAAAGAGGCGGAGGGAGGTTGAGGTGAGGCTGTCGCTCGCTAGCTCAAGGGGGGTGGTGGGGGGGAGGGGGGGTGGCGCCGAAGGCATCGACGCGTGCTTTCGGGCAAAAAAGTTGAGGCAAGTGACCGGAGGGAAGAGGGGATTCAGAGACCTTTAAAAAAAGCGGGGGGGGAGGGGGGAGGTATTGTCGCGCCCTCGCTCGGTCCTTCGGGCTATTCGCTAGCTTACATTGACCATGATCGTCGGTGGTTTCTGTCATAATGTTCATTCAAAGTTTTCCCGGCTGCACAAAACGGATGAATTATCTATGTGCAATCTGCCCTACCACAAAAGCTTATGGATCGCAGGACCTGAGAAAAAGCTGAATATCTTCGTAGCTGCGGAATGCAGCCTAGTACTCGGAAATTAGGAAATTTGCTGGCGCAAGATGGAGTCAGCTAGCGCGAGACAGGGGTTACTGGAGATCGCTGGAGAGGCCTTCGTCCCCGGGCAGTGGCCATAAAGATAGGATGATGATCGTAATGATTATTCGGATCTCCAGCCTGTAGTACAGCAAATGCAAACAACATAGTGCTACACGGATCAACTGGTTACGGTCTGAAACTATTCGGAAATACAATTTCTCACATCCGACGGTCCGCATTCTTTTGCAGTTGAATGTACACATATAACTCGCTCTGCTCAATAAACCATACCTCCTTGAGCTTAGGTGGTCGTATGCTGAGCAGGCGTGGGTGGCGGCGCACCAGATCCTCCAGGCACGTGCGGTGCAGCCTTTCGGCGAGGTACTCGGGCGTGTCCGGGTGTGCGCCTAGCACCCGCCTGGAGGCTCGCCAAATCTGCACGTGGCGCTGGAGAACGTGCTCGGGGCAGCGCAGCAGCCACGTGCGGATTGGAATGCCCAGCGCCCGGCACTGCATTGCTCGCTTTGCCATCAGAGACTCGCTATGCCGGAACACCCACGGGTCCTGCCGCCAGAAATGGTACACGACAAGTGTGCTTTCAGCTCAGAGGCAGTGACTTCTGCAGGTCTTTGCCCAGCCGCAGAGCGGCTAAAGTTATGTACAGGCCATAACCCAGCCGCCATAACACATATTTGATAGTACGAGTTCAGCTCCATCGACGGCGCAACAGTACTGTACATAGCAGGAAATCAGGTAGCATTCAACAACTCGAATGTGAATGCGAAACTACGACCGTTGGGTGATGGACAAGTTTGCAAGGATAGCGAAGCAGTTCTTGCACGACGCAGAGTCGGAAACTTTTATTTAACCTTCTTTTATTCTTGATGCCTTGCGGCAAACACTCGCGAATAAAAAGAAAAGAATACGAGTCACTGCCTACGAAAAAAATATTTCGCTATACTCTAGGGCGTGCGTCACTGCATGCTCGATTTTGTCAGCGGCCGAATGTGGCACGGTATCTAATACTGTGTCGCATGTAAATAAAAAAAAGGTCAACCAAGTGTCGACGTTGAATACAAGGCAGAATTCTTTGCAGCATGCACATGCCTCATGCTGTGGTGCATATTTGCTCCAGTATGTTTTCTGTCCTCAGGCAGCCTGCTCAGGCCTCAAATAGCAAGGCACGCCCGTTTGCATTATCATACAGACTTTCCCTCCTGATTTTTTTCTTGCCGTATTTGTAAATCTTCATGTTTTTTGTTTGCTTTTTCCCCATCCTTTACATTCAATTTACCATCTCTGCTTCTCTCACTTTCTTATTTACGAATCCTGGTTGTCTATTCACACCTTCAATTACCCTATAGTTGGTTGCCAACTTTCTTCCCCTCTCCCTTCATTCCGTGTCCACGCTTTTAAATACAGATATTTGTGCACTCTAGCCGACCATTTCTTTTCATCTATGTTCCTTAGTCTTTCTTCAAAACTAATCTTGCTCTGCCACAACACACGGATGAATGGATGGAGGTTATGAGCGTCCCCTTTAGAACGGCGCGGTGGGTTGCGCCACCGAGCTCTTGTTATTTTATTGCCTAATGTCCTACCTATGTTAAAGAGGGAAAAAAAACAAGAAAAGGAAAAAAAGAACCACGATGAATTCCCAGAAGCAAAGCTTCTGAACCGCTATTGTGAACTTTGTTTTTGTACGGCTCTGTTGTTTGTCGTTTCCCTACTTTTCTTCCATCAATCACACGTTCACCACAGCAGCGCCTCTAATGGCTGTGCATCGGAAAAGCTTTACGCTCCCCATGGCTTCCGGGATTGCGCGCGCCGAAACGTTTTGCTCCAGCCATCCAATTCGTACGGAGAAAGCGTAAGTTCGAAGTTGCCCGAGGCCAAATCCTTTTCTACACCACGGCGCTCGCAACCGAGGGCTTTTCAAGCGTCGATGAGGACTTCGGCCGCTCCGGTATTGTTGCTGCGACTTGGACGAGGCGACAAAAAAATTTATCGTACGCTGCTAAATATGATCCCTTAAAAGACACATAAATTTAGATACACCAGCGTTTTGCACTCCACCCGATCGGAATGTGGCCGTCAATACCGGTACATATCACGCGAGATCAGAGAGCACAATAGAAAGATATTTGTTCATGCTCACGCACCATTACTTTTTTTACGCTACACACTCACTCATACTCATCTACGCAGCTCAGTGCTTAGGAGGGGCTCGGCCCATTCTTGGTAGATCATCTGTAGCACTGCGACACCCATTCGACAAGCACTGGAAGTTATTTTATTACTAGTAGTGCCTTTTGCGGAGCAATTCAATCTCTCCAACTTTCTGAATAATGACAATTGCGACTAATCAGTCCTTATATATATATATATGTACACACACACACACACACACACACACACACACACACACACACACACGGTTCGCTGCCCTACAAGTCCCCTCCTCCATTCACTGAAGTGAAACTTTAAGCCCTGTCTATGCTCACACTCACCAACGCTCACCTGCATTCATAGTCACTTACACTTACCGGTACCCACTCACACTCACCTGCACTCGCTCAAATACATACTCACATCCCCTCACACTTGCCGACAGCCACTTACATTCATACTCACATTAACTAAATCTCGCTTTTGTTCATACATTCATTCAAATTCATTGGCACTTATGCCCATTCATACTTACATCCAGTCGCTCCATTTGTTTTTCATTGGAATTCTATCTCACACTTGTGAAATGTGTGTAGAGAATGTATGAAAAAGTGTATTCATGAGTGAGTATGCCGACCTATGCCCACGAAATCATGCTCAGCAGCAGAAAACGTGATATCAGTGCAAAGCAAGAAAGTCGAATTTGATATTACCTTGAGCACAGCTTCTTTGGAAATGCCACACTCCCTGAGAATCCTCAGCTTGCGCTTCAATAGCTCACGATCGTGGCTCAGCAAACACGGTACCCGACTTATCAGGTCCAAGCACTCCTGTTCGGACAGGGACAGCTCCTCGCACAGCAGGAGCATCCGGTCCCGTAGCGTAGTGCAGATGCCCCCCTTGTCAGAGACATAAGACAGCAGAGACTCGGAAGAGGAGAGCAATGCCAGCACAGCGTCAGAGCTCAACTCTGTGATTTCCTCCTGCACCAACCAGATGGGGGAATGGCGGAAACACATTAGGATTATATTCAATTCTAGTTTTCTACATCTTCATGTCTGTCCAATATATCATCTGCCACATGGCACTACTATCTGTTTAACAACACCACACAGACATTTAAGGGGTCTTGTAATGCACCCGAGAAAGCTTCTCGTGTGCATTACAAGGCCCCAATTGGCCAGCACCAATAGCATCACCACAATGCAGTGATTTCTTGCACTACAAGCAGAGAATGTGATGTCTAACTGCATCACTATGATCGTTGCTTAAAGATGTAACAGGCTATTGATGTTCACACAATATTGAGAGTACTGTGAAAAATCTATGACATCTGATTTTACAGCCAACTTAATTATTGCCTAATTACCATGACAGCCACATGGAAGCTGTTGTAATGATGGAAACGATGTCATCAACAAGACGAGCATATTGCATGCCAACGTCCACCAAGTAACATTTTTTTAACTATAGATACGATGCCATCAAAAGGCTGAACAGGATTGGAAACCATGGTGCAAACGTTCGCAATTTAACATTGATTCCCTGCTTCTGTTGGACACCACAGTTCTACATCATGCCCAAGTGAAATGCTGCATCCCAAGCACCCAAAGGTTTAGCTGAGGGTAACCCTCATTTCGCTGTATTTTAATGTTTCTGCAACCGATAACTTGGATTTGTGTGCATGAATAATGATAATTCCTTTAAAACTTACATCTGCTTACATACTGAGAACAGATCTAGAGTAAAAATTGTCTACTTAAAACATTGTTACTGGGTCCCTTTACCTGTACCTGTCTAGTGTATGCATCGATGAGCAGATGCTACTGTTAAATAATTTGCAATCAGCGATCCACCAAGGATGGCTTCACCGCACATAACTCAGCGGACAGACAAACCCAAGAGTCACAGTTCCAAGGGGAGGCAGCCTAGAACACAGTGTGTGTAACTTGAGCACACGTCGACTACCCTCGAACTACCTTTGTGTGTGTTTGCGGGAGTTTGCGCAGTAAATAGGACTTTGACCTCACGAGGGTGTGCTGGAGGGAGCGGGATCAGAGATGCTATGGAAATTGCAGAGCCAGAGCATGCATTTTTCCCTCCGTGGCCTACCTCGCCAACAGTCTCTTAATTCTAAATAACGAAAGTTCCCCAGTGACTACCGATTTATTGATTAGTGAGCTACATTATCAACAGCTACCACCACGGCTATTACACACTTTTTCACTTTGTTGGGCACACACACACACAAAAAAAAGAAGGAAAAGAAAAAACAAAGGAAACAAGAGAAGTCTGAAGGTGGCAGTAGCCAAAGGGGTAGCATGCGCTCAAGGAAACATTTAAATCAGTATGTGGCCTTGTTTATCAAATACTACGAATGAATGCGGTATACAATATCGGCAGACATGATAATTTATGAATGTTCAATCGCATGAACATGATAATTTCATTATTCTATATCTCAATGATGAGGTAAGAATCTTCCAACTCTAGAAAATAATAATGTTTTGAAGTGACACTTCTAAAATCAAGAAGATCAATGCTTTGTGTTAACTGCGTTTAGACGAATACGGCGTAGATATACCCTGTCGCGCCCGTTAAGACCCCAGGGCACACGAAACTCGAGTGTGTGAATAGGTCTGTACAGCTTTTCTGAATCAGTCCAGACCACACGGTGCGCGCACCATGCGAAACAACACCAGCGCTGACCCATCACTCTTAGTGAAAGATATCGACAGTATCTCTGTAGTGTTCTGCGTTGAACCAACTACACAGTCAGCATGTACTACATTGCCCGCCACATAATTTCCTGCCTCAACTTGTGTATTCTGTATTCTTGTTCGTTAATTTAGCTGTTTTCCTTTTTTTTTTTTTTGTCCAGTGCATTTTTTTGTATATTGTGTCGGATGCGGTTGTTGAACTTATGTCCATGTATAATTATGTTTTTTTGTGTGTGTGTTTTTTTTTCACTGCTGTAATAGCCTGCAAAGGCTGTCAGTATATATAAATGAATGAATGAACACCGAAGTGAGAAGGCAGCCACTGCAGAGCGAAGCTGTGCTGCATAACACATGCTTCCGTGTTTAAGCAGTTGATCTTGTAAATGATCTGGTCATTGGCACATGGAGATTTCAGGGATGACAGGGCCGCACGTAAGATTGCATGCACAACACGTCGGCTCAACTTCCAGCGATGGTCACCATTTCTAATGGAAAAATTATTTAGCCTGTGTTCGCCAATTCGCATATTTGCTATGCTGAACAAAGCAAATATTTCGCGATAGTTTAGGCCTTGTAAGGTGACATGTTTCAACACAAGTATCAAAATGAGAAGTACTAAAAACGAGTTATTTTGTGTTTTCCTGACACGATCGCGTAAGACCCAGGTTCCCGACTTCCAGTGTTACAAGTGTGACTGTCAATTTCGCCGTCTTCATAACAATGGCTAAGCGCACTTGCATGGTGTCAACAGTTTGGTGTTGGCATTATTTTTCATTAAGTTCGTCCTTACGCTTCCCTGTTAAGAGATGTCCACGGGACTGATGAAAGAATTGCAACTGAGCACACTATCCTTGTAGCTGAGTACAGTTATCACCCTCGTTCCAGCATGACTGTGTACAATACGTGTGCTTCCAGATATTCTGTGTGAGCTGTTGTCAGCAATACAAAACCGGCAAAGAGCAGTTACAGCCCCTTGCCAGTAAACACACGGACGCAAAATCTAGCGCAAGCATGCCCCCACCTCTTGGCGAATAACGGCCAGGCGTCGCCGCAAAGTGTTGGCGGAGAACTTCAGGACAGCAGGGTGCTTCCTGAGCGCTTCGCGCTCCAAGCGCTCGCTCAGCAGCCAGCGGCATGTGTTTTCCAGCCGATCGTCTGGCACATTGAAGAGCACATCCTTGTGTTCGCGTTGCCAGGCACGGTAGTTCGGCTCGCTGTCAAAGCCCAGCAGTGAGCACAAATCGCAACGTTCGTCTTGCGCCGGCGCGTTAGTGTATAGCGGCGCCAGCCGCAAGCGGTGATTTGGCGAGCACGCTTCGTGCGCCCAGCACCGCTGTAAAGCACGGACTGTCACTGAGATCAGCAAGCGTTTTGCTGGGAACGACGCCGGGATATGATGCGAGCACCGGCGGCCCAGAACAAGCAAGCGAAACCAAACAACACCGCACGCCGCCATATTCGCAGCTGGCACGTTGGTATGGATTGGATTGGAATCCTGATATCTGCGTCTTAAATGCTAAATAATTTTTAAGTTTAAAATTATGCGTCATATTTTTTTATTAAACCAAAAAAAAACATGTTGCATTGTTTTTTTGCAACAAACATCTCGGAAATTTTAATGTGCAGTCACTGAGAGGCTATTGTATGATACTGTGCTGTGGCGTGACTGTAACGAGCTAACGAGTCAGTGCGTAAATATGATGGCGGCCGCGTAGCGTAGGTACGCGGAAGCGAGTGCACACGCGAATGCGAAAGTCGCGCAGCCGGCAATGCGTGTGGTTTGTTGCGTCTGAAAAAGTTTGTGGAATTCTCACGACCCTTTTGTTCAGTCGAACTTGAATTTCTGTACGGCTGTTTGCGAGGCTTGGGCACGATCTCCTTGAGAGCTTGTCTGCCGTTGCAATGACGTCCCCACTGAAACCTTGGGAAACATGCGCTGCGGGTCGCCCGTCTACATCGACAGCCGGGCACGTAAACAATTCTTCCTGGTGAGTGGCCTGACAGCTGCAATTCCTGCAGCTGAAAGAAAGTAGAGGTTCCTTTCCGCACAGACAAAACTGAGCGTTGCCTACATTGCACGGTTCTTGTTTCGTCCGACTTCATGTGCCGTCGTAAGAGGAAAGTAGCGCGAATGATGGTAATGAGGTTTTAGGTGGGGAATCGGTTGCGCAGCTTCGGTAATTTCATCGAAAGAGGCCTGTGTTCTCGAAAGTGTCTGCTTCATGTTATGCGCTGAAGCTTCTGAACAAAAACACGGGCCGCACTGCCCGAAGTTGTGTGTCCTAGCTTTAGTTTAGTAATCCACGGGGTAAGCAACCACAGGTGACATGGAGCACGAAGTTACTGCTTCGAACGTTGTTCTATGTAGTCTTGGTAACTTTTGATGAGTTTTGATGAAATTAAGTCGTTGTTAATGCTGCTTGCCGGGTTCTCTCACGTAGGGTTCCGTCAATCCGAGGCCGCTCGGCGGCTTAATGTTTCGCAAGGTGTGCGCGATACCGCCTGCAGGAAAGTAGGCGATTGAGAGAGGATTTGTGTCGCGTTGCGTGCGGCCCAGGCGACCTTCCTCCCGTGCGCAGCGCAAAAGGCCGTGTCTTCCGGCTCCGCTGAAGTAGAGCTGCTGTGTCAGTCGCTTATTGCGCGCTGGGCAATTCCGTGTTGCTCCACAGTTCTTGTTCAGCCTTGTTGTCTGCGGGAATCGGAAAGATCTCTGAAGCGCAGAAGCAATGTCTAGTGGACTGTGCACGATCAACCGTGCGGTTACACTGAAGAGAGCTTGTCGTACTGATCGTAACTTGCCACGCTCGACATATAGTGTATATAACGTACGAGCGCCATAACATTTTTCGGAAATCATACAGCATCTATAGAGCGTGCGTTTTGTGCGGCAAGGTACGCATAACGTTTTCAGATAGCTGTGGAGGTTTTCTACCATTACTGTACAGCGTTCTTTGTCATGGCGCTGAGTGAAAATCAAAATTTTGCAAGTGGGTGCGTGTTCAAATACTTTCCTCAGCTTTTCGAGTTGAATATTCTTCGATTGTATCGTTACTTTTCCCCGGCAAGCCTTCTTTTTCTTCTTTTCTTCCACGAGCTTCAGCCTTCCCATGCAGTATACCGGGCAATAAAAAATCATCTTGGTGTTATCTTCTCAAGCTGGAGGATGCATGCCGTCAGCAGTGTCAGCAAGTTGGGAAACTTTGCGGTAAAGCTTCAATGATACATCAGCTTCTAGTAATTAATAAGCAGAATGTCACACTTGTAGATAATAAAGGTAGTAACGGAGCTGTCCTGGGTAAAAAGATTAATGCCATGTGGTGTAGTGCGTCCAGCCACATTTTGAAATTCTTATTCACCAACTATTGTAGTGTGTAGTCTTAAGGGCCTACACTTCCTAAAACTGTGGAATACTTATTGATATGCTGCTGAATGTCAATTGTTGAAAGGACTTGTATTCCATATGCTAGATTGCATATTGTGGTGCTAAGTCTAAGCTCGCTGAATGGAAAACACAAGAAGTAAACTGTATGCAACCTGTATTCACAGTTGTACTATAGCACCGTAACAAATGGGTTACTGGGAGGAGTGAGTGCTAATTCACTGGTTTTCTTTCAGGCCTATTGAACAGTCTTTGTTGTGATGAAGCATTGAATAAATAAAAAGAACTCTAGTGGCCTTTCTTGCATCATATTGTGTAGAGTGCACAAAAGAATATAGGCAAAGAGGTGTTGCCATGAACAAGGTCCACTTAATTCACCTGCACGATAGTCAACCAGTGCACTCCACAATGGTGGAGCTCAAGTTCAGCAAGGTAGGTGCAACACAAAACTCAAAAGGAACGCCAAAGTTCACATGTGGTGCAGGTGCTTTGTTTGAAAGGCTGGGTACAGCTATAGTTCACTAAAGTACATCATAGCGATGGATCCTGAAGTACACTTCTGAGGGATATGGTCTTAAAAACAGCAGACAGGAACATCCTATTTGTGCCATTAGCAAGACATGGTACATAGAAATTTGTGAAAGCATTGAACTGCTCGGTCAATTCTGCCAATGGCAGCAGTAGCAGCAAATACATGCTACGTGTTCAACTTATGGATAACTGTCCTTACGCTACATGCAGTGAGGCAGCATATTTCTAAAAGCAGCATTCACCATAGAACATCAGCGTTTCGGACTGATCTTGTCATATCCTCGCTGAGGAACCTTTGTGCTTTTTCTTTCCATTTCCCTTTGTTGGTTTTGCAGGGCAATAAAAATACACTAAAAATAAAGGTGCCAGCACTGACATTTTGACAGAGGCTCGTCATTTACTCTGAAGCAGTGCTTTTTTGATCAGCACAGAGAGCTGAATCGGGGGCTGTGGCAACTTCACAACTTGGTTGCGTACACGTGTGCAAAAATGCACATTATGTTGCGCAGATGTAGCAAATGCGCGTGAGTGGGTTCCAGATGGCACTTAGGCCTGTGTGCTGCGCTGTCTGCTGCTGCTTAGCACCTCAATGTCTGCATCAAGTCAGCACCACCTGTAGGGAAGTTGCAGAAAAATAGTGAACCAGCCTTCCCACCTTTCATGCATGCTTTAATATGAATATAGCAGAGTGCAACACTTTGTGAACTGGTTGACATAAACATAATTATCGAGTGGACCTATTGTTGGCAGAGTGTGACAACACAATGATATTTAGCAAGCAGTAGAGTGAGAGAGAAAACAATTAAGCTTCACGACCATTGTGCATGTCTCAAAGGTTGTTGTCGTTGCAAAACAATGGGTCTTGATTCATCCGGAGTGTGTCAGCTAAAGGTAGCCAAAGACAACAGGCAAACAACGCTTTCTTGTTGTTTTTTTTTCTTTGTCCATGGTATGCCTCCAGCTGATGCCCCTCAGGATAAACTGTTACAAACTCGTCCAGTTGCCTATCCTGTTGTAATGCATTCTGCTTTCGTAATTTGTCCTTGAACTTTCTCTCCTGCAAGCTGCCACATCAAGCTGTCTTGGATGTGGTTTTATTCATTAAAGATGCAGTTTTCAAGAGTAACGGGCTTTAGTTGTGTTTGCTGTGGTGGGAACACAACAGCTGCTCATGACTTATGGCATTTTCTGACTTTTACATGAAGGCCACTGGCATGTGCTCATGCTTGTGCAGTTTGGCTTGGTAGCACAGAACTATGAGTTCAGAAACTTTCTGACCAACATATTAGCATACTGTAACCTCATTACCACTGCTGCTGCCTTTTAAAGCCAGTCGCCCTCTGCACATGAGTCGAATAGTACAGTCAGCGTGCACATGACTGCTGCAGTAACAGCAGCAATCACTGCATGATGAAAACTCTTCACATTGAGAGCAGCAAGGTGAGCTGGACACACATTTCTGTACGATTCCTAACACCTGGACCCACACATATGCAAAGCCCTTCTGTCATTTTTGTTACCTGCAACATGTACAACTGCAACAATACCTTCACACACTTTCTTTCTGCCTATTCATGCTATAGTGCAGACAGACTTCGTAACATGTTCAACAGACTGAGCACTTGTCCACTGTCAAAAGTGGAAGGTTATAGGCTAGTGCTTCTAAAAGGAAGGTCACACACAAGGCTAAACCTGTGCTGACCAAGTTTTTAAAGTCTACAGGCCTGTGCTTAAATATAATTTGATGATAATTCCTGCTACCTCAGAATCATGTGCATCCTTTTACATTCTTTGATCTCCCTTTTCTTCCCTTACCCTGTCCCTTGGTACAGGGTAGCCAACCAAAACTATCTCTTGTCAGCATCTCTGCTTTTTGAAACAGCTTTTTTTGCTTCTGTATGTTCATTAACATTAATATTTTTATACGAATCTTGCATTTGTGTGAAATCCTGACCTAAGACCCCATAAACAATACAGTCAAGCCTTGATATAACAAACACAGATTTAACAAATTCTTGGATTTAACGAAGTGACTATAAAATGTTGCTCACCAATATAGGGTGTACCGAATATGGGCTATAACAAGTATTGCATATAACAAAGCTTTTTGTTTTAAAAATATTTGTTGTCACAATGTTGTCAAACATAACTTGACAGATTTTTTTGGTTACGTGCCAAGCTTAGGAATTTACCAGTGTGCACACTTATCTTGACATGCAGTCATGGCAATCTCAAAGCACATTTGAACGGTCATGTTAGAGCACTCGGATTATGCAGCAGAAGTTTTTAAAGACGACTTAAAAATATAACAAAAAAAGACAGCTTGAAAACGTGTAACAGGAATGAACTAGTCTTGCAGTGATAATCTGGCTTCATCATTGCCATTGGAGTAGACTCACAATAATGCTTAGTCACTCTTTTACATGACATTCAGATCACTGCTGGAGCATTCTGAAATGACCATGTGAATTGTGTGCACAATTGCATGCCAAGATAGCACAGCAAAAGCACTGATGAAAATAGTGTTTAAAATGTGTTGTGTACATCTTCAGACATTTCTGATTGGAGCTTTGCTGCAAATTTGAATAATATGATGTCCAAAGCCCTCTTTTGAAAAGTGCTGGAAGCTAGACATCTGGGTGTTTGTTCTTGGTTCCAGTATGTCACCATGTTGTGGGCTTACAATCCTTTCATTGTTTATAAGAATGTTTTACATCAGGCATCTTTTTCAAGTGGCTGAATGGGTGCTCTAAATGTTTGCCGGGCAGGTAATAGTTGATGTTCTCTTATGTGATATTCCTGTAGAGTCCACATACTTTCTGAACAACTTTCTGAAGAATTGATACTTCTTAATTCGTCCAACAGCTGTACACTTTTCATGTTATCAAACATATTAGGCATGCGGGGAAACCAAAATTTTCAGTGGACAGAATTAAAGGAGTTCTCACATATTTTGCATAAGATCCAGTGTCGGTGGCATTGTCAATAAGAAAAAAATCATCCTGCACCACACTGGCCCTCCGCATGGCATGTAGGTGTTACTGGACTAATTGAATTTCTCAAAGCAAAATGTGTAAGAAAATTTGTAAAGTCTGACATGCACACAACCTACATGTATGATAGCGTCAGAGTGTAATTTGAACATACAAGAAAACATAATTTTATTAGGCAGAAACTCGAACATAAACCCCTTTTTCTTTGCTTACTAGGGTATGAGCCATTGATGAGTCACTACTTGCAGCTTCTGCCTCACGGGGGTACAGTTTACTAGAAGGGTAGTGTAGCGGGCGGCACACTTCATATGGCTCCGGCGGCGTCACAAGTAGCGGTGCCGCTGAGATCGACCACTCTTGAAAAGCAGCAGATGAAACGCTCGCATACACTGCGACGTACCTGTGTGCTTGACAAGTGCACGAGGTGTTGTTCGTGTTTTTGCCCCAAGCAATTTGGTTATTTGGTGTGTATTCTCTTCTTACGCTCAGACAATGAAATGTGCATTGTTTTTTTTCTTTCTTTCTTTCTTTTTTTTGCCACAGATGCTAAAACGTTTTCTGATTGTCGCTGGAACCTAGCCATGCTGTCGAGAACACAGGCACTTACGATTGCAATCAAGTCCCATGCGGATGAACTTTTTCAACATGATAGAAAATGACCGCTGCTGTACGTTCAGCAACCAGGATCAAGTTTGTTTAGCTTTCTATACGAACTCAAGTGAGCAGATTCGGATCGTACGTAATCACATTCAAGTGACTGTGTGGCAGGGTAACTATACATAACTAATCCCTGCAACGTCGAAAGTAAGTGTAAATCAAGCTGTTACATTGCATTGCTCTCTCCTTGGCACACCTTTCAACAGCACATTGTAGGCAACGCCTTAGACGAAAACATAAACTGCGCTAATGAATAACTTCCAACAGCCGGACTTGTTGCTTCTGACACGAACAGAAATGCTCACGGATTGAAGTCACACACACCCACAGAAGCCCCTTATTCTGAAGAAGTCACTGAAATTCATCTGTAGAAAACATGTCCCACCCTCACAGTAAACACGAATGAGAAGAAGGAGAGGACTAGCACAACGATGATGCCGGAAGTCAAGCAGTAGCCTCGCTGCATCGAAAAAGCAGCTGATTGTTGTATTTATGGAAACTGTGCTTTGGCGAGCAGTTTAATCACCCAATGAGAACACTTCGTACATAGGACATCCGGATCATGACCCGATGTCCACGCACCATTTCAGATACAGATAGGACATTCTGGATATCCTATTACGAATCTCCCAAGGTTATCCCACGTGGACCTTTTCTTTTGACATGCACGTGAATATTTGCCCTCCAATTGAAGCTATGCCTCATAAGTTTCCTTGTAACAGAATTATGTTTTTTCGCATGTTCAACTTACAAACCGAAGTTATCACGTCTGCAGCTCGTGTTTACGTCATGCTACAAAATTTCTGATGCAATTTACTTTGAAAACTTCAAGTAGTTCAATAAGTCAATTGCGCTTGGCGCAAGGCCTAGAAGAACGAGGAGTATGCTGCACGTCCACACATGTGCGCGCGCACATAACGTGTACCCACAATATATCTGTTCTTGATTCATGGGCGCTCTGCCCGTTGCATCTATCACACAGTGTGTTCTGCTACCGTAATTAGCATTATGGCGAACACTACGCAAAAGGCCTTGGCATATGTCCGTAAAATGTATGCAGCTTGTCCACATAATGTCCCTGGCGTACATGCAACGAATGTCCGCAGGACACGAGAAGTGCGATCAAATGGTCATGGGAGGGGCATTCGGAGGACGTATTTGGCACTTCCATAGGGTGTCTAGGTCCTAGCAGTGGATGTCAATAAGATATCCATGGGACGCAATTCTTGTCAGTGGGGATATGGGTACAGCATTTCACAAATGGGACACAATTCGATGGTCTGTGTAGACTGTAGATAGGTGCTCACTCTACAGGCATCGCAGAGTATGGGGGCACACACAAGAGCCAGTATGGCGCCAAAGAAGGAGATCTGGATAACAACAATATCATTAATTGGTATCGAAATTGGCGTAAAAAGAAACGACCTGCATTACAAAAGTCCCGCTGCTTGCTTTGCTTCCTAGTCCCCGTAACAATGAAAGTAAGTTTAAATTAAACTGTTACACTGTACAATTGTTCTCTCCTTGACACACCTTTCAACAACGCATTAAGCGAGGCCCTGGAAGTTAAGAACTGGTCAAACAAATATCACACAATAACAGCTGGCGGCCTCCTTGCTGTTGTTGGAGCAGAAATGCTCACGAATTTAAAAGCAGCAGACATTGAGAGAAAGCCGGCGAAACACCACCTAAGCACTTTCAAGCCACACAACAGGCACCGCATGCAAGAGTGAGCGATTGCAGCGCCGCCACACGTTTCGCCGCCAGTGGTGTCAGGTGCCCTTATGCATCGCTGCCTCCACGCACTGCACTGCCCCTTTTAGTTCACTGTAACGGAGGTATGAGCCACTGCTCTACCCAGCACTGCCGCCGGGTTCAGCCCATCGTTGTGTCCAACAGGCCCCGTGTTGCACAATATCCAGTGTCAGTGTCAGCGGGGCCTGATAAAGCTGTTGCATTCCACTTTTAAAGGCAAAGCTTAAGTGTCCTCCATGTTTTTTTTTTAGTTCTAATTTTTGCAGTAAATGTTGTTCCTAGACCTATAAATCCGAGAAGAAATAGTGAGAAGCTTGAGAAGGCTGTAAACAATTTAGTGTGATAGCATTTCCGCAGCCAGTTTCGATTTCATTCCGTACGAGGATACTGTGTCGTGATGTCACAACACACTATAGGGTCATGCGAGAGCTGGACATTGCAATGTTTGGCACTTGGTCGCCTCATATGCTGCTGCTCGTTATGAGAGGCAATGTAGCAGGTAGCAGTAAAACTGATGATGGGGCGAGCCAGCGCAAAGCAAATGTCAAAACATAGTAACGCCCTGCTACCACATACTGGTAGCATGACACGTGACGTAACAACACATGTGACATCGCTACACAGTATCCTCCTAGAAAGGAAACGAAAACTGACTGTAGAAAACCTGGTAAATTATTAATGGTGCTCTAAGGCATGTCACTATTTCTTCTAAAGTATAGAGGTCTAGTACTTTCATTTGATGCAACAATAGAATAGTCGAAAATATACCTTTAATGGCCAACTGCACTGAACTTTTACTTTGGCTAAATTTGTTATACATGAGTAGTGTATGCTTAAAGCAATCTTGGCAAGTCTTCAGGTTTGGTAATTATCTACTTTCCTATCAACAGCCTTTAACTAGCACATGAGACGACGCATGCACCTGGTGGTTAGTGGATATGATGTAGATCACAGCACATTGCCTCCGAAATTTTTTCAGCACACAGTCTCAAGTGTCATGCCAAGGAGCTGCACATTCTGGGTCATGTATCAGTTCCAACGAGTGGCAATGGCAACATTTTTTTTTCCAGTTTCCATTTCGGAAGCTCCTGCTTTTTCTATGTTTTAGTAATACATCCACTCATATTTCAAATGTAAGGTTATTGCATGAAGGGTGCTCTTATATCCACGCTGTCTGAAACTCGGTTTTTACGCTGTACAAAACGTTGTTGTGGTGGCCTTTAATTGGCATCTGAAGGGGATGTAGCTCTCATCAATATGGCGATCAGCGTGTTTTGTATTGAAGAGTGGATGATTGAGCTTGTTTATACTGCACTATGTGAGTAAAAGCACGTAAATAAAAAAAGAAATAGAGAGGGAGACTAGCACACTGCCTGTATTTGTTGCAGGGACGACAGCCTTGCAAGTAACGGCGGGCTGCCGAATGGCCCCGTCGGCCAGCCTCACGTGACCCACCAACCACCAACTGTACCACCAAGGCCGAGCCAACAGCCACTGCATGGTGGCTCTGGATATGGCTATGGCTATGGATCGGCCATCTCCCCGTGAGTGTCTCGCTGCTGCATTTATTTACCAATTTGTGTAGTTCATGAACTCATTTCTTGATTTATTGATTCTGTTTGATTTCTCTGTGGAGACGGTGCTAGAAAATGGAGGTGATGGGTTGTAATTGCAAAAGCAAAATAGCATTCACACATAAATGTTTACCTGCAGCAGCTTTGAATGCATTTAGCTTGTTAGTTAACTAGTTTGTTTTGTTGGCTTATTTGCAATGTACAAAATCATCATTTGACAACATCCGTATCCTGGCCTTATTTCGCGAAGCAGGAAAATTATTTTAGCCTACTCATACGTTTTTTTTAATTTGAAGGTGAAAGTGTATGTTAATAACCAAGTGGAGAAGCTAGCTTTTAGCTGGTTGTGACTGCCAGACAAATATTACAATACCTATAAGAACAAACGGTAGTGTAGGCTCGGTTTGAGTGAATACAAAAATGTGCAATATATTGGCATAGTGAAAGTTTTGGCTAAATTGAAATCGGCTTCATTGCAACAAGTTTATAATGCTTTCAGAACTATGCCACATGCATTGGCCTGGTCATCTCAGTTCTTTGTATCTCCTGTTGTATCTCCTGTGTTTTAGCTTGGTAGCTCGCCACGGTGGCCTTGTACTGCTTGGCGCAAGGTCGCGGGCTCGATTCCCGGCTGCATTCCGATTGGGAGAGAACGCAAAAAATGCTCACATGCCGTGCTTTGGGCGTGGAGATGCGTGGGTCTCACGCGTCCCCTGATGTTGTTTTCCCCGCGTGGCTCCTGTATCCTGTAATTCGGTTTCGCCGCCTAGCTTTACGAGAGAGCAGCATAGAGTTTCTCACTATAACACAGTAGTGAGTGGCAGTACGAGAGATAGCGAGATGGATGGATGGTTGGATGGAAGGTAGAAGCGTCCCCTTTGATACGGGGTGATAGCAGTTGCCACAGCATGGATGGATGGATGGATGTTATGAGCGTCCCCTTTGGAGCGGGGGCGGTGGATTGCGCCACCAAGCTCTTGCTAATATACTGCCTAATATCCTACCTAGGTTAAACAATGAAAGAAGAGAAGAAGAAAAAAACACTATGAATTACCACGCCCAAAATTTCTGATCCCCTATTGCGAACTGTGCTTTTGTACGTCTCCGTCTTTTGTTGTTTCCATTCTTTTCTTCCACCAATCCTCCAATCGCCTCTTACTAATGTCTATTGCGGACATGTTTACTTTACCACTGCTCCCTCTGAACCCAAGGGCTTCAAGGAGGCCAGTGGTGCCTAAATCGACCACTGGGTAGACGTTTTCACATTCTAATAAAACATGCTCCGTAGTTTCCCTAGCTTTACTGCAGCAAGCACGTGCTTCTTCTTCCTTCTTATATCTCTTCTAAGGCATCCCGATCTCGCTTGCATGGATGGATGGATGGATGTTATGAGCGTCCCCTTTGGAACGGGGCGGTGGCTTACGCCACCAAGCTCTTGCTACTATGCTGCCTAATATCCTACCTAGGTTAACCAATAAAAAAAAAAAAAAACACTATGAACTACCACGTCCAAATTTTCTGATACCCTATTGCGAACTGTGCTTTTGTACGTCTCCGTCTTTTGTCGTTTCCCTACTTTTCTTCCACCAATCCTCCAATCGCCTCTTACTGATGTCTATTGCGGACCTGTTTGCTTTACCACTGCTCCTGCTGAACCCAAGGGCTTCAAGGAGGCCAGTGGTGCCTAAATCGACCGCTGGATAGACGTCTTCACATTCTAATAAAATATGCTCCGTCGTTTCCCTAGCTTTACCGCAGCAAGCACATGCTTCTTCTTCCTTCTTATATCTTGCTTTATAGGTGCGTGTTCTAAGGCATCCCGGTCTCGCTTCGAAAAGTAATGAGCTTCCCTTTGAGTTATCATAAATGGTTCCTTTCCTAATTTCGTTTTTTCCCCTTAAGTAGTTACTCATGGCAGGTTTCTTTTCCATTGCCGCCACCCATGAGATTAATTCAGCCTCTCTGACTTTCCGCTTGACCTTCTTTGTTGCTGTGTTGCCCACCCCACAGGCCGCATACTTGCTGGTAAGCTTCCTAGTTCTTTTCCTCCACTGTGAATCAATGTTTTGCCTGTACAGATACCTGAACACTCTCCCAGCCCATTTACTTTCCTCCATATTCCTCAGCTGTTCTTCATACTCAATTTTACTGCGAGCTTCCCTCACTTCAAAACTAGTCCAGCCCATATCCCCTTGCACAGCTTCATTTGTAGTCTTCCCATGAGCGCCCAATGCGAGGCGACCCACTGACCTTTGGTTCCCGTCGAGTCCTGATTGTACCCCTGATTTAAAGCAAACAACCGCATTTCCAAAAGTAAGTCCTGGAACCATTACCCCTTTTCCACATACCTCGGAGGACCTCGTACCTATTGTATCCCCATAGCGCTCTGTGCTTCATTATGGCAGCATTTCTCTTCCCCTTGACTGTTATGGTTTTTTCCTGTGTTTCCATATATCCGTTGCCTTCGTTTATCCATATACCAAGGTATTTATATTCTGTTACCCGAGGTATTTCTTGGCCCTGTATCTCCACTGTCTGTTCACTGTTTTCATTGAATACAATAACACCTGATTTTCTAACACTAAATTTCAAACCTAAATTGTTGCCTTCCTGTCCACAGATATTAGCCAGACGTTGCAAATCACTTTGCTTGTTTGCGAGCAACACAATGTCGTCCGCATAAAATAAGCCTGGGAGTTGCTGCTCTATTACTGTACCTGCCTGTTTGTATGAGAGATTAAACCCGATATTACTTCCTTCTAGCGCCCTCTCCATCCTCACCACGCAGAGTGTTGCGCCTAACGCCGCCTAACGGTAGCGGTATGAAACCGAGTTTCAGGTATGCATGCATATAGTACCATTCAAGGCTAGGTGGCGCGCGCCGCCGCCTCCCGATTCAAAGGGTTCAGCCTCAATCATCCATCCATCCATCCAACGGCGGGGTTACTCGGGCTCAAAAGGGAGAAGGCTGTGCCTCTTTGCCTAGGATTCGGAAAGCTGCGCGGATGTTCTACGCGTGCGCCTCTCCATGCGTCGGTCACCCAGCATGGGGCGAACGTATTCGCTCGCTAGCCGATCGCATACGGTCGCGGTGAGTTGTACTTCACCGAATTGTCGCGCGCCCATCGGCATTAGAGTTACTGTATGCATGTTCTGCCAGCGCCTCCTCTAGTTCTGTGGATAGCAATGGACACTTTGCAAAAAAGTGAGGGCGCCTTGCCGTAGGTCCGATGAATCGTTCTGAGCTCTGGGAAATGTTCCCCGTTGTCGCCTTGTTGCTACCTGTGCCATCGAGTTTGATCAAGTGCAATTCAGCCTACGTTGTTTGTTTAGTCGTCGTACGTCGTGTCAAAATGATGGAGGAAGGCTGTATTCCGTTTTCATTTATGGGCACGGGATGAACTTGACTTCTCGCGATGCTAGATCGCCAGCGACCACGTGTGGAGCTATCTGCACTCAACAAACGCGACCGTCCGGCAGGCCCATTGTGGTTGGGCATTTAAAGAGGATTACGTGAAGGACGTTGTGCTCAACCTGAGTGCCAGTGACCCACAAGTCGGTCTTGTTCCGGCAGCTCGCAGCAGGCACATTGGATTTAACGTCAGTAGATTCACTCTTGCTTTTCTCTTCTTGCAAGGTTGTAGAAGCTGAACCACCTCCATTACAATGCGCATTTAATGCTGCGCGAACTCTTACATGGCTTGGATAGATGCTAACACATGTAACCTGTCGCATCGCCATCTGTTGAAGCAGGCTGCGTTCCGTCGGCTAGCATTTGCTTTATATCGCTCGCTTATCTCGCACTTCGAGTGGCAGCATAGAATGATCGCACACTTTGCGCCATATTTTCCAACAGATTGCATTTGTCATATAATCCGTCGCATAAAGTTGCCAGTATATGTGCTGTCGGATGTGTAGTGACGTGCGACACGGTATGACATGATTCAAAAAATAATCGTTAGCAAAAAAAAAAATCGCAGTTTCGCTCACAAGGCGAAGCATCGATTGCGTTAGCAAATTAGTACGCAGCTATATGAAGTAAGAATAGTAGAGTTCTATCGGCCGTATAAACTTGGAAACATTCGCTTACTAACTGAATTAACAAACATGGTGTCAGTGCGCACGAGCTAACATTGAACACATCACACTCGATGAGCGGACACTCCCTGTCAAAACGCCGGTGTGAGCAAGCGCGGCAGCAGCAGCGAGCGAAGTGATCTTCGTGCTTCAACGCTTCACATTAACGCTTCAACGCTAGAGCGGCGAGAACGCAGCGCGCACAAAGGTATGAGCCGTCGGCAGACCGCTTTCAATATATATCGCGCGCGGCCGCGCAAAGTACGCATTTGTTGGCGGAGTCGAAGCCGCCCCCCCCCCCCCCCCCACTCCTGCGCTGCCTTCCCGCTTGTCTCCATATATGACACACGAGATTGAGCCGCGATCGTCAGTTCCCCTTGCGCCTGCAGCTATATGAAGTAAGGATAGTAGAGTTCTATCGGCCGTATAAACTTGGAAACATTCGCTTACTAACTGAATTAACAAGCATGGTGTCAGTGCGCACGAGCTAACATTGAACACATCACACTCGATGAGCGCGGACACTCCCTGTCAAAACGCCGGTGTGAGCAAGCGCGGCAGCAGCAGCGAGCGAAGTGATCTTCGTGCTTCAACGCTTCACATTAACGCTTCAACGTTACAGCGGCGAGAACGCAGCGCGCACGAAGGTATGAGCCGTCGGCAGACCGCTTTCAAGATATATCGCGCGCGGCCGCGCAAAGTACGCATTTGTTGGCGGAGTCGAAGCCGCCGCCGCCCGCCCCCCCCCCCCCCCCCGCCCACACTCCTGCGCTGCCTTCCCGCTTATCTCCATATATGACACGCGAGATTGAGCCGCGATCGTCAGTTCCCCTTGCGCCTGGTCGCGAAATGAGCTGTTGCTGCCGGAGCGCAACGCCGCGCGCGCCCTCCCTCCCATCTCCCCACGGCCTTTCGCGCGGAAAACGAGGCGTTTGCTCTCCGCTTTCTTCGTTCGCGCGTGGCACATTGAGCCGCGATCGTCAGTTTCTCGCGTGCTTTCACTCGCACATACAGCATACCACGCGCGGCGACGCAGTTATCGCCCTTAGACTGTATAGAGAACGTCACTGCGACGCCGAAAATGTCCCTGGGGTGTCCATATAATTTCTATTGCAGTAATATGGCCCTTGATTTTCATTTCATCTTAATAAAAACGCATGTTAGCTGGCACGCACACACACACAAAGTTTAAACTGGAGAGACACTGGCAGAGCAAGCCAACATCCAGAGAGCTTTAGCTTACACTGAACAAAGAGTGTGCTGTTTGCTTGGTGTAAGCTAAAGGTCTCTACACGTGGGCTCGCTCTGCCGGCGTCTCGTCAGAGCTCGGTCTGAAACCACTAGCCGAAGCCGCCGTGCACATGGTTTAAGCCAGTGAGACACTTGCAGTGCATGCCCACATTCAGATCTCGAGAGCTATGAGCGTATACACCGAGTGCAAGAGCGCTTTTTTAAACCACTAGCCAATGTCATCATGCGCATTCCGCACCAAAATCCTACTTTGCTATCATTTACATGCTGTTACATGCCCCTTTGTCCTACGACTTTGCTGCTGCACTGCAGCCTCTCCGGAAGTTCGGGTGTATGTGAAAACAGTTGTCACATAGTCAGGGTGGCTAGAAGAGTTTGAAGGCCGGGCTAAAATTGAAGACGGGCAAATATTGATACAGATGACTCGCTACAGGCCGACGTTCACAACATACACCTGTTATAAATTGGTCGCTGCAAATCCTTGAGTGCATGTTTGGCTGCCATACTGAGTCTGCATTCAATGATGTTCTCGCGTTTGCCCATGACACTGTCTTTAGTGGGCACTGCTACTTGGACAGAAACCAAAAAAAAAGACGTCATCTTGCCATAATAATTCATGCCATAATAATTAATAATATGCGACGAAGTGTGCAGGCAGGCCAGAAACATGGGCACGGGAGCATGCTGGAATGTCCAGCCAGGTGGGGAGCCATCTGCTAGCTTTCCAACCGCATGGGGTGCACTCGTGCATGCGCAGCAGCTTTTTTGCAATGTGTCCATTCGGCTAGCAGGCATTAGTGTATGAAAGGTGCAACAAATGCGCTTGTGATTGTTTGCACTACTTTGTTGTCATTCTTGATATAAAAATTGTTACAGCGCAATCACATGCAACCACAAAGTATGAAGGATGGGACACAAGGACACATGCAACCATATACACATAACCATATACTGCAACCACAAAGTATACTTCATATACTTTGTGGTTGCATGTGATTGCGCTGTAACAATTTTTATGTCAAGTATGCACCAACTCGCCCAGAAAGAAGTTTTAATGAATGTGTTGTCATTCCTTTGTCCTAAGAGCACGTGTGAGACCCCCCACGTCTGGCTGCCCAATGTAGACATCTTGGGGCATCGAACAATATTTTGGACAGTTTTGCTTGGTTCAAGACAACCTTTATTCGAACTGAACTGTAGGCCTAGCGTGGATTTTGATCGCTATCATCAGCAGCGTGTTTTCTTGAGCAAGGAGATGGTTGCTCTAGCTTGTTTGGACTTCTCAACATGCTAAGCCTTTTTGCAAGTGTTTTTGAAGAACTTTCATCAGTACGAGAGCCTCGTGGTCTGCATCGTGGGAGAGTGGAGTCTAGCACCTTCGGAGCGTCGGCAAGCGTGAAGCGAATGAGTACAGAAGCCTCGTCAGTGGTCCGAGTTTATGTAAATAGCTTGATAATGCTACCTGGCACTCAATGTTCCGACACCATCTGAGACGGTTGGTGCCGTCAACTCGTATGCTGTGTGCACCGAGCAGGATAGGACCGCCTCATAGAGCTGACGTCTCCTCGTGGCTACCTGTTTTGCATCCATTCTGGGTGTTGTTTTTGGATGCCGGCTGTTGTCAGGGTAGCTACTCATTGGGCCTAAGGCTTTATGAAGCTGCCTGTCGCACGTGGAAGGACACAACCCGGTGGACTGTGGTGTTAAGGTGTCCCACTTTGCTTCCCTCATTCTAGTTAGCCTCGCACAAATCCAAATTACTCGTTTGACTCAAAAAATCTAGCTTTGTTCACGTGACCTTAACAACTTTGTAGCCGGATCTCTTGCTAGCCAAGTTAAACATCATGCCATGTGGATGATGTGCATGCAGAATTCCTCTCCCTTGCACTACTTTAGTGGTTGTTGAGTGTACACAGCGTTAGCGGAGTCACCTCTGGTTTGCTGTCACCTGTACATTGTCCGCGTTGCTGCCCCGTACTACGATCGAGCCTCCCCAGGCAATGGAGATGCCTGGGTCTGGTGCAGCACAGTGACTTCAGCGGCCATCTATGTCTGGCTCGCAAACCTCAGCAGCTGGGAAAAGAGCCGGCAGTCACTAACGGCTCATGCAGCGGGGCGCGGCGGTGCGAGCGATGCTTAGTCGGGTCTACTACTACGTCGCCATTTCCGAAATCCTGGCCTGGAGTCATGCCCTTGAGTCTGCAGAGCTGGTGCTGTGACCAAGACGTCACCGGTGCACCCCAGAGACTGTGTCAGTGCACAGCTTATGAACAAGGGTGCATGGACATTTTCTCGGTGTGGTTACTGCTGCATGTGCCCCATTGTTGTGAAGCACACATTGATGTTAGACTGTGTGACATGTTTTGCCGGAATATGTAGTGATTTAAAGTTATGGGGGAATGCACGACTCATGCATCCCTTGATGTTGTTTTTTCTGCAAAGCTCTTGTCTTCTGTAATCTGGCATTGCCACGTGGCTTTACGGCAGCAGTCAGTGTAGATGCAGAGTAATGTGAGAAATGTGTTGCGCTGCTAACGCCACCTAACGAGGGGGGTACTTAGGCGCAAAAGGGAGAAGGCTGTTCCCCTTTGGCTCGGGGTCGGCAAGCAGCGTGGACGTTCCACACTTGATGGATCCATCTTTCTGTGAGACTGAGCAGAACACCAGAATGGACAAACGTAATCGTTCAAAGGCGCCACCATTCACGTGACCGTACAGGCGTACAATCAGGCGTTGGTGTTCAGCATGGGGTGAACACATTTGCTCGATGGAATGTTCAGTCACCTTAGTGAACATTCACTTGCTATCCGGTCGCAGTGAGTCGGACATCCTCGATTTGTCACGCACCTATCGGCGTGTTCTGTGGATAGCAATTCAGCCAGCAGGCATTAGTGCATGAAAGGTGCAATAAATGCCCTTGTGATTGTTTGCACTACGGTGTTGTCATTCCTTTGACGCTAGAGCACTTGTGAGACCACCCACAGGGTTTATGTTAGAGACACTAAAGAGAAACACTGAAGCTGTTTAGAATGATAAAGTATTCTTTCAAACTTAATCTTATGCTAATTTTGAAGTCAGAGGTTGATTATTGGAAGCGAAAAATAACTGTAACAGTGTTTTTTTTTTCCCCACACCAAAACTGTCATGTTGGTACGCCAACGTGACGTCACAGATGTCTGTGAAATTGCAGCGAGCTGGTGTTGCAACTTCAAGTCGGCATAGCTACCTGTAATTCATTTTTGCACCTTTTCTGGCCTACCAAGCCACCTGTTGCAAGAGCGGCTTTCTTGGCATTCTAGAAACGTAATTTACTAATAAAGCTCACCCTGCTTTTCTCTTCAGTGTCCATTTAAAGAACAGCAGACAGTCAAAAGTTATTCTAGAGCCCTGGACTGCCATGTCTCTCAACCTTTTGTGCAGCTTCAAGTTGTTTGGCCTTGTGATTAATTTCTTTTTTCCTTTTTTGTATGTTTTGTTTGAACAGATACGGTACTCGCTATGGCTATGGAGCTGGTACCTATGGATACAATAACGGCCTTTACGGGACCAGTGGCCTTTATGGGACCAGTGGCTTGTATGGAACAGGTGGCTTGTATGGAACAGGTGGCATGTATGGAGCAGGTGGTTCGTATGGAGGTGGCCCCTTGCAACAGCTAGCGGAAGAAAGCACCCGAGGTGCATTTCACTCGGTCGAAGCTGTTGTCCAGGTGAGGCAGGATGACTGGTTCTTCTTACTAAACCTGTATTTGGGCTTGTTAGTCATCACGCTTCCTCCATTGAAAACAATGATAATTTGTGTGGTGGTGGAAGTGTTAAGGTGGCGTGACTTGGCACATTTATCAGAAAGAGAACCTGAAAGCCTTAACCATCAGTGCAAGGTAGCACTTGTAATCAATTGTGTTGACCAGATATTGGGTTTTTCTTTGGAATTTGATAAACACGTTAACGTTTTATCATTTTTATGGAAATCTAATGTGCAAAGTACATCGATATGTAAGAAATGTTGGCCGTTCAAAGAGATTTGATGAAATGTATTGAACTACTTAAGTGCCCTTCAGTGTACCTTTAACAGCTTTACTGGGCTGCAGCAGCTGTTTTGTTGTTAATGTCTAGCCATTGTTTTAATTAAGAAAAATTCTCAAATTTCCAAAACTCCTGACAGGCATTTGCATCGGTGAGCTTGCTGCTGGAGTCGACATACCAGGCACTGCACAGCTCGTTCCGTGCTGTAGTTGGTGTTGCGGACCAGTTCGGCCGACTGAAGCTACACCTAGCACACACATTGTCAGCACTGGCCCTGGTCCGCTCCCTTCGGTGGCTGCTGCTCCGGGCCTGGTACCTGCTGCGAGGCAAGGGCGCCGACCTGTTATGCACTACACTAGTGCAAAAACATTATCGTCAGCCTACCACATTTGTTGCCCGTTGTGGTGGCTTCGTGGCTGTGGGGCTACGCTGCTAACCTTGTGCTTAGCAGTGCAACACTATAGCCATGAAGCAACCACGAGGTTGCGGGTTTGATTCCTGACCCGCAGCGGGCACATTTTGATGGGAATGAAATGCAAAAAACACTCACATAGTCACACACCTTAAAGAAGGCTAGGTCATCAGTATTAATCTGGATTTACTTCCTACGGCATTCCTCATAATCATATCCTGGTATTGGCAGGCGAGACCCCCTTTAATTCGTTAATTATTAATTAACACATTCAGTGTGGCTGTGGAACTTTGAAATTTCAATTCCTGTGTGGTCATGACCTACTGCCAAGTTGTAGCTTATAAAATCTCAGGTGCGTCGTGACAAACTGGTGAGTCGTGCACCTTTGCATCTTACTCTGAGTCCAAGAGAGGGAACGCCTCCATGTATTTGGTCTTCTTGAAGTTAGCTACACTAACAGCTAAACCTCGAACAAATGTCGTACTGCAGCAGCAGTGTCAGGTCGTTCTGAAGTGTGCTTTGGGGTAAAATGTTGTGAAACAGTAAACGACTGGTAACCTTGCGACGGTTAACTAATGGAAGAAGTGCTACATTAGCTTTCATTGAGGTTACCTATGGTTATGGCCTAATGGGCTTTGTCACTATTGTCACCATGTGATCTATGCACATTGTAAGGAGCCTTTATAACAGCTGAGACTTGTAGTAAAGTTGTGCAGGTGCCATCAAAGGGGCGAACTTGGACAGGTTTTAACTGATTGGGTTAACTAACATCGTGAAAATTACCCTTTTGAAGCCTAACCTACCCAGTTCACACCTATGGCCGCATGCTGATGCAGGGCGCAGTGGCATGACCGAGGCTGCCTGGAACCAAGCAACTAGAGCGGGATCAGCGATTCCTTCCACAAGCCCACCTCCCACGGATGGCTCTTCCAGCTGGCCCATCGTGGCTTTTTTTGGTTTTGTCGTAGGTGCACCATGGCTCCTGTGGAGGATCTTCAGTGCAGCAGCTCGCAGGGGTGAGTGGAATCTGATGTGCAGGTGCTGTGAAGCTAGAATTTTTCAGCCGTATGCTGATTTTACCACGGTGAACAGTGGTCTTTGCAGCATTTCGCACTGATAGTCTCCGGTATTGTATGCTCCTCGAAAATACCCACACACCCTGCCTCGAACCTCACAGGACGCCCTTGCGGCCTCAACTAAACGTAAGGAACTCCTCACTGTGTCATGGCACACGTGGCAGCTGCAAGCTAGTAGCGAGGTGGAAACTGTGGCTATGTTCAAATTCCCATTGTAGACTGCAAAGTAGACAGCTGAATGAATAGCAGCCATCTTAAGTCTCGCTTTAATTCTGATGGTGATGTCAAAGAAGACGGCTTCCCGAAGGTAGCATCGAATTCAAGAATGATGCAGGCTGCTTTGCTGTCCGTACAAGATGGCGACTGAGCAGGGAGCTTTGAAACTCAACAGGAGGGTCATCTTCCCACAAGAAAACAGTCGCGCTTCCCTATGCAAATAAAGTAGGCTATGATGTGTGTTCATCGTTTGCAGTGGCAAAGAGTTTAAACACAGTGATATTACAGTATTTACTCGATTCTAATGCGTCCTCGATTGTAACGCGCACCCATTTGCCGTGACCGAAAAAAGAAATGTCCTATACAGTACCCCGCACCTGATTCTTTCATACAGAAATACAACTTTCTCTCATTTGGAAAAACAAATATTTACTCCCAATACACTAAAGTTGCAATAAACAGAAAAAATAACAGTTTCGCCCGAAAGAGAAAGCATCGATTGTGATAGCAAATTAGTACACACTATATGAAACGTAAGGATAGTAGTTTTATGGACCGTATAAACTTTTACACATTCACTTAATAAGTTAACAAGTACGGCGTCACACCCATACAAGCAAACATGAACACGTCTCGCTCAGTGACCGCGGAAACTCTTATCAAAACGCTGGAGTGAGGAAGTGCTGTAGCTGGAGCGAGCGAATTGACCTTTGTGTAGCCTCTCGGCTTCAACACGAACTAAGCAACGAGAAGGCAGCGCGGTGCGCCTAGATGCGTAAACTTCCGTCTCAATTGCAGATCGATTTCAAGATAGGGGACGCGAGGCCAAGCCATGCGCAGCAGCTACCAGAGTAGAATGCCTCTCCTGTTTGTGCCAGTGTCCCTCACGCAAGTTTCGGGGACTCCGAACGCCCGTGATGCACCCTGATTTCCGTTCATCTCCGCACACATGATCACTTTCTTTTTAATTGCAGCATCGCATGTCTTCACAGTCAGCACTTCCATGCTGACAGAGCAAACACAGAAAACGGGAAAGCTGACGGTGTACTAACCTAAGCACATGTACTGCAGCACATGGAGGAAGCTACGGCAGCTAGGCTCGAAACGTGTACAGAGCGGCCATTTTGAAATTCCGATAGCAATATGGTAACGCAGATTCAGGGTCATATTCGATTCTAACACGCACGCAATTTTTGGGCCCGTTTTATCGGGAAAAAGATGCACATTAGATTCGAGTAAATACGGTATGTGCTTTTCTTGGCTTTTTCTTGTCGCAGACTTTCAGACAGTTCCAAGCGCATTCCATTACACGGGCTCAAACCAGTCCCCTTAGCTGTCTATGTGGACTGCTTCGATGACTGCCAGAATTCGAACACGCCCTTTATGAAGTAAGAACTGAACAGAAAAGAATGTCACTTGCAACTAACTCTTTTCAGAGCAGACAGGTTCAGTTTTATAGTGTATGTGCCAGCATGTACAAAAAATTTGCGCACCCCAGTCAGACGTTGGTGATGAAACTGTAGAAATGCATACTTATTCTATCATACAATCAAGGCATTGATGTTCAATACTCCTCAGATCCACAGATATCGCTGATACACGGATTGTGTTTCTTTTTTATGGAACATACCTCCAAAAAACAGTGAACCTGTCTTCTGAATAAACTCAAGTGACGCTCTTTCTTGTCTTCTCATTTCATGTTGTTTTGAGTCCTGTTACACGACATGTTTAGACTTGCTCCACGAAAATTTTATTGAAGGAAAAATGTGCCCATCACAATCCTCGTTGTGGTGGTAATCCTGATGCATTTTTATTATTTATTTAAAGAATACTGGTGGTCTTTGAAGATTAAGTAGGTAGGAAAAACATTGTTTTCAATTTAGCACACATTGAATATGTTCAACAGGTGACCAATTCCGAATAGAAGTAAACAAAGCAAGAAACTCTAGTTCCCTGATAAAGCATGACTGATGGCGAGCAACAAAACATGACTATACAGAACTTGCCCTTTTGCAGGTGACTGAAGACAGATATGCTATGATAAAAATTTGGAGCATTTGTCTGCTTAACCTAATAAAAAGAATGAGGTGATAGAGATATGGGATGATGAAAAGCAACATCACAAACACAACAATTTGAGCTCTATAATTTTAGGTTATATATAGGACACTGACAATAACAGAAACATTGTCATGCCAGAATTCTTGTTAAAAGATTTCTTATGTGACTTTTCTGCTTTAATTTGTTGTAGCTGTATGGTTTTTTTTTTCCAATCCTATTATCACTTTCTTTTAACTACTACTTGCTGCCAGATAGGCTGTGATAGTGACATGTGGTGCTTCAGTTTTGTGTGCTGATTTCCGGTTCGATGCTCATATTTTACCCTTCATATCTCTTCATTTTTCTTTCCTTCATGCAGTATAGCAAAGTAGACTTTCCTGTTAGGTAACCTCCCTGCCTTTATTTTGTTTCTCTCTCTTGCTGGCCAACCTACCTTCTAGCTTTTGATCTAATTTCCTTTATCTTTATTTGTTTTTAACAGTGCATTCCTGATTAATCATTATCCTGATTGATCACCACCTGTGTTGGCCAGATCACTTTTTCCTGTTGCCTGCGCTGTCTGTATATCTCTGCACCCTAACTGCTGCTCAGCCCAACTTTATACTTGTGAAATGTCATTGCTGTGAAATATTCAGACGATACAGCAGCCACCTCAGAAATGCTATTTTGTCAAGGCATTGCCCACTTCAATTCGTCCTGCCATCTGCTCTGTTAATATAACATTGATCCCTAGCCAGCCAGCCCAACTTTGGACGCCTGCAAAATGCCATCGGATTGCAGGAGTGAAAACAAGCCATCAATTTGATCACAAGGGCCATTTAGGCCATGCTGTTTTGTCACCACAGCATTCAGGAGGCATGCCACAGCCGGCAGTAAAGTGGTTATTGAGTGTCACCCTGTTGTGTGTTGCAGAGGTCCGGTGGGCATCTGGGGAGGAGGAACACCATGTGGCCGTCGCACTGTACGACTTCCAGCCTGAAGCACCCGGTGAAATAGCGATCAGGGCCGGGCAGGAGATGCGCCTGGCACCAAAAGGTCAGTATTGTGTGCAGTGAAAGCAAGACATCTATTTGAACCGTGGTATGCACTTATGGACAACTTTCTGTGGCAATGAAGGGAAAGCTATTGGAGAAGCCTTCTTTACATTTTTAGTGCACCAAGTATTCCAGCAACGTTTGAAAGCGGTCTTGGTTCTGGAACAGATACTGAAGCAGCATCGCATCCACACATGACGCTTCTGCATTTACGCAAACACAGAAGAGAGAAGCAGAAAAATAAGTCAAATTTAACACTTCGTGATGTATTTTGTCTTATTTTGTTGTTGCAAAGGTGTTTTTCTCCTCCGCAGCTAAAGATAACGGTCATAAAAATTTGAAACTTTTTTCAGGAGCTTTGATACTTGTGCATACTTGGCCTCCGTAGCTCTCATTTCATTGCCACAGAAAGTTGTCCACCAGTGTAGTGCTGCCTGGGAGTCCCGTGCTGCAGCAGCACTTTTTTAACTTTCCTGCAAGACACTGGTCTCTACGAGATGCTTCAATTCTGTATGTTGCGTTATGTGTTTAACTCAAAGGTTGTGTGTCCTTTGTGTATCATTTCATTTGCCATCCATTTATCATTGGATTTATCATTGGAAGCTTTTCTTAATCTTCCATCTTAGTTGTGATAGTGAAAACTTGCAGATACAATAATCCCTCGTTATAAAAAAGTCAGCAGGACGGTGAAAAACTTTGTTATAAGTGGTAATTCGTTACAAGCGACCACTCGAGAAGAGCTAAAAGCAGTCGAGCTTTAATTGCGCCACAACTGTGAGGAAGTCAACATACAGTGTATTCAGTGAAACAAAACTTTATTCAGATGCAAGAAAAGTGTTGAGCTTTGGCTGTTTCAAGTCCTTACCGGGCTCGAGCAACCCCCGCTCTAATTTTACCAAGCATTGCACGAGGCCGTGGTCACCACCCATGCATTCCGCCTTATTTCGTCGTAGGCGTAGGTACTCCCGTATCTGCACCATAGTTGGTACTTCACGTGGCTCTTCATCCACCAGCTCTTCATCCTCGGCGGGGCCACCAAAAGTGTCAATTAGTATCTTTGCATCCATCGCCGGGGCGACCATGGGAACAGTAGCATCAGCCTCTCGGAAGTCGCCTTCTACCTCTTGGCCAGCAATTTTGTGAACAGCCTCGTACAAATCGCTGCAAGTCCGGTCATCGTCAGGCTAATCATCATCAAGGTCACGGACGACGGCACGGGAAGCAGTTGGTGACCTTCGAAAGTGTGAGTTCTTTCCATGACAAGTTGAGCAAATGGATCACACCAAGCAATCAATGTTTTACCTCTTGCGGCACAGCTTCCGGGTGGTCTCAACGATGCCCTAATCCATCGGTTGCAGTGCCACAGTTGTGTTTGCAAGCAAAAATTCCACAGTGATCGTCTTGAGATTGTCGATCTTCCCATGGCTCGGACAATTGTCAATTATGAAAAGCACTTGCTGATTGTTTGTGTCGAACGGTCTGTCCAGAAGGCGCACATACTCTTCAAAAATAACAGCAGTCATCCATGCTCGTTTGTTACTTCTGTAGATGCATGCCTTGGGAATAGTTGCATTTCGGAAGCACCGTGGTCTCTGCCTTGCCCACTATCAACAAGGGAAGCTTGTCCTCGCCTATTGCATTGGCACCAAACAGCACCGTGACACGGTTCTTGCTCTGTGTTCCTCTGGATAAGGATCCACCAGGGGCAGTGAATGTGTGATTTGGTAGCATCTTGTAACTAAATGCAGCCTCATCTAGGTTGTAAATGTCTTACTTACTTTCGTCATACTTTTCAAGTAGAGCTTGGAGCTGATGTTGGCATGTGTGGCGCCATACGTCTACAGTGTCCCGGTTCACGGCTGCACTTTCTGCAACGATCGACTTAAAGGTCATGCCGTGTCGTTTCTTGAACCGCTCAAGCCAGCCATTGCTGCACATGAAATCTTTATGGCCCATTTGGAGGGCGAGAGCCTTGGCTTTTGCAGTAAGTGCAAGTCCATGTACAAGGAGATTTGCACTCCTGGCATTCTTCAGCCACTGTAGAAGTGAACCTTCCACTTCAGGGTATTTTGAATTGCAATTCCTCTTTCTCTTCACCGAGAAGCTCTCTTCAAAGCCATTCAACACATCTTCCTTGTTTTTCAGTACAGTTGATAAAGTAAAATAATGTAGACGGTGGTATGCCAAATTCCTTTGCGATGTCAGTTTTCTGCTGGCCGCCTCTTTCCACGTCTTTTATCAGCAGAACTTTCTGCTCCAAAGTCGGACACTTTCACCCACAGACTGACGGAGCCATTTATCACTGTAGACCACAAAACCACATGCGATACACACCTAACGAAGCACTCTGAATAGCACACAATCACATGGCCTCCAGCCTGGATCCAAACGCAAGCACCGTCAGCGCCAAAGTGGCTGAATGTGGCGGGCGACGCAGAAGGCAGAAGCTTCAAAATGTCATCGGGGCATCTTGCTTTCCTCATCGGTGCGTGCTTGTGATGGCAACGGTTGCAATGGCAGACTTGGCATCGACTTCACGTGTAGCGGAAGAAAGGGGATCGCTGTTGTGGAGACCAAAAAGCAGGAACCACGGAAGGGCACCTGTTGGTGGAAGATTGTGCTCTGCAAGGCCGGCCGGAAGACGGCAGCTTTGGAGGAGCAGCTATGTCGAAACTGGCAGCGAGGAGGCGAGGAGGCGAGGAGTTGACATGAAGGCGAGTGAGAGGAGTGACTGGCGTCCAAATGGCTTGCAGACTGGAGAGTGAATGAGGAGAAAAAGGCAGTGGCCACTTTTATAGCGGGGGTGCGGAGGTCACAGAAGACGGTGAGAGTATCGCGCTATAAAGTGCCGCAAGTGTCGTGGCTCGAGTCTGAGGTTGTGTTTGTTGCGCTCAAAAAATGATTAGCCATTCATTGTGGCTATGCAGTGCGATTGTGAAAACTGAACGGTTTTTCAGTAGGGGCTTTGCATGATCACTGGGCAATTTTTTCCCGAGGTGTGCAGTCATGAAGTTTGCAAAACGAGAGTTTTTCTGTGCACCATTGTCGACGACACTGTGCTAATTCTACAGTTCGAGTGTTGGTGTACATGAACTTACCCATCCGCACCATTGCCAAATGTCTAGGATCAAAATTAAATGACCCTACCACACATTTAGAGCGTTTGTCTAAAGTCTGATGGCACGAATCGAGCATGACCGGCTCAAAAAAATCATCGGGGAAACACCAGCTTGCGTTGACCTGCCATGGTGACAGCCTGACTCGTTAGTGTGTTTTTGGCAAGTTATCGGTCCATCTACACCGTCAAAAATGCAACAAAGCTAGGGTCGCTCACCACTTCGCTCTAAGCGGGGCACCCTCTTCGTGCGCTTCAAGTAATGCGGCTTAAAATGCATGTGCTTGGGTCGGGACCGGAAGAAATTTCAAATAAAGCGATATTTCGAGTGAAGCGATTTCTTTATAATGAGGGATTAACGAGGTATTTGTAACTTTATGTGTTCATTTCAAATATGAAGTCCACGTTCATTTATTTCATTTAATTTGTATTTTAGGTAAGCTTCTGTTACTCATGTTCCAGAAAAGCTTGCAAAACATAAGTTCCTCAAATTACACTAAACAGGGCGTCAACGGTTTCTGCCTGTTTCGAGAAATCCAATAAGACTTACTTTATTGCTCTTTCTGCCTTAGATAGAACAATAGTTGCTAGAGCTCAACTTTCACACTCAGAAGAGTTTTCTTTTTGTTCTTGTTGGTCCACCTTAGAACTCTTGTTTTAGAGTAGATGGAGCAATGAGGTTGGTCTTGTTGGAATAAATATTTAAAAACATTTTTGGTCCAAGGCCCAACTCTCCTTTGAGTAAGGATTGGTTGATGGATTATAGTCGTCTCTATGGTCATCTCCTTACAGGAGTTTGATGTATGGTGACCCGAAGTTTTAAATATAAAATCCTATGCACTTGACAATGCTTTGTTGTGACTCAAGTTTTCTACATGATTTTATATTTTTAGTCTGCATAAGTTGTTAACTGATACTAAAACCAGTCTGCATCTCAGCAGCAGCTGCTGCTCACCTCTCCAATAGCAAGGTGTGTGTTTATGACGGCAGCCTTTTTAAAACAGTTTTGTCCCCTGATGACGGCCTAGGCAAGCAAAGATGTTAAATCTATTGTAGAACAATGCAGACCAAAGTGCGCAATTTTGTTGCTAAACTTGAGCAGGAACAAAGCAATGGCAAGTATAAAGTTCTCCTTCAAAGTTGTTAAAATAAAAAATGCCGGTGAGTCTATGAGATGCAGCTCAGAATTGATGACCCATCGATACTGTGTGCTTTTATCTTGCCTTGCAGAAACAGTCTTCAGCCTTACAAAAGTTCTTACAATCACACTTTCATAGCTAAGATTGGTTTAGGTGCCCTTAACGGTGTGACTGTAGTGCTCATTTTCTGCACACCGCAGAGCTACAGCCTCGAGTGCGTGGCTGGCTGCTGGCCAGCTTGGACGACGGTCACCAAGTGGGCCTGGTGCCGGCAAACTACGTCAAGGTGCTGGGAGTACGACCAGCCAACAAGGGCGCTACAGCAGAAGTAGCGCCACCACCACCTTGACTTCCTGCTTAGTCATTATTATTCCTCTGTACATAGTCTGTGGGTGTTGAAAAATTAAAAGAATTTGCATATTTAGGTCGATGAAACCTTTTCACAATTGTAAAGCTACCGTTCCTATAAAGGAGGCAGCATAAAAAAATTATATTCTGGGGTTTTTGCATATCGAAACCACAATCTGATTGCAAGACACACCCTAGTGGGGGGCAGCAGATTAATTTTGACCACCTGGGGTTTTTTAACATGTATCTAAATATAACTGCACAAACATTTTTGCAATTCACGCTCATTGAAATGTGATCGTGCAAGCTTACCGTGACCCTGCAGATTTCAGAATCTTTGACAGGTGACATTTCACGCGGAATTTAACAAGGAAACGGAGCAGATGGCGGGCAGCGGTGATTGAGTCACGTGATGCATGGTCCTTTTGTCTGTCACGCACATTGGCCTTGCGATAACCTACCTGCTGTAAATTTGGGATAGCCCTTTGTACCTTGGAGAAAAGCTGGAAAGCACAACTTTCTATGCAAAAATAAGATTGCCACAAAACACAGGTCCGCTATTAAACTTGATAACCTCATTAGTATTCAGTACAACAGAACATTACTAATTAATTAGTTTCAGAGGAAATAAATGGAACACTTCATTCTGTACAAGAGAAATTCTCTTGACTAAAAAAAAGATCTTCCAGACCTTCATATGCCAGAACCAAGCTGTAATCAGTGCTGCCATACTGATTTGTTTTTTTCTTTAATAAGAGTAGAGCGTATGGCATATCTTGACTTCTGTCTACCTATGTTATAGATAGTTTGATACATTCAATTGTTATGCAATACTAGGAGACTCCAGGGCACGTGCAGCACCACATCTTTTTGCCAAAAATTTGTAAGCATTACATTTTGTTAAAATTCTTTTATATTTGATATTCTGCTTTTTTTGTCTTGATTCCACTCGAAATCTACTAGTATTTGGTATTTGCAAGCCCCTAATAATTATTAGACAGTATTAGAGATATGCAGCACGTGAGGTCGTGCATATGTAGCGAAGCGCGCGCACATGAAACTGCAATAGTTGGACGGACGTAAAAGTTGAAAAGGCGGATCGCTCACTTGCACGTGAAGGAGCCGGTAGTGTGTTACTCAGTGCTGCCATATGCCAGCTTCTGAAACTGTGTAGCCAATATCGGCCGCTACGAAGTCAAACCACAAGCCATATCGAAAGAGTCGTATAGAAAAAGCAGTAGGAAAATGCACTCTCGTGGACACGCGAGAACGTCCCGCAACGGCCATGCAACCCGGAGCAAACGCTACGCAGCTTTTGAAAAGCTGCGAGCGCGAGCAAGAGACCATATGTGCTCCTGCGTACTGCAGAACTGTTGCGGACGCCCAACTAAATCTGTCTATTTGTTTGAAGAGCAGCAAGTTGTACAAAGGGATGATCTTATTTAGTCATGCATGAGCTGGATAGTGTATATGCATATTTACATGAAGTGCATCATACATAAGTGATTTGTTTAAATTCTCAGTGGTGTCCATAGTCTCATGTCGCACTCGTGCCATTTCTGATGCATTGATTTCTCCTAGTGCAACTGCAGATTGAAACACGCCAAGGGTCACAACACGTTGGCTTGTATGCAAAAAAGTGTGTTCTATTCCACTTGTCGATGCATGCATCCATGGCATAATGGTTTCAATCTGAGGCTTGTGTGCTAGAGGTCGTGTGTTCGAATCTTGCTGTCAGCCAATTTTACTAATGTTTAATTATTTACTTGCGCCTTACTTTGCTGAAAATGGCAAAGTCATGTACTAATACCAACATTCCCAGGCTGGCTGAATCGCCCTGCTTGCAACTCCCATCAGCACTAGTGCCACAGTTTTCCCTCAAGTAATTATTCTACGAAAGTGTGTGCTTGAAACGGTAAACTACTACTTCAGTGCACTGTTCCGAGATGGCACCACCATGCCACTATACGTATTCGGCATTAGAGGCCAGAAAGGTACAAAAAAGTGCCTCGAACTCTGTAAAAAAGCTTCGCTTTAATAGAAAAAGCCCTGGCATAATTTTTTTTAAGCCAGATGTAGACGCTTCACTGCATTGGTATGCCATGCTCCTCATTTTCTTTCTTTCTTTTTTTTTTTTTTCTGTCGGTTCTCCTAGTTTCTGCCCAATCGTGTTCCTCCGCCACACTGGTGTGCTGTACAACCAAGCTTGTGTTAAAATGATTGGAAGATAGAGCATCAAAGGAAAGGTTCTGCGAATGCATGGTTGACCCTACCTGCACAGATGTGTCAACGGCTGGCAACAATCGTGAACACCCCATATGTTTAATTAGTTGACCAGGCAAGCAAGATGCAGTTGCTATGAAAATGCTGCTATTTGGACCACCAGTCCCAGTGTTCCTTTGCAAAAAAAAAACATCTGCCACACTTTCTCGAACACAGCTGAGCTCGCCAGGGCCTCTCCTAAGCTTTCCATCTTCCATGGTCTTTATCGATAAAAAATTAACTAGGCCCAAGCAGATGTCGTCAAAATTCGTGACAACACGGAAAGCTGATCGTGGAACTTCAAGTGTGGCGCTGCCACATGTTTTCTATCATTCCATTTTTCGTGGTCTACCAAGCCTCTCCTTGCAGTAAGAGTGGCTTTATTGGTATTATTGAAAGGTAATATATATCTTCAGTACCCCTTTAATGTTGCTTCTTTATGACCATCACTTCACTGAAAGATGAAGACCTCCCTCGGGAATCTCCCTTCAAACACCTTGCATCGGCAGACTCCATTCTTGCGTGCAAATTTCCTAATCTTGTCGCACCACTTAATCCCCACTTATCCTCGTCCATGTTTCTTTTCCCCATTCTGTGGCTCAAATAGACCACTGATTATATTCACTTTGTGCATTACATGACCCGCCAAACTGCACTTGATTCCTCTCAATCTCAACTAGAATATAGTAATAGCTACACCAACTCACCGGTGAACTTTGAACACCTACATGCCTGATACCACTTTGGAAAGCGATGTTCTCGTAGCTGAAACATTATTTAAGTGCATAGTTGCTTGCTGTCAAAACTACCAGGTGAGTTTGTGCAGTCATGGATAAAAGAACTGGCACTGCAACGATGCTTCTGTTTCAGGCAAAACCAACTGCGTCAGCCACGTGGTTTGTAGCGAGGTAGACATCGTGGCAACTACAGTCAAACCTGCTTATGATATTGCTTTTAACAATACATCGGATATAGCAATGAGCACTGGATGCACAGTCAACTTTTTACGTGCCTTATGGTGAAATAAACCTTTTACTACAACGCTCCCACGGTGAATTATTGGTTATAACAATTAAATCCGGCTACTGGATGCGTGCACTGAAAGTAGAATTGAAAAATCCATGAAAATAAAAATCGTTAGCCATTCCAGGTGGATGACCAGCAAAGTTGTTTAGCACACGACACAGAGGTGACAAAGAATTTTGAACAAAGATGCGAATACTTTTATTGTCCTGATCAGTGGTCATTGTGACGGTAGGTACACACACACAATCTCGTGTAGCATGACTACCAACTGGGAACGGGGAACTGGAAACTGGAAAACTGGGAACTTGTTTTTCTGTCGGGGAAAATTAGCTGCCATTTTATTGAAAGGGAACAAAAGTCGGCCTAATGCTGGCTCGACCAAGAGATAGGAATCGTAACGAATTGTCTTTGACACCGTGTCGTTGGCTGGAGGAGTTGCCAGTGCAGTCAGCGACGGATTTTCTAGATGCCCGATTTTTGGGGCATGGCCTATTATGCGGTCGGCTTCGCGGCACCACCTAGTTCCCATGAAGTCAGTGCATAAAAACGTCTTAATTTCGAAAGCAAGAATCCTTCACCATTTGATTTTCCAGATTTCTTCCATGACCGCAGGTCCCCCCAAAATGGCATTAATCAAACCCAACACCGCCGTTTTGATTATCTCGCCGCCTCGAACCGGCGCTTCACATGCAGATCCGCTGGCAGCCGTAGCTTCCACCATGGCAACGCGAGGCCTAACTACTTCGACGTTCGCTGTTAAGGTTCTTGCCATTCGGTGCTGTGTTCTTTATTGAAAATTCGCCGCTGTCAGCAATGGCACTGATTCCACCTCTGTAATCCTCGCGATCGGCTTCGAAAGCATGGCGCATTGCATAATGCAAGTTTCCGAAAGGCAGCTTCGCCTCATCACAGCAATATTATGCAGTCCAGTACCTGTCACAGTACGAGCACTGTTATCCCTAAGAAGTGTACTGGTAGGCCTTCAGAGCTTTTTTGGGCGTGCCTGTGGCGATTTGAGCCCTTCGGGGCAGTAAAAGACATTCATTCATTTTTTTGGACGTTTTCGCAGCCCCTAGGGAATCCAAAAAATAGGACATTGACTGTACAACTGACCAAGAGGGTGCTTCAAATGGCCCATGAAGCGAACGCGCGGCATAACGAGGATGAGAACAGAAAGGACTATCGCATTGAGAAATGATCGGGAGAGGAACTGTGCCGCCTCTTCTTTGAAGGAGCTTAAGCTCAACAAGCAAAGTGTTGGCTGATGCCAAGATGCAGATGACCCTCATCCAAACCAAAATAAACCCTTTAAAGCAGTGAAACGCAACACTGAGGCATTGTGCACAGGCTGAGAGTATGTTGGGACAGTTGAGGTTGACTTTCCAACTGCTGAGAGAATCTCACTTGTGACAAAGTTCGTGCGTAATACGAATGAGTTCGGTTGATGGAAATAGCTCATTTTTGAAAATATTTGCTTCTGTATGCATCTCTTTTTATTCGTATTTGAATATGTTCAACTCGATTTGCAATGGGCTTTACCATAACTTTCTTTTTCAAATATATTTTATTCACTGAGCATTTTACTAACCCCTCTCGTCAGTTTCCTATTTTGAATAACGTAAGTACTACTTACTATTCAAACTGGATTTTTTTTTTTAACATGCTTACTAGAGCGTGACACCATGTCGCCCGATGCTGTCACTCTCTAGTAAGCACGTTAAAAAATTAAAAAACACGACTTAACCCAGTTTGAATAGTAAGCAGTAGTGCTTATTTTATTTAAAGTAGAAAACTGAAGGGAGGCGTTAGTAAAATGCTCAGTGAATAAAATATCTTCGAAAAAAAAAGTATGGTAAAGCCCATTGCAAATCAAGACGAACATTTTCCATGCCATCTGAAACATCTTCCCAGATAAGTATCGGAATGACACATGCAAATTGTGCCAGCAAGGGCCAGCAACACTCAAACACATGTTGGGGGAGTGCAGCGCAATTATAGGAAGGATGACAGTTACTCCAGAGACTCTGTCGTCGAGGTGGGCTGCCACTCTGCACAGCTCAGACCTTGGCATCCAGACCTGGGCAGTCCAGCAAGCCCATGAGGCAGCGTTGAGGCAGGGGTTGACATTCCCCTGTGGGAGACCTAAGCTCGGGTCACATTAAAACTTGCCGGACGTTCAATAAAGTTGTATCCATCCATCCATGCATCACTCGGGGAATTTTGCAAAGGCACTCAGGAAAAACTTGGAAAACTCAGGGAATTTGAAAATGTGAATTTGGTAGACACCCCGATTAAATGCGTAAGCATTTGTGTGCCTACCCAACGAGAAATTTGTCCGTCATGTGAGACAATGGCTCATACCCTTGTAAGCAAGCAAAAAAATATATATATATCTACCTGAGAGTCTGCTAACCTTGAAAATGGTGCATATTAATAACTAATGCACCAAAAATGCATATCCAAACGACGAGATGTATAAGCTTTCGCATAGAATGAAGCAATTTTGCATCACATTCGGGAGCAGAGTTTTTGCACAGGCGAATTTGTTGATGCACACAAAAAATCCACGGAACCCTAGCCATAAACAGCCTCGCTGTAAAAAGAAAAAGCAGCCCACCTGCTTGTCGCACACCTCACGCCTTCGTCACATTGCCCTAAACACCCATGCCTCTCTCCCGATGATGGTTTGGATATTTTTATTTCTGGATTTCACGTCACAGACACCCAGTAGCCAGATTGCTATAGCCAGTAATCCAGAATGGCAACATAGTAATGAGCGGTTTTATTAGTATCATTAAAACGGGGGGTAATGCTGCAAGGGGGTTCAACTGTACTTATTTCCGTCTAATGAATATGTTTGGATGTTTGTCCCCTCTTCTTTTTTCATGGCAACAATGGGATTTTCAACTATCAGTGCAACTATCATAATGCAGTATCAACTATCAGTGGCAACAATGGGATTTCCTTGGCACTTAAATACTACTGCTATAAGTAGGCTCAACTGTAGTTGTGCCTCTTGCAGAACAGTATAGGATAGCATGAGCTAGGCACCAAGTTACAATGTGCCTGGCACTGTCAATAAGCACCTAGGGACAGGCAACCTGGTGTTAGACTGTTGACTGAACTGGTCTAAATGCATCCCATCAAATGGGCCTGAGGAAATTGCAGGAGCTGGGAACATATCACTGAACTTATACAGTACTGTTTGTTGTGTTATGGTAGCACATTATGGTGAACATAAGTGCTGTCCACCTTCCCGTCTTCTATGGCACAATTACACATAAAACCATACCAACTAGTCCAGCTTTCTGTGCTGGTGACCATGCGTGCACCTGCACCGCACAATCGATCCTTTTTAAAGCATATAGTTCTTTTTTACTCTTTTCCCCATTTTCATGGTCAGCGGACAGAGTTTCTTTGCCACTTGAATGAGGAAATGGTAGTTAGGAGGAGGAGGAGAGAGGGCTACCATGGAGGCAGAGCCAACACCAGTGTGTGCCTGCCAAGTTTTCAAAATTTTCATAATTCCAAATTTGGGACAGTTTTAAGATTTTACAAATTTTGCATCATGTTTTACTGCTCGCAAAAATGTTTCACTCGTCGGTCTCCAAACCTCCTGTTGGAAGCCTTCCGATGGATGCAGTAGGTGTGCTTGCTTCAAGCAAGTCTGTACAGACAAGCTCCTGAAGCAGGTGAAATCGGCAACAGCAAAGTCACTGGAGAAGTCACTGTAATCTAAAGACATTGCGTTGCTTGTCAATCTCTGCTGTTCCAAGTTCACTGCTGCTGCTTGTGTGCTGAAGGTTTCCTACAAAAGGCATATGCTCAGGGCAAGCTTTCAAAATAAATGCGTGCTACTCCCCTTCCCCCCCCCCCCCCCCCCCCCGCCCTTTCTCCCGCAAGATTTTTATAAATGGTGAAGTCCACAAGTTGGCATGTATGCCGGAGGAGACGGAAAGGTGCCAATGTCTCCAGACTTTGCTGGTTGGTCGGAGAGGCACTGACTTTATGCCATACATTCATGAATCTTGTGGGTCAACAAAGTGTGTGCTGCTGCAATAACTGTCAAAGTAAAGGAACAGAAGTTAACACATTGATGCAATGGGAAACCGTTGCGACTTTCAAGGAACGAGATGAAACGCTGCAGTATCGATACAAGACTGAAGCAACATGTGCATGCCACGACCGTAGAGGAACAGGAAGAAACACTGTGCTGACAACTTTTACAGATGATTCTGCAAATCAGGAAACTGTTCGCCTACTTTGACAATCATCTTCTATGGTTTCTGCATACTTATTTATCAAGACAGCTATCAAATGGAACAATCTGCCCACAAGTGCCATTATTTATGCCAGCCCTACTCGCTTCAGAGTTGTCGCCAAGTCACTTTTCGTTAACATCACTGGTGCTCTCACCCACCCCTCTTGTAAAACCCTGTCTGTAGGGTTCTTGAGGTGCTGTAAATAAACACAGTATGTTGCATCGATACATGGTACAGCATACGCGAGACTTAATATGCACCAAACGAGTGCCTTTATTGTATACTATTTCCTCTGTTAAGTGATGCTTGATCTTCATCATCACGCATAGCCGTGTGTGTTAGGAAAGTTATGCCTCTGCCGCCAGAAGTCTCGACCCCGATGCCATCCGTGCGCCAACAAGGCGGCGAGCAGCGCCCTTGCTCGCCCAGGCCACAGCGGGTGTGGCTCACGTGACCAGCGCTCAGCCAGTTCGTCGGCCACGGCTACAGTGCTGCACCCACGGTCTGCAGATTCACTCAGGACGCGGCGCACCAAGGACCCAATCTGCGCACCAAAAAAAAAAAAGAGGGAATTACTCGATGCAAAACAGTGGTAGTCGCCTGAAACATATGTCTTCTTGTTTTGACTTATGGAAGAGTTAGGTCTTAAACAAATTTTTTAATGCCCTTCCTTAAGTCACGGTGCTGAAAACATGTAGGTAATACATGTCACGTGCTTATTTCGAATGTGGTGTACATTTTTTTTTAATCACATTTGGTTCTAACGTTATTCAAGTTTCTTTTGCTAACTTTAATGGCAAAATTTGAGAAAAATTTGATCCTTGTATTTTGCCAAACAGGATAGCTTCTGGCAATTCAATAAATCCACCTTATTGCTCTGTCTATGCTTGAACAAGAGTTGCAAGACTTCCAGAAAACACACTTTTGAGCGTCAACTTCCAAGTCCTGCAACCTAAAAGCATAACTAGGGCATGGACAGCAACTAATAAAATGAGATTAAAGGCAAAATGTTCCAACAATGCATTCGTTCAGAAGGTCAGCTAAAATGCTACAATTGGTTATAGCAATCTTGTATGTTGAATAGGGCATTTCCTGAAATAAAGCCACAAATTACTTATTTGCTGTGGCGAGCAAGGAGTTGAGTGAGTGTTTCAAGAAGTTGGCAAGAAAGTGTTGTAATTTGAGCATTGGGCTGGTTCAGCACTCAATACCAACAACAACATATTGTTCCGCTGCTTACCGAGTGTTCCCACTCGCAACCAAAGTGTTTCTCCATCTCTGGGTCATTCTGCATGCGTCCATACATCTCGTATGCAGAGCTCACCACCGCCTGCAAAAAAAAAAAAGGAGGTGCCATGAGTACTTGCCAGCAGCACTCTCTCCCACAAGTACTAATTTCAACATACTGTATTTTCCTATGTGTAGCCTAGAACCCCCGATTACAACCTCTGGAAAAAGATTAGAGAGAGAACCTCTTGAAAAGCAACCTTGCGGAATTTAGTGCAGCATACTATATCTTTCTCGTGTATAGCCTACTATAATTACAGCCTCTGAAAAAAATATTACAGTGAAAACTTCTAGAAAGGCAACCTTGTGAAATTATTAGCACAACGAATAGCTCCAATGTGTCACTGTTGCTCTATTCAAATGCACTCCATATTCACAGCAGTGCACTCCATGCTGCTGAAAAGCTGCAGTGCTAGACAAAGTTCTGGGCTGCATTAATTTGGGGACATTTACATATGGGTCAAACATAACATAGGACACTATGAATTGTGCGACTTTCACTGTAAATTACTTGGTACATCTAAATAGGGATCCGCAAGATAATGCTCAGGAACATTGCATAGCAGTCACACTTAACAGATATCACTTTTGCAACTTCCAATGAAAATTTATGCACAGGAATTGAAGAAATGCCACAAATGTGTATACTGTGCATGAACAACCAACAAGAGGCCCGCTATTTTACAGAATGTGTGTTTTAAATTCGTCTTGTGGCCAGTTCATTAGAAAGATAAATAGTGCTAAGCTCTTCTCCTTTACACAGTTAATACATGCACACCATACAGTTTCAACGAAAAGAAAATGAAATTCAGCTTCAAGAAGCTCTTGTCTGTTGTTGCAAGACAGTAGTCTAACAATGTCTAATGCTGCCTTTGAACTGTTTTCAGAGTTTCTGAGACAGTAGCAGCAGAGAAACATATTTCGAAGAGAAAACAAAATTGATATGAATGAAAGGATAAATCAAAATGTGAGGGCAGATTAGAAGCCACAAATGTGTTGCCAGCCAAGCCAACTAACTCACAAGCACTACTTAGCATTCTTATGATGGCCACACACAGCTAGATAGACCGTATGTGCTCCCTTTGAAACAAGACAGCAATATATGCTATCAAGTTCTTTCTGTTTATTTCTGAATATTGTCCTATATTTACAGATAAGTACGACTGAGTGGCAAATGCTAGATGAATTTTTGTTCATTTTGATTTCAACATCCATTTCCTTCAAACTGTTCTAAGTGCTGCCCTCTGATGGCATTTTTATGAAACTATGGCATGCACATTTTTTAGAGCGCAGCTCTCAAATGCCCATTCCTGCGTTGAGCGTTGGTGTGCCTCAGCGTTGTTGTACCTCATAGCCGAGCGAACGAGAAAGCAGATGAAAGTGAATGCAGAGTGCAGCGTGAGATAAAAAAAGAGTGCATGAGGAGGAAGGTGGAGGAGGAGGCTACAGTTAAAGTGGAGAGGGAGCAGAGGGGAGACGGCCTGCTATGCCCCTTGTTGCCGGTGGCCACAGCATCAGCAGCCATGTGGGCAATCTGATCTGCACTTCCGAAGAGGGGCCATGGTGGTGTAAGGTTGGGAGGGCTATGCTCGTCCACGACATCAGCTGCTGAGGTTAGTCCATGGTACTAGCATTTGTGATGGGTACCACTGCTCCTGCAAGGGGCGATGGCAAGCAGCTACGAGTAAGGCTTGATGTGACGCTCCCTTGGGTGTTGTCGCCGCTGAAACTGGTGGCATGATTTCCCCATGACGAAGGGCCGCTCTCATTGTTGGTGGAACAAAAGCGTGCGAAGAAAAACTTAGTGCCGCACAAGACGAGCTGTGCCGCAACAATGTCTAGGATACGGTGCCAGAGTAGTGCATGTCGTCTGTACTTCCCAATATAAACCATGTACCTATATAATCATAATACAAAATATTGGCATGCGAGATGAAAACACATATAGAGCTGCACTCAAATTTCGCATTAGGAAGTATCATAATCGTCTTTCTTTTTTTTTTTTTTTTTTCAGTGCATGCACCTTCATTCAGGTTCAGATGTTTACAAACTGAAGATAGCAGCCAATGAGTGTGCGAAAAGAAGCCATGCAACTACCCTCTTCGGAAAGTTGCACACCAGGACAGTATCAGCTTCATGTTGACTGGACAGTCTTAATTCCAGCAACAGCATGGAAGTTCACAACAGAGCTCAACCATTACGATATGCTCCCATTTCTGAGTGACGGATCAGTACAGCTGGACATGGCACTAACAGCCTCACCAATTAGCTCACCTTCGCCGAGCAACTCTGAATCAATTTGAAGTGAGTGATTTCACTATTTGTAAATCATATAAAAAGAATCGGCAGTTTTTCAGTGATCAGAATAAAAGGATTCTGCTGATTTAGCAGTGAGGTTGTCAAATAATGCGACGCATTGGTTTGAGCAAAATTCAAATGCTATTATCTGTAAATATACGACAATGTTCCAGAGTAAACAGTACATACAAGGGAATAATGCCCGAATATAAAAGGTACCTGACTAAAAGTGAGCTGTTTCATGGTTAATTTGTTTATCAGATAGATCACACCCCTCCAAGCATACAAATTTTCTGCGGTAAGCATGGCAGCATGTTGCCTCACGCGGGGGACGTAGCACAGTTACTTTGTAGTAGCAATACGCTACCATTTATGAATCAAGTAGGAAGACTAGTATTTGCAACTTGGAGATATCCTTCCATTAACAAGCCACACCAACAAAATTTTGTGAGGGCTTTTTCACAAGTCACATTGCCGCGCTACATCTGGATCATTACGTTCTGCTGCAAAGCTGGCTTGCTGAATTTCAGGCACATTCTCTTAAAAAGCAGTACTTGAAGCAGCACTGCACCAAGCGCTAAAATGGCTTGATGCAGTATTGTGAGAAGTCACAAAAAGTCAAGCACAAGTTATGTTGCCAGTGGAGGAATGCACGAAAGAGTGAGCGAGCAAGCCCAGGCTGCGCACCATGCGATTGAAGATGTACTCCGGCACATACAGGACGCCATGCTCATTCAAGAGGTCACAGTCCGAGTCCGAGAGTCGCTGCTCATTCACCGGACCGCACACAATCTTGGCCTCCATGGTTGGGATGGTGTCCGGAGTCAGGATCTGAAACACGACTGCTGTACTAGTACTTCCAGTACCACTTACGTACTAGGAACTTCTTAAGTACTCGGTGCTATAGAAAGGAAATTCACTCCGATTTGATGCTCTAACCACAAAGCCACTGAATTTGCTAACAATAAGATGGCACGCATAATCTTGACAATATGGAGTTTTAACTTGTCTGTAAACTTCTTTACAGCTTACAGGGTAACCAGTACTGTGAATGCCAGTAGCAATGCTGTTAGCAACACTTGGCAACACTTTACCCAACTACAATGCATATAGAATATTTTATCATTGCAGAAGTGTTCTTTTTAAAGGGATATCATAAAAAGACTGCATGTTAATGATTACGTTGTTACCAATGCTTTACACTAGCAGTTAAGTAGAATATGGTAAATCACTTCATAAGAGGACTGCACTTTAATGATTATGTCATCACCAACACTTTACACCAGGAGTTAAGTAGAATATGATAAGTTGCTGCTGTATTAGTTTTGTGTGCCCTCTGGTTAAACTTGGTGTCACAAGATATCGCCATCAGCATTGGCGCTGCTGTACACCTCTCCGACAGCCCTGTGTTCCATAAATGCTAAGATGTTTATAGACAAGCAAAAGCTCTCTAACATTGCTTCACAGCACAGACTACGGTACACATTACCACTTCAAAAATGTGTTAAAATGAGGACATGGTTTACATACATGGGACATGGCGCAGGGCACAAAGATGTCACACGGCTCGGCCAGCAGGCTCCTATCACCATGGGGAACACGTGACACACGCAGCCGGCTGCCCAGCTGTGCACAGAGAGAAGGTAGGACATGCACATCTGACATGTAGGACAAGGAAAATGAAGCAAGAAACAAACAAGCTGAAAACAGTTGCACTCAGTTTCATACTTGGCAAGCAATGCTGCAGAAGCTATGCAAGTACTGCAGTTGCAGGGATGTATCACTCTTTGCATTTCATAGTGGACTGGCCATTAATCTGGAAAGTATTTGACAGAATATCTTTTAATGCATAACATTATATGGCGAGCCAGTTGAAAAATTCTGTATGAAGCCAGAAAACCCCTTTCCCAATACAGTGTGAGAATGCACAGCTAAAGCCCATTGCATGCACAGTCGATAGCTGCCATCCAGAGTACACTGACAAATGACCTAATGTCCTAATGACCTAATAGGCACACCGGTGCAACACAGTCGGCAAGCCTGTCCGCTTTTGCCATTCCCCATAAATAGAAAGGAGGCACTAAACCTAGGGCAGAAATGTCGCAGCCTATACTCAAAGAGGGATAGCAAGCTGTATGGGATGCTCTGGTAAACATCCGACCAGTAACAATAGAAGGTGACTAAAGAGGACCTAAAACGAGAGGATGCACCACTCATGCATTAATTATGCATGCATGCGTAGCCATCCTCCTACACTGCCTATGACAGCATTAATGTGTTGACTACGCTGCGATGGGCATCGTGCGAACAAATTAAGCAAAACCTCCTTGAATGGGAACTGTCGAAGATATTGACATGTGTATTCGTTAATCGGGTGACCGCATTTCATTGTCTAACATATTGTCGCTCGGTGCAGGACGCGCCTGCATGTATCGGAAGTTTCTGGAATGTTACCGATGGTTCCGTCCACTGTCTGTTGTCACCAAACCTAGTGTAATCTGACTGCATATATGTGCAACGCGAATGGTGTAAAATTTTCTGGAAGAAACGCGGGTACCAGCAATTACTCTGTAACCTTCGGTGACTGATGTATAAAAGCCGACGCGCTTGATCCACTGATCAGATTTGGACGGCAACCGACCGTGTTCGCCGCTATTGCTGTGCTTTGAGTGTAACTTGCTTTTGCGGGCACAAGTTCGCCCAATAAAACGCTAGTGTCGCCATTCACAGTTTCACTTTCTTCACCGTCACTACCACGTGACAATATGCGTAGCATTATGTGGTGGTCAGCATGAAGCCGAATGTATATGTTTGGCAATGTAAATATGTACTATGTGCATCTCTCTGCTCGTTCTCTACATGCACAGGTAGATGAATAATGCATACTACATCAGCATAACCATCACACACATTATTACCATGCATAACACATTCTGCGCCACACCGGCTGTCATACAATGCTACACATATCTCGGACAGTTGCTGTTCAAGGAGGTTCTGCGTAATTTTTTGTTATGCCTTCTATGTAATGACTACGCCATACGATGCAACACAAAAGCATGAGCGAATTTTATTTAGAATTACATGATACACACCTATATCTTTCATATATGATACGCCTTTTCTTGGAAGTGAATGCAAGCAGTGAGACAAGTCTCTTTAGCTTTGTAGCATTGCCTGATATGTATGAAACGACGTATAGGAGGGAATAAGGTGTGAGAGACTCCCATTCACGTACTACACCCAACTGCAGCTGGCCACGTAGTGGGGGCCATTAGAGTTTTTCTCATTTTCTCACCAATATATCTGCATTGCAAGAAAAGGACACGGTGATATCCTTGAAATAACAGTTTGACGCCACACTAGACTGGACTGACCCGTGGGGCAAGCAGGTCGGCAATGTCATCGCAGCGCTTCTGGTTGGCATCCGTGACATGCAGCTGCGCTAGACCATGGTCAGCCAAGCTGAGTGCCACCTCCCGTCCTGCATCACAGAGGCAACAAGAAACTGTCAGGCCTTGAATGCAGGTTGAAGCCCCTGGTCAACAAAACAAGAATCATTACACTTATTGGCTGCACAATGGCCAACGAAGAGGAAATTTATTTTGCTCTTCTTGTCTAAGGGAAAGGAAGGGAGAAAAAGGAGCATGGAGGGGGACAATGAGGACAGGCAGCAATCCATAAGTATTATACACGCAAATCAATGACTGGAAGTCCTGTAGGCAGATGCAACTCAAGCCCCCACAGTTACAGGTTCCAATGCAAAGGCCATACTTGACAGATTCCAATACAAAGGCCATGTTTTCACTTCTCACATAGACCTGCTCAGAAATATGTGCTGTGCTAAAATATAAGCAAGATAATGCCTTCGAAAAAATAAGCTTAATAATGCAAGCCTCAAATCAGTTCTGCAGAATTCCTCAAGGTGGAGAAAGGTTCATGAAATTCATAAAAGGGAAAATCGTCACCCATCCAAATGTAGCACGAAGTTATAAAAGAAACCCTTACGGGTTCCGCTGCAAAACATTTTTCTGAGAAACCTGCATGGGTTTCCTTTATAGCGTTGCGCTACGTTCATGTGGGTGAAACTTTCTTTTAAATAGCGCAAGTGACTGGCTACGCTGCCAGTGGGATCTTTAGGCTGTTCATGCCATGATTAGCACATATATGTTGGAAGTTGCTACATTCTCAACATGGCAACAGATATCAGAGTTATGCAGTGATGCATTGCGTGAGAATTACCACAAGCAGCACCAATCACATGTCACTACAGCCAACTGCACATGACGCGATAAACTGATCAAACGGAAATGGCGTGCCGTCCAGAGACAAAAACTTGCCGATGCTTCCAGCGCCCTGGACACAAACTCTCTTGCCTCGCAGGCTGCCCAACTGGCTGTGCTCCAACATGGCCTCCAGAGCACACACAACACCTGCAAACAAACAACGGAAATTACAGCAGCCTTCTCAATGTCGCAAAAGGAGTACAAAAGCACTCTCCTTATTCTTCTCCACCTCTTGTTTCAGTCCTTCGCAAGATTTGCTTTACTGCTTTTTGTTAACAATACTTTGTCCAACCATGGCCTCCAAGATTGCATCGCTGACAGGTTTTGCTCTGGCTGTCCCATTCAGCATGCTTGCCAGCAAAAAAGTGTAATGATGAAGAAATTGCAGTCACTGACCAAGTCAAGGTGAAAATAACACAGAGACATTTCGGGACCCTCACGGGTTCCCTGATTACACTAAAAGCGGGCAAGAGCCGCAAGTCGTTTTTGTGCCAAAATGTGACGTAGAGAACGGGTGTAGTTGGCAGGCAGATTTACATCAGTCTTGCTGATACTGTTGTCCGTAATTTGAATAAATGAAGATTCTAACAAGAGTTGCGTCATCGGATTCGTTTCCTTAGCTATTATAGCAGTGTTTTCGCTCCTTCTTGATTGCTTAAAAACTAAGCTGCTGATAATCACTACGTCGCAGCAAGAACGTGATAAATTAAGATTTCATTTTATTTTTGTGGGCTTTACTTTTTATACTAAAACAAACAAACAGGGTCAAAAGAAAAAGAAAAGAAAAAAAGTCACTACAGTTACAAAACACGATAGGGTGCCTGGCTGTTCTTCTGCCTCTATTTCTATTCCTATTTTACAGAGAAGCACGCACATAAGAAGTTCACATAAAAGCTTCTCTTCTTGCCTATGTACGTTCATGAGCAGCTTTATCACCTCGTCTCGTTTTGCACGTGCACATTCGTGAGTGTTGTTCACATAGTGCAGGTTTCTAACCTCGGTGCATCTTTGTTGCCACACACTTTCTTTTGTTTGCGGTGCTGTACTGAACTGCTTGCACAGGTTATAAAAGAAGAAAAAGGATGTTGCACAGTCCCAGGATGCTCGACGAGTAGTGGCAACCATGAAATGTGCTAGAATGTGCAAAGGTAGTTTGCTACCATGGTAACGGTGCCATCAGCACATCGGAGCAACAGGAATCTGTTAACATAGAATGTCCAGGCAACTATCGAGTGCAAACTTCCACTACGTAGGCACTTCGAGCTCTTGACATTGGCAGCGAGTGGTTACACCAGTGGGCGAGAGAAATGGGGACAACAGACCACTAAAAGATTGAGTTGAGGGCGTGCATTCTTTTTCTTTTTGTATTTTGAAAAATCTCAGCTGAAAAACTTTACACTGCACACCCCTATCTGCCATTCTTGTTGCACTTAGGTCCCTAACTGTCAATCTACGCAACCCGCAAGCGAAGTAGTGTGGCTTGAAAAGTATTCGAGGCCCTTTTAAGGGTAACTTCGGGAAGCTGATTGCGTATTCAATAACGATGCATTTTTCATTTTATAATGTACACAAGACTTCCAACTACTACTAACTCAGCATCAACCATATCCCACCTCGAGCAAGCAGCGGGGCTGCATTAGCAGATCCACCCATGTCTCCTGGAACGTTGACAGCCCAGTGCGTGCGCACATGAACATTGGCCATGTCCTGGCTATTCACACCGACGTCCAGGCCTGCCACTGCACATACGCATGTACCCGCACAAGGCATCATTTCAACATCAACATGGGGGAAATGTTCCCAGTCAGGCGATATCTACTTCATTCAAGCCACAAAGAAAAGCCTGCTCTCTTGCTGCAGTTTGCAGTAAACTGCTCAAAAAGCTTTTGCAGAGGCCGCACAATCAACATGGACACCTGTGCCATGGCATCTAACATAGACCAGTGTACTGGACTATCATTCAACAAGAAAGAAACACCCAGAGGGTGTAAGCGTGTTTGGAAATCAAGAAACATTTCTAGTTTTTTTTATGAAACAGCAAAATACAAGTTCACCATAGCAACAAGGTGGTCATTCAGTCAATCACAGTGACAAACTACAGCAAAGAGCCATTAAGGCAAGTTTGTGCCAACAGCAAAGCAGTAAACAATGACCAGCAAAAAGATGCAACACTAGAAGAAAACTGCTGTCTTTCGTACAACTCCTTGGGTTGAGTCTCTTCACTGGTTCTAGCACAGGTACCACCAAGGCTCTGCTTTGGCGATCTTTTATTACAATTTTTCTTTTGTATGTGAGTATACGTCCTTTAATGTCAGTCGATTTCCTATGTTACAGTTGAACGTAAATGACTACCATTGTCGCTGCCGGCATGCAAGACATGCAAAAGCAAGGCATAAAGCGCTAACCATAGCAGCCATTGAGAGATGAGAGAAAGTCGCCGTAATCAAAGAAGAGTGCCTGCCGAAATTCTGGTTGCACATGCTGCTTGTTCTCTGGCTGTGGAATGATGCCTTTGCCGCCACCCAGCCTGCAGAGGATGCACTCAAGTCAACACAGGAAGTTTCAGGCAGCACTACAGGCAACTCATGACACCCCCACACATGATGACAACTAATCACTGTTCTCCTAATTGCTCCTAATTTTCACCACCTCTGGTGCTTTATCATGCAATTAAATCTGAGTACATGAGCATTTTTCCACTAAAACATGGCGATCTCAGCTGTGCAACACAAGTTTTGTGCCCCTCTGAGCACCCTTCAAAGAATGCAACATACACACTATGTACCATTAAAGTGCCTATGTTCTTATAGTTTAACTGTTTCCCCACTTCAAGTGCCCATCTTTTATTTGTTATTATTAATTTTTTTTAAGAAACGCCTGATGAAAACATGACAATATTTATGCGCAATACTTCCCTAATCAAATTAAAGTATGTCCCACACTGATGACCATGGACCTCATTAAAATCAAGTATGGTGCATTAAATATCACAGGCAGTGGTAGTTCTTTCACAACTGCTTACAGGCCACTGTAGCAATCTAGCAAGAAACACATAGCACCATGGCAGCAAGACATGTTAGCCCGAAGGCCAACAAGAGAATGGCATTGTTGAAAACACGGATTGCGGTGCACAATGTTAATAAACGAACACCATTGTGGTGAGGGGAAAAAATGTAATCTTAGCCTTCTCAAACTCATGCACACTTAGTCCACCTCATTTACGTCATTTACCATACATGCAAATCTTCAATGAATTCACACCATATTCTTGCATTCTACACTACGCAACATAAAGCTGAGCTTTAATTAAACGGACACTAAAGGAAAGTGTCAAGTCGAGCTAGATCTGACGGTGTATTCGCCTAGAAGTCTATCATAGTTTTCTGTATGCCGATATATCAATTTTTGGCCTAAGAAATTGCCGTCGAAAGTCCTGCTGCTGTTTCTCAATTTGAACCACCCACTCTACAGCAGAGGACTTGACTAATCCACGTGACCGCCTTCCCCTCTGTGCTGTTATGCCTTTTGTAGACTCTTTATTTAGCTCAATATAGGAAGCATACTGCTTAGTGGGTGTAGGCGTTCGGGTTGCGTGAGTCACTCTGTGGCTCTGCTTGGGTTCAGATTACCAATTACGGTCACTGCGGCTTGTAAACAGAGAAAAAGCGACGCAGTTCCCAGTGGCAGGTAGTGGCTGGCTCTCTGTGAATCAGAGGTGCCGATGCCACACGTAAGAGGTACCATAATAGACAACAAATGGCACCACTCCAATTTTCTATTTCCGTCATTTTCTCCCTTACAGAAGCCTAATCTTTCAATCTAGTTCAACTTAATATTTGCCTTTCGTGCCCCTTTAAACATTCCTCCTCCAATTAGGCAGATAATATTCTTTTTTTTTTCTCACATTTACCTAGGCCAATTTACTTGGCTTACCTACTTGTACAAGGCAATAAACTGTGGCAAGTTGTAAAAAGATTGGTGGTGCATTTATCCTTTAGCAAGGACTACCAACATCAATACTATTAGCAATCCATGTTATGGTTGGTGGGTAATGGTTGATGATACGTTTATTATAATGATTATTATGAATGGCAACATATACCCGGTGACCTAGGTCACCATAAAAGAGGTCCACTGAAGTGCAGGACGTACCCAGTGGCACAGGTTGGTGTGAAAGAGGGTCATTGAAGAGTGTCACATACCCAGTCACTCAAGGTGGTGCAACGGTTGGTTTTCAACCTGGTCTCCTCAGCACAGCAACCTGATGCTCTACCTATTTGACCATGAACTATCCAGTGACCCAAATTGGCACGAAAAAGGTTAGGCGCAGACATAGATACATAGAGATGCAAGCTCAGGGAAGAATGATAACATTTAAAGAAAGAAAAATAGGAAACACGCACCAGACGCCAGCCAGGGCTGCCTTGATGCCCAAGAGGGTCGACTGACGTAGGCCGTCCCGCAAGAGCTGCTCCACACTTGAATACGATTGTAGCCGAATGCCTCCATACTGAAACCACAAAGCGTGCAATAGTACCATTTGACATTTCATGGAGAACACCTTTGTACTGGCACAGAGAGTGACTCGCATTTCTGTATGTCATCCCAATTATATTATGTTGCCGTAAAACCCATAAGTGGCAAGCTTAATGCCTTATGATTGTAATACTTCCGCTTGAATACTGGGCAATACTTGAATTGCATATAAATTTATTTTCCATATGAGGAATATATATAAACACTTTCATACCATTTTTGTTTCAGAGTAAGATCAGTGACAAGCAAGCAGAAAAATTCCCGCAGGAACTCCTCTAGGAATGTGCATAAGCATTGTACCACTTGCTCATCTCCATGCAGCCTGGTGTCATTATCAATGTTGTGAAACTTGATCTGGCCAGTATAAACCCTTATCGGACTATAGCCCACCCTTATCACATCTTATTGGTTGTTATCAACCTTATCATATCTTGGGTCAAGCTTTATCAACACTTATCGCAATCAATCCGAGCCTTATCAATCTTAAGTGGCATGGTCCAACCCTTACCAATCATATTGGACTTGATCCGACCCTTATCAAACCTTATTGGTGCTTATTCACTGTATTAAACTTGCTCCAACCATTATAAGCCCTTATCACTCTTTAGCACCTTATCCATCTGTGTTGAACCATTATAAACCGTGATAAGACCCATATCATCCCTCATCATTCTTATGAACTCGTTGACTGCTCATTGACCAATGCCAAGGCTTTTCTTTTTGAATGTATTGTTTTATATATTAATTTATTTTTAGCAATCTTACATGATGGACGGATGGGTTTTCTCATTGTGTAGGTATAGAAATGCTTACACATTTAAAAAAGCAAGCGGTCAAGATTCTGTACAGTTCTCTGAAGGCTTCATATCCTCTCCCCCATGAGGAAGGACAAAAGCAAACTTGAAGAGGGCAAAGAGATTAATTCTATTGCATTGCAAAGACAATTGCTAAAACTACTATAGAGCTACTTGGCTAATTTTGTTCATGGCACACAATTTTTTTATTTGTGCAATGTAATAATCTGTGGCTAAGGCCAGAATAAACAGTGTTAGATGTGTTCAAAAACATCTGAAACACATCTGAAACAGTGTGCAGCATTCATGCCAGTTTATCTGCGTTTCTGTCAAGGCTAAAAATGGTGAACCAAGTACTTGCATTGCACAAAGGCTGCGGTGATTCGGTGATGTATACACAAAGCTACAACAGTTAACGCGGCGAGACACCTAGATGAATAGGACAGCATAAGGAAGCTATATAGGCTGGCAGCTACAACTATGTGTATTAATGCGCTCCAGGCAGACTTCAACCAGACTGCCATGCTAAACTAGCAGAATGAGCCCATCTTGCTCCCCATATGGAATTAGTCGTACAGGCTCAAAAGAATACGTTAAAACAGCATGATCTTCGGTAGCCCGAAAGGCAATATAGCAAAAGCTACTGGGCATATTAAATGGTAATGCAATGCTACGGCAATAAGCGTCTATGCTTGGGCTCTCGCCTACAGCGCATGCTGCCGCGGAGCCGATGGAGAGCAATCCTACGAGCACAAACAGAAACACAGCAAATATTGGAGGGAATTCGGACTGCGCATGGCCTACACCATGCATTGTAAACTTTAGCACAGCCGTGAAAGTGAGCCCCGAATCAACGTGAAATGTAAGCTGGGTCACACGGCCTGTCCCCGGTCGGTGCGCCAGAGGAAGGCCGTCATCAGGCACCCCGTGCGTAGACCCAGCTGCATGAGGATGGCCTCGTGGGAGCGGAACTGCTGCTCGGAACCTGAGTTGAGCCAGTCGGCCAGGTCCTGCAGTTCGGGGTGCGACACGCGCACAGTGCCGCCATCGTCGCACACGGCGTAGCAGCGCTGGATGCCTCGGCAACGCAGGAAGTCCACCAGCTCCGAAGGCCGAAGAGAGAGCAAATCGCCGCGACCTTTGGACGCTGGCGCTGGGTTTCCTGATGGTGCTGAACCACTACACCACCCGCGCCGTTGCCGCGGTCGCAGCAGCGGCTGCGGCCGCAGCAAGCGCCGAAGCAGCTGCGGACCTCGCAGCATGAATCTGGGGCCGAGCGCCTCACATGCCTCGAAGCAAACTCCCAACTCAAGGTGCCCGATCCACCGGTGCACGCTTTCTCAAACTTCGCTTGGCGGGACTTGTTTACAATATACGCTCGCTGGCCTGCTTGCTGCGTACCTATCGCAGGTAGCGGGGCGATTTAACGAGGCTCCGCTGCGGAGAGGGTAGCGCTGCGCTACCATTGGTCGCATTAGTGGGTGTTTTTCCTGACGTTGGCACTGCGAAGCAAGTTTCGGTTTTGCTTACAGATCGCTTTGCGGTACAGTGTATATTTGATCCGAGATGATTTTATACATCCTTAATTTGGGCTAAGGAGTTTTTTACCTTGTTTGTCGTTTCCCTCGGAAGGCTCACTACAGAACTGCCCCTTTTTATTTTTATTTGTTGATTATGTTTTGTTTTCTTTTTTTGCTTTATTCGCCGTTGAAGCAAAATTCATGCGGCCGCAGCCGGCGCGCATTGAACCAGATGTTAAATTTGATCCGTCACATATGCTAAACGACGACGAGAAAGATCAACGATATTCTAAGCTATTCTGCGCTCTGGGGGGGGGGGGGGGGGGATGTTCCCGCGCCGTTTGCATATATGTATTTCGTCCCGATGCAATTACTAAACTTGTTCCGCTAATGTATCTCATTGTCGGTGCGTATATGCACGTATGCTGAGCGCCTCCGGCCATCATAATTCATTTCGATATTATTTTTTTGAAAACAAGTTTATTTCTTCCTCTGGTCACATTGGGTGTATCAGACTTGCACTCCAGCTAGAGTGTACTACATAGACTAACTTGAGATATCTTCAGCGTCGAAGAATCTTACTGATATGTAATCACTGCGGGGTGCATAGGATCAGGCATTTACGATGCAACTTAATGAGCTACCGACCGGTCCGCTCACTGACAGATCATTGTTAGGCGAACGCGAAGATAATGCAGCAATATTATATGCAAAATTTAATTTGATTCATTAAATTCAGGGTTTTTATACATGCTTAATATAAGGCACGCCAGACGTAGTGGGTAGCCTGGATTAACGTTGACTGTCTGGGGTTCTTTAATGCGCACCTAAATCTACGTACACGAACGTTTAATTTCGCATTCCGTCCTCACCGGAATGCGGTCGCCGAGGCCGGGGTCGAACTCGCGAGCTCGATCAAGCTCAGCAGCGGAGCCGCATAACTAGGATACTGTGGCGAGTACGCAAAGATCTATGCAAATAATGCATAGTTTGTCTACCACATACGATCTGCGAGTTTAGATTATCAGCATATCGCTTTTTATGCTGCACTCCCATGGTGTAGCTATATATATAGCTAGGAGTCTTCAATTGCATGTACTTATACATAAACGTGTCATACACTTATAATACTAAGACAGCCGGCCCCTGCCTATAATAATCATGTATAATGTTTAGACAAATTTTGTATTCAATATGAATTATGTGAGTAATTCACAGGCTTCATTATTCGTAAGAGTGTCTTGCTGGGCTATTTGGTACAATGTTTCGGTACGTTATACTAGGGGAATGCCAGCAAACTTGAAAAAGAGGGGAAAAAAAGCGAGAAGCAGGCATAGACAAAACGACCACGTGGCTGGACTAGCAACTGAGTTTTATTGAAAATAACGCACCCCAAGTTCGTATTGAACAAGCGCAAGGCAGTACTTCTTATATACACGGAAATCGCTTCAATTTACACTGATCGAGAAGTTGAAGCTCTTTCCGTGTATATGATAATATCTTACCTAACACGGCAACACCGATCAAGAAATTGAAGCTTTTTCCATATATATGATATGTTGTGTCTTGCGTACGTTCAATACGGGCTTGGGGGACGTTGTTTTCAACAATAGTGTTCAGTTAATTGTTAGTCCAGCCGCCTTCTGTCGCTTTGTCTGTCTAATGCGAAGCATTTGCCACTTTGACAGTATCTATCTATCTATCTATCTATCTATCTATCTATCTATCTATCTATCTATCTATCTATCTATCTATCTATCTATCTATCTATCTATCTATCTATCTATCTATCTATCTATCTATCTATCTAGCCGCTTACTTCTTGGTATGTACTTACAAACATAGAGTTTCCTACAAAAATTACTTGTAGGAAACTCTATGCTTACAAGCATAGAGTTTCTCACTCTCTATGCTTATAAAGCTTACAAGTGTACCAAAATTGGCATTCCTTCCTCCGTGTTGGCATAGCATGTGAAGGACATGAGAAGTGTGTATAATGAACATAAATTATCGGTCATGACATTGAATATCGTGACAGATATCATGTACGTCATGAAACAGCCACATACGTCTTGGTGCTCTCATGGTAGTTTCGTTAACTTGGTATGTACCGATATTGGCATAGTATGACAAGAGTGTACGACGAACATAAATGATAGGTCATGACATGCGTGTCATGTAGGTCATGAAACTGCCGCCTACGTCCTGATGTTATGACACTCCTTTACATAACATCGGTTCCCACAGGGCGTGGGATCTGCCGGTATATTTATAAGGTCCTACTGCTATGACGTTTAGTTGTCGTAGCAAAGATTGCGAAAAGCACAAATTTAATCAAAACGAAATGAGCGCGATAGCATTCAAATCTCGCGCTTTTATGGTAGATTTTACAATTTGCGTGACATTTTATCCACAGCTTTGCACATTACTAGGCAACTATATTTGCGTTAATTATAGTGGTTTTGAGCAGCTGTGAGGCTGTAAGCGAATTGCTTTTCGTGTCAATTCACTAGCGCTAGCTGCAGAGAACGGCTAACATTTGCGGTGACAACGCTAAGCCTAAAAAGATCAAAACATGGTCACGTGACTAAAAGGCCAGCCATCTTGAGCGTCGTTTCATGACTGCGACGCCGCGTCCTGAGGATTGTGCGCCTGGTGCGCCTAGTGCCAGTGGGACCGTACGGCGCCGTTTGTGGACAGCTCAAGAAACTCGCCGTGTCGCAAGTTTGTCCCCGCCACCGTCGACAGCCATGCAAAATTGGAGGTCGGTACTACGCTCGCTGCCGCTAGCGTATCAATATCTCCGTAGCTACCAGCACTGCCCTGCAATGCAAAGAAGCGCGGTTCACCGCTCGTACTGCTTCTAGGCCATGGACTCAAAGAAGAGTCCCAATAGGTGAGTATTCAGTCACCGAAACTCGACCAGTTACATCCGCGCAAGTCGTGTCTGACGTAGCAAAGTACGAGGTAGCTGCCTGTGGCGCGGCGGCTTGATTGGAGGCCATCCTTACCCTCACACGAGAAAGAAAAAAAAAGCCTGTTTGCGCGCAAGGCTCAAGTATCCTCATGTCATAAGTCTGATATACGCCCTTTCCTCGTCTTTGTGTTTGTTTTCATCTCTTTTATACACCGACGTATACCCTTTTGGAAAACGGCGGGCTCGTTCCTGGTATAAGTCGGCCTTGCCTTTCAACTGTAGCTGTTGATTTGCCCGCTACTACGTTATCTGGGAGGAGCGGCGCATAAGTCACTGGCCGCCAGGAAACTACCAGATTTTCTGCGCGCTCGCGTATTGACTCTGTGGTCGTCGTTTTCAGCCGCATCGGCGTTTTCCTTACGTGTTGTGTAAGCGAAACAAATCACTTGCAAATGATGCGGACGCACATAAAGAGCGTATGTGTGGCACACCGCTGTGGTTTCCAAGCCACTCGTCAGCGTATATCATGTGACGACGTATTGCTGGTTTCCGTTAAATGCGACGAGAAAAGTAGTGACATAGATTTCTACAGCTTCAAGACTGCTGCAGGCGTTCTAGAATTGACAGAATCATCAATGTACGCCGTCATATAGGCGGGCTGTTACTATCAGTCGAGTTAGTCCCTCGCGTCACACGGCTACAATAGACAGGCTAAGAAACACGAACCAACTTGTTTGTAGCTTTAATGCTGCAACTCGCTAATGGCAAGGACGCTTTATCAGGCCGAATTTGGTTCAACTTTAGTTGCAGAAAAGAGCAAAACTGTCATGTGAGGTATATCTGCACCTCTCATGGCGCATTACACGAACTGTTAAGTGTTTATGTTGCGGCTTAACTGATATTCTTTCATACTATGATGATATAATCCGTCTGTTTACAGTGAAGTTACTGCCAATAAAGCTTTCCTTGGCCATTGTAAACATTAGTTTATAGTCGTGCCCTCTGAAACAGCCTTCTGGTTCGTTTAGTGTCATGAAGGTTCAGTCTTTGTCAATGTTGAAGCCTTGTTGTACAAATGTCCAGCTTTGTCCCAAGCACAGAGTTGTGTAAGAAACAGTAATGATATGAAGTTTGGTCTGATGGAATCTTGCTTTGTTGGGAAAAAAAATTGTACAGGCACTAAAGATGCAAAAAATATCTAAAAGCAACATTTACGCACATGCACAGGAGCCTTCTTCACAGTGAACACATGGTACAGCGAACTTGTTGTGAACAGGGCACCTGTGAGAGTGCTAAAATGCCAAGTTTTTAATTTTTCACCTACTTTCATTTTCCCGGTTCCTTACTATAAGTAATACCACAGCAGTTAATTGGGTTCTTGGCATGTGGCTAAATTGTATGTGGCACCTTTATCCCTGCCGTTGCTGTTTTTCACGAGCACTGTGTATTGAGTTCTCTTGCTTTGCAGCACACCTCTCAAGTGCTCTGGACAAAATTGTATATGTCTGTAAAGTGGTGTTGCAAATTCGCGGTTGGGAAACAACACAGTTTTTCTACAGTCCTCTCTTGCAGTAATACTTTGCTTTAGGTACAAGTTTTCTAAACTTCAATAGGCAACTTGGCCAGCACGTAAGTGATATGGCCCATTGTTGATCTACCAGCTGATTTGTCTTAACTTGAGTATTTGCAGGAATGGTGACAAAAAGCAGTAATGTTCTGTGTATGTGTAGCAACTGTTGAAGCTATGGCGAGTTGGTAATGTTTCATGTCGATGGTGTTCACAGCGCAGAAATATCTCAGAAATAAGGGACAGACAGGGAATGAAAGAAGTTATTTCGGCCAGTTATGCTGTGCAGATAATTTTATTCTTTTTAGTGATGATAAATGAAGCGCTTACACTTTCTCGTTTTTCTTCACTGTTGAATTGCTTGTAGTGGAGCCTCTCGCCTTTTTAACTATATCGTACGAGCATCGACCAGACGCTATATCAGCGCCTTACAGCAGCGATAATTTGTGAGACACGGTAGTACGCACAAAGCACTCTTCAGTGCGAGTGTCATCACATATAGTAACATACGAAACTTCTGCTTTGATAAGAAATTCATCTTTCTGAAGGAAACAGTGTAGCATGCAACATTTTCACTAGAGAGTGCAAGCATCAGTCTAGTGCATTATCGCCATTGTAAGTCGCTGAACGAGTGTGCAGTTGATGCTCATGTGGTATAGTTAAAAATGCAGGAGGCCGCACGGGGTCATCCACTCTTGGAGGAACCACATGAGAGCGTGCTCATGCTCTGTGGTTTGCCACATGTGCAACTTGGAGAAATACTTGCGCCGGTGCTTTAGGAGCCAGAGGCGGCGCTTATGGTGTGTCATCTGCTACTATTCCAGCATGCAAAAAGCCTCACCTTATGCTGCCACTGTAGCTTTGCTTGCATCACAATGTCCAAATGCCCGTCTTTTGTGTAAACCTTCATAAAGCACGGAGTGTTTTATGGCGTGCGGCATAGCAAGCTGCTTGAAACAAGTAGTCCGATAATTTTTTTTTTTATAGAGGAGTTGTTTCAATATTTGACAGCACGCCGTATGCATGATAGGTGGGCCTATTTGCTACTCATCTCAATTTACCTAATGAGCTCGGCCTTACTCAGTTCAATCATTAGCGCTATGTGCCGAACGGGAAAAAGCGATGCACTCGATGAAGATTTTTCTGAGGCTGGTCCGTGACACATCTAGTGCGTGTTAACATCTACTTGTATTTTCACGTTAGGTCATTTTGCCGCTGAACATGATTTGGCCGTCCATCTATTTATTAGCACGAGGCAGTTGCATTGATGTAGCAGCGAAGTAATGCGCATTTACAATGTGCGATTTTACAATAAATGGATTGGCTGAAAGAGCGTAGGTTAGGGCGTGTTGGTATTCCATAACTGAGGTTTTTTAGCGCACGAAAAGGGACGAAAGACAGTGGCAAGACGCGGACACAGCGCTATGGATTGGCCTCAGGATTGGCTGACAAGGGAGAGTATGGTAAGCCAAGGAAGATGGCGAGAGAGATCAGACATGCAAGGAAAAGTTGCGATGAAAACATTGTACTGAAGGTTCACATTGTAATATGTCTCAGCTCCTCTGACTTTCGATGTGCTATAAAACACGGTCACGAAAAATGCCATGAAGTCCCTCAGAAATGCACAACAAATAAAAAAGCAGGTGTTCTGTGACAGGCGATAAGACTCAGTGCTTTACACACTGTGATAAGAAAGACTTTCATTCGGGCACGCTGCACCGTGGTCTGAGCAAATTTACGTTGCCATCATAAGGCAAGGTTTTGCACGTCCCGGCACTGTAGCAGACGACACACCATAGGGCCGCACTATTGGCTCTCGATGCACATGTGCAAGCAATTCGTCCAGCGACCGCTTGCTCACATGTTTCCTCTAAGAGTGGACCACCCTGAACATCATGTGCACCTGGTGCACATGTTTTTATACTCTCATGCTCGGTTACTCCGAAATCTAATTGATTGACTGATATAGCACCGTAATATAGAGGAATGTGTCATCTTCATTCTAAAAACATTTTCTTGTTTTTCTCTCAATTATAAGAAGTATGAGCCAAGTTGCCTTCTTGAGAATACTGTTACAATGTCAGAAAAGCAACATTGAATACCCATGACAAGATTTGCACACGGTAACATGTCTTGTGACATACTTAATCTTAAAGGCTGCCACGTTACCTTGTTACTAGCAATGACCATATGAAGCCAAGAAAGAAATTAGTTGTGGTTGAAAGTGAAGTGTAAGAAATAATGAGGGAAGGGAAAATGAAAGTGGATGAATATATAACTTGTGGGAGCCACACGCACAGCCTCCTCATTACGCATGTGTTGTACTAACACTTGTGCTACATTGATGACCATCAGTCCAGCCAATATCTTGGGTATTTATGTGTACTAGGTCGAGCCCTGGGAGTGTTAGCCAGTGCCACTCAGGGCTATGGTGGGTGGGTGTGGGACATTCTTTTTTGCCTGATGGTGTCGTGTAGCGTGTGAACTTTAGGGGCGGACACATGGCTAATAAACCCTTATATGCTACCTAAAGATATTAAGGTTGCCAGATTCTAGACCCTCGGTATGAACGAACGAGAAGAGAAACCGAAGGGCTCGATTCATTTTCTAATCGGGACCATATGGGGCCAACAGGCAATGGAGACCAACAAAGCATATTGGGAATTAGGTGTAGTTTAAATTGAAATGCAGAAAATTATAAGGAAAAGGGAAAATGCAAGTGGACAAAAAGATTAATTGTCGCTGGTGGGAGCCAAACCTACAAACTCCATATTATGCTACCACTCATGCTACGGCCCTCAATCCAGCCACCATCTTGGGTATTTGTGACTGTGGAGACACCATCTATCCAAAGATGGTTTCAGTGGTTTGGATTGTGGGTTCAGCTGCCTCTGGCGACACATCATCTTTTCATCCAATTTCATCTTCCCTTTTCCTGCTTATTTTCTACATGTCAATTTCAACCAGAGCTAATTAATCCTAAGCTTTCCTTGGCTTCATTGCTTGTGGACTTCACATGGTTGTAATTAACAAAAAAAATCAAGCCCCGTAGTTTCCCTTCTTCTTGTTACTAGTAGTCACTTGGGGAAATATTAATTGAAAGTTAATTTTGCAACCAACATGGGTAACATCAACTTCAGACGCCCAAATGGAACATAGACCATCTAGCATGTACGGCTTGCTTACTGTACACAAGAAGCAAATTTGCCATATTCTTTCTTCGGATCTACTAACAAGAAATTACTTTGGCTGTTGTGGTTGTCTGAAAAGAAGCAATGCAGAATGTGCACCAGTGGGAATATGCAGCCATTACTAATTGGGGCACTCGCTTACGAACATGTACAGAGTGCAAAAGCAGTTGATATTTCAGGAATGGTGCTTGTTACTGCGTAATGGAAAGCAGCTGGTCCCGTTAATGGCATACCAGCATGCAGAACACATGGAAGACACCTGTCTAGCGTGACTTGATAAGCTCTTACTGTTACATTTGAAACAAAGCACTGATTGTGTCCTGCTAGTGGGTTTCCATCACTGTGTTTTGTGTACAGGGTGTTCCTTTTTAGACAGTGCAGATTTTTTAGATAAAACTACTAATGAGTGCAGCAAACGTAGCATTTTTTTAGAGGAGTGCCTAGGCAAGGTGGACATACTTTGCTGCTAATGACATGAGCTTCAGAAGACTAATCAGTAATTGATTAATTAATGCTTATTAGTGCCTTCTCGTTAATTAACTTTTTTGTTAGTGCCTTGGGGGCAGTTGTCTAAATAACAAATTTGGGGGCAGTGAAATTTTCATGCACACCCATGTTTATTTTTAATCTGGAAAATTGCACCATATTTGAGATATTCATCATCAAATTCCAAAGCTCAGTTGAGGCAATATAGAGACCAAGCGCGTCCTGCTGCAGATCAGACGGCAGTGCCCTGTAAAGAAGTGTGGGGCAAAGTTTGAATGATAGCATGCCGTGGCAAATCCTGTCCCAACTTGCAGCCACACATGCTTGCCAGGCAAAGCGTGCCATATCAGTAGCTGCTGCAACTGGCCGATGCGTTAAGTTTCAAACTTACTCGCGCTTGTTGTCACAGGGCGTTTTGGTCTGACATGATAGCAGGGTGACCTTTCCTGCGCTCCCGTGGCACTCAATTTCTATGTTGCCTGGATTTAATGTTGAAATTCAATGATAAATACCTCTAATTAGATGGGACTTTCAAGATTTAAAGTGTGCATTAAAATGTGACCACCCTCAAATTTGCCATTTAAACAACTGACCTGAAGGCACCAATAAAAAATTAATAAATATGTTCTTAATTAGCCTTCTGATGCTCACATCATTAGCAGAAAAGTATGTCGACCTCACATAGGGACCCCTCTGCAAACAAAACTCCATATTTGCTGTGCTTTTAGCCTTTTTGTAAAATATATGTATTGTCTGGAAAAAACACCCTGTATAGAAATTATGTAACAGCACGAAAAATAAGAAAGGGATGACGATAGAGATGGAGTGAAAACAGCGCTGACTTCCTTGTGTTTATTCTACTGACCATGCTAGGCATACGTACACATTCTTTTCTCCCCTTTTTTCCCTCTTTCCTGCTGGCGCTTTGTATGTGTACGTACGCCTAGCATCGTTGGTAGAATAAACAGTTGGAAGTCAGCGTTCTTTTCACTCAATCTCTATCGTCGTCCCTTCCTTATTTTTCGTGATGTTGCATAAGTTGCAGTGAACCAACTAGCCCAGCAAGCAACTGCCCTTTATATGTTGCTGTAGATTTATCATGACTGTGGAGACACCACTTATCTCTATTTTCTTAATGTAATATACTTCCCTTGGATATCCACGAAAAGGAGCAGAGGTCACATTAAACTTTCACGTGAATAGTATAAACAAGAGATGCTTATAGTGGCATTAACCAGGGTTCATTGGTGCTTTTACTAGGTCTCCACAATCTGGCATAAAGAGATTAAACTCTGTGCTTTTTGGTACAGTTGAGAATCGAGACTTCAGCTCAACCGAGTCATCAGCTAACTAAGCAAAGGAAATGCTGTGCCACTGGTCAAACAAGTAGCCAACCTTTAAACTTCAACGGTGTCCTACTCCTACCAACAGAAAGACTGTTGCAGCAATGCCAGCATATATATGGTAGTGCAGCTAATGTTGACAAAATGTGTGGTGTGGGTCAGAGGTTCAAGGAATCGCTGATGAAACATGGCTCGATTATGATGAAAAAGAAAGGAAAATCTCGACGTCACAAATACACGAAGGGGAATGGTGACACCACCTTAGCATATGTGTGTACAGTTATTGCTACTTTTGAATGCTGTACAGGCATTCCTTTTTCTTCCCTTCTTCCTCTTTTCCTTCCCTGTTTCTTACACGTCTAGCAACTGCATGAAAGAAATGCAAATAAAGTTAACTCTGCGAATGCAGCTAGGGTTTTGACCCATTGCATTACCTTTGCAGACGTCCGAAGCGGCAGGCGCCGTCATCCAAGGAGGAACAAGTCTGGGACTGCAGTGTTTGTACGTACCGCAATACGGCCGAGGCTTTCAAGTGCCTCATGTGCGACGTACGCAAAGGAACGTCTACCAGGTGTGTTGGGGCCACTTGCCACCCCTTTTTGTCGATTCTTGTTGGGGGGGGGGGGGGGGGTCTTCCTGTCAGCTGATAATCTGACTGCTAAAAATGGCAGGAGGAAAACAAGGCTGCGCTCAAGCATTGCAGAGGGCAAACAAATAACATGTTTCAGTACCTACGCATAGGGGTATTGGGTATTGGTGAACTGAACACAGTGCGATGACGTGGTATAAACCCCCCAGAAAAACATGGCTCTTCTATCTCAAATTATGGACTGTAATTGAATGTGTCAAAGTTCACCCTCTTCAGTACCATAAGAAATGTAAGCAAGCAAATGAGTAATTTTTCTAAAAGTTTATTTTATACTATTTCAGGAGCTCAGTGAAAATAAATTGGTCACATAAGCATTTTGAAGCCAAAAAGCCGTGCCTACAAATGTGGATACAAGTTGTGAAAACATCTTGTGAGCTGCTCGCAGCCATATTTTTTAACAGCTGCCTCAGTTGACATATGACATCCTCCTTTGGAAAGGTAGACCATGATGCAGGCTGATATACTTGCGTGAGATAAATGCCTTGAAACTTTTCGCTTAGGGGTACGTGGCGTTAACAAAATGTGTCCACACATGCGGACACTGGCAGCAAACAGGAAGATTTGTGAGAATGCTGGCAACTGTGCTTTTTTTTTTTTCAACAGCTGCCTCAGCCAAGATTTCGCGTTTTCCTTTGAAAGCTAAGTAAACTATGGGGCCCAAGGTGAAAAAAGCGTGCAATTTTAATGCCTCGCAACTTTTTACTGAAGTATTTGGCTTTAAAGAAAGTGTCCACCGATGTGGACACTGGTAGTGAAGAGGTTAAAGTAAATTTGAAAGCGCTGCAGACTCCAATGACCAAAAATTCAAGGTTGTGGGATGCATTTTATAATGAGTCATCGTAATTACATAGTAATTAAATCTGTTTAATCTGCAGTCAGTCATGTTGTGCTTTTCATAAAAAGAACTGGTTCATTGGCTCAGAGCACACGCATTTATTGGCTACAATCTTTATGAGGAACTTAAGACTATTCCTTCCTAATTGCTGACAAAACTTAGAACATACCATCCAACATGGTAGTGCTGTCAGCAAAGTAGTTGCGTGTAGCATTACACAGCACGCAGAAGGGAAAGGGAACCACATTGTATAAGCAAAGACTTCTTTCTACACGTAGCTTAATGGCCATGATGTTTTCTTTGCCACTCCTGGACATCACTAGCAAAAACAGGTAGTGTACAGCCTGGTAGAAAGGGAGGAAATGCATATTAGAAGCATGAGGCAGTCAAAATAAATGTGATAACACATTTTCATTATCTCATGTGAGAAATTTGTACTTTTGAGCAACTTTGTCTTTCTGCTTTTTTTCAGAGGATTACTCAACTTTCAAAGCATGTTAATATCAGGCAATATCCTGGAAATTTATGAAGAAATAACGAGCCTCATATGCACTAGATATCTGTACTATCTGCTAGAAGAAATGTGAAGTATGCAAGTATATTCTGATTCAGTGGTCGTAGTCTCACAGCAAGACATTCCGTACTATATTTTCTGTGCAAAGAGTTGCCGCAAATGGCAGTGAATTCAATGCCGCATAATTTTGCTCATCAGCTTTACGCAGATGTGAGACGGAGTTGCTGCTGAGTTAGGCTATAGCCAGAATTCTGCCCAGAAAATTTTTTAGGGGTAGACGTCCTGAGGCGGGGGAGGAGAGTTACAAAGGAAACTAAGCCTCTCCACCCCTAACTCCCTCCTCTCTACCCTTCATCCCCCTCCCCCCACTCCTGGCACAGCCATTATGACTTGTGAATTGAACATTTACCAATTTTCCATTTCAAACACATTAACGGAACTAATGTGAGCCAGCGACGCATCATACCATCATCGCAAATTTTGCCATGACAAAGAAATGCACAGCTTACCACTGTCAAAATGTGCACAAAACATGTGCTGGTGATTGTAATCTATGCCAACCAATCGGGTGGTTCCTGTGTCTAGGTGATAGCAGTAATGAATTGCAATGCTAGTTTTTAAGCTTCTTGTTTGCTTTTCTTGCTTTTATTTTTGTGCTCGAAATACGGTGCTGCAGCTGTCAGGCTGAGATCTCTCCTCTTTACAATGGTGGCATAATGGCGGCTTTATGTCAACAGAAGGCTGTACACTTCTCAATGCAATGGAACCCACTGACTCCTAGTTTTCTGATTTTTGTTGACAGCGAACTACAGAAGTGCAATTTTCACAACTTCTACATCACATTCTTTTTTAATGTTTCCACATGTGATAGAGGAACACCAGAGAATCACGAAAAAAAAAATTTGACTAAATCAACCTTTCTAATTGTCGAGACCCCTCAATGGAGAGGGTGGTAAACACAGGACGATAAACTTGCAACGGTGGGCTGTAAACTGGAGCAGTGGGTGGCATTATCTCTGCCGTCAACTGTGTGGAAAACCATGGCTGTAGCCCTTTCCGAGCGGAGCTCCTCAGGTGTCACTGTAATGCCTCCTAGGCTATTGTGAGCCTTTGTGAGCTCTTGCTGAAAAGCAATGCAGAAGTGAGAGGTGCTCTTTGTACTCATATACAATAATCCAGAGAGGAGATGATTCCCCTGATGGTGAGTACTGTTATGTCCTCATAAGATCTGAACACAGACAGCTCAGGGACATATCACTTTTACAGTTTGTTTTTATTTGACTGGTAATATTTGTAAATGTAGATCCCCTTTTGTGTGTGTGTGTGTGTGTGTGTGTGTGTGTGTGTGTGTGTGTGTGTGTGTGTGTGTGTGTGTGTGTGTGTGTGTGTGTGTGTGTGTGTGTGTGTGTGTGTGTGTGTGTGTGTGTGTGTGTGTGTGTGTGTGTGTGCCCTCTAAACCTGTTGCATAGTTGATCATGCCATTCAGTGCTGGTAACTTGGCAAGAAAGTATCTAAATCTGAGGGGGTTTTTAGTCGCCTCAATAACTTTGCCTTCTTAGGGTCTAGTTACCTAACCAGCCAGTAAATTGCCATGGTGAAGTTCATCAGGTGACTTGGACAAATTTCAATATCTCACCACAATTTTGTCCCAAGGAAGATGTAAACACCTCCATTTTGTCACTGCTTCTAAAGTATATCGAAGAGTTTATTAGTGAGCCACCTGGGGTGCATTCAAAGCTGCTTTTCTAGGCAAAGCACAATCTTGGCATCTGATACCGCTTTAAAGATTTGGAGGTTGACGCCTTTTTATATTCCCGCCACTGGCTTGTCACAGCACAAGGTAATTTAAAGCTATAATAAATTTAAAATGAATAAGGAAGACTTACAGAAAAATACAAACAAAAAACAAAACTGAGCAAGTCATCATCATACAGTGAATTTTTGCTGAAAACGGAGTGTTTGGGCTATGACCTAACAGCTTTGTCCAAAAGAGTCTTGCCAACACTGATGCTGTGTGTCATCTCCCATCCGCATTCTGTACAGGAAGCCGCGCCTGAATGCGCAGCTGGTGGCTCAGCAACTCGGCCCGAGCAGTGGCCGCAGGGGCTCGAGCAGCCGGCGAGGGAGCGGGGGCCCCGGTGGGGGCTCCAGCGAGAGCTCCCGTGGCAATACCCGGCCCCGCCTCAAGAACGTGGACCGGTCTTCAGGCCAGCAGCGTGCCGTCACAGTCAACAACGTCACGGTCATCATCACCGAATTCCAGCCTAAGCGGCTGTCCGATGCCTCTTCATCAACTGATGGGGCACACTCGGATGGACACGCAGAAGCACGTTAGGCCTTAGGTCAGTGAAATGAGCACAGCTGTGTGGCTTACTGGGACATTAAAGAGAAAAGTAAGTTTAGTTGTGTTAGTAAGTTACACTTGTACAATACCGAAAAACCTACTGTTGTTAGAGGAGGCCTGGAAGGCCAGAAAAGACCTTAACCCTTTGAAGGTTTTTATGTACGGCGGCGGTTTTCTGTCCCGCAAGGTCTTTGCCATACGGGTACGGTTCCGACCCTCCTTTTGAAATTTCGCGCCATAATGACGGTGCGTGCTCACCGGGAGGTGCTGCCACCTCTTAGCACTTACAAGATGCGTTTGAAATTGGTGCTACCTTCTTGGGGAGATAAACAGAGCTGATTGCTAGCTTCAGCGCGTCGCTCAGACTGCGGCAACGCCCCCTTTGGCGGTTTCGGTTTCGCGCGAAACGTCATTTTTTTCTTTGTCGGCACTCTCTTGCAGGACGGTGGAAGTTTATTTCTATCTTGATTGGCGCTGCTCTTAGCTTGCTTATCAGCGTCGTTCGTGAGGTATTCTCGCTCTCAGTGGCAACGCGGTTTCGCGGTTTCGGTTCCGCCGCGTGTTCGCAACGGAGGCACGCGAAACGTGGTTTTTCTTTTTGTCGGCACGCTCTCGCAGGGGCAGCGGAAGTTGATTTCTATATTGATTGGCACTGCTGTTAGCTTGTTTATCACCACCGCTCACGCGGTATTCTCGCTCTTCGCGGCAACGCGCTTACGCGAGAGGGTGCCTCAGACCTCTGCCCAAGGCAGCCGCACTCAGAGATGTCATGTGTGCGCCAACACAACTCATCGCTCCAAGAGAACAGACGCGCATTTTAGGTGTGCAGACTGCGATAAGGCACTGTGGGTAGACCCGTGTTTCAAGGAGTACCACGCTCGGAAATACTATTGAACATTTTGCAGTTCTGAGTGATGCCGACACCAAAATACTGTTCCTAATTATTTTTTACTATTTATTCCCGACTTTATACATTTTGTACATTCAAGATCCGCAATAAAGTAATTTGACCACCTGGAAAAGTTTTCTTCAAAATAATTCGACCCTCAAAGGGTTAATAATGAAACAAGAGTGGCCTGCAAGTTCCCACACCAGCTCGCTATGATGTCATGAAGTTTATTTGTTTCATTAGCCCTTTTCATTACAAATATCTGTTTTATACTGATTTGAAAAACACACGAATATACAACGAAGGAAAAGGAAACCACAGAAAGCCATGGACTGAAAGTACTTCTCTGTAACTGACTAGGTCCGTGTACACAATGCTTGTTCACCCGAGCAGCAACAGCAGCATAATATATATTTGTGTCACAAAATGAAAAAAATCGATGGAATATAAATTGTGATGCACTATAGCAAAATCAACCTAAATATCTCAACAAGAAATACATACAGTATTACAGTATAATCTCTGCAATACGGTCATGCCTGATACAAATTTTGGGGTGATACGAATTTTCAAACGTCCCAGCCCAAGTCCAATGGCTTACAACGTGCTAAATTGCTAATGTTGCGAACCGCTTTTCGAGCTGTGGCAGATAATGTGAACTATCTAACCGCCACCTAATCTCCCCGGCAGAGCACGACCTCCCCCCCCCCCCCACCATCCCATCCTCATCCCCGCCCTTCCACTGTCCTACCTCGCAAGAAAAAAGTAAATCTTTTGCTAACTTGTCAGCAATTTTCAGACACCTTGCAACGTTACCAGTAGCCAGCGATCACATGCGACCCGGTCTTGCTGCGTCAGCAAGGTCAATAACATTCTCTTCCATGTGGAGCCTTATCTCTGCATTTTACACCTTTCGTTATCTTTGGCGCCCGATAACAATTGAAAGCTTTTCTACCTTTGTACTCGTCGAAATACAACGTAGCTTTGCTGCTGCAAAGAAAACAGATTCCCTTATCTCGAGACAACAAGGCAAATCTTGAAATGTCGGCCTTGGAACACGCAAAGTGCGCAGCTTGCTGCTGCCAAAATATGTTTGAAACAAGTGCGTCAGTGATTCAAACTTGTGTCAGCCAACAGGAGTGCTTTGCATGCTGCATGACTGTAGTAACGAATCTCCGGCGCTAGTTTTCCCTTTATCGTGCTCATGTTTGGGGATTTTATTTCTGCGTAAGGAAGTACAGCACTGCAGCTACTAATATTTTTTTATTATTAGCTCCTTTTTTTGCAACAGGGCTTTATTATATAAAAGAGCCAGACTGAACTTAGGAAGTTTCTGTAACTTTCGCTGAACCACAATGGCCCAAATGCACAATATACTTTGAAGTTATGAAACATGGTAATACAGTTCAGTTTTAGACTGGACACAGCAAGATATGCAGAACACGTTTGATGTTCTCTGTATCGCCGTGTCCTGTCTAAAATTACACCATAAAACCATGTTTAATAATACTTGTTACCAACTAGTCTTAGTGTCTCGAATACTTTGGAATCTGCAATTTTACGCAGATGTACAGCCTTGGGGTTGGGAAAATTGAACTTTGACTTTCATTTTCTGTTATATTGTATTTCCATGAATATTACCTGTTTTCTGACAAAGTGCGTCCGAAAATTGTTCGCGTGCTACAATTGGATATGCAACCAAAACTGCGTTCGTGGCTTTGGCAAGGTCCGTCAGAGTTGTTAGAGGCACTGTCATCACCATAACGAGATGGCAGCATAGCATTATTTCTTGGATTTCTGTGGGTTCACTTAGTGCTCGACTACTATCAGTTTCAAAGATATCACTTTTGCGAGATTTCAAGCGGCTCTGCCCCGGATGCGTGGGCATACATTGCCACCAGCAATTCTGGTGAAGTGTCGAGCATGCTATCTGTCCATAGTTCCAGGAATGTCAAGTGCCATACATTTCAACTAGTCTGACATAGTCACATAAAATCTCGCGAAAATAATAGTAGTATCTCTAAAAGTGATAGCTAAAGAATACGGCCTTCTCTGCTTGGTATCTGTGGCCAATGAAGCACAAATGGCAATGACAACGTGCCACGTTCATTAGGAAAGCTTATTTTAAAAAAAATATTCCTCTTCAGTGAAAGTTAACTGCACATCTAATTTTTTTCTGATTGCGAACGTGGGGACTTGCCACATTTTCTTTTATAAGTCGAATGCATTTTACATTCAGGTGTATCACATTCTGGCACACATTTATTTTCTTGCTTTTAAGCCCGCAAAAATTGAGTGCACATTAGATTTGGATGAGCGGTGAAGTTGTGTAAATATGGCAATCAGCCTGTTACTGTGGAAACAACAAAAGTAGTTCTTCAATAATACTAAATCTAAACTGCATTGGTGATGCTCTTTAGTGCCCCTTTAAGGGCTGCTAATTAAAATCACATTCACCAGCAAAATAAAGTTGAATTGCTGTTGACCTTTAAAGCTCTTTTTTTGGGGAGGCGTGTCTCAGAGGCTGTATTGCAGAATTGCAAGCACTGTTGTACACTGGCAAATTTTGGCATAACTGTGGTTAAATTATTCGTAAATCTTCATTTTTAACTTAGAAGAATTCATTGTGTTCATTTGTATAAAATTCTTGCTGCTTCGTAAATAAAAATGTGTGCTAATTTCTGCGGAACTTCAAGGGGATTCCTTTACTTCATTCTATCCATTAGCTGGTTACAAGTTGTTTTGTTACAATGTGGTTCGACTGTGACTAGTAGCATTTTACTTCCTGAAGCCATGGCAATCGGCTGTGAAGAACAGCACAGTGTAGGACTAATATAATAGGACTAATATAATATAATAACTAATGTAATAAGTTTTTTTGCCACCCAGCATTCTTCAATGTGCACTACATGAGAGTGGGTTTGTAGCCTAATCCTTTCGAATACAACTGCTGCGGCCAGGACTTGATCACATGATCTCGCTGCTCAACAGTGTGGCAGGAAAGTTGCTGCAATGTGTTTTCAGTAAACACCACTCACTTTTCAACTGTCGGCTCTTGATATAACGAGCACAGATACAACAAAGTGAACCTCAAATATAGATATCAGCGTGTAATGAATGTGTTTTCATTTTGCCTGTCATGGTAGCGCAGTGGCTATGGCCCTGCAGTGCTGAACTCGAGGTCGCGGGTTCAATTCTTTCGATGGGGGCAAAATGTAAATATGCTCGCGTATCTATATTTAGGTGTGCATTAAAGAACTCCAGATTGCCAAAATTAATCCAGAGCCTTGGTATGCCCGCCTTGGTATGCCTCATAATTTGTGGTCTTGGCATATAAAACCCCAAATTTCAGTTCAACTCAAATGTTTTCATGTCGGTTACAAGTTGGTGATAAGCTCTAATAAAGCATTTTATAAGCATTATGAAGCAATGCAAGCATTACAAGTTCACTCACTGTGAGTAAGCTTGTTGCACTGAAAGTTCTTCACGAACATTGAAAGCATCATTATATTCTTTTCTTTTTGCGCAGGTGCAGCTGACATAATGGTTTGAACTTGCCAGCCACCTTTGCACCACTATTGTGTTCTCCCGCCCACTCGTCAGTCCTCAGTTTTGGTGCCACAGACGCTGCTTTCCTGGTTGCCAAGGCTCTTGAGAGTGAAGTCAAGCATTCCGTGTCAGATCCCCTCCAGCCGGATCGGTGTACAGTGCTGCACCATTGTAGCACGTCCATTGCCAACCACATTCGCATGTCAACTTGCGAGGACATCTGCCTTGCCTGTCAAATTTCAGGTGCACTGGTTGTCCTAGTTAGTAGCCGAAGTCCTGAATTTGCGCTGTCCTGTTGCAGTGTGGGCGCAGCATCCAACTTCCCAGTGCAAGCACTAAACCTGCATCAGAGCAATTCTGAGCGGCTCTGTGACAGCCATGGAGTGTGGTGCAGACAACACTGGTCATAGGAGGAGTGCTCATATAGTTGTGCTGCCAATGCAAGCCATTGAAAAAGACCTACTGAAAAAGTGTTCCAAGTTCAAACCAACATTGGTGGTGTGTGCACGTGGCCAGGCTCTGTTCCATGTATCTGACAGCTTCCCCAACCAACTGGTGCTGCTTTTTCTCTGTGTGCGGCTAGCGTGAGCGAATCGATGGTGTTTTCCAGCTGATCCCAAGTTGGCCCTGCCTCATACTGTCTGGGTTGAGGAGGAAAGTGTGAATGCCAGGATTGCCTTGTCAGACCGGACAAACATCACGACTCCTGGTTGTAGCACCAAGTTTGCAGACTTTGCTACTCTGTACATTTCTCCAAACTGTTTGTTGTGTTCTTTTCCCCCACAGCCTCTGTCATACATGCCTGATACTGAATAGAAATTGTTGCCGAGGTCTGCGAACGAAAAATGGTTTCTTCGTGGGATGAGCTAAATTGTAAAGTTATAAGTTACACAAGTGTGGGGTGTGTTGTGACGGAATAGATCCTTCAGTGAGGCTGACTTAGGAAATCAGCTTGTGCATCTCGTTTTTCTTGCATCAATTTTCTTTGTATAGATGACATGTCGGTCAGCGAACAAAATTTTTGGAGGTAGTGCTTCCATGAGCATTGTTTTAGTTTCCTTGACAACTTGTCTGCAAAGTGATGCAGAGTGGCTATGCTGTGCAACCTTTGGGCTCTGTTGATCCAGATATTTATGGAACATAATTGCACACATTGGTTTTTACATTTGCCATAATGTGAAAAGAACCAAGTCCATATTGAGGACTTTTATGTTTAAAGGCCAACTTCAACAAAATTTCTAACTGCATAAAAAGCTTAGGCTGAGATAGGGGGGGGGGGGCTATCCACCATCCAAATTATACACTTGAAATATCATAGTTGCATCACAAAAAGCTTGCAAAAATAGATGTTTCTGATACTGAAGGTGTAAAAAAGAAAAAAATCGCGAGCCATTCCACTCTGTGAAGGTGGAAGACCAGTGAAGCTGTTTAGCATACGACACAGAGGTGACACAGAATTTTGAACATTGGTATGGATTCCTTTACAGTGATTTTTTTGTACATTCACGTGGACGACGGGACTGCTGCCCTGAGGAGGTGGAGGAAACTACATAGGCATTTACGTATCGATGGGACCGCCACCTCTGGAGAGCAGAAGGAAAGGAAAGGAGATGCGCAAGCGCTTGGGAATGCCGACATAGAGAGGGCTTTGCGAATGTAGACGTGGCCCAAATGGGTCAAAGTGTAGTATCTGTTCTTATCAGCTTAATATCTGATACAGGTTGTATTTGGACCCAAAATATTAAACTTGCTTTTGCAAGTTGGCGGGGTGCTTGAAGCCTGCTTCACGTTCACAGCGGGTTGGCCCGATATTGCACCATCTTCAGGATTGGACCACGGTTTTTCGTCTACGGACATCAATCCACTAGAAACTAGCCACATACAGCTTCATTCTAGAAGACAATGTTGCCGCTTTCACTCGGAGATGAGCTGAACTTGAGCATCATGAGCTGAATGTTGAGCATCAGCGTAGCTCCTTGGCATGGCCTTTTATATTGGGCGGTGCCTTGGCACAATGAAAATTCTGGCGATCCTGGTCTGGGATTTGCATCATATAGGCTAAACACCAGATGCACACACCTGCTTAGGTGCAATTTAGAATTTGTCAATTACCAGCCCTACACCTTTGTCAAGATTGCTTAAACAGTATATACATGTAGTACTCATTTATATCCACTATAGCCAAAGTGAAATTTTGTCGCAGTTGGCCTTTAATGAACTGTTCTCTTAGCACATGACACATCCAGTTTTTATTTTCCCCGAGTGGTGCGCTGTAATATTTTTCAGCCAAGTGTTGCTGCCACGGTTTTAATTCCCTGTCGCGATCAGCCGAGGAAACCTGAGCAGTAAAAAGTTAAAAAAAAAAAAAGCCACAGTATTCTAACTGTAGTTGGTGGCACCACAATGCAAAAGGTTTCTGAAACTTTCACTAGGAAGAAATGCGGGCTAGTGTCCTTGTGGGCTTCTCCAGCCATCACGAGAATGATGGTATGTACAGTCACTGGCTTGTCTATATAAATACCCTCCGTGGCAATAAAACCACTGTTCAGCATGTTGCTGACATGTTGTTATACTTTGGTAGTGAAATTTGTCTCTAAAAATATTGGACATCCTGTGAAGCGCTGTGAAGTCACAAGTGTAAAGGCAGCTTACAATACATATTGTTGCTGCTGGTGGCGGCACCACTATATCTCTATTTTGTGGAAAGTGTATAAAACTGAAATGTGCAGAATGTTCAGTGCAACTCTGCACAAGTAAAGTGAAAAATGACAAGTTAAAGATGCACGGAAAGAAACAAGCTTCGAGTCATAAAAGTGAGTCTGTATTTGGGCAGGGAAGTTGACAGGTGTCAATACAAACCGTGTGCGTCCCATCTTTCCCACGATGGTTTAGAAGTGGCAGCAGCAGTTTTTCCTCGAGCAAGGGGCTATGCTGGAAGTATTTGCCGCCCCTGTTGTGCGGTCATGTCATTCCTTTATTCCGTCAACGGGCTAACATAGCACTGCCGAAGGTCTGGTGGCTTTGGGAAATATGTGCCCGGCTCTGCCTTTGGCAGGCAATATTTCTGTGTTCACATTGCTAAAGCAGCGCCTGCTGCTTTTCTTGCACTGCCCGTGTACTCTGTCTGTTGATATTTCCCCATGCAACCGTGGCGTTTATGGCATTGCTCATTGGCACCATTTGGGCTTGAACCATCTCCATCACCCCCCCCCCCTACCTACTTGCTTCTTCCATTGACATGCTTTCTCTTACTGTGTTCCGCTCGAATTTAAAGCGTTGCAAGCCTTACTTTGTAGCTGTGTTGGGACAGCCCCTCGGCTTGGCGTGCTTGGTGTTTGTGGAGCACCATGTGCTTTGGCCTTGGAGAGTGCAGGCAGTGCAGGACAGAGGGCCACGCTTGAACTCGTGGCTGCGAAGAGCGCATTGCGTGGGTTGTCGCAGGAGTGGTTGGAATGGGGGAGCCGCAGCCACATAAAAAAGTGATGCGAGTTTCCTCACAGTTTCAAGGCTAATTGTAATGAAATTCTGGACCATGTATAAAAAGCCTATTTTCAGATAATGTAAATATAAAGCAGTGTCCATGCAATAACTTATTTGAACTATGAGTGGATGCTTTATCAAAAGCGAGCAAACATACATTTTTGACACCGAAACTGAAAAAAAAAGGAAGCTGACATTATACGCCATAAATAATTCAGAACACAGAACATCGACAAGTAGTGCAGGCTCCGAGATGCACCTGTGGTGCACTGAAAATATTGATTGTTGATCTCAGGTTGGCATCATACTACTATTTGCTGTGCAATGCCTGCTTAGGTGCTATTTAAAGCCTTTTAAGGGGAAAATTACACAATTACCAGCCCTGTAGCTTAGGCTGGACTGCTTCAATAGTATGTACTACTCATTCACAACCAATCTAAGCAAAGCAAAAGTTTTGTTGCAGTTGCCTTCCCATGTACAGCCTGGAACTGAGAGGTACAGTGAGCATCAAAAGTTTGTGGGGTGTGGGTTCTCCATAAAACAAAATTTAAATTTTCTAGCAATTTATTTGTGCCTGCAGAAGCGAAGCTGTACAGCACTATGATGTTTTGAGTATCGTGTACTATGTTTTTCAGGCAGGACATTGCACTATCAGGCTTCACGACGAGGGTTTCGACCAGGGTTTCGACTCTTTCTCGGATTCCATGCCCCATTATCTTTTCACACCGGTGGTAATTTGCAGACAACTGCAGTGGGCATCTCCTTGGACCTTCGCATATTATCGAGCTGCGGTTAGATTTATATTTTTAAATACTTAGACATATTTTTCCCAGTGCTACAGTGTTCTTAAAATGTGCCAGTGGGTGTGCACTTTGTGTCAATATGAATAGGAACACCTAATCTGTGTTCAAAGAGTGGGTCTGTCAGTTTCATAAGACAGAACCTCACTTGCTATTTTTTGTGGAGCTATTCTGATAAATAAGTGTGCTCATGGAATTTTTTTCATTACTAGCAGACACAAGAACAATTGTCAACTTAAGTTGCAAATTTCGATTTCCCTTTCATATTTACTAATAGAGATTCGTGTACAAAGCTGCCATGGGAAATTGTATATGTCATGTTCATATTTGAGCACTGTCCACTTGTGGATTGAGGTACGCTGGATGGGGGCAAGAAAATTGGATGCGTGGGCCGAGCATACCTTATAAAAAAATACTGTTGAGATCTCGGTGTGCATTTGTGTTGCTCTCTGTGCTGTATAGTAGCCTTGAAATAAAAGAGCCTCCATATAACACTTGACCTTACAATATAGCCCGTAGATTTTGGCCAATAACATTAAGGAATTTTATTGTGCTTGCCAGTTGCTCATTACCATTCAGACCTTGCATTGAAACTGCATTTTGGACTCTTTCTTGTGCAGTTGCATATTTAGCAGTGGTACCTGCTTGGATCATTCGATAGTAGAAATGAAGAAAACCATTTCCTTCTGGGAAGCTGGTCTTTGACCCAGCAAATTGAGGCTGTCCATCCACAAAACAACTTGGCAGAGGGCAGTAGTGTGAAAATGGTCATGTTTTGTAATAACATCTTTTAATTTTATTCCTTTTTCTTTCATCCGTCGAGCAGCGTGGCCAAGAGCAGCAGTGTGTGACTTTGCAAAGGGTCAGTATTATATGAAAATAATGTTTGCGCAATATTCATTGCTATTCTCGGACGCATATGGGCGGACGATTCTCGGACGGCAATCGTATGCTCAATTAGCAGGCAGCAGCGGCTTTAATTTATAACAAACCTGGACCCGTTTAATGTGAGGGTTCTTTGCACTCAATTTTATTCTGCCCTTGTTGTCCATTGGTTTATGACCAGCTGATGACTTAGGCAGAGCACCTCTCGGACCACTGGTGCATTGCATCCGAGTGTAACCGTTACATTATGGTATGTGCCTTGTATGCAAGTGAACATAAAAGTGCAATCTTGATGCAAGATTTGGGTGCTGAGAGAGAAGTTGACAAACATAAAAGCAGTTTCTTAAAGTTGTTTGCTGAAATATGCAAGTCAGCGTACACCACTGTCTCGCAGTGCATAGACTGCGGTCTGCTCAATATGGCACATTGCAGGGGAAAAAAAATAGTTCACGCCTCTGCAGTGCCTTTTTCTGGTCATGGGGAAAGAAAAGAAGAAAAAAACTCGCTCAGATGTGCAACCAAAATCCTCATACTGGTGCGGGATCGTATTTATTGCTCCAAGAGAGAATTTTGCACGTCTGACTTGTGAGCTTGTTCCACTCTAGACTCTGGTTCTATTTCAGATTGTGCACGACGAGTTTTTAGAAGCGGAGAAAATAAATTTTTTTACACTGCCTGTATTGCTGCCTCACCCTGTTTTGGCATCCTGTTTGCTGCGCTATGCATGCCTACCTTACTCGCACTAAACAGAAATATTAGGTTGCACTAGATTGGTAGATTTGTCTCCTGCGATCATAGGAAAGTCTATTCGCTCTTGGGTGTGCATTCATTCCACAAGCACGAGTAGATGTGTCACGGCCGCATACTTGGTCAACCTACGTATGTGTGCAGTCTCTGCACTGTGTGCAGACGCCTCGTATGCCAGGAGTGACACCAAAGTGAAAGACTGGTAACTACGCCACCTTGAACGTGCCGTACCAGCTCTGCATGACATGTGCATTTTGAAAAGTGCCATGTCGCGGCTTGTCAGTTGTCGGAATGCAAATAGTCTACCTGGAAACAATAACTTTTCGTCATAGAGTCAACATATTTATTGTATGAAACTCTGACTATCACGGTGGGAGATGATGAGAAGTGTGTAAATTGAACTGGCCTCCAGGAGAGAAGACTCGCTAATGTTACGCGCTTTCCGAGACAGGTGGCACGGGAGACATACGCTTCTGATTGCGATTGGGGCTGACCGGATCAGATGTCTTCATCGCGATCAACAATGGTACCTGCTACACCATCATTGTCGGAAACTCTATGACATGGTCCAATGATCCGGATGGAGTTATCATCTGCTGATCGTCGGCAACACTCAAAGTTGCATAATGCCTTGGCTACAAATTCAGATTTGGAAAATATGGTAAAATTTGAACAATATTTCACTTTTGCAGCTTACTCATCATCATCATCAGCCTGGTTATGCCCACTGCAGGGCAAAGGCCTCTCCCGTACTTCTCCAACTACCCCGGTCAGCTTACTATTGCTAATAAAACATTTTTTAAATGTTTTCTATTGCGGTGCCGTCACTTTTTTATGTTAGCATTTTTAGAATACTGCACAGACGGCGAGATGTCCGCCTGTAATTGCAATCTAGGGGCCTAATCCATTGGGGAGAGCTTTTTTGTACTTGACCTTGTCCCAACGGCGTGAATTCCTGGTGTCGGATTTTTGTGTGTGTGTGCTCTCTGTGCATTCACTGCGTTGTGTTCAGGCACTGTTATCCTATTTGAGGGGTCTGTGAAATGGTAGAACTTGTCTCCGGCGTGGTCTAGTGGTTAGGATATCTATAGCAGTCGCCCAGGAGGCCCGGGCTGTATTCCTGGTGTCGGATTTTCTTTTCTTTTTTTTTTTTTTTTTGCTTTTTATTATTTCCTTCGGTACGCATCGACTGGGTGTCGGGATAGCTTAGGTTAGGTTAGGCCGACGGGGCACGAAACAATGTCTCACCGCTCTCCTCCCTTCCACTGCAGACCTGGTGCTTCCGTCTCTATTACAATGCGGCGCATGCGCGTAGAGCAGTGCAAAGATCAAGTGCAAAAAACCTCTCCCAATCTACTGACCTCCGCTAAAATTGCTGGATGGCGCATCGCCGCTACCCGAGGCATGAGCCTGTGAATCACCAAATGACTGTATAGCAACACTCGATCCCGATCAACCTCGACCTTCGTAAATGCAGGTGACGTGGAAGTGTACGAAGCTGTCGGCCGTCGGTGCACTAGACACCTAGACTGTCTGCATCGCTGATCGCTTTCGAGACGAGGCTCGCGCGGCCAAGCCCTATGCACCAGCCACCAAAGTAGAACGTCCTCCCCTCCCCCCGGTGCCTTGCATGCGACGGAAGACTGTGCGCTTCCTACCTTTCCTACCTTGTGCACGCAAGATTGAGCCACCATGGTCGGCTCTACGTCGCACGCTTTCACTCGCACTTGCAGCGTACGGTGCACGGGGGTATTGTTATCACGACACGACTAAAGTCCCTAGAGGATGGATGGATGAATGTTATAAGCGTCCCCTTTGAACAGGGCGGTGGATTGTGCCACCAGGCTCTAGCTATTGTACTGCCTAATGTCCTACCTAGGTTAAAAAAGAAAAAAAAGACACGATGAATTTCCATAACCAAATTTTCTGACCCCCTGTGAAATTTGTTTGTATGTCTCCGTTTTTTGTCGTTTCCCTACTTCCACCATCTTCTTATCGCCTCTTACTATCGATTGCGGACATGTTTACTTTCCCCTTGCTCTCGCTGAACCCAAGGGCTTCAAGGAAGCCAGTGGTGCCTAAATCGATTGCTGGGCAGATATCATCACATTCTAATAAAACATGCTCCATCGTTTCTGTAGCTTTACCGCAGCAAGCACATGCTTCTTCTTTCTTGTATCTTGCATGTTCTAAGGCATCCTGATCTCGCTTCGAAAAGTAATGAGCTTCCCTTTGAGTTATCATAAATTGTTTCTTTCCAGATTTTGTTTTTTCCTGTTAACTAGTTACTCATGGGAGGTTTCTTTTCCATTGCCGCCACCCATGAGATTATTTTAGCCTCTCTGACTTTCTGCTTGACATTCTTTGCTGCTCTGTTTCTCACCCTACAGGCCGCATACTTGCTGGTAAGCTTCTTAGTTCTTTTCCTCCACTGTGAATCAATGTTTTTCCTGTACAAATACCTCCACACTCTCCCAGCCCATTTACTTTCTTCCATGTTCTTCAGTCATTCTTAATAATTTTACTCTGAGCTTCCCTCAATTCAAAACTTGTCCAGCCTGTATCATCCTGCAAAGCTTCATTTGTAGTCTTCTTGTGAGCGCCCAATGCGAGGCGTCCCACTGAGCTCTGGTTGCCATCGAGTCCTGATTGTACCCCTGATTTCAAGCAAACAAATCCATTTTCAAAAGTAAGTCCTGGAGCCATTACACCTTTCTACATACCCCGGAGCACCTTGTACCTACTGTATCCTCATAAGTGCTCTGTGCTTCATTATGGCTGCATTTCTCTTTGCCTTTACTGTTATTTTTTCTTGTATTTCCACATATCTTTTGCCCTCGTTTATCCATATACCAAGGTATTTATATTCTTTTACCCGTGGCATTTCCTGGCCCTGTATTGCCACTGTCTGTTCACTGTTTGCATTGAATACCATAACACCCGATTTTCTAGCACTTAATTTCAGACGTAAATACTAGCCTTTCTGTCCACAGATATTAGCCAGACATTGCAAATCACTTTGCTTGTTAGCTGGCAACACAATCTCATCCGCATAAAATAAACCCGGAAGCTGCTGCTCTACTACTGTACCCGCCTGTTTGTATGAAAGATTAAATCCGATATTACTTCCTTCTAGCGCCCTCTCCATCCTCACCATGTACGTCATAAACAACAGTGGGGATAAAGGGAATGCCTGCCTCAGTTCCTTGTTGATATCAACTTTCTCCTCGCACCTCATCCCTTCCCATAACACAAACAGTATTTTCTAGGTAAATCTCTCTCAAAAGCTGTAGACAATCGTCGCCTAAGCCTTCCCCTTCCAGAATGCCCCACAAAATGTTGCGATTTACATGGTCATACGCTCCTGTGACGTCGAAAAAGGCCACATACAATGGTCTGCTTTCTGCTTTTGATATTTCAATACACTGAGTAAGAACAAACAAGTTGTTATCCAAACACCTACCTATTCTGAAGCCATTCTGAAGTTCTCCCAAAATGTCATTATTCTCTGCCCATGCTTGCAGCTTTAATTTGAGTGCCTGCATTGCTAGCCTGTATATTACCGATGTAATGGTCAATGGTCTATACAAGTGAATTCTATCTTACTCCCCCTTACCTTTATAAATGAAATTCATTCCACTTTGTTGCCAACTCTCTGGTATTCGTCTATCTTTTTAAATTTTTTCCACTGCTTTCACCAGAGCTTCCTTACGTTTTGGTCCTAGTTCATTAACCTCCCTAACGGGAACCTCGTCTAGCCCTGTGGCTGTGTGCTTAGGAATTTTCTCTTTGGCTAAATTTCTTCCAGTTGAAATTTGTCAGCATGAGCTCCTTTGTTCTCACACTCTTTCCTTTTTCTTCAAATACAACCTCATCATTGCCTTGGAAACATTTGGCTGTTATATTACTGATGTAATTTAATGCCGCTTCCCCTTCCAGTTTGTTTCCATCTTTGTCTACGATAAGTTGTATTGCTGTTGATTTCCTGCCTGATAATTTGATGTGGTTCCAAAATAATCTTGGGGCGGCCTTCTTTTTCTCACGTATTTCTGACAACCAACGTTCACTTTCACCTTTTATCTTTGCACCGGTATTTGAACCATATACTTTTTTCCCAGTATATTTCCCATTTACTGGCTACTTCATCCTGCGACAACATTGCCTTCCTTGCCTGCCTGTGCTCTCTGGATGTTTTCCGTCGTTTGGCGATCGCTTCTCGTATCTCCATGTTCCACCAGCTTTTCGGTTTCTTTTTTCCTTTCCACTGAGCATGTTTCTCTTTTCGTATTTCGGTCGTTATTAGACTTAGAAGCTCACTATATTCCCACTCTTGGCCATTTGCCAAGTTCTTCCTAGACTCTTGTAACTATATTTGTTATTTGTTCAGTGTTCAAATTTGGGCAGGTCATTTTGCACTGCTTGCTCTCTATCCCAACTGCATATCCCATTTCCAAAATGATGTGTTTATGCCTATGCTGCTATACCTTTTCTTGTCAATGACCATTTCTCTCAACTTATCAGGAATTCCTTCTTTCATCAGACAGTAATCAATGGTCGATTGTCTGTATCCCACTACCCACATGATCTGCCCTTTACACTTAGGCCCTGTATTCATGATAACGAGGTTATGTTGCTCACAAAGGTCTACTTGACTTCCCATTGTTGTCGGTATAGCCCTCTAGATCCTGTATACGGGCATTCATGTCACCTAATAGGATAATTTCGGCATCATTCCCGAAACCCTTGATATCAGCACTTATGCATTGCATGCACTCTTGATTTTTCACTGTGCAATTATTTCCGGTCCACAAATATGTTATGCGCAGCCAAGTTTTCTTCCTCACTCATTGTACCTGGTAACCAAAGATGCTCTTGACATTTTGAATTTACCCTTTTACATTTGGCTCCCTGATAGATAAGCATTCCGACTCCCCCTCCCTTTCTTTCCGACTTAGTTCTGTTGCACTCTTCCCAAACAAAATTCTCAATCACTGGCAGCTCTTCAGAGTCTCAAAAGTGCGTTTCTGTAACCGCATACACCCTTATTTGTTCTCTATTTAATGAATCTCTTCCCACTTTTACTGTCTTCTGCCGCCCTGCATGTAGATGTAGCCTATTGCATGCCGAGCTCTTTTTCTTGTTTTCCTCCTTTTTCTGTTATTGACGGCGATGCTATTCTGAGGTTCCTCTAGGGGACCTTCTTCATTACTACCTACTCTGGCCTCCTGAGCGCCCTAGGGCCCCCTAAATAAGCAACAGCGCGACCAGCAAGTCGCCAGCCCACTTTTCGTCCAAGCCTGTAATTGAAGTGGATCTCCTCATCCAAAACCACCACACCTTATCACTTGCCTGTTTACTTCGACAACCTTGAAATTCTCTTTGCTCATTTTCCATATCGCCTCATTAGCAGCCACTATAACTCTTCGTATGTGACTGCCACGTATACGCACCGTGCACACCACGATCTGCACCCGAGGGGACAGCTCGTGCAAGTCGTCTGCCCCCTTCGCCAAGCGCTGAGCTATTCCTGTCCCTTTCCTGTTTAGGACGTCATTTAGACCACCTGCTAGTATGACAAGGTTGTGCGCATGGGCATTTTCCGCGAGTTTTGCTTTTGCTCGCTCTATGGCAGAACCCAGTGTCCGCCGTGGAAATGTCCCTACCGCCACTCTTGTATAGCCTTTCACCCTCTCCACAATTGCTTCTGAGCACCTAGCCAGGTTTGAGTCGCCGGCGATAATCACCATTTCACTCTTTCCTACCTCTCCATCCCTTTGTCCTTTTCCGCGTGATTCGGACTTGACAAGAGGCATTGACCCCTGCGCTCCTGCTTTTTTCGTGTGGCGGCCTCAAGGTAGGTGCCGCTGTTTCAAGCTACCCCCTCCCCACGTTGCACGCACTCCACGCGCTTTGCTGACACTCCCTCTCTTGTCCCGTTGGGGGACTTCGTTCCGTTGTCACGACCATTCTCGTTCACAATGGCGGCCCTGTTCAGCTTTTCCTCGGCTGCTTGAAGTCTTTTCCACCACCTTCCGTGCATCACGCTCCATATTTAGCTCATTTTTGAGCTCTTTGACCTGTTTGAGAAGCTCCTCCCCGAAAGCCTCCATTTTCTTCAGCCTAGCATCGACATCACAGTCTGCCGATTGACTCGATTCCCTCTCCATTCTCATCCATCCGTTCGTCTGCCTTGAGGGATCCACCGCACACTACACTTTCCCGGCTTTGCAATGTATTGCACGACTTTTTCTAATGCAAATACTATAATACTATAATAATGCAGAGCACGCGCCTTCTAGCAACCGATACGCAGAGAATCTAAATCCTTAAGATGGGGGGGGGGCAAGGTAATTGTCACCAGTGTTTTAAAATATGACACGTTTTCGCATGTGTTCAACCATGCGGCCATGCTCTCACTTTCCTACCAAAGCAATATTCCCGACACCAAAGCACGCACAGTAAAACCACTAATGGCTATTAGTCTTGTCACTTCCAAGCTACTATTTAAAGGCTATAAAGACAACGTTCCACCTGGTTGCACGTGTTGAAGCACGTTGCGCGAAAGGACGCTCTGAATATGCTGCAAAACCAAATGTACATGAAACACCAGCGCACAAAAAAAGAGAGAGAGAGAGAGAGAAAACTACCCAATTAGTATTTGAAGGCTTAAAAAATCGGCAAATGAAAAACAGAAGCAAGCTCAAAGCATACACAAAAAACGATTTCGTCGCCGCGACGGAGCCCTGGAAAGACACGTCCATTCGCCACAAAATCTCGCTACGCGAAAGAGCGCGCGGTAAAGCAACGCCACCTAGAGGAAAGTCTATGCGGCATTCAGTGAAGCGGGAAAGGAGAAAGGAGGCGAAGCGTCGCGGAGGAGGAGGGTAGGCGGAGGCGCGCTGGGTTGACCACCTCTGGCAGTTGCTACGGGTTCTGTGTGCAGTATGGATGTTCCGGGTTTTTTCTAAAACCCCTCAGTGATTAAACAGTAGCGCCATCGCCGCCGCCCGTCGCCGCTCCGCGCTCGTTTCCCGCCGCGCGCTCTCGCCCCTCGGTGGTGGCGCCCCCTTGTCCGATGCAGCGTAGCAGACGACGCCATGCGTTAATGCGAGCGGGATGGCAAACTTTTTTATTGGCGCTTTTGTTTTAGCTCCTATTCCTGTCGCACTGAAATTACATGCGAGAGTCTTTTCAACCCTGAGAAGAAGAAAAAGCGGTACTAACGAAATTTTAAGGGGAAAAACGCGTAGAAAATGTATGCATTGCAGTTACAACAGGGATAGCGTGGGAGCACACGTTCACGTCTGTGCACGGGTTTTCGCTGAGAACGGTTTGTGAATCGTCGCAAGTAGCCGTGAACCACGGCTGCCCCAAAGTGTTCATCAGAAATAAGGCTGCAAATTGTTTTGAATACCGCCGACTGTAACTGCTCAGTTATATAGCTACGTTCTTAAGGCGAACAGAAGCGGTGGCTGAAGCCACATCAGCCATTCGGGCATGATGTGGCTAGAGCCTAGAGCCTTACGATGAAGATGAAAATTTATAACATTGGCACGGCCTGTGCGCTCTGGCTGACAACCTTAGAGCATGCTCGGTACAGCGTCCAGCTCCAGCTTCTTTTTGCCGAAATCGCGCATAATCAAAGGCTAAAATTGGCCTTCCGAAGAATGACCCTAAATATTAAACAAAAGACAAAAACACTTCCTACATGAATTAAACATCATACGCACCGAAAACGATTCGCCGTGAACATACAATGAAAAAAAAAACTGAGTAAGGATATTGTAAATTTTGATAGAATGAGCAGCGTTTCCAAGAATTTTTGAAGCTGAAACACCATTTTCTTTTTTTTTTTTGCTGAAGTATTGCGTGCAAGCCTGATTTGTTTTCTGAGTATTCCAACAGTTTAACTGACGCTATATTTTTTCCACGGCTAAACACACATGGTTAAAAAAGTAAATTTTAGTGTGAGTATCACTCTCTTTTTTTATATTTATTTATTTGCAATACTGCTGCTCTCCTTCGAGAGCGTGGCAGTTGGGCAGTACAATAATTCATCTGTACAGTGCAAGGAAAACAAAGTATAGGTCATACAAAAAAAAACGGCATAAGCGGTGCAAGTTATACATACTATACAAGTAGTATCATGTTAAGATCAAACGAAATAGTAAATAAAAAAGGAAAGAAAGAAAAAGACAAGAGAAATGGCCGAGAACAGCGACAGCACAGGTATCACGCGGCCCGCATCAAAAAACATGCACGAACTCCACAGAGGTATCTAAGTATGCGTAAGCATGTTCCCAAATTTCAGTTGGTTCGCCCCCAAATTTAAGTTAGCCCACACCCAAATTTAAGTTGGTCCACCCCGAAAGTTAATTTGGCCCACCCCCAATATTCAAGTTGGCCTACCCCTACTTTTAGCTTCTCCATGCATTTTCTATGGATCACTATGTATCCTATGGGCACGCTCTCTCATCATTTTCATTTATTTTTTAGTTTCAATTGTTCCATATCGCTTACAAAGCTACATGCCATCTACATTTACACTATTATAACGATTAAATGTCTTCGCAAATTACGCATCTTAGTGAAGATACAAGGCATTAGCCTTTTCGCGTGACGGGACAAATTTTCCTGCGGCATTCGCCAAAGAATGCTTACGCATTAAAAAAAAAAGTGCGCACTAATGGTCAAGGAAGAAAAACTGCATCGACATGGTTCACAACGAAGGAGCGCACGACATCCTCGGTAATATCGCGCGGTGTGAAAGCTTGGGAATAAATACCTCGGATACGCTGTGTTATTTAGAAACCTCGCACTTACCTCAGAAAGGCGCCCGGACAGCGGTGCATCGAAGTTGCACGACTGATCCGGTGCCTCCATATATTTCTTCGTTGTACATCATGCTTGCCGGACGGCAGCGTAAAAAGCTTTTCTTTTTCCACTGAAGCGATTACGGCTACCATAGGCGCATAAACTCATGACGAAGAGCAGAAAACAGTGCCAAGGAAGCGCGCTGTTCTTAGACGCGCTCACGACGGAAGTTATCGCCACCATATAAACCACACGGCTACGGTGCGTATCCATTCATTGCATCGAAAATGGCATCGGAGAAACGTCTGAAAGCGCGCGCTTTCTTCTCGGATGAAAAAAGAAAATGGAAAAGTGCGCGCTCTCATGTGACGGCGCTAGTCCAATCAGAAAGGAGAGACGGGAGGTGGAGGGCGCGAGTAAGAAAGGAAGGCGGGGAGAGCCCGCGTGGCTGCGGCAAAATTCAAAGGACGGCGCTACGTTTAAACATTGAGGGACCTTATTCCCACTCCACACGCTCTGCCATCTGGCGGCGGCGCCGCCAAGTCCGCGTGTAGCAGGGGTTCGATTCCGACGAGCACGGGATTTTAAGGGATACTTTTTGTCATTAAATAGCGACACATACGTAGTGGCACATATTTTCTGCTCGACGCATTATATTAAATAAAAGCATTGTTTTTATGTAATAGGTCAATACATAAAATACTGCAACCTTTCACGTCATTTCGTTCACCTGTTCTTATGTGACGCGCGCACTGTTATGGCGAACCCACCTCATTGACAGGCCCAACCAAGAGGACCACACTGAAGGAGGAACCTTCCTCGCCGCACGCACCGACGCTGTTGTAAAGAACACAGTCTTCACGTACATTGCGGGGTGCCATATATGGTGTAGCCGGCGTTTGTTCTTATCCGCGTTCTTAAATGGCCCCTCACCAGGTCTGGCCATTTCGAGCTGCCAATCGCAGAGCATACAATGCGCTCTAACGATCGTGTTTGCAAAAAATTACATTGCTACATGTCGTGGAAAGGTCTGAAATTTCAGTCCAAACGCCGTATTCCCTCTCCTCGCGGCAACAGCGCTCCAAGATGGACGTACTCGTGTCCGCAGTGACGTCGCTCGTGACTGACACGTGACTTCAAGAATTATTCAAAGCAACATCTGTCGTTTGTGTGATCTGTTGCTTGAATTTGCGAATTGAAGTTTAGAAAAATAATAAAACTGAACGTCTGCGTGTTTTTTGTTCACTTCGCACCGAAGCAAGAGAGATGTACATCCGCTTTGTCTGCTTGCTCCCACGTGCGTAAGTACCGAAACTATACCATTTTCTACCGTGTTCCAGCGCGTGTTCATGCTCTGCGATCCGTTTGTTCTGCCTCAGTATTCGTGTAGCACTGAATTGTACCGCTAGGCGTGTGCCCTTGTGCAGTGCGCGCAAAATCGTGCGCTGCGCGGAACACAGCTCGCGCGCAACGCCGTCAGCAAAAGTGCGCACCGCCGAAAAAAAAAGCGAGGAGAAAAAAAAATGAAGGCGCTGCCCGTGACGTATGCGTCACGCGATCCTCGAGGTCCGGTATGGGAGAACGCAGGAAAGGAATTTCGCTTGCGGAGGCTAGACGGGGCGAGTGGAGAGAGCGTCTTGCTTGGCAGTGGAGCCCCGCCTGCTGAAATCATGGGTTCGCGGCATTGAAATATTTCTATCTCAGCTATTAATGAGCCGATTTGAAAAATTTTTGCGGCACAACGCTCCCTAGAGGACACGTAACAACTTCGATCCAGCGTATAACCAAAATTTGCTATAGGGCCGCCCTCACCAGGCCCATGGCATCTACGCATAAACTCGCCCAACAAGTATTGCATAGTGCGCCGAGGCAAAACGAGCCACCCTCGTTTACGTTGACGACCAGCACCAATGCGCCGCGACACTTCAGTTCAACAACTAACTCAACGAAAGCTGGAAGCTACAGAGCCTGGAACAGAATCATTTTGTTTTCCATAGGTACATTGGTTTAGTTGTATCATTTTGTTGCGCATTTGGCCAGCGCTTTCTTCGTTGAGATCTTTATTGGATTGGCTTTGTCTTACTTTCTTCAATAGATTGCTTTGTATTTAAAGTTTATTGTCATTTACGTTTTGTACTTGCGAATGCTTTCCTTTTGGTATTTATGTAACGTACGCTTCTCCAGCAATTGGACCTATACAGGGGACTACAGAACGACATAAGGTAATAAATAAATAAATAAATAAATAAATAAATAAATAAATAAATAAATAAATAAATAAATAAATAAATAAAAATTGCTTACCCGCACTACTGTCTAGAAATATTTATGTGCAAGTAATGTACTGCGCAAAATACATGCGCACTGTACGTTTCTTGTTCAACGAACCAACCAGTCCGCAACAAAGTACTTCTGGAACAGATTGCCGAGAGGCACTCGTAGGGAAGACACCCCGAGAAGGGGGCACTCTACATGCCAGCAGATTAGGAATCTCTGCGCTATAAGCTCCTCACTGCAACGAAAATTCAGGTAAGAGTGCACTGGACACCGGGACACGTATGCGAGCAGCCGCGGAAGCGGCGAGGCCGTGAGCGCGCGTGCGAGAGAGCTAACAACCTGCCGTCCGCTTCGACACCGACTTCGCAGGCCCCCACGCGTCATCGGATCGCGACCCCAATCGAGCAAAAAAGTTACGCGGCCCGCTAGGCGGACAGGCACCAGCTACACGAGCACCCCCCTTCCCCCCGCCCCAATACTGCGTCCTTGTGTGTACCTCCAGGTCTATACCAGGCGCGCATCTGTTCATCATAGTTCACACCAGGCCCTCACCGTAGAGGACGTGCTCGTCAAATGGAGTATTAGCCTCATTGTGAGTCGCCTGACCTGCACCAAAGACGAGAAATCTTTCCGCCGACACCGATATGTTCGGCCTGCGACGCTAGCTAGCGCCATCGCTACGGTTCACCACCCGCTGTGGTAGTGCATCGGCCTGCATCAACTCCACCGCCAGTTCCTCAACCCCCTATATATATCATTGCCTGAGGGATCACATATCGCACCTTTCAAACAAATTAAAAAAAATCACTCTGGCCAAGAACACCCCGCACCCCTGCTTCCCGATTACATGGGTCATCGAGCCGCCCTTATTGCAATAAAGAGATCCAATCAAATATAACGGGTGAACGAACGGACAGGAAAGAAAAAGAACAGTACTTCAGGGCCTCCTTGTTTTCCTAGTGCACAATATTAAAAAAAAAGAAGGAGAAAGCGTTACTTCCAGGATTCTGCTGTTCGCAGGCGAGACTGATCTTGTTGCAAAGGTTTACTTATTCATCACATAGTACATGGCGCATGTTAGATGGAATGCTGGCTAGCCTTGCCGCAGCAGCGACTGCGCAATAAAATACTGCTGCGATTCTCGTGTATTGGAAGTCTTCGACTGCCGTTTCAGAGTGTTCCGCATGCAGCAGGACAAATGCAGCAAACAAAGCGATGTGGCTATATACGATAAAGAACTATAGTGACCGTATTTTTCAAGGATTATATCGCTAGTATTTAATTGATCCGTCGCACTACACCGCGAGGCCGATCGGCGTGATAGAAGCAATTGGGCGCGGCACGCGAGTCAATGTCAACGAAGGGCAAAAAAACCAAAGCTCCAGGTGTTCTTAGCTATCGCCCAAGAGAAAACCCACTGGTAAATTCTTAATCCACCCTAATTCGCTCTAACCCACTTTAATCCTTTCATCCACCTTTATCGATCTTAATCCAATCACTCAATCTTTAATTAACTTTTCTAATCATTAATCATCATGCACGGCTGGACATGCTTTGGTTCGCTTCTGGCATTCCTTGGGTCACGTGATATTTTATGTACCTCGCAGCCCGACGTTGAAACATATATCTAAGGCCTTAATAAAATGGAACAGTTACCGTTGCACAGTTTCTGACAGGTCGTTTTTACATTTCATTGCGTCGCGCCGAGTCGCCTAGTCAAGCAGTAGTCACGTCCAAGGCAGCGAGGAGAAGCACAAAGTGAAACAAACAAACAAACAAACAAACAAACAAACAAACAAACAAACAAACAAACAAACAAACAAAACACGAATAAAAACTAAACAAGAAATCGTCATGAAAAAAAAAAGGGCGCTAAATTTAGCGGCCGTTCTTTTTGTCACCGTTGGAGCATATTTGTCCTCGGAATACGTAACCAGCAACGAACCTGAGGACCTATCCACGCGCTATGCCGCGCTTTCACGTCGGTGCAAATAGCGTAAGGGAAAGCTTCTGGGGAAACCTTCCAGGCGGAACAAGTATGCGCCTCCGCGCGAAGCCGCGTCTTGCGGTTGCAACCGTCCTCCCTAGACAACTATGTATAGGGACATGCTGAGCTCGCCGATAGCCGTGCCAGCCGTGCTCTTTTGTCCGCCAGTTTTCAGAGGAGCTCGTCTGCACGTCGCTCGCTCTCGGCTACTGCGGAAACTCGATCGGGTTGTCGACAGTGGTCCTTCGCGCGAGAATGTGCCGCAAGTCGTTGCGAATTGCTTGAACGGTTCGTCGGAAAACGCTTGGCAATCGCTGCGCCCGAAACTGACGGAGAGTTGGCGAATAAGGGTGCGCGCTCAGATGGCCGGAAGAATTTTGCGTGCCCCGTTTCAAGCTCCCGCTCGTCCGTCGTCAGACGGGAGACACTCGGAGTACAAGAGGTGGCGTCGAGGACCGGCGAAAAGAACTGACACCAAGCTGGAGATTAGGAATCGGTGCGAACGAGGGTGCCGTGGGTGCCCGGCTGTTCACAGTAAGTCTTTCAGGAGAGACTCTGAGTGGTCGCGTCCCAGATCGAGATCACTTAATTTTGGCGGGAAGCTCACGCTCGGCGCAACGGACATTGGGAAAGGGACATTGTGCTCGTCGTTTGCAAAGGCCTGTTCTCTGGATAAGACACTTCGACGTACCGCAGAATGGCGAAATATAGACGGAATTACTCGACTCGCTCCAGACGAAGGAAGGCGGCAACGGTAAGTGGCGATACGTGATTGAGTTCCGAAAGCCGGCTGTTCGTTTCGCAGCACTTACGGTTAACCTGCGTGTACAGTTTATGTTCGCAGTGCATGGAAAAAGTAATCTCAATGTAAGTAAAATAACGCAGTGGCTCCTTCGTTACCGTCGTTGCAGTCTTTACTGGGTGGAACCCGTGCGAAGGCGCTGTTGTGAAGACGGACTCTGAAAGTTGTGCGACCAGACGGCGCGCGGCGGTGCTGCTGGTGTTGCTGTCGTCGCCAGGCCGATCCCGATTTATTTCATAGCTCCAGCGCGGCCTGGGCTTGGGAGAGATCCGCTTACGCTTACAACGTCCAATTGCAATAATTTCGCAAAAAAAGAAAACAAAAAAGAACAAGTTCGCGGCGCCGTCGACTGCAGTCCAGTACGTTCGCCACGCACGTACTGGAGTTGAATTTCGCTTGTAACGCCGCTCTCCTTATGTATGTTTTTTACAGTGGCCAATGCTTTTCATAATGGGTATACGGTTTAGGGATCGTTTTATTCTAGTTGTCATTATTTTGCGTAGAAAAGAAGCTGCATACGCAAGGTTTGTGTGGCGGCGCCGCGCTGGCGATATGCAGCTTCGCGGTCGTCGAATGGCCTGTCGGTCGAGTGACGGGCGTACGCCTGGCTTCGGGGGCTGGTGCGCCGCCACGGCATCTTTGCTGCCAGCGCGCCCGCCTGCCTATCCTACCTGCCATGCCCATTTGAGTTCATTTAACCTCTACATAGTTTGGGCCAGCTGCAGCTGGTCTGGGTTAATACTGGGACCAGTTTCAAACCACTTGCTTGCTTTCCAAGAGGTGCTAACTGAAATCAGTTGCACCGGTGCGGGCGAGGGTCTGTGGCGCGTGCGGCATATTTAAGAACGATCCATGCCTTTCATACTGGGGTGTGAGACACTGGCGGCGGAGTTGATGCAGGCTGACGTAATCCCATACCGGGAGGTGAATCCATGTTTTCAATATGAACACCGATTGTCACTCTTCGAGTCCGTTTATCCCCATGGTACACGATGAACAACCAGCCTGTTATGGTTTTATGTCGTTATAAACAGCGGAAGGGGAAGCTACTGGGGGAAAAGTAGACGTATTGTCTACGCCTGCTTCCGTAACCGAGTATTGCGGTTAAGCCCATGATCCCTAGGCAACTCTCTAGGGATATATACAGAAAGCTCGCGAAGACCGCGGTCTTACGCGCCAGTTTGCGTTGGGAGCTCGAGGTCGCTGCTGCGTCGAGCGCTCGGTCAAGTCGTCGGCAGATCGAGGCTGTGCCTCACGTCGTCCAAAATTGCTTAACGTGGACTCCGGATTACGCTTAGCGGCTGCCACGTCCGAAATTGACGGAGAATTGGAGAGGACGCGAGACTGTCGCCCTGGAAGACTTTGCGGGCCACTTCCAAGCTCTCGTTTGTTCATCATCTGTCGGGAGAGGCTCGGAGCAACAGAGGCGTGCAGGGGTCCGGTGAGAACTACCAAGCTGCAGACTTCAAAACGGTATGAATATGCGTTCCTTTGGAGACCCGCAGTTAGGGCGGGATACAGACTCCGTACAACGGACATTCAGAAAGGGGCAGTGCGCGCCGTTTGCAAGTGCCGAACTGTTTGCTGGACATTGTGGCAGACTTGGTCATAACTCGGAATGACGAAAAAGATCGACATTAAGGACTTGCTCCAAGCGGCGGAAGGCAGCTACGGTGAGTGAGGATGCTAAACCTCGCGGTGTTTCAGGAACCGTTCAGAAAGTTAAAAAAAAAAAAAACTCCTTGTATCTTTAGCAGGCACTTACTGACAAACTGCGTGGGGTCAATGTGAGCAGTGCATAGCTTGACTAAGGTAGAGCGAACCTAAAGCCAGGCTGTGGTTACTTCAATACCGTCGATAAAGTCTTCTATTGTTTTGAACGCATGCGGAGGGGCTGCTGCGCGTGCTTATAGCTTCAGGCATAGCGTAACTAGCAGGGCTCGACAGTTCGAACCTTAACATTTGCGCTTGTGGAGATCGCGGTGTCTTCGCGTACCTCAGCCCCTAGCTCGAGCGTGGTGCCGGTCGTTTTCCACGCTCGCTCTCGTGGAATCGTCGCTCCGGTGACAACATGGCGGACACGGTCAGCACGGCGGAGATATTTTCCCGCGCAAACTGTGCTTCTCCCTCCTGGCGACAAATCGGCGGGAACACGCCACCAGAACGCATCCTGATTCTGCCTTTTGAGCTGAGCTATTGTAAGAGACAGATACACATAATTGGAGCGAGAAATCAAAATTATTAATTGAATAATTACCAAATTTTGGCTAATTAACTTCACAATGCATATTACGAATCGTAGTCGGTTAGCTTGTAAGGCATGTCCACTTGGAGGACAATGTGCTTTCCCAAAATATGCGGCGAAATACAAACATTGACATTCATTTTTTTGAAACCTTCATTGCATAAAAACGCTTTTTGTAAAAAGAAAAGTGGAATAACAATGCAACTTTTTTATCGCGAGTTCGACAGTGCTGATATTAAAACTGGTGGTAGCTTCAAAATTCGTTCCATAAGGATGTGCCACATCGAGAACTTATTGACTCCAATTCCTAAATTGCAAAATGTGTCTTAAATGAGTGTTAAAGGTTGATTAGCGAAATTGTGTTCTGCATTTCGATTTCTTCGAGGGATTCAGGTTAACGTTAGGTTTGTATTGAAAAAGGAATGTTAACGAGCTGTAAAAAAGTGCTGTGTACGCTTGTCTACTTTGAAATATGTTGTAATTTACCTTTTTAGTGATCTATTCTTCGCTGTTTTCTTTTTATTTATTGCTCTTTTCTCGCTTGGGTTGCCACGGAGTGAGCTGTTCTCTCTTGTGCGGAATATGATGCTGGCTGCTTCTCGCTTTTTGTCGTGTTTCTATTGAGGATGAACGGCGGTGGACTGCCATCTTCACTTCTTGTTTAAATTGTGGTGCAACGCTAATATTTTTCTCGTTACATGTGTGTGTCGCTGTTGCTCTTCTAAGTGTAGAAAAAAGAAAAGCATTTAAATACTCCAACTAAATATTTGATTACCTTTAGACTGATTGCTAAGAATCTTGCCGTGGATGCTTTTTCTTGAATTCCCAATGCAGTCTTGGTAGCTTTCCTAATCACGTTTAGTTTTTCACTTTCTGCATTCCTCAGGCCCAGATAGTTGTGCGCTCGTGATGAGCCGGATCGCGTAGGCCGTGTCTTTGATTCTTTCATTTGTAACTCTATAAGGTGCTTCGCTTGGGTCACCGATGTTTGGAGAGTCGTGGCTGCCGACCCGTCTTAATGCATGACAAGACCGAGGATTCGCAACGACTGCACTCGTGGTATTTCGATTCCGTTAAGTGTGTTATGCTCGGGTCGGGTTGCTCGTAGGCTGGTGGTCTGCCTCGAGTTCTCGCCTTGAGCACTTGCAGTTCTGAATTTTCGAGGGCGCATTGTAGTCCGCAGCCGTCTAACGTTCGATACGATTTACTGCCTCCTGTAGTGCGTTCTGTTGGCCCGTAGATGGTGCTTTCGTCCACTTTGGCGTGACTGGGCCCTTCTATTTCGTTTAGTCCGGCGGGCAATTGCATCATTGTGACGTTGAAGAGCAAATTCGAGATTACCGACCCTTGAGGCATTCCCTTGCCCTGCACCGCGAACGTTTCGGTTCTATGGTTGCCAACCCCAATGGTGGCCGTTCTGAAACGAAGTCTTTTTGTACGTATCGAAACAAGCGCTCACCACAGCCGGTCGCCTGTAGGTTTTCGAATTGCCGCCTCGTGCGCCATGTTGTCAATGGCACCCTTGACGTCAATGGCCCGGAGGGAGCACTTATGTTTTTATGCGAAGCATATTAACGTAGGTTTCGGGCCTTCGCGCGACGCCCGGCGGTGGCCACCATTGACCCTGAAGTGGGGTCACGTGACATGACGTCACGTGATGACATCACACAGGCTGCAGATGGGGCCTCATATCGCGCCGTCGGTCGTCTCCCGGCGGTGGCCACCATTGACCTTCAAGTGACCTTCAAGTAGGTCACGTGACATGACGTCACGTGATGACGTCACACCGGCTGCAGATGGGGCCTCATATCGCGCCGTCGGTCGCCTCCCGGCGGTGGCCACCATTGACCCTGAAGTGAGATCACATGATGTGACGTCACGTGATGACGTCACACCGGCTGCAGATGGGGCCTCATATCGCGCCGTCGGACGTCGCCCGGCGGAGGCCTCCACGCTTCGGTTCGCGCAGTCGCGCGCGACGCGGCGGCGGCGCCACCATCGCTGCATCACGTGATATGTGACGTCACGCCAGGGATGAAGCGGCGCGCGCCCGCCGTCGCGTCAGTCTTTGTGCCCGCAACCGCGCCAGCGTCTTTGCGCCGGGCGTGTCTGCGGTCAAGATGCCTCCAAACGCTAAGGATACGCTAAGGTTAAGCCCAGTGGATGCTTCGCATCCACTGGGCTTAACCTTAGCATATCCTTAGCGTATCCTTAGTATCCTTAACCTTGATAAGCCTCCAATTTTATTCTGTGCCTATTACAGGCGTTTGGGTCTGTCTGTCTGTCTGTCTGTCTGTCTGTCTGTCTGTCTGTCCGTCCGTCCGTCCGTCTTTCTTAAAACGACCCCAGCGGTGCAAGAACTACTAGCTTCGACTGCCATAGATATGTGAGGATGCCGTCGTGTTCGTTCCATCATTCTCATTCGAGCTTCGTGATGTGACTCTTATCACGCCGTCGTCGTCACGCCTTCTATGCCGACCGAGTTGCTGAAGTTGCTGGACCAATAGGTGTGGGCTCGCAGTCGTGACGTGTTCGCTGCTTCGTACCGTTCAAGTTTTGTCACCCTACTCTTATCATGTCGTCGTCGTCATAACGCCGTCATGCATTTGTTGACTTATCGTCGTGATGCCATCGTGGTAATTCTACCATCGGCACTCCATCTTCGCCATCCGAGTCTCTTCATGCTATATCGTTGTTCCACCATCGTCTTACAGTCTTCGTATTACAGTCGTCGTAACGTCATCATCGTCATGCACTCGTCTCGATCCCAGTTTCATCACAACCTTGTCATGTCATCGTTGCCCTCGCGTCATCGTCGTCATAGTCATCGGGTTGCCGTCGCGGTCGTTCTGTGATCGATATCCTAACTTCGTCATACCACTGTCGTCATGCCTTATTCGTCACGCTGTCGTTTTACCGTCGTCATAACTTTAGTGACCGCATCCCAGTGTCATCATGCCATCGTCGTCGTACCACCTTTGTACCAGTTACGAGGGTCGTTTGATAACTATGGCAAAAATACAAGAGATGGCGCTGCAATTCTGTTTTATTCTAGGTGGCGCGCGAGAAGCGCACTTCATATGCCGGCAGAACTTGTTTACGCTGGCACCAATGGTTAGTAAGCTTCTGACAACCATTGGCACTGAGCTGTGTGGTGAGTCCCGCCAGAATGGAAAAAAAAGGTACATTTCGAGCAGTGATCAAACATTTTATTTAAAACACCGGACGGCTGCCCAGTGTGGACAGCTGCCCAAATTAAAGCTGAGTTGAGCGGAGTTCATGGAGACTGCACCATCACTGAAGACCATTCTCTACTGGATAAATGAATTCAAATGTAGCCAAACTTCGACGCAAGATGAAACATGTCCTGGGCGTCCAATGGAAGTCACTACGCCAGAAATGGTATCTAAAATTCATGGAATTGTTATGAAAGACCGCCGAGTGAAGCTAAGTGAGGTAGCTGAAATTGTAGCCATCTCGTCAGACAAAGTTCACAATATTCGTCATGAAAAATTGCAGATGAAGAGGGTCTGTGCACCTTGGGTGCAGCGACTGCTGACACTCGACCAAAGGCGCACGAGGGCAGACATCTCGAAGCAGTGTTTATCGATGCTTGATCGCAATCCGCACGACTTTTGACGTCGATTTGTGACATTTGAAGAGACGTGGACACAACATTAAACTCCAGAGTCAAAACAGCAGTCAAAGCAATGGGCTGGGCCTGATGAAGGTGCTACAAAAAAGGACGACTGTTTGTTCAGCTGGAAAGGTGATGGCGACTGTCTTTAGAGATTCACGAGGAATAAGCTTTGTAGACGAACTACAAAGTAGCAAAACGATAACAGGACCATATTATGCAACACTCCAAGATCAACTTAAAAAAGAATTGCGCACTAAACGGCCTAAGTTAGCACGGAAAAAAACTCTTTCACCAAGACAATGCTCCGCCCCACAGAACGCTTGTTGCAATGGTCAAATTGCACGGTTAAGCTTCGAGGTTGTGCCTCATCCACCCTGTTCTCCGGATTTGGCCCCATGCGGCTTTTCCCAATTCCAAACCTGAAAAATTGGCTGGGTAGAAAGAAAGCTTCTTCAGATGAAGAGGTTATCTCAGTGATAAATGACTACTAAGAGCCTCTAGCCATCCCTTTTTTCTGAGGGGATAAAGAAATTGTAGCACCGCTGGAAGAAGTGTGTAGTTCGAAGGGAACTATGCTGAAAAATAATTTTTTTTGCAAACGTACTATCTTTGATTGCTTTTTACCACACTTACCAAACGACTCTTGTGTGTCCTACCTTTCTCGTCGTTCAGCCATGATTAGTGGTCGTGCTCGTGATCGTGCCATCATGATTGCAGCTTCGTCTTCCGGTGGTCGTCACGTCATCAAACCCTCTTCGTCATGTCGTCATCCCATTGTCCTCATGTCATCGTCGTCCCGCTGCCGTCGCTCTGCCATCGTCATCATTTAAAAATCTTCACCTCATTATCGTCGTACCGTGTTGACCGTTCCATCGACGTCCTTCATTGCCCGCCGGGTGGCTTAGCGGTTATGGCGCTGCGCTACTAAGCACGACATCGCGGGATCGCATTCGGGCGCGGCGGCTGCATTTCGATGGGGATGAAATGCGAAAAATCTTGTGCACCGTGCAATGGCCGCACGTGAAAGATCCCCAGGTGGTTAAAATTAACCCGGGGCCCCCCACTCCGGCGTCCCTCATAATTAGTGATTTCCGCACGTAGGATCCCACATTATAGTTATAATAGTTTGCTTAGTATTTGCATCGTCGTCTTACAGTCACCGTCATGCCGCGATACTGATGAGCGACTTGGCAATCGTGTGCCATAGTAAAGCGAACCGACACCGGAGTAAGTGCGTGTCGGATGTTACCAAAGTAACGGAAGCCTCTGAATCGCCACTAGGTATTTTATGTCCCAGCTAACATTAGCCAGAGTTTAAAAATACGCCGATGTACTCATAAGACGACGCCACCAAATGCATGATGCTCACTGTTCTGTAGAGTAAGTCACACCACCTTTTGTATTTTGCTTATTGCATAATTAGTTACGTTTCATTAACCAACTTGAGAAGCAACGAAGTTAGGCAAATAATTCCAATTACAAAGCTGTAGAGCGGTCTGCAAAACGTCCAATTAAACAGTTTCTAACATTCTATCTATTATGTATTAGTTGTTTGCTGCAAGTACATTATGTATACATCAATTAGCAAGTATTAATTTCTGAAGGAAGAGTTATTGCGTTTCACTAGTCAAGAAGCTTTTAGATGCAAGGTCAATGTTTCTGGTTACCTTTGTTTCCACACGCACAGTTTTCCGAGTTATAGCACCAAAGTACTCTAATAATTGTTCACTGTAGACATTGCTACGATCAGGAAGGTTAAAGTTAGTTGTTGGATTGGGAAAACGTTTATTGAGCCTGCAGTAAAGCACGCAGGCGCGCTTCGGACGTGGCCTACGTCGTCATCGTGGCGGGTGCTCTACGAGGATGCCCGCTCGCTGTTGCCGGCTCGCCAGGCTCCTGCCTAGCCAGCGCCTCGATGACCTGCTGGACGGCCTGGAGTAGTTTTGCTTGGCCTTCGCTCCGCGTTGCTTCCTCGAGTTGCATCCTATGCAATAGCGCCGGGCTTGGAAGCGTTCTCGTTTGTAGTTGCCTGAACAGCACGGCCTGTGACCTGCTCAGCCCTTTGCAGGGCGGCGGTGGAAGTCTGCGGGCCAGCCGAAAGGCCTTGGTCAGTTCGTTATAACTGGTCACCCTGTCTTTGGCGCTGAACCACAGCGAGCGGCCGTTGCCTTGGGCGCGGTCGGTTAGTCCTCGCGCTCTTGCGTGGGCCGTTTCGTTGCGATTAGCATATTCTCCGACGCTTGTCCTGCTGCGCCGGGAACCACTTCATTCGAGTCCGCTTGTCGCGGTCTGCCTGTCGGAGCAGGATGCGTGCCGCCGTTGGGGCAATTCTTCCTTTGGCGTAGTTCATCACCGCCTGTCTGGAGTCGCTGAGGATCGTGCGGCTATCTCGGTCTACGATGGCAAGGGCGATGGCTATTTCTTCTGCTTCCTCCACTTGCTTGCTCGATGTGCTGGCGGTCGCCCGTACGTTGCCTCCGGAGTAGACCACCGCGGTCGCGAAGCCGTTGCGGCCGGCATATTCGGCTGCATCCACTTATCTGGCGCCGGGGTCGCAGGTCCGTCAGGCTCTAGCGCGTCTTCTGCCTTCGTTGAATTCCGTGTGCATGTTCCTCGGCAAGGGGTCAGCCCGCACGTTCCGTCGTACGTGGTCGGGAACGGGGCATTTTGGACCATGCTGTTCGTGATAACCGATGCCTAGATTGCACAGGACCTTTCTGCCGGCCGTTGTTGATGACAGTCTTTAGAACTGAGCGGCTCTTTGCGCTTCGGCGATCTCGTCGAGCGTGTTGTGTATGCTCAGCTGGAGGAGACGTTTCGTGTTGGTAGTTTCGGGTAGACCGAGAGCTGTCTTGTAAGCCCCCCGGATTAGGATGTCTAGCTTGTTCTTTTCGCTTTTCATACACTTTTGGAAGGCTGCCACGTACACTATGTGGCAGAGTACGAAGGAGTGTATAAGTCTGATGAGGTTTCCTCCGTCATGCCTCCCTTCTTGGTGGTAACGCTTGAGCAGTTTGGTCGCGTTGGCTGCCTTTCCCGTGATGCGTGTGATGGTGTATCCGTTCCTGCCGAGCGCTTCGATCGTCATGCCCAGGACGCGGATCTTGCTGACCGTCGGTATTGTGTTACCATCCCTGGTGCGGATCTTGATCTTTTTGTGTTCCCTTTGCTTCTTGATTCTGTGCGTTTTGATTGGTTGGTAAAGCAGGAGCTCCGACTTACTTGGGGAGCAATGCAGTCCGGTACCTTCCAGGCTTTCTTCGATCGTGTCGACGGTCGTCTATAGTGTGGATTCTATGCGGGCATCACTGGCCCCATCTACCCACAGCGTAATGTCGTCCGCGTATCTCGTGTGCTTCAGTCCGTCAAGCTGGCATAGTCTTTTGGCAACTTGAATGATAACAAGGTTAAATAGCATGGGTGAGATGACGGAGCCTTGGGGAGTGCCCTGGCTCCCTAATGTCTTCTCGTCCGTCTTCAGGTCGCCGGCTCTGAGCTCCGACGTCCTGCCGGTGAGGAAGTCTTTGATAGATTCGTACGACCTCTCGCCTAGGTTTAGGTAAGATACCTGCGCGAGGATGGCAGAGCGCGTCACTTTGTCGAAGGCGCTTTCTAAGTCGAGCCCGAGGACGGCTTTGGTGTCCCTGGTTTCGCCGTCGGTGACGTGATGTTTGATTTAGATCATGGCGTCCTGCGTGCTCAGGTATTGACGGAGGCCGATAATCGTCTCGGGATAGAGATCTTCGTTTTCTGGGTCCTCTTGCCATCCGTCGAGTAGGACGTGTTCCAGGACCTTGCCCACGCAGGATGTGAGCGAGATCGGGCGGAGGTTGTCCGTGCTCAGCAGCTTCCCTGGTTTGTGGATGAGAATTGTATTGGCCTTCTTCCATTGCTTCGGCAGGGTGCCGCTCCTCCAGCATTTGTTGTAATACGCCGTTAGGTTCTCGATGGAGCGGTCCTCGAGATTTTTTAGGGCCTTGTTTGTGATGAGGTCCGGACCAGGTGCCGATCGGCTGTTCAGGTCGTGCAGGGCTGTGCGTACCTCTTCGATTTCTATGTCCCTGTCCAGGCGCATGTTGGGTCGGCCGCGGTATGGAACATGGTCGACCGACGGTGTCATCGGGACGAACTTGTCTTGGAGCTTCTTTCGCAAGGCGGCAGCCCTGCTCTCCGTGGTCTGTCGATGTAGAAGTTTGGCGAGACGATCTTTTTGATGGGACTTGGTTTTGGTTTCATCCAGTATGTGTTTGAGTAAATTTCACGTCTTGCCGTTGTGTATCTGGTCGTCAGCCGCGTTGCATAACTCGTTCCATTGCGGCAGCAGAGCGTGCGGCAGTGCTCTTCGATCGCGCGGTTGAGCTCGGCCACTAAAGTTAGTTGCTTGCCTAGTGTTTGCCCGTGGGAAGTTAAATATGGTGCCGAGTAAGGGGAATTTGGTGTTGAGTATATTGTTAACTAAACGAGTGATATTATAATTCCTCAAGCCGTGAAAGAAAGGCTGCGAAGGTCAGCAAACAGAATGCTGCTAGGGTGATGAACAGAGGAAAATGTTATTCTTATGGCACGCTTTACTAACCGCAGTGAAGGTGCTTAGTAAATTTTATATGTTAAGCCCCATATTTCACAGCAGTAACCCATGTGGGTATGTTCTAAAGAAAAACATATGCAGCGAAGGAAAGCACGAAGAAAATAATACCGGGCACGGACCAGGGTGTAACAGCTGAAAGCGAGTTTTCGACAGAAAGCGTTAATTTGTTTTCTCCAATGCAAGTGGCAGTCTAAAGCAACCCCTAAATATATAAATGTATCAATTCGATCCGTAGTTCGGTTCGCTAGAGTCAAATTAAAGGCACTGTAATCTAGTTAATTTAGTATTTCCTGTTGGAGAGAAATATGATAGACTTAGTTTTATGTATATATTTAGGGATAGTCTATTTTGTGAAAACCATTTACCTACTTTAGCAGATCGCAAGGTATAATGCCTTTCAATGACGTTAGTGAGTCGCCTGATTAAGTTAAGGCGGTGTCGCCGGCATACATCAAGACTTTTGACAACTGAAGTGCGTGCGGTAAGTGGCTTGTGTATAATGAAAACAGAATAGGGCCTAAGACCGAGCTTAGTGGTGCACCGTACATGACATCGGAGAAAGCGGAGTGATGTTTGTTAATTACGACTTGTTGCCTTCGTGCCATAGGATCGCGGTGGATGAATTGAAGCGCTTTTCCAACAATACCGCTAGGTTCCATTTTTTCCTACAGTATCGAGCGGCTTTCATATATGAAGAAAAATTGACATCGCAATTGTCTTCTTGTTAAGAGCAGAGTTAAGGGATTGCTAAAATATTAAAACTGCGGTTGATGTAGACCTAACCTCAACAAAGCCATGCTGGAGCGGGCAGATAATATTACGGCCAGTTTTCTGGTTTACGTATTAGATATGGCCTGCAGAGCACCATTTTTTTCACCTAATGTCAATAGAATATCGGCCATCCCCGTTTTCTCTCTGATCTTCACCGTTCTCTTCCTTTCTGTTAAGGTAACGCCTGACAGTTTTCGTTCCATCACTCTTTTTGCGGTCCAGAACTTGTTCTCGAGCTTTATTAACCTACGAATTTCTGCCCCATATGTTAGCGCCAGTAGAATGCAATGATCGTAATTTTTTTTTTTCAATGACGGTGGTAAAGCTCCCTGTCAGGATTTGGTAATTCCGGCATTATGCACTCCAGCCCATTTTTATTCTCTGTATTTCCTCCTCATGATCGGGATTCCATTTGAGTAATTCACCTAAATAAACGTTCTCCTACAGACACTCTAGAGGCTGACTGGCGATCATTAATTATTGTTCACTTGCCAGACTATTGAAAATTACCGGGGCTTTTAAGTATCCCTTCAGTGGGCCATAGTAAGATTATATATATATATATATATATATATCAATGAAGCAATGAATCACAGTATGCGGCGGTGAAACAGGTTAAAGAGTAGAAGCACGTAGGCAAAATACCCGAATTTTATTGAAATTCCGGCCGTGGACCAGCCTTCACTCCGGCCAAATCAACTGAGTAATCGCGATTGAACTGTTAATGAGTTATTGATCCCAGATATTTAACTTCTCAATAAACATTGCGCGCCATGAGAGACGCCATACTTGAAAGTTTTAAGATCACCCAGTTTGAAATCCTTCATTGTGCATTCAAACCAGGTCACGGACGTTTTTGAATTTCAGTCCTATCAGAATTTTGCCGCCAGGAGTCGAACCCGTGACCTCGTGCTCGGCTTCAGAGCGCCACACCGACGGAGTTACCACCGCGGTTTCGAAGACGCGAAGAAAATGAGACCTAAATGGACGTGCGAAGAATAGAGGCTGACTTTTCTTGGACGCTCCTGCAAAATTTGTGCTCGAGCTAGTTGATTCGGTAATGTCGCACGTTCCTAGAGTCTTTCTGTGCAAATGGCGAAAGCTTAAAGCTCACTGCTGGCGCTCTAGAAGGCCGGGGATAATGACGGCAAGGCCACCGCGATAACTCAGTAGGCTCGCTGTCTCGACTTGCATGAAAATAAGACGTACTCGGTGACTCGGTCGCTAAGGCCGAGAATCGGGGCACGTGCCGAATTTTGTTCATGGTGTCCGCGTTCCGACTTGCTCGATACCGGAGCTACGCGATAAGCTGACGCGTCTGAATACTTACTGGCGCTTGCGACGGAAGAGTGAAGTGACCACACGCCGCCAGCGAATCTGTATATCTTATTTTGCTCGCACACAGATGACCCCGCGTCTCTGATCTTACGTGTCGGATTCGTGCAGGCTTCTGCATAGCAGGAGCACAAATATGTCATGGCGCAGTGGTCGCGCCACTGATGTTTTTTTTTTTTTTTGGCGCGGTTTGACCTCGCCTTGAGTATATAACTGTCCTTCCGGGGAACCGCAGTCGCTCAAAACGGTGCTCATTCTTGGCGAGCCCGTCCTACTGCACGAGCACACTAACGGTGCGGTGAAGTTTCGTTGTTGTGCCACGAGCTGTTTCTACTGTAATTTCTTGTGTGGTTGGCGATTCTGCGTGCAGGAATGCCGCTCTCACCGGTTCCGCTGTTACAACAGCTGGTGATCACCCTGCTTGCGGTGACGTTAGCGACTGGGACAGTCCAGACGTTGCGCAAGACGCGCATCACCTGGCCTCCACAAGACCGAGAGGTGATCGAGAGTGTTCTTACCCTTCTTGCAAAATTTGTGTCAGCCCTGACCTACAGCGCTTAGATGCTACTCATTTGCCGTAATAATGCATGCAGGACGCGGAAATATTGTTACGGGGTTAAAAGTAGTCAAGAATATTTACAGGGTATTTACAATAATTGTAGCAGCTGATAAGATGGTAGACAGCGCGCGAAGACCAGAGCGTCGTCGTCTTCCGACCAAGCTTAAAACGTCTTCGTCAGCGTATCACATGACCCCCGGCGGCTGAAGCACCGCATCGATGCTGTTTAGGAAGCGGGCGAGTGATACGACTTAAGACGCGCGACGTGGACCACGTCGGAGCGATGCTGAGCCACGGTTGGCTCCAGAGGGGCGATTTCGTACGTGACGTCAGTTACTTGACGCAAAACACGGTAAGGGCCAGAGCAGCGTGAAAGTAACTTCTCCGAGAGGCCAACGGCGTCGTGATGGTGATCAAAGGAGGACCAGGGCGCTCGGTGTGTAATGGACGTCACGATGGTGGTCGTCGTATAAGCGCCGCTGATTGTCCTGTGACTCCTCAAGTCGACGTCGGGCAACATGGCACGTTTCTTGTGCTTTGGGTATGGCTTCACGGCCGTACTGAGATGTGAAATTCAGACTAACAGGCAGAACGGTGTCGAAAGGTAGCGTAGGGTCGCAACCAAACAAGAGGAAGAATGGAGAGAAGCCTGCGGTGTCCTGGCGAGACGAATTATAGGCCAAGTAACGAACGGCAGCGCAACGTCCCAGTCGCGATGGTCAGCGGAGACATACATGGAGAGCATGTCAGTAAGGATTCGGTTAAGACGCTCGGTTAGACCGTTCGTTTGTGGATAAGCAGTAGCAGATTTGTGTTTAGTCGCGCACGAGTGTAGAATGTCATTGACAACTTTAGAAAGAAACTGGCGGCCTAGGTCGGTGAGGAGCTGTCGAGGGGCACCATGGTGAAGGATGACGTTCTCAAGGAGGAAGTCGACGGCATCGGTTGCACAGCTTGTCGGAAGAGCCCGTGTGATTGCATATCGGGTGGCGTAGTCTGTTGCTACATCAATCCACTTGTTTCCCGAAGCAGACGTAGGAAAATGGCCTAAAAGATCGACACCTACACGGAAGAATGGTTCGGATGGTACGTCAAGAGGTTGAAGGCGGCCAGCAGGGAGTGTGGTCGTCTTTTTGCGTCGTTGAGAAATGTCACACGCAGCGATATAAAGGCAGACGTCACGGTATATATAGACCAGGCCAAAAGAAGTGCCGACGAACGCGGTCGTAAGTCCGTGACACGCCAATGTGACCAGCAATATATTAATCTTGCAAAAAATGATTAGCCAGAAACAACAGCTACAGCAACAAATATTGTTGTTTTGAACCGTTGCAGACCTGCCAACGGGACCACAGCCGGTGAGTTCTTTCTGCTCTCGATGCGTTCATCCATATACCGGGCCAAAAACTATCATCACCATTCAGACAAGCCAACAATTTAACGACGATGATAAAATAAAGTGAATATGCGATACTGAAGCAAGAAAGGCCCTTAGTGGACTCAGGAATGCCCGCCACCGAAGTCATCGTTAGCGTTATGTCATCGTTATGTCTAACAAATTCTGTAGCAGCAGTTGAGAATTTTCGTAAGTGATCTCTGGCAATTTCTTCAAAGGGAACACTTGTGATTGGTCTGTGTGCGTCGGCACACACTATCCGCAGCACGTCACTGAAATGCCGGTTGCAGCAGCGGTTGCAGTAGGTGTAACTTCTCCCTTTTTGCCTACGAAGGAGAGATGGTAGAACCCGCATGACTCATCATGGTGCAGGCCAACGTCGTAACAAGAAACTACCGCGATCATGTGCTCGTTATAATGTTGATCGTCTAAAGAAGAAGCTGATTTAATTCAACAGGCCACTTTATTTGGCTTAGCGCCTTGGAATGTTCTGTGAGTTCGGTATACTTGGCTTGACGCTACGGACTTCCAAACTAACCACGCTCTACGTAGTTTGTACGAAGGCACATGAACTGAAGCGTTTGTAATGAAGTAAGGTTAAGACATTGCGTGTCCACCCTGTTGTTGACTTGGTTGAACTTGCAGGCCAAGGTGGGCGAGACAGTGGTGCTTCGCTGTGACGTCACTGCGGACCCGAGCTTGGAACTGAGCGTCCGGTGGCTCTTCAACGACAAACCAATCAGCTTCGACGCCGATCCCCGCCTGGTGATTAAGCGTGACAACTCGCTCGTGATCACGCGAGCCGTCAAGCTCGACTCTGGTGTTTACACGTGCGTGGCGAACACTGCAGTGGACAGCAAGCGAGCGAGCGCCACACTCGCTGTTTTGGGTAGGTGAACAGCTCGGGCCTCAACCGGCCACTTTGGCTGGTTTTGGAAGTAGGGCGGCGCTTGTTCGACGTGGTGCAAACAGCAGTGTGCTTCGAGTGCGCCACTTCACATTCAGCTCCTTTATGTGTGCAAACCTAGCGAAATAGTGTCAGTCTCGGAGTAGGACGTTAGGTGCAGTGATGGTCCAACTGCGTCATTTTACTACAGGTCTACTTGCCTGCTACTGTTGCGCTCACTCAAGTGCCATTTGCGCCAACTCCACAAAGTGCGGTACTTTCGCTATTTCATGGCAATGCAATGTTTTCAGTAGGGTTATGCAACTACAGTCAACGACCTACTTTCCGGATGCCCGATTTTTCGGACATGCAGACAATTCGGACGGCTTTGCGGCACCGCCACGGTAACCCATAGCATCAGTGTATAAGCATTTCTGAAATTTCGGACTAAAGACCCACGCCGTCCGATTTTCTGGACTTTTTGTCATGACCGCATTTCAGACGCAGGAGCACTTCACCGTCCGACCGCAAGTCCGAAACGGCATTAACGTTACCACCGCCGCCATTTTGATTATCTCGCTTCCTCGAACAGCCGCTCTCGCACGCAGATCCGCTGGCAGTCTTATCCACCACCGCGGCCACGCTAGGCCTAGCTACTTCAACGTTCGCTATGAAGCTTCTTGTCGTTCGGTACCATGTTTTTTGTTGAAACAATTCGCCGCTGTTAGCAGTGGCCCCGACCACGCCTTTGTAATCCTCACCAATGACTTCGAAGCTCGGAAAGCACAACCGGTTGCATAATTCTGGTTCCCGAAAGTCAGCTTCGCCTCAATGTAGTAATGTTACGCGGTGAAGCATACGCAAAGTATGGCGGTGAAGTATACCTAGAGTAAGAAGAGGCAATTGTCACGGGGCACAGGTATGTATTCCTTAATTATACACGCGTGCACCCGCCGTCTCCTGTCACAGTACGAGCACTGATACGCCTAATAATTGTACTTGCAGGCCTTCGGAGCTATTTCGGACGTGCCTATGGCAATTTGAGCCCTCGGCGACAGTAAAAGGTACCCGAGCGACTTTCGAAAGATCGGTCGGGTATCGGCGAGAAAAGTTACGGTCTTACGCCAAATTCACTCTTATCTATTCGTAGAGGCCACACGGCACACGGGAAGCCGACAAACCGCCTCGCAACGAAAGCGAATGTACGGGATGGAATGAACGTTGTTCTCGACCGCCATCACCATCTTTGTGACACACCGTACGGAGGCATCTCATCGTGGCACCGCTCATAGACGCATAGTTTCTTATCGAGCTTCTAACATTGTTATTGGGCGTAATAGATATTTTTTCTTGAGTGGTAAAGCATGTCGAAACATATCTGTCATTTGAAATGCACATAAGACATTTGCCATCACTTTTTGCTTTGTGCCTGACGGCGCAAATTTTTCTAGCTCATTTGTAATTTTATGCCGTCTTGCGCCCAGGCGCATATCTTTGTTCTCGTTAGGCTCCAAAATTTTATTTAATTGTTTACAAAATTAACTGCTTCGCCTGCCTAAAAAACATGTTTGCAACATACCGTGCATGGTATGCCGTCCGTGAGAAGGCACGCTTAATTGGTCGCTGTATGCTTTGTGTCTTGCCTCACTGTGGAGCAGCATTTACTGATTACACAGCAATAATAAACTTCGCCAAATGACTACTGCGCCACTACTCTAAATGTTCTGAAAACACAAATCTTTCTGCTCCGGAACTGCTCCAAAATGCTGGTGTGGCTGCTCCTAAACTGCTCCAGAACGACATTTTTTCCTTCGCCACAATTGCTTCAAATCCTGAACTGGCTGGGCCGCCAGTGTACCTCAAGGCAAATCTCTCCGGCTTCCATTAAAGAAGCTCTCTTTTTAAGCACCACATCTTTTAACTGGAAGTTTCGTAATATTCGAACTTCTTAACGCGTTTCGACAATTATTTTTCTTTTTCTTTACGATTTGTTTGCGATCCGAGAAGCTCATATACGAAATAAAGTGTAGACTATTCCTTATGCTCGGCCCATCCTGTAGCTATAATAAAAGGGAAACATGGGCGAGTCGGTGGTAATTCATATTTTGTTTTTTTGGAAAGTAACGATAAGCTGACAAGGACATAGGCAAAGAAGAACACCACACAGTGTCGTGTTCTTCTTTGCCTATGTCCTTGTCCGTTCAGCGCTGTTACTTTTCTAAGCGGTAGCAATGCGTTATGCTCCGATATATAAGACAAAAGTTGCCATTAGAGCATTTGACGAGAGATTTCTTAGTTTCCGTTGCTAATCTTTCTAAACCAAGAACGCCTAGTTTTCTCTGCCACCAAACTTCCAAAGAACTATGCTTAAGGAGGCATGGTTGCTATGCAGAGGCTGTGATTTGTGGTGTGAATTGAGGGGCAATAAAATTATTTACTATCTAATTATTTTGAAAGCGTATGGAAGCTATTTAACCAAAATATTTCGTCACCTCCAACGTGCAAGTTTCTTTTCATTTTATAAAAAAATATACTATTATTTCTCGGTACACCGCAGTTTTCTTGCGCTACTGGTGTGATATATCCGCTTTTACAAATAAAAAATAAGACAGTATTCAGTATGCAATTCAATATTCGATACCATCAACCTTATTAGGATATTCGTATTTTTTTAAATTTTAGTTTATTTTAGTATTGCCCTCTACATTCAAGGCATTATAGAGGGGAGTTGTTACATTAGGTTTAATATCTTATGTCTTATCTAATAATATCTTATCCAATATTACCTATATTAGGCCAGTTTACGATTTTAATAAATATAACCTAGTACAGTCCCACAACAACATTATGTACAAAATTAAATTATTCGGTAGGTGAGCAATGTGAGATAGAGCGGAATGAAAAGAGATTCACTGCAAGATTTGGTTACACATGCAGATCCCCAACATTTCGTACAAGTTCAATTCTAGCCGTGGTGCCATAAGATGGAATCATCGAATTTTTTTGGAGTTCATGAATGTTGTAGTAAAAATGCTAAATAGTAAGAATGTTGTAGGCATTCACATTGGGTTCACCAAGCACCATGCGTTTTGCATAAAAGAGAGCAGACGCCGACCAATATGGAGAACTTATTTTTAAAAATGTGCGCTTCAAACGCACATGTTGCAGTCCACGGGGAGCTAAGCTTTAAATTGAAACGGTTAATTATACATCCACATGCGATGTATAGAAGTGCATTTATTGTCATCCTGTGCGACATGTAGTCTCATGCAATGTTTTTATTTACGAGCCATAGAGGTCAGGCCTTTGCTGTTATGCAGTGTTTACGTTTTTCCACTGCAGTGTTCGCCAACCATGCCGAAATGCGAATAGCAACTCACGCGAATGCGAACCGTAAGGCGTCGACGCAGTGACGTCACGAGGTTGAAGGCGATGCTTGATGGTTTGCCAAGCGAAGAATGCTGAGGAAGGGTATAAGCAGAGACAGTTGCCATTCTGAAGGCAGTGGTAAGATTGACTGTTATTCACCCGTTACGTTCTTCGTCACCCTGCATGCGATAGGTGACCTGACGCAGGCCCCAATCGTCTCAGAGTGGTAGTTGAAGTTGTCACGAGAGAACGTTAAAGAACCCCAGGTGGTCCACACTTCCGGAGACCCCCACTACGGCGCGCCTCATAATCACGTCGTGGTTCTTCACGTAAAACATGATAATTTAGAAGTTGTCGCGAGAAAAATATGCCTACGATTGTGGTCTAAAGATAAAGAAAAAGAAAAGAGGAATTGGGGCCTAATTATTTGGGATACCGAAGTTCGATCCTACCATCGGACTCGCATTTTATTCCATTTTCTGTCTGTCTGCTGTCAAGCAATGCAGCAGCAGCCAACAGACACGCTCAGCCAAGTCCAAGAGCGTTCGCGACGAAAGCTTCGGTGTTAAATTTGATGCTTCAATTCCCAAACCGGATCCTTGTTCAGGAACGCGTGCGCAAGGGTCAAAACGTCCAGTTTTCAACAATTCCTTCATCTTGGTCAGCGTTTGTTTTGCTTTTTTGATGATTCTTCGCCACCAGATGAGATTTCGTCATACGCTCGAGTTTTCGCATTTACGTTTTACCATATCTGCCGCCAGAACAAAAGCACACCTCGACTCAAAAAACACTCGTGGAGTCCGGTGAGTCGCGGCTGACGTTTACCAGGGTTGTAATTCAAACATCGTCTTACCTAATGTCTTTATTAATTCGTCACTTCCGGTCCATGCAGACGTCCCTATTCCTCCGGAGATATTGGGTTTGGAATGCGGCGAGCTCTCGGCGCTCGTAAAGTGGACGTCCCGGGACGACAACCACACGCCAATCCTGTTCTACTCAATCCAGTACGCCACGGAGTACAGCCGTGACTCGTGGAATTACGTCGCTACGAACATTCCAGCGAGCGACGGCGAGTTCAGGGTGTCGCTACAACCAGGAAACCTATACAAGTTCCGAGTGGTGGCACACAACAAGGTCGGGCAATCGCCACCGTCCGAGCCTTCCCGGCAGGCGTGTAGGACCAACACGGGCGTGCCCCACAAGAACCCCGAACGGGTGATGGCCCGTTGGGACGATTCGGACAACCTGGTCATCTCGTGGAAGCCCATGCCGCCCGAAGAGCACCACGGGCGCGGTTTCTTCTACCAGGTGATGTGGCGAGGCGACTTCCCGGGCCCAAGCTGGACCGCACGGCCAGTCAGGGACTGGTCACAGGACAGGATCGTCGTGAGCGACGTGTACCGGAGCAAGCCTTACCGCATAAGGGTGCTGGCGTACAACATAAACGGGAAAGCACGGGGCCCCGTCAGAGATTTCATCACCCGCCGGGGTGGCAAGCCCCAATTCGCAAAGCCCACGGCTTCCGACATCGTAGAAGCGGCCTTCGTCGTTTTTGCTGTTGTCCCAGAAGTCATCGGGGGACTGTGGTGACAGCCACATTCGGGCAAGCACTGAGAGCTCGGGCCCCACTAAACCCTTTAACTCCCCCCCCCAACATTTCTTGAAAACTGCTAAAAAGAAAGTGTTCCGAATTTTTCTTTTACTTTGCTTAGAAGTTGAACGTAGCGCTCTCATCTAAAAAGTAAATTATATATGTCCTATTTCTTGTACTCGTTGAAAACACTGCATAAGGAACCGTATTTCGAGGAATGCAGCGCTTCATTTATTTGACAGGAAAAGAGCCACAGAAACGACTCTATAGATAGTGAGTAGGTTATGCTTTAGCTGGTGATCTTTATAAGGGCGTCTTATAAAATCTTGAAAACCGTAATTATTTGAGGAAATTCTAACTTCGGCAGAGCTAGAGGGCCAAATGTACCGAAGTGAAAGTTTGCAGGTAAGATGTAACTATAAAAAAGTGTCTGTTAGTTAAATATCGGGGTTTAGTGTTTAACAGTATTCGACAAAGTTGAAATGGACTGACCACAAGAAAGCAAGTGCTCCGGCAACCACCAGGTGAAGTTGTTCTTTATGTATACCTACGAAAAGTTTGAATAAATCTTCTAAAGTGTTTTAAGTTCTTTTTTTCCCGCGCTTAGCCTCTTTTTGGTGTTAGAAAAGAGTCTATCCGGGACCTTATTCTGAACCGGCACAGGGAATATATTGAACTTTGGCGTGCACCTATATGTATAGGGACTCTGTAGAAGCTACTGTCCGTATTTCGTTGTCACAACATATGAATCGTCGAGGGATTTATGATTAAATCAATCATTTGATTTGCTACGTTTAGAAGTCTCCATATTTTCTTTCGTTTATGAGCACACAAATTTCTCTTACAGTTTCATGAGGTTCCGTTGAATAGCAAGGACACTCCAAGGAAAACTAAGGTTAGACAGCTTGCTTATGTGTTATTATTTACTTGAAGAAACACATGCATTGCCACGGGTGCTAAGGTTACAAACAAAAGAGTGCCTGAAAATGACCGGAGCTACGAAAGTGCTACATTCACACTCAGGTGGACAACAGTAGAATCAAGAGCATCAGGTTATGTTTACCAGCAATAACTTGGGATATAAGGTCGAGTATAAATGTGCATAACACTGTTACATAAAGCGCAGTAATACCACAGAGCGTAATTGAAATACATACGATAGGGTAATACGCCCTATAACCTCTCCAGAAATTACCCGCGTTGGATGGCTAAACTGCCGTCCGATGAAGTCTGATCAATGATTCAATGAGGCGATGAAGTATTTGTTTGCTTTTTTTTCGTTCGTTTGTTTGCCTGTTAAGGTAGCATAGGATTGAAATTTCGCTAACTGAAAAGTACTCACGGCACACTTATTGGCATGCGATGCTTGTCGACAGGAAAAGAATGTACACAAAAAACGATTATCATGGAAGGAGGGAGATGATTCTATCGCAGTAATATTTACAAAGCAAAAATAGAATGGGCGATCATTCGTGAATGAAGTACTTGTGTTACAGATCGCTTATACCGATGCTCATATTTACGCTCTGTGAATGTTCGAATATGGTACGTTATTTTTTTTTCTGACACCAAATACCTCTTCTATTTTTCATCTGGCTCTCCCTCTTTCTGCAACAAATACATTTATGCGCCTTTAATCTTGAGTATTACCCAACAAGCATTCAACTAAACCTTATACAGTGCTTGCTTAATTGTGTGTGAAGTTTTATTGCTTTGATGTTCTTTCTTCTCTGCCTTTGTTTCCTTTCCTTACATTTCTTATCCACTGGGCTAACTTTTTGTGTTTTAAAGATAGCCAGCTCTTCAGTAATATAATTTAGTATATGCTCGCGTTGTTTTATAGATATCACCCCCTTAGAAACTGTTTCTTTGCCGGTCATTACATCGCTGCCTTCGTCCGTAATTTTATGTTTTTCTGTTCTTGCAATGATGCACTAGTGGCAAGACGTCGCTTTATCAACGCCCCCAAAGACATTGCGGCAACAAACCGGGAGCTCTCGCCGGCATATCGTGCTTCATTCGACCTTCTACGACGAGGTACTCCAGCCAGAAATAAACTTTCGAAATGTTTTCGCTCATTCGTGCCGAGACCATGCTCTGAGAGTGGTCTGGAAGACGCCGGTGTTATCGAAAAACAAGGAACAACCTTCTTGACCTGGAAACCGTCCGAAAAGTAAGAAAGGGAACCCCGTTCTTCAACTCTCACGCGCAGTACGCTCGAAAAGAGAAATTCTAAGCAGTGACTAGCGCCTCTAGCTGCTGCGAGCTGTGAACAGACTTCGAAGTGTCGTTTCTTCTTTTTTTCCCCTGTGTATATCGCGCATGCGACACTACTGCTTTGTTGTGGCTGTTCCAACGGAGATTTTCTTTCTTTTTTTTTAGCTGAATGCATGGAAATTCTATCTTCCAATGTCTACGAAAGTCATCATTCTTTCCCGCAGTAAATGTTCTTGAAGCGAATTAATGCATAAGTTATAACGTTGAAGTCACTATATAGACTATAGGCTTTTCTTTTTAGCGGTTTTTAAGGTTTAGAATGCCAATCGACTCGCTTAGCTTTTTGCTCTTCTTTGCCCAGCTACCTACGCGGACTCAGAGTCTCACTGAAGAAAAAGGCTCTAACGCAAATGGACATAGTTATCCCTATTGCCTTACAGCCGTCCTGCCAGGTTCAATTTGGACCTAGTGCTCGTCGCTGTGGCCCAGCGATATGACATTCTGACTCTGAACATATATATATATATATATATATATATATATATGGTGTCCCAACTATAATGCACCAAGATTTAAAGTTATTTCTTTTTCATAGCGCCTAATTAGATAATAAGTCTTCATTGATTAAACATCTCAAATATTATAATTAGATGAAAAGTGTCAATGAGCAACAGTTCTGAGCAGCAGCTGCAACTGAAGAGGACGCATTCTAAGCATCCGCTACTTCTACTGCAGCTGCCATCTCGTGATTCCTGCTGTCGTCGGCGTGGCGGACCATATCTGCGTGCCTCCGCACTAGGGCCTGCGTACGGCTTCATTCTGCGCGCCGCCTCCCAGGGTGCTGCGCAGACACGGCAAGCGGACTCTGGTTTTCCCCGGCGACCTACGGCGCCTGCGCTTGTTGGTCTGGAAGGGCGCATACGGAGGACCATCGCGGCACCGGCTTCACTTCTGAACAGCAGCTCCTACTGAGGAGGACGCATTCTAAGCTTCTGCTATATATACTGCTGGTTGGTTTTCTTTTTCTTAACTTTCCGCTGTATCCTTTGTTATATTGCTGTTGAGGCTGCTCCTCACAAGTGTCTCTCTCGATTCCGGATTGTCTTCTACGATGCCCGCCAACGCTGAACTCACTAAAAAAATTGACCATCTGGAATCACCGATAAACAATAAGCTTGCTTCGCTTGTTTGATGATCAGGGAATGGGCAACCTTGCTTCTCTAACTGAAAGCGTGCGTTTTGTGAGCGAACAGTATGACGCCTTCGCAGCGACATTTAGTAAACTCGTGTGCACTAACAAAGCGTTAACTTCTCAGAATCGATCATCGTAAATAAAAAGAAAAAAAAAAGAGAATCGCCGACATGGAGGAATGCAGCAAGGATGAATAACATTGAAATAAAAGGCATTCCGTCATTACAGGGAGAGGACTGCTCTGCAATTTTGAAAAAGGATGCCGGTGCAATTAAGTGCCCGACTTTTTATGGGGACATTGACATAGTTCACCGTGTTTAGCAAGACGTCTGACAAGAACGTCATTGTTCGTTTTTGTTCACGTGAGAATAAGAATGAATTTATTCGCAACGGTCGCAAAGCTCGTCTTCGATGCTCCCAGATTGGCTTTTCTGGTGGTACAGGTAATCCTGTTCATATCAACGAACACCTCACAGTCGACAATAAGTGCTCATCCAGCAAAGCTCTTGCACTAAAGAGAGAGAGAGAGAGAACAAATGGTATTTTTGTAAAAACTGAAAACTACCAGGTTAAAGCCCTTAAATCAACTGACAGCAGGGTCTTCCAAACAGACTCGGAGGCTGATTTCCGCATTTTCGCGTAGGCGCAAAGCCTTATCGCTTATTTTGAAATTTTCCGTCACACTTTCAATTCCTGTTTTACCACCAATGGCCGCTGACAACACCAATGGCCGCACCAATGGGCCGATTCCGACAACAAATAGCCAAAATTCACGTACTGTCGCAGTAAATAAACGACAAAAAAATGATTGCGATGGGGCACCGACCGAGCTATCTCCAGGGCAGTGACAACGGTCGAAAACAATCAGAATCTATTTGTATAAAATACGGCCCCGGTCTCTAAGACTTAGCATAGCGGGATAAGTTATTTGACCGGGCGCTGATTCGAGTTGCCCTCCTTTTCAAAGCCTTGGCGATAAGAGAGTAACATGATAGGGTGCACAGGGGCAAAGCACTCTATTTACGCCCTCCGCTCCCTGTTCTCCAAGGGACGGTCGTCTCCCGCGCCTCTTTTTTTCTCTTTTTAGCTATGCGGGGGAGGGAGGGAGGGAGGGTCAAAGCGTAACGCCGTAACGCCTCTGATGTGCGTGCGTGCGTTGGTAACAGCGTAGCGTCGCGAGATCTAAAGTGTTATACCCCGGGTGGTCGCGACTGGCTGCCTTCTGCAGCTTGCGCAAAAGACCCTAGCTCGGTCGCATCCCACAGTGCTCGTGTGACATCTGCATTACAAAGATAAGATCTGGCCGTAAGCTAGCTCTATAGGCTATAAGAGGCCGTAAGCTCCCTTCTAAGACTGCATCTGTCTTAGACGGCTCTCTTCTCTGGCGCTAAGGCGTAATCAAGAAATTCGATCAATATCGGGCTCGACTGCATCCGACAGTGCTGTGTATGGCACCGGTATTAATATGGGAAGAAACTATCTGGCTATAGGCTATAAGCTATAAGTCTGGCGATACGGGGTGTCTCAACTATCATGCACCAAGATTTAAAGATATGCAGATGCTAAGTAGCTGGGCAGAACCAAGGTAATGGTGTTTGCTGTCGCTTGGAGATACTCAGATTATTATTTTTTTTTGCATTCCGCTTAATTGCATGATTAGTCTTAGTTAATCAACTTCTAAAACATTATAGTTCGATGAAAAGCGTCAATGAGAAAATTGTAGAGTAACATGAAAAACTACTGATACAGCTTTCTTTTGCTGAATACGTGCTACATAAAGTGTTTTACTGAGCGTGAAAAAAATCCCACGAATAGATGCAAAGTGCCTCAAGCGGCCAGTCGCGTGGCAATACTGCGTGTACTCGCGGGCTTCTTTCACGCCTGGAAAAACACTTTTATGTAGCACGTATTGAGCAAAAGAAAGCTGTATCGGGAGTTTTTCATGTTGCGCTACAATTTTCTCATTGACGCTTTTCATCAAATTATAATATTTGAGAAGTCAATTAATTAGTACCAAATATGCAGTTAGGCGTAATGCAAAAAAATCTATCTCCAAGCGACGGCAAACGTTACCTTGGCTCGGTCCTGCTACGTGGCATTTGCATATTTTTAAACTTGGTGCACGATAGATGGGACCACCGTGGTTGTGACACCCTGAATACGCAGAAACTCTCTGGATATGGTAATTGGAGATTCGTAGAAGAGGCCGTGGATGTTTAGTAGGCTTGTAGGCTTATGATGACCAAGATCGATCCTCGTCAATATAAAACCGCAAAATACAATATAGCTACTATGAAATAAGATATGTTTTGTGACCACTTGACATGTGACCATGCCATTCTTTATATGTAGAAACACTGGGAGGCAGGCTATGTCAAAGCCGTCTGCCCGGCTCTGACAAAATTAAATTCGTTACTCAAGAAGCACCAAAAATGAAAAGACGTAATAATATATCAAAAAGCGCAATGAATATGTATGATGCACACATCAATGTAAACATATCGGCATAGCAACCAAAGGCATGCGAATCTGCGGTGCGCGTATCGCTGTAGAACGTGAAAACCAAAACCCGTGCTTAAAAAAAGCTCACTTCGACGGATCGGGCTTCTTTTTAGGCATTTCAAACAAAAAACGCGATGCTGCATGCAGGAATGTCACTCCCACCCGCGCCGTTGCTGCTGCAACATCTGGCAATCCTCCTGCTTGCTGCAACGGCATCGACTGGGGCTCTGATCTTTCCGCCCACCCTGGTGAAGCAACCAGCGCGCGAGCAACTCTTTCAAGTGGCCCAATCTCCGGACGAGACGGAGAAGCCCTTCGTCCTGGAGTGCGAGGCCACGGGAGAACCCGAGCCCACTTACGAATGGACGAAGAACGGCGAAAGGTTGGACCACGCTTCGCAATCGGACCGCATTTCACAGCAGCCCCGCCGTGGTTCTCTCGTCTTCAGCAGCCCCAACGATGCGGATGAAGGGCTGTACCAGTGCCTCGCCACCAACCCGCACGGCACGGCGGTGTCCGACCCTGTCTCACTGCGCAAGGCCGAGCTTGGCCAGTTCACCGAAGAGCCACCGAAGGAGGTGCGCGTCCGAGAGGGCGACCCGCTGACGCTCCGCTGCGACCCTCCAACGGGATACCCGCGGCCGAAGGTTTTCTGGGTTATCCAGCACGCGAACGGGGCTCTTCGGACGCTCAACTCTTCCCGCATAGCAGTGGATCCCGAGGGTGCTTTGCACTTCTCGAACGTCGAGATTGACGACGCGATACCCGATGCCGTCTACGCCTGCAGCGCGACCTCACTCTTCCGGAGCGAGTACAGGCTGGGCAACAAGATCCTGCTGAAGGTGGAGTCAACGCCAGGAACTGGGAAAGCAGAGCAACCCCCCATTAAGCAGTACGTGTCGCCCACCGAAATCGTAGCACTGAGGGGCCGCCAGCTCGAACTTCACTGCGTATATGGCGGCACACCAGTGCCGCAGATTTTGTGGAAGAAGCAGGGAAGGGATCTGTCGTCGCAACGCGTATCTTATTCCAACCACGCTAGGACGCTGCAACTCCGCTCGATAAGCTTCGAGGACGAAGGCACCTACGAGTGCGAAGCCAGCAACGGAGTAGGCGTGGTCCATACGCACGCCATGCAAGTCAAGGTGGAGGCAGAACCATTCTGGTTGCAAGCGCCGAACGACACTATCGCAGCTGAAGGAGGGAGTGCCACCTTCAATTGTTCGGCATTGGGCGTGCCGGAGCCCGAGCTTCGGTGGTTTATGAACGGCGTACCCATCGAGATGACGGAGCGCAACAACCACATTAGACATGGTGTCGATGTATCCTCGCTCATTATCGAGCCGCTAACAAAGACTGACACAGCTGTCTACCAGTGCAATGCCTCCAACATCCACGGATATGCCTTTCGTAACTTCTTCCTCAATGTTGCCGGTGAGCACTAACTTCTTTTATTTGCTTGACCTGCAGCTTTTAAGGAGTGTGTGCTATCTGATATTTGAATGCCGTTTCGAGTGACAACATTTTGATCGCGCTGGCAAAGGGCTTCCGTAGGTGAAGGTGAAGGGTCTGTAGGTGAAGGGTCAGTATCCACGCAACACCGCCCCACCTCCTCGCCGCCTTCTGACAATACGCATTTCTAACGCCGCCGCTGTATAACATATATGTCATCCTCGTGTTTATTCTGACATAATTAAGAAATTTTCTGTTATTAAGAAAATTAGGCAGATCCAACGCAGATGTTGGCATCCATGCGAAGCGAGGCTTTAATCAAGTGGAGTGTATTATATCCTATGCAACTAACGGCGGTGCGTACAGTTCACCTTAATTCTGTGCGATGCGTACTCACCTTAATTCTATGCAGCATGAAAACTCATGCGATGTTCACGTTCAAGCAAAGAAACGGCGCTTTTGAACGGCGGCGAGGCAGAGGCGACAGACAAGAGCACTCGTGTCTGTCGTCTCTACCTCCCCGCTGTTCAAAAGCGCTGTTTCTTCGCTTACGTACGTACCTAGCAGGCCAAGTTAGCGCGATGTTTATGTATATCAGCCACAAAGGTGGCGACGTTAATCTCACGCGATCTACACCGTCCATCCGCTATGCATGCCTAAATGAAAACTCCACACCAGCCGCATGCAACCTGTGAGATGTCTACGCAACGATGCGACGAAAACGAAGGTGATGTGTGGCGCTTGTTGAAGGAATAATGGTGATGAAATGTATGTGTACAGAGAGAGAGAGGAAGAGAGAGAATTCACTTCATTGTACAAAACAGTACCGATGTCCTCAGTCTGGGGCGTCGATAGCGACGTGCTTAAGCATTTGAGACCAATAAAATGGAACTGTTGGTCGTGAATGGCGATCGCGGTCGTCAGTCACTCAACCACCGAGATGTACGACATATCTTGCCACACTTTAAGCGTTTTGTGCCTCTTGTGCCACAGTTGCACATGCCCATTCTGGAGGATCGCGAAAGAACGGACACACACCCAGTGGCACAACCAAATGGCTAAGTCAAAGAAAATCAAGTACATCGAATAACCCGTTGTGCACTAAAGCGCTATTTCTTCAAGAGGTCGGTGTGCTTTAGAGATACCCGTGAGGCGACATTATACGTACATGTTTTACGCCGGAATTTATGTTATTTATTGCGCAGAACAGAGCCAGCATAACGGGTTGCATAAACCAGTTTTGTGGCACTAGACTTTGCGCGCACGTACAAGCTTCTTATATACTATTCAGTGTGTCTGCGCATGTACCGATCGACCCAGCAGCAGCCACGCCAAACCTGGGAGGGTAAGCAAAGAAAGCTTCGCTTTAAAACACTGCCGTGTGTATCTTTACGCATCGGGGTTGTGTGACAGAGAGTGATCGCTGTCAGGCATTTCATCGCGCGTGCGTGGACACTTTTCTTTCCACATGTTCGTTTTCTGCCTTGTCTTGTGTACCCTTCCCGCTGCATCCAGCATATAGGGTAACAAAATGGACGCCCACTTTAACTTATTCCCTTCTTGTTCATTTATTTCTATCTTCTCATTCTGGTCCCTTTATTGTTTCGCTGTTAACAACTGTCAAGGCCTAATGTCGTCGGGCACCAAGAACCTTCTCGGCCACGCCAACCATTTCCCTCCCCATGTCACTGCTCCCTCTTATTATTCTTGTGGTGTCTCCGTTTTCTTCATCATTAGTACCGTCTCGTCCGCCGTCGCCCACAAGTTGTGTACCCCAGTCGTAGTCAAGCATTGAGCCCGTCCTCGAACTGGTGAAGCCCAGAACCTGCGACCTATATCCGAGCAGCATTGTAGCTGTTAAAGGTTGCTCACATCCGCCCCATATTCTCTTACAGTGAACCTGTATACCTCTACCCTCCAAGGAAATTTTCGTGTCGTAAGCAACCCCCCCCCCCCAAAAAAAAACAAAAAAACTCAGTGGCCTTCCACTCTGTGAAGAAGGATAACCAACGAAGGTGTGTATGTAAGCCCCTTAATGACAAACTGCACCTCCGCCGCGGGTCGGCCCGGCATTGCACTATCTTTGGGATAGGCCCACGTCTGGGGAGTGCTTAACGCCTGCTTCAACTACGCCGCGGGTCCGCCAGGCGTTGCACTATCTTTGGGATCGGCCCACGTATGGGGAGTGCTTAACGCCTGCTTCACCCCCGCCGCGGGTCGGCCTAGCATTGCACTTACTTCATAATCGGCCCAGGTATGGGGAGGGCTTAACGCCTGCTTCACCTCCGCCGCGGGTCGGCCCAGCATTGCACTACCTTCGGAATCGGCCCAGTTATGGCGAGTGCTTAACGCCTGCTTCACCTCCGCCGCGGATTCGGCCGGTGTTGCACTATCTTCGGTATCGGCTCACGTATGGGGAATGCTTAACGCCTGCTTCACCTACGCCGCGGGAGGTGAAGCAGGCATTAAGCACTCCCCATACGTGGGCCAATACCGAAGATAGTGCAATGCCGTGCCGACCCGCGGCGGAGGTGCAGTTTGTCATTAAGGGGCCCACATACACAGCTTCGCTGGTCATCTTTGTTCACAGAGTGGAAAGGCAATGAGTTTTTTCATCAACTTCGCGTAATTTCTTTTATATTTTCTGCATATTGTTTTTCAAGCTTGCTTTGTAAGAGTTAATATTTCTTGTTAGGTTCGCTTGTTTCAATTGTAGTCACAGTGTAAACATGTTTTCGAACCAAGCAGCGTCTTTCGTGCACAGCGGACTAAGCACAGTTCGTGGGCGTTGTAGAGGTACGCATTTTAGTTAGTGCTGAAGCTATAGCCTTGTCATATGGGGCGACATGCTGCTCGATCGAGATGTTCACAGTAATATTGTAAACTGTGTTAATGTAGTATACGAAATGGTATAACAAGCAATTTTCTTCAGTCACACTGCTTCTGACGTGATGCACATCAAACTGAATAGCTAAACTATAGCGAGGTGACGCAAACCTATAAAAAAAGCTTTCTTGTTGCCTTGGAGTTTACCCAGCCTTCACTGGCCTGCACAATATATATATATATATATATATATATATATATATATATATATATATATATATATATATATATATATATATATATATATATATATATATATATATATATATAAAATTGCTTGTTAGCCTCTATTCTGTTTTTAACAATAGCTGCACCAAAAGGATAATCTTAATGTTAGCGTAAAAGTGCCGATGATCAGTGCAATTACGAAAGGCAGAGAAATTCATTTCAAATTAGCCTAGAACGACATTTCATCGCTTTCATTTGTGGTTTCTGTTTATTCCCTTCTCTATTTATGTATTTCTTTCTGTTTCCATCATTTGTTTTCTATTGTGTGATTGTTGTTGGGATTGTTTGACATGCTATGCTCCTGATTGTGCTCTTCACAAGAAACTCCACTCATCGAGGAACCGCCTGAACCGCTGACGCTCGGTGTGGTGATGTCGAGGGCGACGATGCGGTGTCGTGTTTCAAAGAATCCGCGACCCGAAGTGAAGTGGATGAAGGAATCGCAGGAGGTGACCGGAGACCGCTACCGCATCCTCGACTCCGGGGACCTGCAGATTGATGGCCTCAGATTCACGGATCAGGGGGAATACACGTGCTACGCGAGCCACAAATCTCGTGTTGCTGCGGCCTCTGGATCGCTAGAGGTCAAGCACAAGACGCGCATTACCCAGCCACCGCAAGACTACGAGGTGACTGATTCGTCTCCTTTTTTTTTTTTTTTAGTACTAGCTAGCCGGCACTGTTAGATGCGCATGTGAATTAGATACTGAGGGAAAATATGGACATCAGTTAGATCGATATATTAGTGGTATTGAAGCCTATCACCGTTTTCTGTATGCAAAAGTATGACTTTCTTTCTTGCTCAGAAAATTTCCACTGAAGGTCCCACTGATGCACCCTCATTCAAAATCATTTAGAAGCCAAAACGGATGAGCCGACGTAATATCAGCGTGACATCCCTTTTTGCCACATTCTCTGAATCAGCTATAGCTAACGTAGTATGAGAGGTACCATAGTCTAAAACTTGTGGTTCTTATTTTCGACACTTTGTCGCTTACGGAAGCTGTTTTTTTTTTTTCGCTACGAATGACAAATTCGTTATTGCGGTAGCCTAATCTTTCAATGCAGATCGACGCAATATTTTAATTGAGTGTGTTTTTAAACTTCGTTTAGCGTGAGAGCAGGGTGGCAATGCTGAAAAGGACCACGTGTAGGGTTGACGTGAACGTCTCGTGTAAAAATAATTGTGCAGAAATATTGACGATGATTGTCAACGTAAGCGATTAACCGGATGCTTCTAGAATGCTATTCATTTTATTTAATGAATGATGCGCTTCAAGGCATGTAGTTAGCTTAGTGAGGATACTTAAGTGCCGTTTGTGTTGAGCGCGCGAACCAGCGAACGTTTCTCTATATATACCGCAGCTCCCGCACAATGGTAGGGCGACGGGAGTAGAGGGCTGTCTTTGCTTAGTGTCCCCATAAACGCTTCCAAAGGGAACAGAGTTGCTCAAAGCTATGCGGTATATCATTTTATTCGTGTCATGTCATGCATTAGCTTGGGCCACTAAGTATCTGCTCGGGGTCGTGCACGTCATTCATGTCATTTCATGACGTTCCATGGTATTCCTGTCATGCATACATGTCAACTTTGTCATGTCATTTATGTCGTGACAGGCCATGACTTTCGTATCCTGTCATACGTGTCATAGCATTCATGTTCATGTCATGCTTGTCATGACAAACATTTAATGTCATTTATTTTATGTGACGCATGCCATGTCATTCATGTCATGTGACGTCATTACGTGCCATGCCATACATGTTAGGGAGGCGGCGGATTGCAGTGTGGATGGCACTGAAGGAAACGAAAAGCGGGCGTTGTGTCCATGAAGTGAACTCCGGCGCTAGCGACGAAGGGAAAAGGAAGGCACAACAGGGGAGCATACCGTGTGCCCCGGCTAACGCGGTCCAAGCTATTTAAAAACTAATGCTACGGGATGCGGTGGTGCGACCAATTAGATTTTTTTAGCAGTTGCCTTGCGCACACTGTTGAATTTTTCTTTTATCTTTGATCAGATTATTAGTCAAAATTAATTGGCTACATTAATAATTACCTACTTGTCCAATTGCATAACCTCGCTTTTCTAACTGTGCACCGCATTCAACAACGTCATATTCAACAGTTTTTAGCTCGCTACATTTCCCCGAGTTATTTTTTGCGCGTTTGAAACGTCTGCCGCAAAATTCGAAATAGAATGCAAGGTATAAGCGGGCCCACGCGTTTTGCTCGAGCGACACTAGCGCTCTCAAAAGGGTTTGTTGGCTGCGGCTACTAGAAAGCCATAGAATTTCCTACAATAATTACTAGAGGAAACTCTGGCGCTGCAATCGTTTAGTCACAATGGGAATGATGGGAAGTACATGGATTTGTCTGATCTTTGTGCTTGTGGATTCAGACGTTCTTGTGGCTTTGTTTATTAGGTTTATAGGTATTAACACTGTCGTAAATTTCAGAGCAATGTATACTCTTCGACATGCAGAAGATGCTGCGAACACGCACAATCGCTACTGATTGCGACGATTCAGCTTGTCGAGGTGGCCAAATCGAAACGCGCCAAGTGTCTCAAGGCGCTCGCTTGCCCGCGATAAATTCATAAGAGCGTTTTATGTCGCTTGTCGATGCATGCGCCCGTGGTGTAATGTTTTCAATGTCGGGTTTCTGTGCTAGAGGTCCTGTGTTCAAATTTTTGCCGTGGGACAATTTTAATAATGGATATGTGGTTATTTATTACGCAGTTTGTTGTTGAAAATGATTAGCTTACAAAATCACGAAGTCGTCTGAAGCCAGAAGGACGAATCTTAGGCAAATCGATGTACTTCCACCCGCCCACGTACCCTCATTGCAGCTCTCGTAGACACTAGCGCCAGAATTCCCTCTATAGTAATTATTACGTGAAACTCTATGGGGGGGGGGGTGCAAGCAGCCCCGGCCGTCTTGCTTTCTTCTGTTATTATTATTATTACTTGTTGCACTTCAGTCGTATTCATTATCACCGCCCTAAGCCGCTGCGCAGGGCTCTAGCAAACAGCGTGAAGGGTTTGTTTGCTTGTAGCAGCAGCCAGCAGCTTCACCGTCTTCGTCACACCGCCGTTCCATCGACGTCATTCCTTCTTCGTTATTCCATCGTACTCACGTTGTCGTCATTTATTGGTTATTATGCCACGCCATTGTCATGCCATAGTCGTCATGCGTTCGTTGTCATGCCATCGTCGTGACCGTTCCATCATCATCATTTCAGCTTTGTCAAATCATTCTCGTCATACCGTCATCCACATGCCGTTGTCCCGCCATTGTCGTCGTACTACCTTCATCCCATTGTCCTTATGCCGCCGTCGTCACGCTGTCGTCGTTATACCGTCATAATTTCAGAATAGTCGTTCTGTTGTCGTCATGTATTTGTCATACCGCCTTCATCGTTCCACCGACGTCATTCCTACTTCGTCATTCTGTCGTCATGTCATAGTCACAACCGGCTCCAGCGAGCGAGTGTCATAGCAAACTCGGCCAGTCTAGGAGACAGTGTGTGTCGCATATAACCGAAGCAATGAAAGTTTCTGAATGACGACTGCAGGTTCTGAATAAAGGTGCCTTCAGCAATACGGCCTGCCGTTACATTGACTGTATGCCAAACGAATTAAAGGTGGACAGAAGTCATCAGACGGGTTCTTCCGGAATTTTTTTTTTTGGGCGTCAGCCTCTGCTCAAGCTATACGGCCACGTAATTACGGTTGCTGATCTACCCTTCTCACAGGTGGCAGCTGGCAAAGCCGCGACCTTCCGTTGCAACGCCGTAGCGGATCCAACTCTGGAGCTGTCTGTCGGATGGTTGTTCAATGACCAGCCTGTGGACCTTGAGGCCGACCCACGCGTGGTTCAACTGCATGACAACTCGCTGATCATCACACGAACCACCAAGCTCGACTCGGGTGTCTATACTTGTGTGGCACGCACCGAAGTCGATAGTGACCGCGCAATGGCTACACTTATCGTTCAGGGTGAGTGCCCACTTTTCTAGTGCATTCATGTTGGCGGTCAAACAGTCTATTGGGTTAACATGCGTTACCTTAATCCATCAGTCATCAGCGATCAACAGTTAATGTGCTGTATGCATGGTTGAGCAAACGATTGTCATTTGCAGATAACCGTGGTTCTGCGAACAGTTCAAGACATGAGGGATAGTTTTCTAAGCCGGCGGCATTCTTTACAAATTTCACACCGTAATATATATACAATGTGACATCATCGCAGAGTGCCGATGTACTGTGTGTAAGGTTGGCCCTGTCCACGGAGAGTGGTCCCGACTTTGTTGGGGCGCCTTCCTCTCGGTCAACATGCTGCAGAGGCAGTATCGTGGCGGTCATTCGAACTGAACAGCGAAGGATTCTTTGCTTAAATTACCGGATTGGGCATGACTACTGCTTCCTGCTTGGTTAATCAGTATCTCGGCGGCTATGTCGGTGGATATATATATATATATATATATATATATATATATATATATATATATATATATATATATATATATATATATATACGCACGAAGATTCATAAAAAGGAAAATCGTATCCACCAGTTTTGAGACACGAAGCTAAAGAAAACCCGTGCGGTTATCGCAGTTTAAACATTTGTCTTGGTTCTAGGATCGAACCCGGGACCAACGCATTTCCGGGGCGGTCGCTCTACCATCTAAGCTAACAAGGCGGCTAACAGGTCACAGCGTGAGAGCGAATAATTCGACAATTCAGTTAGTCGGCCTCACGATTGATAGTGTTAATCTAATTGCCCCCGCGATTAGTCGAAACATATGATTGGTATTTGAAGGGACACTGGTTGTGAGCATTAGATCACTATACTATTAAATTATTTTTGAACGATATTTTCGTTTATTTGGCGGGAAAATGTCACTTATTACCGGTGAAGTTTAAGTATTTTTTTATGTCAGTGGTCGCCTCGGAGTGGCAAGTATTTTCTTGCATTTAAGCTGGTTTGTCACAGTAATGACTCTGTAGTCCTCGAGTGAAAAAGAAATAGCTGTACTCGCCTTGGTGGCTTAGAAGTTATGGTGTAGTAGTGCTGAGCACGATCGGGGTCGCAGGTCAGGTTCTTAGATGCAGCGGCCGCATTATGATGGGAGCGGAATGCAAAAACGCTCGTTCATACAGCATTGCGTGCACATTAAAAGTACGTCACAATTATTCCGAAGTCCCCCGCTACGGCGTGCCCTCATAATCAGATCGTGATTTTGGTATGCGAAGCCTCAGAATTATTTTTAGAATTATTTTTTTCTTTTTCGCACAATTCTTTAGATTTAGCTTCGCGTCACCTATGCCGTAAACCCAGCCTCGGCGTATGAGCCGACTGGTGGGCCACAGTACCCTATTACTCTTGCAACAGCAGCTTCCGCTATGGCTTATCGTATTTCATTTTCCATTTCCCTGCAGATGTGCCAAATCCGCCACAGGTGCTTCAAGTCGAGTGCCACAATCGTGATGTTCTTCTGGAATGGAAGCCCACCGGCGATAACCGGGCCCCTATCTTGCAATACTCCATTCAATATAACACCTCCTTCAACCCTGACATGTGGGAAGATGCCTTTGTTATCATACCTCCCACTGAAAACAAGTTCGTGCTGTCCGTGACTCCTTGGGCTAACTACTCCTTTCGTGTAGTCGCTCGCAACAAAGTCGGGACCTCGCTGCCTTCAGAAGCATCAACGACATGCACGACTCCTGAAGACGTACCGTACAAGAACCCCGACCATGTCATGGGACGCGGGGAACGCTTCGACAACCTGGTCGTCACCTGGACGCCCATGCCCCCCATAGAGCACAATGCACCGGGATTCTTCTACAAGATACTCTGGAAGCGCCACGACATCCCCGGCGCCACGTGGAGTGAACGCGTCATCGAGGACTGGAAGCAGAACCGACTCGTCGTCCCCGATCAACCTACGTTCAAGCCATACCGAATCAAGGTCGAGGCGTACAACCGGCTCGGCCAAGCAAACACTGCCCCCATGGAAGTCATCGGATATTCGGGCGAGAATGTGCCGTTGGCGGCGCCCCATGACTTCACTCTGACGGAAGTGATCGGCCCCAGCACCGCCGCGTTTACTTGGAGCCCCGTGAGCTCCGAGTCTGTGCGGGGTCAATTCCGCGGCTACAAAATCCAAACGTGGACACCCGACGAGGGCATGGAAAGGCTGCGGGAGATGGTAATTCCGGCCAACGAAAATACTGCCATTGTCAGCCTGTTCCGGCCCTTTTCACGCAACGTAGTCCGCATCTTGGCGTTCAACAACATATACAACGGGCCGCCATCGGACACCATCGAGTTCACGGCACCGGAGGGCGTCCCGGGGCCGGTAGCTTCGTTCGAGGGCATACCTATCGGGTCAACAGCCGTGTACCTCACGTGGAAGCCGCCCTCGGAGCCCAACGGCTTACTTACGGGCTACCGCATCTACTACGAAGAGGCACGCGGCAGCATGCTGGGACCCAAGACCGAACGTCGGCCACCTGTGAGCGACCCGCAGAAGTTGCGTGCCAAGCTCGCGGGTCTCAAGCCGCGCTCCAAATACCGCATCACTATTCAAGCGTCGACGTATGCGGGCCAAGGAAAGCCATACTTCATCGAGCTGAGAACGCCGGATGAGTCCGAGAACCTCCCTGACGCAGCCGACTTCATCTGGGTCTACGTGCCAGACGACGAAGACCAACGCGCAAATGTGCGGGTATGGCAGCCGCTTACTGCATGTTCGGGTTGGTTGCTCTGTAATAACAGCCCTGGTAATTTCAAAGGCAGAGCTGGCACAGAAGTAGCCATGCATGTCTCACGAAAGGCGCAGAAGTATCCATGGACCTTGAATGTACACAGAAGTAACCATGCTAAACCGGTGACACTTGCTTTGATTTTCTGTCGTCGATCTCCTTTCTTTCTTTCCCACTTCTGGTAAGTCCACTGCCTACTGTTTTGATAGTGGCAACTAGCGTTTCCGTGTTTCTACAAAATTTATCGCTTCCCAGTTTCCACGGGCGGCTCGCCTCTCTCCAGTTAAGCTCAGAACACTTCGCTGGCACGTCTCCAGAATACAAGCCGGCGTTGATAGCTTTTGTCGGAGCACAAAATTATAGAATTTGAAGCTTGAGGCTATAGGGGGCGGCTCATCCTTTATTAGGAAAGTTTATTTCCATTCCTTATTCATCTGATTTTTCACCATGATTTGGTGCCTCGGTTCAATTATGAGGTGCTGGCGTCATTTTGTCCTTTCTGACGAGCGCCCTTTGTGTTTCGGGATGCTTTGCGATATCGGTGAGATTGTAAGGGAAAATTTTCACACCTCGAGATCTTCGCATGGAGCCCATTATATAAGGATTTCCTGCTTAAAAAGTAGAGAAATGCTACGCATTACTACTTACAGCTGTGGAAAGCAATCAAAGATGCAGCGAACTCTACGGTCCCATAGGTGAAACAACTAAGACATGGAGGCAAAGAATTTGATAATTAAGTGTGATATTTTCACTAAACTAATTCCTAATAACTAACTATATCTATTTGCTGTCGGAAACTTTCTTGCGGCACTGAAATTACCTTAAGACGTTTTATTCGAGGTTTACAAGTAAAAGTGCAAGATAAGTCAGTTTTGTAATATTTCGCTTGTTAGTCAAAATATTATTAACAATTAATATATCGAATAACTTGTCTCGGCGTATGCTTAAAAGAGCGTTCATCCTTTCAGCTACTGTAAACGTAAGGGAACATACAGTCGGTTTCAAAAGTTTATGTTCAGCGGGATCAACGAAAAAAGCTTACTATTTTATTTCCTCTTTGTGTATAACCGTATAACCGAAAGTTGTACGGTTGTACAGACTATATTCACAAATTTCTCGGACATTCAGCGGCGTACAGTGGGCGTCACGATGCCTATTTTACGTGACGAGAACTAAGGCCGCATATTACGATCCAGTAGTTAGCATAGCCCCAATTGGTTTTGGCCGCACCAATGTACTGTTACACATCTGAAAGATATTTTTTTTTACCTCACTTGAATTTCAAGTGAAACAACTTCAGCACAGGCTACCAAACCACAATTCAAGTCTATAAAAGATACTAATAATAAAACTCTAATGTGCAATGGACATTACGAGCAGAATTATATATAACATGAAATCGTTTATTTTAACAATAATGAAAGAACATTCCCCATAAATGATGCATATTGTTGGCACAGTATTGCATAATACCAATGCATGTGATTGCATGAAAGACCTCGGAAGTAATAAGAATAATTACTGTTGGCACCGAAGTGACAAATGCCATGGCAACGGACCTGAGGTGACGCGAAGGAATGTGACGTACAGGTGACATGGTTGCCGCCCGTGACCGGACACCCTGGCAGCGACTTCTACGTCCAGTACCGCCGCAAGGGTGACCAGGCGTGGGAGAACACCACGGTTGCGGAGCATGAAGACAGCATCCTGGTCATGGGCCTGGACAAACACGCCTCCTACGAAGTGCGCATCGTTGTCGTCGATGGCAAGTACCAGAAGCATTCGCAGATCGAGGAGGTGTGGACAGGAACTCTTGGTAAGAATGGCCAGTGTTGGCGAAGGTGTAGAGGCGAATGTGTACAGAACTTTTTTTCTGAACACCTAAACATTACAGTAAAGCCGGTAGTGATTGTGGTAGTGGCGGTGGTGATGATGTTACAAGCAGGGTTAACCCGGTAAATGACTGTGTGTGAGAACTTACCGCATCTTTCTGGGCTAACTGTTTCAGATTGTTAAAACTGAGGAATTTAAAACGAAATAATCATTCTTGCTGATCATGCTCTATAACAGCCCCGGACTTCATAATCTGCGTGACAAATGTCCACACAATTTATTAACAGCAAAATCTGATTACACAACATTTTAATGAAAGTCCACTAATTAGTTTTCGTACTGGTTTCTAATGGCAGCAGTAAATAAATAAGAAACAAACTACCAATAAATAAGTTATGAAATATAAAGCATATATCAAAGCATAAGGTTTGATAGAAACTTTCAGGCTAGCATGAATTTGAATAAAAACTGAAAATGTGCGGCTATACGCATTTCCGTTCCAGTTAATAGTTCTCTGTACTGCGTTATAGCACAGTGCAGATAATGTAATTGACGCAGCAATGCATTTCGCCCCAGGTTTATAACACTTGAAACATGTGCATAGGGGTTTTTCAAGAAGTGTTGTGCTCCGTGTAATGTGCTCAGTTTGATGTTACCTTCCCCCGAAAGTCCCCTATTAAGAATATAATTAGCGATATTTCGTTAAATAATAGTTATATTTGCAGTTTAAGCACTAATGCTGTTGTCCGCCAGTGCTTTGAACCATGGTCAACAAAATTTATTCAATCCCGAACCCTCTATTTATAATAGTTTAACACAGACATGGCAGCAGCGCGCGGTATACATTCTTCACACTTAATCGTAGGGCATATACGTAATCTGTATACGCCTAGCCATGGGGCATATCTTGTGTATCGCTTATTTGTGAATGTATATATTGTTGTCATGGAAAATAAAGCGGCAGCAGACGCTTGAATTTATTTTGTACTCTCGAAGCAAGTTTTGCCATATTATTGCAGACTGCATTAGCCCACGACTAGACTTCTATGATTCCAGCGAAGTAATCGAGCATCAACATTATTACGAAGAAATTGGGCTTCGGTTCATTGTCTTTCTCAGTGAAACACGTATTTCGACGATAACCCTAAGCAAGCAAAAAGAAGTCTAAAAGCAATTTAAGTATAGAATTTTGTTGTTGTTAAAAGCACGCTTCAATCGTTTGTCACCAGCAGTAACAAACATAAATGCTTGCAAAGGAAACGACAGGTTCCAATCGCACTTCTGATTTTTGTGGTCACACTTCGGAAGCAGCCACAAGTTTTTGTGAGGAATGAAATAATGCCCTCTTCGAGTGAAAAATCAGGCCGTCTCGAGGAGCCCAACAATACCTTCGTGCCCATGTTGGACATCATTGTTTAAGTTGGTCATTATTTAGTAAATTAATCTGCATAGATAGCCTAACAAGGTGCAAGAACCTAAAAGTCTCAAAATTATCCCTATATCTAGTCATTCCCCTAAACATATGCGGATATTATTAGATTGAAGATTTCTCAGCAATCTAAGTTACCCACCCAGGCACCCTTCAGTGATGCTTACTAATACGCCGACAATCTCTTTCTAACGAATAAAAATTCCCAATATTTCTTGAAATATTCCAAACTTTCTTCCATAGCTCCTGCGCATTCTTGTAGCAAATTTATTTTACCGATTAGGTTTGGTTAACCGTAATACGGGCAGGATATGCGGGCAGCAATGTGCTCTCCTGCGCGCTGTACGCAAAAATTTTGTATGGTGATCAACAACATCCAAAAAAGAGAATCTTCAGCCTATAACCAACAACGTCTCGGCGGCTTCGTCAAGCACTCGGACAAGTCCTCTAGTCGAAACATTGACACTAGACTGTGGCTTCCTTTATTTGGCCATTGCTGTGCACTTCAAATTTACATCTTCCTGAAAAACCTTCGTCTTGAAATAGCTCCTTGTACCTCAAACCTCAAAAATCGTTTCGCTATCGCAGACCCCCCTCCCCTCCTCTCCCCGCCCTCTACTCGCGTTACAATCTTACTTCATTGTGCACTTGGTGAAACAAAAATGCCAATAATACCAAATTATTCCAATAATAATAAATAAGTCAGGTTATACCGGCAAGATCGAGGCACCGCCTCTTCTTGTGCGCACACGCACACCTGTAAAAAGTTTGTCACGTCTTTTCTTTTTCGTTCACACAGATGTCCCCAATCCTCCGGAGATACTTCGCGTGGAATGCGAAGCGGTCATGGCTCTCGTAGAGTGGACACCCCGAGGCGACAACCGGGCGTCCATCCTGTCGTACTCAGTCCAGTACAGTGTCACTCCGAACTCGTGGGAGGACATCGCTCCGGTGATTCCTGCGTCGGACACCAGTTTTCGACTGGCGCTGAGTCCTTGGGCCAACTACACTTTCCGGGTGGTGGCTCGCAATAAGGTCGGACCTTCGGCACCCTCTGAGCCATCGGCAACGACGTGCGTGACCCCCGAAAGCGTGCCATTCAAGAATCCTGATTCCGTCACAGGCCGGTGGAACTTTTTTGATGACCTCGTCGTATCTTGGATGCCCATGGCACCCATCGATCACAATGCACCGGGATTCTTCTACAGGGTGTCCTGGAAGCAGCACGACCTTCCCGATGCCGCATGGAGCTCGCATGACGTCAAAGACTGGACGCAGGACAGGCACGTCCTGCGTGGCCTGCCCAGGTCTTCGCCGTACAGCGTCCGCGTGGAGGCACACAACCGGCTTGGTCAGGCGAACGTCTTGGCCAGAGAAATTGTAGTTCCGAAGAGTGAGAAAGCGAAGCTCGTGGATATTATGGACGCGCTTCTTGCATACTTTTAAGGGGGTGTTCAGAAGCACATCGTAAATGCATGCATCATTTCCTTGCATGTTCAGGTGCCGTACGCGCTCATCTTTACTACATCCATCAAGTTCTCGGTATTTTGAGTGGTCACTGTCGCCCTGTCCCCACATTCTAACATTCGCTTAATTTGGACATCGTTTGTGTGCTGAGCAATAAGAAATAAATGTGTGGTATAAGGTTTACTGCATTCCTTCAAGGTCCCAATTACGGTCAATTGCTCAAAGATGATGATGATGCTCAAAGATGCCACAAAGAAATTCGACGCTGTCTGGCAGAGGCAACGAATTTCTAGAAGGAAATTAAACCAGCTTTACGAGTTATTTAATCTTCGGTGCACAGACGGCTGTCATATTGGAGGTGCTGGATTATTGGAGCACTTTCATATTACTCCGTTCATACACGTCATGTTAGGGCGGCATCATTGGTCAAAACAGCAATAATGTTTGTTGATGTCTTCTGCATAAACAACAAAAGAGCACTAACAGCATAATTTATTTTTTTAGCTTTCCCTGCTCTGAAATAACAGTCACGTCCAATTTTTGTAAAATAAACTAGAATCTCTTATAAATGTGCTACCTAATGAGGTACGAGAAAAAAAGGGTTAACCGAGGGACCCCTCGGGTAACCTCCTTTCTTGTTATTATACATAACGAGGCTCTCGAATCCGGCAACATTGCTGCCTTCAAGTAGCATGTGCGGGTTTAACGACCAGTTGCTTTCACCCAGAAAGATCACGTACTCCTGACGCCTGTGGCAGAAAAGATGTTCCACATTCGCCGCCAAGGTTTGTGAGTGGCGGCGCTGGCTAACACACCCAAGGTTCTAGTAGTAACACATAAGTACCCAAGAAAGTGGATGGCGATATCGCGCCGCAGTAGCTCACTTGGTTAATGCGATAACGTGGGACCTTTCGCCACCTGCGGCAAGGGGTTTTTCCATCCACTTTCATTGACATTACTTTATCATTTATTTAATTCAATCAGTAAGTACAAGTAACTTCCCCTATGTTTTCCTTGGTGTCTTTATTGGCTTCTCATAATATACCAAATTAGCGTCACGTAATTAAAAATGTAATGTTCAAATTATTTTAATATGTAAATCAGTCTTTATGCCCACAAACGTAGGAGTAGCTCATAAAAATGAGTGCCACTTAATGCCCAGCTCATAAAACACGAGCGGAATTACTGCCTAAGTGCAGATTGTCACAGTTTAAAAGCACTAAAAGTCGTCTACTTGTATAAAAGGCGCAGAAACCATCGTGGATGATTGTAAATGTAAGAGAACAGCACGAACGAAGGAACGAACGAACGAACGAAATATTTTCCTTGCCGTGTTCAACCACCGACCAACCATGGAAATGGGCTAAAAAGGCAAAGAAAGATATTCGCTTTAAAACATGTAACAGGCATACCCTTGAGAAATTTCGAGTGTCGTTTAGTCCCGTCGAGCCACATAACTGTGACATGAAATAGGAGCAATGCACGAACAAATACAGATTCCCTCTTCCTGGATGAAAACTGAGCTATTCAACGATTAATGCGTGGCAGGGACATAAGTTGACAACAACTTAAGAAAACTGCGAACTCTCGCTGTGGGTACGTTTTGAATCCAGGTCACTCAGTGAGACGCAATAATGTACCCAAACAGATCAACTGCTCATCGTGGTTGGTGAACTTAACAATCGGATATTTTACATCAACTGAAAATGAAAAAAAAAAAACTCCGGCATATCAATTTTTCAATATGATCTATGGACTCTAAGGACATTTTCAATCGACAATGATCGTCATTGCTTATTGCGAAAAGATTGAGGCGTTTAAACAAATGAACCATTCGTGTCTAAATGTTTTATTTAGGATGTCGATATTGTTACGGGCCATTCCCGTATTCTGAAGAAGGCGCTCTGCAGGACGACGGAAGATGACTATCGGAAAAGCACGTTTGTGTTTCTTGTCATTCTGCCATTTTGGCTGTGGCTTCTCTGCATATTATGTAAATTTTGCCTACTCTTGATGTACGTCGCGTTTTGGTGGAGGTGGGGCCTGGGTGGCGGTGCACATACTTGTAAACATACATGAATACTGGAAAATTAAAAATAAAAGATGCAGCATCAACTTTAACATTGTGCAACTGAGCAATATACTATTACAATTCTCAGTCGCACCTGTTGGAGCGCCAAAAGTGGACAGAATTGGTTCATTATACACAGCTCATTAGTATTCCGTTAATTTGCAAGACATTCGAAAATCCATGTAAGCATCGTAATGATTTGCTGTAGGCTGAAGACTAATGAATCGTATTTGTCTGCTTTAGATGATCTCGCATATTGCTACAGCTCAGAGAATTGTGATATTTTTGACGTGAAATTACGAAATTTAAAACTTCAAGCCTCGTATATTTTCTTTTCTTCCCTTTTTTAATGCGAGGCATTCTTTACTTCATTCTTGGTACTTTACAGGTTGCTGTCTCGTCTCGCTTTAAAAAAAATTTTGAGGACGCTTAAGCTTCGCCTTTAAGAGTGGAACACGGTAGCATTCAAAGATCCCTGACTGCTTCTTACGCTTCCCGTCAACTGGAGCGTATGCAACGGTAATGTTTACCGGGAAACGCTAGCCACGAAAGTTATGCACGAAGGCGGGGTTTCTGGTACAAGGGCGGCCTCTTGCGCGGGCCGCGAGGCGTTGAAGGCGAACGCCATATTGGGGTATTTCAAAGAACCGGGCGCGCCGTTCCGTAGCCCCTAAGATACGCGCCGGCGCGCGCAAATTGCAAACGCCGTGGCCGGTCTATGCATGGTATAAACGCTTGAAAAAAAAAGGTTTATTCGAGTTTTCGCGTAACAGAATTATGTTTTCTCGTATAGTCAAATTACAATCCGGCGCTATCATTTCTGTGGGTTGTGTATATGTTGTATTTAACTTTTTTTACGTATTAGCTTGAGAAATTCAATTACTTGAGTAACTTCCTTGCGCCACATGGAGGGCCTGGGTATGGGCGGTTCGAAAGTAATTAGAAAGTTCTAGAATTTTCTAGAAAGAAAATTGTGGGCCGCAAGTGCGCATGCGCAGAATCAAAGCCAGTCTTGCGTTCGCGTTGCCCCAAGACTCAAAAATCGACAACTAGCGTGGGTCCTCAAGCCGTCTTGGGCCTTAAAACAGCATACTCAGGTCGTAGTACTCACAGTAATTACGTTGATTACATCTTATTGCATACCCTTTTTGCTCAAAAATAAATTTTTTTTTTCACTTGTAAGAAAAGCTTTTCTTCTTTTTTTTCGCTTTCAAGTGCCTTTTTATTCTTCCCATTGCAACGTCCTGAGCTCTCGACCCAACGCTGTCTCCGTTTGACCCAATTCTCAAACTCTGCTGCTCCGCTAAACCCAAAAGCAGCCTACGCAACGCGGCTTGGGGACCCATAGTCTTGGGTCCCGAATTCTAAAGCATCTCTATTTTGCCGAAATGAAGCCCGGTGCCGACGCCGGACACCGACACGGGACGCTGACGCCGGATATTCTGCGACACAGGGCCCTTAACGCCGTCGCGCTAAAGAATAAGAATAATCTGTAACCGGTGGTGGAGTTGAATTTCTGCCGTGGAGCACAGCAGCTCTGTCGTCTAACCACTAGGCCGCGATCTCTTTTTCTTTATTGACTTTACTCAATTTGCACAGATATAAACTGCACAAACACACCAGCCCAGCAAGGACTGAGGTGAGAAGAAATTAAAAAAAAAAAAAAACTCTGTGCCCTTCCGCTGTCTGAGGAAGGATGACCAGCGAAGCTGTGCATGTGGGCCCATTGATGGCGAATTAACTGCACCTCCGCCACGGGTCGGCCAGGTATTGCGCTATCTTCGGGATCGGCCCACGTATGAAAAAATGGTTGGTCTACGCGCGGACGTGATCCGCAAGATCCTATAGCCATATCGCTGTAAAAATCTGGCATGTAAATCAGCCCTCCTAACTTAGGAAGCCAGCCTCGTTCCAGTTCTCGCAATCCATACATTTGAACAATTCTGCTTATAGATTCGCGAAAGAAAATCCTTATTATCCTCACGTTTAGATCTGCATGACCGATCGGCCATTAAATACTATGTGGTCCCAGAAGCATTATCGTGTAAATTGGCAGAGGCAAATATTAAATCGAGCTAGAATGGACGATTATGCCTCTGTAATAACGAATTCTTCATTATTAATGAAAACAGAGCTTCTGTAAGCGAGAAAATGACGGAAATAAAAAATTGGAGTGACGTCATCTATTGTTGACTATGGTACACCTTATGTGTGGCGTCAGCACCTCTGATTCACAAAGAGCGGCCGGGACCCGCCGCTGCGAACGGCATCGCTTTTCTCTGTTTACAACGGCCGCGAAGCGACAGCGTGTGACAATTCACCACACTGCCGGCTCCGGCAGCGGATGCTCAAGTGACCGCAACTGGCAACCTGAACCCAGGCAGAGGCATAGATAGTGACTCACGCAATCTGAGCACCCACCACGCAGTAACCTTCGTATACAGAGCTAAATATGGAGCCCACAAAACTCATAACAACATAGAGGGTGGTCACGTGGAGATTATGCCAAGTCCTCCGCTTCGGCGCGGGTGGGTCAAATTTAGAAGCAGCAGCGGTACCTTCGACGGCAATTCCCTAGGCAAAAATTTATATATTTGCATACAGAAAACGATGATAGACTTCTAAACGAATGCTCTCTCGACCTATCTCGAGTTAGTGCTTTCATTTAATGTCGCTTTAAGTGCAGAAATACTGGCATCGTATGAATATTGTGAGTGAATGAGCCGATTAAGCGTCATTAGCCAATCGTCACACCATGTTAGTATGTTGGCGAGGTCTTTCTGGAGGGCTGTTTGAGGGGGCTACTTATAGTGCGGTAAATGACACAATCATCGGCGAACATTCGGATGTTAGAGGACACATGTGAAGGTAGGTCACTAATATACATTAAATAGTATAATAGAGGGCCAAGAACAGATCCTTGAAGGACGCCAGATGTTACTGGTAGAGAGCTAGTTAGGCGACTATTTATAGTGACAGATTGGGAGCGGTTATTAAATTCTGTAATCCAATTCAAGACATCAGGATGTAAATTAAGTTTTTTAAGTTTCGATATTAGACGCTGATGAGGTACTTAATCGAAGGCCTTAAGAAATCCAGGAACATTATGTCAGTTTGTATGTTAGTGTCAAGATTAGTGTGAAAATCGTGGAGAAATGTGGCCAGCTGTGTCTCACACGAAAAACCTTTGCGGAATCCGTGCTGATCGGGATGAAAAAAGTACCATTATTAAAGTTGGTTCAGCTGTCCTTGCTGGAAAAAAGACAAACCAGACCTGATCGGACGCCGTCAGTATCCATGACGTCATGGTGGGCTGGCGTGGGAAACTTGAAGGGGGCGTCGCCACCCGCCCCTCAGTTTTCTTCCTTTTTTTTTCTTATTTTAGGGTAGGGCATGTCGTGACCCTCCTTTTCATTGTCACCCTGCTATCAAAGGATCTTGACACATTTTCAGGTATTCATTTCCCTTTATTTGAAATCCCTCGACAACCTTCTTTAGTTTGTCCAGATAAACTTGATACTTAGTTTAGACCGCCCAGCGTTCTAATTAACGTGTACCTAAATACGTACACGTACTCTCGATTTGGTACACGTCCCAGTAAATTTGGTGGCTGCCGAAGCTCTGAATCGAACCTGGGGCTTCGTTCTCAGTATGAGGACACCTTATAACCGCTAATCCACCGTTGCGGCTACAGGGGGCGATCGGGTCTACTGGCCAACTCCTTTGTTATGACCGGTTGGACAACCGTTTGTCTGCAGCCGGTTCAGCAAGTGACTCACATGGGCATTTCATAAACATGGCAGCTACAATTATTGAAGTCATTTCCGATTTTTTTTTTAATTAAGAAGGTGCTCACCACGGCGAACAGCTTTCGTCTGCGACTGCTCCGACATCAACAGTCCTTACAATAACGCATTTCTCTCTGGTTTCTGAGGTCATGACGCAGGTGTTACTAGAGTTCTCGCTCAGGGAGATAAGAAACGCCAGAGCCCAGCCTTCAATGCATGACCCCTTTACGTCCTCCACACAGGCATGGGAACGTCAGCCACCTGGCAACGCCAGCTAGGCGTGGGAAAGCTCACGCTGCTATTCGATCATCGGCGAGAGTGAGGCGCTCCGGTTTACCGCGTTTCCGCGGCGACGATGGGAAAAGGACTATTGACACACTGCCACCAGGCACGCTGTTCGAGCAAGGATGTGACAATTATGAACGAGCTCAGATGGACGATTATAACCGTATGATGTGCTTATCGGTGCAGTCATACCGCACGACTGTTGGAATCTCAACATTTCATGTTATATTTAACACAACCATGAGTGACAGGTGTGCGCTGTGTTTTTCTTGCACTATCTCTAAAATATAGTTGGTGCAAGTTCTTAGCTGGGTTGATATTGCGTTCTGTGGTGCGGGTGCTTAACACAATGACTACGATCGATTGTGTAACACCCGATGCTTCGCCTTTCGGGCGAAACTGCGACTTCTTTTTTTTCTGAACTGCAAGGCGTTTTTCGTCCTCCCCTCTGCTGTTTATATCGTGGATCAAAACCCGCCGCCTCCTGTCATCGTCCCCTATCTCTGCCTGCTTCCCGCACCGTGGACGTCTTCCTCTCATGTATGGGCCACGCGCACGTGGTAGCAATTATCTCCTGTAGAACGACTTCTCCCTTTTTCAAGCAAGATCCTTCGGCCCTCCAGGCGGACTTTCATTCCATTTCTCCAATGTTCCCGACAAGACTTTTTTTTTTTTCGTCAAACACGTTCACACTTCTTCGATACCCGCATAAATAATCTGGCAGATTTATTTCAGCGTTCTATGTGGTAGTTCTTGCATTCCAGGAAGAACGCGCACCGCCGGAATGCGCACACGCAAGAGCACTCCGAGCTCATCCAATGAGGTGTGTTTCCCCTGGCGCTATAAGTAAATTTGTACGTAACATGAGTTGCATGTCCTGTAACTGCAACAACTGGGAAAGGACACAATAAATCGCGTGCAGGTATTGTTGCCTGTTTCAAGGCGACGTGAACAGAGTGAGAAAAAAAAGAAAATGCGGTTCTGAATGTAAAACTATTAGTTGTTTAAGCCGTTCAGATCTAAAGTCACAACTTCATCAAATGATAATTTGCTTACGCAGAACAATTATAAGCGTTGTCCAAGTGAATGGCATGCTGAGACAGTGTTTAAAAAGAAAGCACCCCCTCCGTATAGATGTCATCATTGTCATGATCAGCCTATTTTATGTCCACTGCAGGGACGAAGGCCTCTCCCTGCAGCGATCTCCAATTACCCCTGTCCTGCAGCAGCGGATTCCGACTTACGCCTGCGAATTTCCTTGTTTTACCACCTTACCTATAGTTTTCTGCCGTCCTCGACTGCGCTTTCGTTCTCATGGCGCCCATTCTGAAACTCTAATTGTCCACCGGTTATCTATCCTATGCATTACATGGCCTGCCCAGCCCCATTTCTTTCTTTCTCTTAATGTCAATTAGAATATCGGCTATCCCCGCCTCTGATTCTCCACCCCCCCCCCACCTCTCTATTTCTGTCTGTTAACGTAACGCCTAACATTCTTCGTTCCATCGCTCTTTGCGCGGTCCTTAATTCTTTTATCGAGCTTCTTTGTCAACCTGGTTTAGTAGATCTCAACGCGATGACGGTCATATCGAGCGTGGCTTTGCATTCATCTTTCCGGCAGCTATATAATGATTGTGCAACCCGTGGAGAGCGGTACGCATCTCCATATCATGCCTATAGGTTCATGCGTGCCCGTCTCGGTAGCGCATGCCGATCACGTCTTGCTTATGCCCTCTCAGTTGATTATATACGCGTACCTGTATGGCTGATACATTTCCGCCCTCAGAACAAAGGAACACTGCCTACGAGGCCTTCCGTCGCAGACAGGAAGGCGCACACAATGATCGGTTGCAGGGGGAGGAGGGCCTAAGCAAAGCGTACTCATGGTGCGATGATGTCGAGACAGGGTTAGAACATCGTTATCGCGCTTGTCGATGTGCACACCACTCTTCTAGCATTGTACCTGCATCAGGTCTCACATAAGCAGCAAATAAACGCAGGAGTTACAGGAGCGTACGTAGGTTTGTACGCGAGAGTTACTAGTAAACCTCGCTGAGATATTCTTTTTCTCTTGAAACTGCGACGCGTGTGTGTTTGATGACTATTTATGAGTCCCGCGTATATGCTTTGTGACGTCATGCTCCTTTCTAGGCCGTCACGAACACAACCCATAGCATATTCAATTCCTTTATTTGACATCAGTTTCGTGATGCCAGACGTACAGACAAAAAGCCTATTCAGTTCAATTCCTTTATCTGACATCAGATTCGTGATGCCAGACGCACAGACAAAAAAGCCACTATAATGCTGCGGCTTTTATAGAATGCATGAAGCTTAATTTGGGCGCTCGGATTCGCAACGACATATGCTTTTACCGAGCGCGAAGAGGCCATAACAGGAAGCTGCACAAGTGCCAAAGAATCCCCACTTTATTATTCATCATGCTCGTTTTATTGTATGAGGTGATCAGTAACTTGCATAACGGTAATTATGATCCGAGTTCAGTGAACACTTTCGAGCTTTGCGCGTAGTGACTGTATTGTCGCCAAGAAAGGCCACGACTATCCGATTGGAAACGTTGCTGTGGGAAAAAGAATCGCTTGAGTGCTACTTTTAAAACTGCGCTTTATAGAGTGTGATATGCCGCATCCAATACCGATACAAATAAGCCGATACCGCACTTCCGCCCGAAGTCATCATCATCGCGCTCATATTCAATGCACTTATATTTGGATTCGGGCTAAGTAGCCTATTCGGTTCGATGTGAGAGGATATCGCGACGCAGTGAACTGACCTGCAGAAACATTTTAACTTACAAAAATGCTTCATCTGCGCTGGTGGCGCTTACATACACTGCAAAAAATGCATAGTATGCATGTTTTTTTTCTTTTTTTTTTCTTCGGTATTCGTCCCGGGCGTCAGAGCAGCGCAGAGGCACGTACGTAGGGAAGGGGGACAGTTGTTCTGCTTAGTCATCTTTCTTGAATTCCTATGCGTACGTGTTTCTTCACGTTGTTCTGCTACAACGAATGCTTGTCGGCTAGCTGTATCGGCTTCCTACATTCTTTTACACATATCGATAATAATAATAATAATAATAATAATAATAATAATAATAATAATAATAATAATAATAATAATAATAATAATAATAATAATAATAACAACGGAGAGTTCACTCGCAACAAAAAATCATTATTTTGCTGTTCTCAGTACGGTTTTTCTCTTTAATAACATCAAAGAGCGCTCCTAATTGGCCTGTCTAACTTTTTCGTGATATGTGCTGTATAACTCCTGTCGTCAAAGTTTTACCGATTGTGACATCGAAGCTAATTGTATTTTGTAGTTTACTCTGTAATTACAATTTTGCCCATAAAATGTTGCGCCTGCTGCTCTGTGCGTTCGCCTTCTGAATCTGGCACTAGTTCAAGTTGTGTAATGCTGTTTCTTTTTCTTAAATTTCAATTTTTTTTTCGCTAATCAGACTATAACCGAGCACACATACAGTTAAACTGCATACCTATACGCTGTGGCGTACAGCGACGACAGAACATTCGATAGCCGCGATTACTGTGATCAGCGTAATGGTCGAGTCCATGAATTAGTGCTGCATACTGATAATAAAAGAGTCTTTTTCAGGGAACCGCAATTCATATCCCCCATGTAAGCGCGATATGTGTGGTGCAAACGCAATGCGGAGCGTGACCCTTTGCACCACTGCGTTGCTTTTATTAAAATGGCCTGGCCGACAGCCAATCTCTGGGTCGCACCCACGCTTCGACCTTCACGGGAGGCGTCCTAATTCACTAATAATTAAACGCGCACCCCGTCATGCGTGTGGCACGCTACCACAGAAAGGAGCTAAATGCGGCCGCGCAACAGCGAGAAAGCAGACGCCGTCTCGAGCGGCTGTTGAGCGTGAAAGCTAATAGTAGATAAACTCGAAGCTTCAGCGCGACCCTTCAGTTGAAAACACCGCAAGAGTACGCTGCAGGCAGTAAGACGATATTTTTATTTGCTAAGCCATTTGCTAAAGTGTAAAATAATGCCTGATTCACACGGATCGACTTAACAAGACCGTTGGCCGGGGCAGCAATGTCGAAATGCCGCAGGTGCGTGGCTATATGAATTAACAGTTTGAGCGAAATTTCTTTTGCGTGTTCTCTATCATTTAATTCCAGGGGCCGAAGCGTGTACTAAGCGAAACGCAGCTCTTGTATGTTAAATATTGAGGTTTGTAGCGTCGTGCCGCATTTTGAATTGCTCTACATTGCATGGCAAAGCATCTTTAGTTATAAATAATACCAGCTTGGAAGTCAATGAGTGAACAGCACTCATGAAATCATTCGACAAGTAGTGTACACTACTGAGGCAGATGAGTGGAAAGTAGGCTCATGCTGTAGCTTGTACGTGAAGTATAACTTAATTAAGTTCCCACAGTCAAAGTCTAATATCGAGTCCGTGCCGCGGCAACGCGGCTTTTCTTCCCTCTCCAGATACTTAGAACAAGAGAAATGGAGACCCCTATTGTGATTGCAGCGCCGTGCGGAAGTTGACTGCGATAAAATGACTATATGATCTACTAAACTTTTTCTACAACGCTAACGGGGCAAAGGGCGCATGCGCAGTGGCACCGCCCATTGTTTTACGTGATGTCACCGATTCTTGGTTGTTGACGTCACCGTTCTTGCCAAAGTTGTTGTGCGTGCGTCTATCCATTCCCACGGCGGCGCGCGAAAGAAGGTGTGTATGTGCGTGTTGCCCGCGTTTCGCTGGCAACGATTCTGTGTGTGTCAAGGGGGACGCCGACCGTTCGGAAGTTGTCGTCGGCCCTGTGTGTGTGCGCGTCTGAGTGTGTGTGGACCGCAGAGGAGAGCGCCCGCAAGGTCTCCGGGACCGGGCACTCCCAGGTTCAAGCTAGGTCCGATCCCCTTTTCATTTGCCCTCTTCGCCGCAACATACTTCGTAACAGTACGAACGGGATCCGGGCTGTCGCGACCGGTGCAAAGAACGAGGCTGAATCGCTTAGGCCTAGTTCCACGGGCGCTCGTCGGGCGTTCGTCGGAATCGGTGGCTGGAAGGGTGTGCCGGTGTTCGAGCCCGTCTGTGGGACAGCGGTAGCCGCGCGCCTGACGAGTCGTCCGCGACCCCGCCGGTGCGTTGTCCGGGCGAACGGCGAGCAGTGCTCGGGGCGTGGCCCTGTCTGTACGCGATGGGCCTCCCTGGTTGCTTGTATAGCAAGTTGACCCCGTGTCACACTGGCTGCTGCAGCCGATTCGTCTACCGCGTACAAGATATGCCCTACCCCGTCGTGAGCTGTCTCGCGAAGAGCACATTATCGCTACGGCGTGACATTCAATGACGCCTCGGTTATGTGATCATTGGGCTCGGATCACCGGCAATGCGTGGCTGAGCCGTTCGATTCAGATCCCGATCAGTCTTCGGCCGTGTGAAAATGTGGAAGCGTCGAGGACAGGGTCACTGTCGCCGACACCGAATACAACGAGCTCGGGCCGTTCATTTACGATGTCCGCGCCTGCGTGCGCCTCTTCGAAGTGTTCTTGCTCCGCGTCTTTCCGGGTGCTGCGAAACGGAGCCGGAAGCACGAATCGCGTATTAAACGCGCGGCAGCGTCCTTGTCAGCTTATTTGAAAGAAGAGTTACGTGACACTGTATTTAGCGCCGAGTGCTAGCAGTCTGGGAGTCGCGATGGCAACGCGCGCGTCCTGCGCCGGCATCCGATAGTCGCGATGATGGTTGCACGTTCAATGTCCAGCAGATGCCCCTTCGACGTGTTTGCAGCTGCCCTTCGAGACCGGTTTAGTGTTCGATCGATGGCGCTCTAGTTACAAGCGTGGGCGTTTCCAAGACGAGAGGACTTGTATAATTTCTGTTGGCTGCAGCGCACGCTAGCTTCACATAATGGTTCACGCAATGCACCGAGCTGAAACATGGAATTAAAATAGCTCTTTCATACTGAGAAATGGTAAGCTTGTTTCTAAAGAAGTCTGTTTAAGTAAGTCTATCATACACAGGCAGATAAAAAAAATAGTGGACTGATGACAGCAGCAACCCATACTATGATTTTATGGGATGCATTGAGTGTCAGAGAAGTGCACTGGTTGGACCGAGTCATTGTGCAACCCATACTATGTGAAGTAATGATGTCACCTGGCAGTGATTGTAATACATAAATTTTAGTATCTTTCTTTGATGTGTTCACTCTGTCCGAACAGTTGTGGCATGCATGTCCTCATTTCTTATGTTTTCCCCCATGGGCTTGGCAACATACTTCACCTAATTGTGTTTGTGTGTTCCCTTAAATCAGCATTCCTTGTTAAATCATTCTCGTAGTTTATTTACACTGTTGCGCCATGTGTAATTAGTTGTGCTCTGTTAGATCTATGTTGACTACAAGCAAAATTTTTTAAGGAACTTAAGCTCCAACTTGAATCAGGTTGCATCATTTGGCTGAACTTATTCAAAATACTTGTGATACTTGTGAGTGGCAGTTGTGGTTTTAGATGAGTTAAGCATGTAAACATAACGATGCATGTGAGAAAAACATTCATATTGATTCTTTCTCTTGTTTATCAAGCTTGCTCATGCTCACCATAAAACCATGTCAGCCTGCAACCACCCTTTCTTTTCCCCTTCAATAAGACACTATTCTTTCTGCCTTGTGCTTCTACCAATATATTTCCATTTTTTTACTGTAGTACAGCTATTACAAAAAAATTGAATTCTCAGATCTTAAGTGCCAAAACCAGAATATTGTGACGCACACCATAGTGGGGACTCCAGATTAATCAAGTATGACCACATGGGGTTCATTAACGTGCACCTACATCTACGTATGGAGAGAGTTGTCGCATTTTGCCCCATCGAACTGCAGCTGCCACAGCCAGGATTTAACTCGTGACCTCGAGGATAGTTTAGTTATCGACAGCCCTATTAGGGTGCCTGCAACCAAGCTCTAATTAAACTTGTTTTACACATAAAACATTAAGTTCAATGTCATCAACATGACATTCTGACTTAAAACAAATTTTGATGTTATGAATTTGTTGTGCAGGGATGGCGCTTGTGCCAGCACTGCTGCTGCTGCTGGGTGCAGCAGTGGTGGGTGCAGTGGTGCCCTCTCCGCCCACCATGGTGAAACAGCCCAAACACGAGCAGCTGTACCAGGTGTCCCAGTCTCAGGATGAGTTGGACAAGCCATTCCTGCTCGAATGTGAAGCTCAGGGCCACCCCGAGCCCACGTACGAATGGACAAAGAACAACAAGGAGTTCGACTACGTCTCGTATGACAAGCGAATCTCGCAGCAGCCGCGCCGTGGTACGCTCGTCTTCACCAAGCCAGACGATGTCGACGAAGGACTGTACCAGTGCCGCGCAACCAACCTTCACGGCACATCTGTGTCCAATTCTGTGTTCCTGCGCAAGGCTGAACTCAACAACTTTGCAGAGGAGACCACCAAAGAAGTCTATGTGGTGGAGGGTGACCCACTGTCGCTCGACTGTAACCCTCCCACGGGCTACCCACGGCCAAACATCTTCTGGCTAATACAGTACTCGAGTGGTGCACTGCGCAATGTCAACTCGTCGCGCATCACTGCCGATCCCGAGGGTGATCTGCACTTCTCACGTGTTGAACTGGGTGATGCACTTTCAGATGCCGTATACACGTGCAGTGCCACGTCAGTGTTCAGGCGTGAGTACAAGATTGGCAATAAGATCCAGTTAAAAGTTGAGCCAACGTCGAGTGCAGGAAAGGCAGAACATGCACCCGTCAAGCAGTACCTGTCGCCCCCAAACCTTGTTGCACTTCGGGGCCACGAACTGAAACTCTACTGCATCTACGGTGGTACGCCATCACCCCAGATTTCGTGGTCCAAACGGGGCTCAAATCCCACGTCACGACGCTTCACGTACTCCAATTATGGCAAGACGCTGGAAATTCGTTCAGTGGGCTTTGAGGACGAGGGCACATACGAGTGCCAAGCCAACAATGGTGTGGGTGTAGCCCAGACCCACGCCATGCATGTCAAGGTGGAAGCAGCACCGTACTGGCTGCGTGTCCCGGACAACACAAATGCGGCGGAAGAGGAAAGTGTGAGCTTTGAGTGCGCAGCAACAGGCATCCCCGAGCCCAAACTGCAGTGGTTTGTAAATGGCGTGCCTGTAGAGAAGGCCGAGCCCAATGCCCGCCGCAAAGTCGAGGGTACCTTGCTTACCATCGAGGCACTTACCAAACGTGATACGGCTGTCTACCAGTGCAATGCCTCCAACCCTCATGGCTATGCCTTCCGTGACTTCTACCTCAATGTGCTCGGTAAGTGCCAATATACAATTTTTGCAATCTGCTACGGGGCCAAGAGAAGTAATCTGCTGTTAACAAACAGTTGCTCTGAATAGCAACATTATTTGCTTGACATGCACAGAGCGAATGGATGCAGGCAGTTTGCTGCATATTAATGAAACAAACGTGTTTAATAATGAACACTTACTTGAAGCAGTGGATTTAGAGACTGTTTATTAGGAGCTAGTTTGGAGGCTAATTCAGCTGCACTGCTAGAAGTATAAATGTGTACGTTCGGTGGAAGACAGGTGATTTGCAACTCCTGAGTTGAATAGGCTGCTGTTATTTTTTTTATTAACAATATGCTACATCCTGTAGAGCTCTTAAGCAACATTTGAGAGCTTTGACTTATTTCCTACGCTTGCACTTGTTATGATCTCGGATCACTAGCAGACAAATAGCCCACACTTGTTAAAGTCTTGGATCACCAGCCGACAGGAAGCCTGCAGTGTGGTGTGTACCTAAACAAAATGACATTCGGGTTTTTGTGTAAGCTCTAACTCCTGCTTATTATCTCAGGAGGGTTAGCCAATTTTGACCTGGGCTTTCTGTTTCAACTCATCTCACTTACCTTTGTGCCTGTCTCTGGCTCTGGCTATTTATATTAGGAGAGCAAAGCAAGTTCAGCACAAAATTGTTCTTTTGTATCATCTTGCATTCCTTTGGGCCATCTGCTGATCTTTCATAGTTGCTTGAATGAAAATCTGTTTTGTAGTATGCTGCTGTATCACCTTATACCCCTACAGCTATATTTTCACTCTGCTAGCCCCTCCCCTCTTTAATGCTTCTTGTAAGCCCCAAGGGTACTATAAATAAATAAATAAACAAACAAATCAATAAATAAATATAAACAAATATTTAAAAGCTGCATAGGTAGCCTTATCACTATCGGATGACAAAGAATTCGGACATCCTGAAAGATGGGAGGGTGGCAGATTGATGTTTACATTTCAATATATTTGTTTGACAGTCCTATAGCTCCAGCACCTGAAAAAGAGCAGGTATGTGAATGCCCACGCATGTAGGACGTACAAACAAACAATCGTGCTTGTCCACTGTTGCCTCATTTGTTTCTTGCACTATACGTTCATGCAACAAAGGTCCTGGAACGTGTTTTCTGGCTCAAATTGTATAACCATAGGAAATTGGAGCCATACTTCAGGAAATCATTAGTGCAAAAAAGGTGTTGAGAAACACACGCTTGACAAGACGGTTGTCAACTTCCAGCTGAGCTTATGCTGAACAAAAATTAGCTTTTGATGCGAAAGCATCAACTGGCTCATTGAGCAGAAAAGCCGGAGTCCGGCATCTGTAGCAGTGAAATGGCACGTAAATTCTCATTGGCTGCGAAGCCACGTCAGGAGAGCGATGGAGTTCCTATTGGCTGTGGTGCCATGGCACAAGCACGCCTTGACAGAGAAGAGAAGGCAAAAGGGAACATCTGTTGCTGCAGTAGCACCAGCTGTTGAGTGAGGGAAGGGTGCATCTCGACGACACCAAATCACCCCTGCTCTTGCTCTCGGAAATCTGTGTTATCTGCATGTTCCTTGTCCACGGAAGCTCTCGCCTGCATTCTAGCTGTGGCTTGTTAAAGCCGAATGGAATTGTGCCCAGCTTCTCAGCGTGCTTGCATGCCTGTGAGGAATTCATAACTAGAAGGACTGCTCAGCAGCATTCAATTGGACTTCAATGCTTTCGCATTCACAACTCATAAAAAGTGCTTAAGATCTTCAGGTATTTTTAATAAACTTAGTAGGAACTTGGTGCCTGTTCTGTCATGTGTGTTCATTGTCTGCATTTTTCTTAAGCCTTTGATTTCTTGAAGGATAACTCACCGACTTGCTCAAGCCACGACTCTGCTTGGATAAGAGCATTACATTGTGGTTCACACGTGTAAGCCATGTACAAATCTGCTACGCTTTAGTACACTGCACTTGTTTAGAGGTGTATTGTAGCATTGAGTTCATGACTGCTTCTGTGCTGACAAATATGAGACTGAAATTGCTTGTCACTTTGTTAAATATTCTTGGCAACTCACCTTGCCATTCTTTCTCAACACAAGCTCCGTTAATTATCCTTACAACCTTGGCACTGTCCTAGACACGTTAGTCTCTGCTCTGAAGCACTTAAACCTAAACTGCAACAAAATTTAGTTTTGACTAATTTGGCTTGAATTGAGTAGTATGCATACCTTGAAAACAATCTTGGCAAAGCTGCAAGGCTGGTAATTGCCTAATTAGTCTGTGGAGTCCATGGTTGCAGTATTTTTTTCTTCTGGGTATGCTCTCTCCAGTCAGCTTAAAGCGCACTGCTTTCAAGGCACACGTTGAGCACAACGAGTTAAATTTTGCCGTGGCTATGCATGATCATTGCTCGTGTTATTGGGTGCATACTTACCCTTGAATGTTCCTTGCAGCACTTCCACCTACCATCACGGAAGCGCCTGAGCAGCTTACACTGGCTGTGGTAACGTCGAGGGTGACTCTGCGTTGCCGTGTGTTTGGAGCTCCGCGACCCGAAGTAAAGTGGATGAAGGAAGCCCAGGAGCTGACCGGAGGCCGCTACCATGTGCTCGATTCGGGCGACTTACAGATTGATGACCTGCTAGTCACTGACCAGGGAGAATATACTTGCTATGCTAGCAATAAATTCGGTGATGCTTCAGCATCTGGGTCATTAGAAGTCAAAGGCAAGACACTCATCACTCAGCCACCTGAGAATTATGAGGTAACTGAGCTGATTCATGCAACATGCTTGCTTCATGAAATACATAAAACGGTTGTCATTTAGTGTTGCAGAATGAATGTTTAGGAATGGAGATACAGTCGAGAACATTAGAGGATTGGATGGTGTAGTTAGGCTACGAAATGTTTTTGCCAAGTACATGTTCAGCTGCTGTCAAGATAGGAATAAACACAAATCTCTTGTAGGGGTCCTCACGCTACAGTGTAGTTAACATAGGCTGATAAAAATAGACAGACAATGATGCCACGTTAGGGGACCTCTGTTCTAGTTTGTTCATGTTGAATTAAAACTATGGGCCCTGCAGTTTCTGAGCTCTCTCCACACAAAAAATTAGGCCCTTTAACCCATGTGACACTCATTCCCATGCCTACACATAGAAATCTAAAGCTTCATGTAAAAGGCAGCATGGTCATCGAGTTGTGATGCTTGCATGCCTAAATAAAATGAACGAGTATGGAATGTTCGACATCTGCCGCCATGGTTTCAGGTGGTGCTCGTTAACACTTAGCCATTTTATGGGCACACAGGTTATCAAACTCAATATCACCCGCAGTTTGTTATGTAGGGTGAGATACGGCTTGAATACCCTAAAATTTTGACGTTGGGTCTGTTATTGCTGCACCTAGGAAAACCACTGCATGTGTCACTGGAAATTATGTGTTTGAATGTTGCTTAGTTAGGCACAATCTTTTATTTCACTTGCATTCCCGTCTCTTCTTATAAAAACAAACCTGTAGTCTATTAGAAACTGCTCTAATTATTTACTTATTCTCACACATTACAGTGCCAAATGCCTATTTTGCTAACTTATAGACTTCAAGTGAATGTTATCAATAAACACAGGTCATGTGATGGTTACCTTCACAACTTGTGACCCTGCCCTAGATATCTGTTTCCAAAGCCAAGCTATTCATGCCTGCAAATGCAGACAGCCTTCTTGCAGATTTTGACTGTGCCACTTGCTGCACAGGTTGTCTCGAACATGGGACTAATTTCTAACTACTGTTGGGCCTGGGCCAGCAAGTAGGCTATAACAATTTAATTCTGGGGTTTTACGTGCCAAAATCATGATCTGATTATGAGGCACCCCTTAGCAGGTGACTTCAGAACAATTTCGACCACCTGAGATTTTTTAACGTACACCTAAGTCTAAGTACACAAGCATTTTTGCATCTTGCCCCCTTCAAAATGCAGTCATGCGGCTAGGATCGAACCCACAAGGTCGAGCTCTGCAGCGCAGCGGCATAGCCACTAGACTACCATGGCGGGTGGGCATAGGCTTTCATACGCTTCTAAATTATGCAGCTTCCTTTTTCAGAAGCACTATGAAGGTGCGGACAGTAATGTCTTTCGTTTGCTAAGACCACATTTCTTGCTTGCCACCTTTTGCTTGTGTATCAGCGCGTACCATTCCTTCGCACAGGTGGCGGCAGACAAGAGTGCAACCTTCCGGTGCAATGCAGAAGCAGATCCAAGCCTGGAACTACGCATCGAATGGCTATTCAATGGCCAGCCTGTGGACCCAGAGGCAGATGCACGTATGGTGCAGGCGGGCGACAACTCGCTCACCATCACACGCACCATTGAGCTCGACTCGGGTATCTACACGTGCGTGGCACGCACTGAGCTCGACAGTGATCGTGCACAGGCCACTCTAACTGTCCAGGGTGAGTGCCCGCTTTTTTGGTGTGTCTGGTGACTTGAGAAATGTGGAATTGCCAGGAATACATCAAAACATTTTGAAATGTCATGTGGTGCATATCGAGCCACTGTCAGAAGAAAAACGACATTGGATAAAAACAAGTGAAACAGACTGTTTACAAGAATGTGCATGTTGGCCTCCCTGTGAAGCTCTGTTTTAGCCAAAATTCCGTTCAAGCGGGCTAGGCTCCTTCCACAAGCATAAAGCACTATAGTTGGTGGCAACCTAAGAATGCAGTGGCAAATTCATCTCTATCCATTCAAAAGGAATTTGTTCGCACAAGCCAATTGCATTCACTAATTTAGATGACATTGCAGCCGATATGAGCTTCTTTCAGTATTGGTGTCCATTGAGAACTATGTTCTGGAACACAGAGGTATTTAGTGTAAGTGTGATGTGGTGTTGTGGCAGGTCTTGTGCAGAACTCATTTGTTCTCACAGAGAACAGTAGAATGTTGATAGGATCCCGTTACGCATAATTTTCCAGTGCCAACGTTCACTAATGAGAACACAAAAAATGGCCCAATACAGGTGCGCTTCTTTTTTTACTTGTTCATACGTTCCCAGTAAACAGAATCTTTCGGCACCAACGTTCGGTACATTGACAGAGTGCGATCGTATGATATGTTTTCTGGCCAATAGATCCCATGTAAACAAGGTAAAGTGCAAGGAGGCGTGCACAACAAGAACTGTAGCTGCCCATTGCAACACCTGCCCCTAATCCACCCATCTCACATCAAAACGCCAAGCATACTCGATTTCTTATTTGGATACCAGCAAAATTCCTCTCAGCTTGTGGGCTTCATGTTTTGCTCTGGCCACATCGCATCATAGGTATCGTATTTTGGTGTTGCCAACCAGCTTGATTTCATTTTGGTTTCCCACCGCATGGCTACGCAGTAGTAAAAGAACATGTGTCGTGGGTTGCTTTGACGACAAAAATTCCTGCTTCCTGCTGAAATGCTCCACTTAAAGAAGCTGCCCACACAGGCCGAATTCAAACAATGCAAACGTAAGTTTGCCGAAGCCGCAAAAACGTGTCTCAGGCACGGGCCCCAGCTGCTTCACGGGCACACGTCTCATACTGCAATTATTCACGCTACGCTTTGCATTACGTAGTTGTCAACTACAGTCGAGTGTCAAATGTTTTGTGACTTTGGGTCGCATGTTTTCCCAGTTAGTAAGCTTTTCTTGCATTTTCTTTAAACATATGAACGAGGTTCTGCTGTAAACATTAACTATATGCCTCAGTGGCTATGGTGTTAGGCTGCTGAGCACAAGGTCGTGGGATCTAATCCCGGCCATAGCGGCCGCATTTCGATGGGGGTGAAATGCGAAAACACCCGTGTACTTAGATTTAGGTGCACATTACAGAACCCCAGGTGGTCGAAATTTTCGGAGTCCTCCACTACGGCATGCCTCATAATCAGAAAGTGGTTTTGGCACGTAAAACCCCATAATTTTTAAACATTAACTATATGCGATAACTATTAAAGAAGCCCACAGTAACTGAAGCTAAGGAAGGGCACAGGATAATTACATTTAGGGGGCATTTGTGATCCCAATGTTATGTGCAATAGAGTTACATTTCCGTACATGGGTTTGCAAACATAGTCTGCAGAGTATTAGTCAGAACTGGAGCCACAACATATCGGGTATCGGCTCACTTGCTATGTGTTCAGGCATAGCTTGTCATGTATTTCTTCTTACACTCCGTTTCATTTCTTTATTCACTTATTGTGCAACCCCGCTGTTATGAGAAAATCGTGGCAGAGAAGCGGCACACAAACTGTGCCATCTTCATCTAACTTCAAAAAATGTAGCCACGGTGAGGACTTGATCCTCTGCGACCCGCCACTGCTACCACTCTATAGCCAAGCACGCTAACCACAATGCCACCGTTGCAACAGTTATCAGGGATGAATATCTTTGAGCCTGTGCAGCATGTGGTTGGGCTTTGCCTGGCGGGTGATTTGCTAGATGGCAGAGCTGGCGGCTGTGGAGATGGCACGACGAGCTGCAGCCGCTTGCTCTGCCTTTTGCGTTGTCGGGGGCCTGCATATGCCTGAGCTAGAGCCTATGATCGACAACAACGGATAAGGTGTAACGCACTTCAGGTACCCATTCACGGCGACTCTGACATCCCCTCAGAGTATAACGTGGGATTCGCCTGCGAACCTGATGAAGAAATGTAGTGTCAACACCATGGTGCTGCTTGGAAAAATAGTGTCATCACTTGACAAAGTGGTGTAATAGTGCTCAAAAACATTGTCATCGAGAAAGAACACTCAGTGCAATTTGCGTGAAACACAACTTTACTGAGAACTCTGCAATTAAAACTTGACTGAGAGATCGCAATATGGCTAGTTTGTCGCTTGCATTGCCACGACCTCATAAGCAGTGACTCGGAAACGTAATGCAGCAGCATTAAACTCAACAACATTTTGCCGCAGCACTAAACTCGGTAACATAACTCAGCGATACACTCAGCAATAAGTAATGCTCTCGCATTTACACAGCATAAGAATTGCTTTTCCCATACTTGGTTTATTATGGGTAGAAAACCACACATAAGATTGTTGCTTCGTTCAATTAACTTTGCTTCTTGTAGACTTTCATGGGCTTCAGTCAATGTTGGCTTATCTAATAGTCCTGCAGGATGCAAAAGATTGATTTGTGCTCCGTTATTGTTGTTCCCATAAGCAATGTTTATTTGGAGCCCTTTTCTACAGTTTCCTGTGGCATATCATGTTTCTGATAAAGACTGACCGTGATTTGCTTTCCCATCATTCTTGCAGATGTGCCCAATCCACCACAGATGGTCAAAGTTGACTGCGATGGTCTCATGGCTCTCGTGGAGTGGAAGCCCACAGGCGATCGGCGGGCCCCTATACTGTCATACTCCATTCAGTACAACACTTCCTTCAGCCCTGACACATGGGAAGATGCCTTTGTGAACATACCCGCCCCTGACACTAAGTTCAAGGTTTCCATGAGTCCCTGGGCCAACTACACGTTCCGGGTGGTGGCTCGCAACAAGATCGGGCCCTCGCTGCCCTCAGGGGCATCGTCGAGGTGCACGACTCCTGAAGACGTGCCACACAAGAACCCCGACCGCGTCATGGGCCGTGGTGACCGCTTCGACAACCTGCTCATCACATGGACACCTATGCCTCCCATTGAGCACAATGCACCGGCCTTCTTCTACAAGGTACTTTGGAAGCGCGACGACATCCCTGATGCCACATGGAATTCTCGCATCATTGAGGACTGGAAGCAGAATCGACACGTCGAGTATGGCCAGCCTACATTCAAGCCATATCGTATCAAGGTTGAGGCCCACAACCGGCGAGGCCAGGCACACACAGCTGCCACCGAAATCATTGGATACTCGGGTGAGAATGTGCCATTGGCCGCTCCTCAAGACTTCAGGGTGGCGAATGTTGTCGACGCCCGCACGGCCAACTTCACCTGGAGTCCCGTCAGTCCCGAGTCCGTGCGGGGCCACTTTCGTGGCTACAAGATCCAAACGTGGACTCCCGATGAAGGTGAAGAGAAGCTGCGAGAAGTGGTGGTGCCGGCGAATGTGACGACAGCAACAGTCAGTCTCTTCCGGCCATTTTCGAGCAACCTGGTCCACGTACTGGTGTTCAATGACATGTACAATGGTCCACCGTCAGACAGCATAGAAATCACCACACCCGAGGGTGTTCCAGGGCCAGTAGCTTCGTTCGAGGGTATTCCAATGGGCTCGACAGGCATTTACCTGCTCTGGAAGCGCCCGTTGGAGGCCAACGGTGTGCTGACAGGCTACCACATTTACTATGAGGAGGTACGTGGCACTCAGCTTGGGCCCAAGATGGAGCGACAGCCACCTGTGCGTGACCCCTTGGAGTCACGAGCCAAACTGGCAGGCCTCAAGCCACGCACCAAGTACCGGATTACAATCCATGCAGCCACTGCACAGGGCCAAGGGGATCCCAACTTCATCGAGCTGGAGACGGCCGATGAGTCTGAGCGTGTGCCAGACATGCCCGACTTTACATGGGCCTACCTGCCGGATCGGGATGGACATGCAGCTGTGCAGGTAGGACAGATGCTGGCGGGATGTTGCGCACTTCTGCATCTTGAGGTAGCATTATTGAGTTCAAAGGTGACATGCCAGTCTGTTAACCCTGATATCTTGAGCACAGAGTTAAGCCTACAGGACTTAAATGAGACTGCAGAGGTGTGGGAACAAGCTGCCCAGTTCTGAAAGATGGGTACTTTTTATTGTCTACTTCGAGCCAGTGACCTACTGAAATTATAGTACGTAGCAGATATGAGAACTCTTATCTCTTGGTGACATGTGGTGTCATGCAGTTTGCAGAACAGAACAGATACGTGAATACCTGTACATTAGAGCATCCGCTGGTCAGTCCCAGGAGGCCAAACTACCTACGTGCACATAAAAGCAAGGAGTCCCTCTGGCTATTCTTGTGAAATCTGTGCAACCTACAAAAATGCACATCTGTGGAATTGTCAGTAAGGTTGACTAAGCCTCATGGAGGGATTGTGGTTGCTAGATATTAGTCCTCATAAAATTCACATTTATGGTTGGTTGGTTGGTCGGTTGGTCGGTTGGTTGGTTTGCGTCCTAGTTATTCTGAAAGCTACGGCATGGCCGAGGACATAAAAACCAAACCCATGAGCACCAAATTGTTTATATCATACCAAAGTATATTGCAATGCCTCGTGGAATTTAATTGTACTATATCTAGCATGAACTATATTTGCACAGAAGCGTTCTTTCTTTTCTGTGTTAATGTAGAGGTACAGTTAATCTCGGATACAGTCGCCGACTGGTTTTCCGGACCATGCAGGGACTGGAAAATAGTCTGAATATATCGAACAGTCCGAAAATCTCATTCAGCCAAAAAAATTAGACGTATTAGGCATAGAGCAGCTTAAAATCTCTTAATAACTCTGGGCCTCATACTACACTTTGCGACAATCGGGTTTGCTTAGATTTGCACAAGAGTGATGTCTCCATATACAGTCTGATAAGAGCGTCGCCACATTGGCGATCTTCGATCTGTTGCCGGAGATGCCCATGGAGATCAAAGAAATGAACCACATTTCTTTGCACCACTTGGCTCTCACGAAGGCACATGAAGTGGTGCTGATCACACAAATATGAAGCCACACAAACACACACAAAGATGCGACATAGTCTCCGAGACACACCTGCTCTGTGCACACACCATGGGCAAATAGCAACTGAAACTTTAAACAAATGAATAAAAATGGATCCCGCATTAAGTGATTATGACGATAGTGCTGACCGAAAAAAGAAATAAACAAGAAAAGGTGCCATCCCCTAGAGCACCTTGTCAGCCAAGGAACAGCGGGCATGCCCTCCTAGACTGGAGGATGTCGTATGCTCTCTATTGAAAGCGTACACGTCCCAATCTTGGGAGGCTATAGAACGGGTCACTTGAAGCCAAGCCTGGCCAAGCCAGCGGATTATCCAACATGGCAACCCCCCAAGGTCGAGTAGCGTAGCTCGCAGCAAGGAATTCGGTCTGGAAAATAAAACTTTGGGACCTACATTCATCTGAAAAACCGGTCGCGAAAATGCATTAACTCTATGAGAACCTTGACGGTGCAGTTATGAAGTCTGGAATATTCATCAAGTGCGAATTTTTTAATTCCGGAAAATCTGTTGGCGACTGTATATAGAACTCTAGGGGACCGTGAAATGGTTCAATATGTGAATAAATGGAGATATAAAATATGCTTATGTGAAGCTTATCTGAGATCTTTGAATATATCAGGCGGTTTCCAAAGATAGTGAAAAGCGAGAGCTTACCGATTTACTTCTCCAAGGTCATGGCAAACACACAAAAGTTGGCTTATTTCTTGCTCACGAGCGTTGTAAGTTTCTCTTGCTGCAGAACAGTCTTTCATATACTGATCGCAATGCTAACCCTAAAAGCCTGCATCGTCCTGACGTGCACCTTGTGCACGTAGAAGTGCTTGTTTTCATTCCAAATAGGACAGAAATGGATGCACCACAATAGCAAACTAGCCTGTGCAGATACACGCGGTGCCACCACCAGTGCACTTGTACTGCAGATCATCAACAGATCATCAACAACATCAATACACTGTTTGATGAACGACTGATCATTACAAATGGGCAATGAGCCATGCGGACGGTTGCAGCGGATTTATGAACCCATTTCCCTCGCTTCTTGGTGACCCTAAAAAAGTCGGCACTTCTCTTCTTGCACGCAGCTCATTGCTCCGACGCCTTATGGCCGGTGTGCTCCTTTGTTCACAGCTCTTCTTCTCCAGCCCCTGCGTCGGTCACTGCTGACACTGCAGGGATGATGTTAGTTTTGAAAGTGGTTTTTAGCTTGCAGAACATCCAAGTCCATTCCCAAGCATGTGTAACTGTGTGAGCACGAATGAAGTGCGTTCTGCCCTGAGTCGTGAATCATACAGTGATCAGCATAAGCAGACAAACCCGGTGACGCACCATCTCCAGTTCGACATTCCATGCCCGGCACCACTTATTGAAAGAACCTAGGGTGATCCACACTTTCCTGTGAAACGCATATCGTAGCGGAAGACCTTTCGTGTTCTTGAAGCAGAGTGTCAATCTGCTCTTGGCGATAACAAGCGGCCACACTTTACACGAGCTAGCTCTTTACACAATGAGCAAATCCGAGTACCCTGCTAACTTTTCCTCCATGGCATGTACTACCTTTCAGATTCAATGTCTTTTTTTGACAGAATCTGCCTAAGCAGTGGTGTTTCAAATTTTTAGGCATTAAATATTTACGATGATGCGAGGAGTGATCTTACCCCCGTTAGGGGAAGTGCACTTACTGTAATGCATAACAGTGCAGCATTCAATATATATTCATTGTGGCGGTGAGTACATTCTCTGTGCACATAGTACATCTCTGTGCTTTATTTCAAGGAGATTTTCAACGAAATTTTGCAGCTGTTCGATATGGACAATAATTCAATGGATTCAAGTTTTATATATCCGGTATTGACTGCAGTATCTTCAATAGCGAGAGATCCAAGATGAAGTGAGCAAATTTTACGTGCAGGTGACTTGGTTGCCAGCCATGGCGGGCCACCCAGGCAGCCACTTCTATGTTCAGTACCGGCGCAAGGGTGACGAGACGTGGGAGACCACCATGGTAGAGAAGAATGAGGACAACATCCTGGTCAAGGGCCTGGAGACAGGCGCCCTGTACGAGATGCGAGTCATTGCCGTCGACGGAAAACACCAACGACCTTCACGGATCGAGGAGGTCGAGACTGGAGGCCTTGGTATGCACCTTCCCCTTCAGTACAGGGGCAAAATGAATGGGAAAAAGGCACAGCATTCGACTCCAATACTAAATGGCAGGTGTTACAAGAGGTTGAAGAGGGTCACTGTGACCATGAAATCCTCTTGTCAGAATTTAAGTACTGCATTAACCGTGTTGTGGTGCACGCCTAATTTTAGGGGTCAGAAAAAAACAAATATAATGGGACCCTTTTGAATGTTGCATGGAAACTTCTAATTGCATGCACAAATTCTTGGAACTTGTATTGCTCAAACAGTATGTTTATTGCACATGCCTGCATGCTTTTGCATTTGCTGCTGCTTTTGGCTGAGTTAGAAGAAAAGGAGCAGGGGCTACCAACTACTTCCAAAATACTAGTACAGTCGCCAACCTAGTTTCCGGACCTTGCGGGGACCGAAAAATAGTTAAAAAAAAAAGAACAGTCTGAAAAAATTGTTCATCCAAAAAATAAAATTTATTAGGCTTAGAACGGCTTAAAATATCTCTAATAACGCCCTGCCTCATACTATGCTTGGAGGCGATCAGATTTACTTGGATTTGTGCAAGAGTGATGTCGTCTCCGTATACAGTTTGACAAGAGCATCACCGCGTTGCCAGAGATCGCCATGGAGATCGAAGAAACACGCCACGTTTCTTTGCACAACTTGGCTCTCTAGAAGGCACACGACGTGGTGCCAGTTACACAGAGGCGAAGCCGTACAAACACAAAGATGCGATGTCATCTCCGAGACGCACCTGCTCTGTGGACACACCATGTGCAAATAGCAATTGAAACTTTAAAAATAAATAAGTGGATAAAAATGGTCCCCGCATTAAATTATTATGACGATAGTGCTGACAGAAAAAAAGAAATGAACAAGAAAAAGGGCCATACCCTAGAGCATTTTGTGAGCTAAAGAAGACCGGGCATGGCCTCCGAGACTGGAAAATGTCGCGCACTCTCTATTGAAGGAGTGCACTTGCGAATCTTGGAGGCTGTAGAGCAGGCCACTGGAAGCCAAGCCAGTGATAAATCCAACATGGCGGACTTCAAGGTTGAGTAGTTGCGGCTCGGAACGAGCAATTTAGTCCAGAAAATTGAACTTTGGGGCCTAAATTCGTCCGAAAAATCAGTCGCAGAAATGGGTTATTAGCTCAATGGGAACCTTGACACTGCTCAAAAATAACGTACAGCGCAAAGGACCAGGACAGCGATAGACGACATACACAGCGCTGTGTATGTCGTCTATCGCTGTCCTGGTCCTTTGCGCTGTACGTTATTTTTGATCATGAATTACCAACTAGCCCAAGCAACCACCCTAGTTCACTTGACACTGCATTTATGAAGTCCGGAATATCCATCAACTCCCAGTTTTTGGAGTCCGAAAAGTCAGTCGGCAACTGTAATACAGAGTTTTAGCTGCACCTTACATGCTATAAATTACCTGAAAATAGGTAAAGCTTCTCATTTGGCAAAATGAGACAAATTCAAAACAGGGGTTACCATATGGCCAGCATGGAAACATTGCAGTTAAAGAACATTCTAACAACGACTTAGCGTATTTGGACACATAAAACAGCATATTATTTTTCACTGGCGCACCTTATTTCCGTCAACTTGCATCTCGCGGTGTCATATGAGCTGTGGAGCTGCAGTGTCACTAGCTAAACCTCGATAGATTGGTGTCAGCTTGTTTGTACAATTTGTGCAAAGCTCTAATATACAGTTCAATATATACTGGATGTTACTATGTGGTTCGGGGAGCAGGCTTAACTGTATGAGTCAGAGACACCTCCAAGGGCAGCAAAGAAGGAACGGCAACAATCACCACACACAAACATATATTCAAACATACCAAATGCAAGTACTAGTGCACAGGGCATGGGAGCAAGCGAGACCAAGCGTTCCTACAAAGCGGTCAGAGCGACTACTACAGCGCACTCACAGTTTGGCTGGTGTTGCGTCACTTGACAAACTGTACAAGTGGAGTCGACAAGCGAGCTCTCGCAGACTCTTGTTTGTCTGCTGGGTGACGGGAGTGGAAGACGTGTGGGCTGCTTGAGCCACGTGTTATTTTCCAATTCGCTGAGTGCTATGTTGTGGCACTTTCTTATTCATTGGTGTCTTCTTAATTTGTTATTTTGCTGTGACACGAGCACATGTGCAGCGAGGTGTCATCCTTGTTGTAAACAGTGCCAGCACCGCGGTGCATGTGCTTCCATGTTTTCGACAACACTTCGTTGTCATCCAGGCATCTATTGGCACTTCATCACGCTGGATAATCTTAAAAGTCCACGTGCATCCATCCGGATAGTTCGTAGTTTTATATTGTGGCCTCCAAGAAGGCATGCTGTCAGAAATACGGCTGTTGTGACTTCTTTCCAGCTCCTGTATTAGCTGGAGTGAGAGATTTCATATGTGTCGGAATCACAGCAGCGACGGCTCTCCCGGAGTTTAATCTCGAAAGCCTTGTGTACTGCAACAGCCAAAAGCAATCAACATTACTAAATAGCGAGAATCGGGCACCGCCAATTGAGTAAGCACTAGACCCGCAGTGTGAGTGTTGATAAGCCGTACAGCTGTGTGAAGTGCTTACATTGTGTGGTGGTGCATGTTCACATGTTTCCACGCATTACAAAGAAGCGAGTCAGAGCATAATCATAATCATGCCACTTTTGATTTTTCATTTCTGGTTTTTCTGATATAAATACCATACCACCTGCATCGCGTGTGTTGTCACGTTTTCTTCATTGCTGGTTTGTTGTGCGTGTACTATTTCCAACCACTTGAAAAATCTCGGCCACATGTGAGTTTCATGCTGGAGTATGAAGAAGGTGATGGGAGTGGTGGACTAGGCCGACTAGGCTGCACCAACTACTGCAAATAAAAGCAGACATGCAGACATTGTACACTAATGTGTAAGACTGTCATCAACAGTGCTGACAGTAGACGATGGCAGAGACTGTAATGAGCCTTCTTGGGCAGCCAATTTATCGAGTCCCTGAACATCCTCGCCAGCTATGTTGAGTGTAGTGGTGGAGTGAACTACCATACCAAGCAATCCTGCATGAATGATTACTCCAAGTAGTCTTGCTACATGGAAAATAAACGTGGCCTGCTTGTGTCGCACACTTTTGCCCCTCTTTTTCTGGGATTTTTCATTGTTTTGGGCAGTTCAAAAACCCGCTTAATTTTAAGATTTCCTGCAGTCCGGTGGATTTTGAATTAACTAGGTTTGACTTATAAACCTCAGCTTGTGCTCTTCATACTGTGTGCAGAAATTGTACGCAGCAATGGCAGCATGTGCACTATGCACATAATACATTTTAGCATGCAGAATTAACGCCAATGACAGTAGGGTAATGCAGTGCCTGTGCTGATCTCGCTCCATGTGTGCGGTTACAGCCATCCGGGCACCAGGCAGTCCCGACGCAGTGGCTGGTGCAGCCTGGTTCATTGGCATGATGTGTGCCCTGGCCCTGCTCCTGCTGCTTCTCATCCTCGTGTGCCTGGTGAAGCGTAACCGTGGTGGCAAGTACTCGGTCCACGATAAGGAAGTGGCCCAGGGTCGAGACCTTGACTATGACGGAGGCTTCCACGAATACACTAAGCCGTGAGTGCCTGCGAGGCTCCTCCTCTCTTCCCAACTTCTTTGCTCCACTAGCTACTGCATGATCTGCAACTGTGGCTGATTTACTGTGCAGTTTGTTCAGCAAACCAAAAACATGCGCAGTCAAGCGAGTGTAGAACTCTGCTGCGTTATATTATCAGTGCTCTTGTGTTTTAACTTTTAATTTTAATATGGGAACTTGATGGCATTCTTTAGATTCCACATGCTGTGGTCCTAAGAATATACTAATTATATGATTGGAGGAGTATTTTATTAAAGCGTGGGGCAGTGCATGCATCATCTTATGTGCAGCTTCTTTAGCGCAGAGTGGTATTCGGGAAGTTGAGGCCCAAGTTCACATGTAGGAGCTCAGTAGAATGTATCGTCTGGATCTTGTCATAGCTTGTGTGCTTTTACATTCGGAGTGATGACCAAATGACTAGTGAGCTGTTTCAGAGGTCTCAAGCCTGCACCAGCATTAGTATTAGCACACTTCCTTTCTGCTTATTCCAGATCTTGGCCATACATGTGCTTATTCCTACAGAGCTGTGAAGTCATATGCTTACATTTCATCAGCCAGCCTTCCAGGAACACTGTGATGTCCAACTTCCTGTGTATTTTTAACGCATGTACTGGCTGTGGGGACACGGGTGTTAGAGACTGAAAAATCGCTTGAAAAATTTTTTTTAGAACATTATTATTTAGATTCTACAGTGTCCGATGCATCATCTCGAAAATTTTCACTCATCTTGGACCAATATTGTGGTTGTAATGGTGTTTTGTATCATGTCGGTGAGATATATTTTTACTGATAAAACACGCAAGAAAGGGCCTTTTTTCGTGACGAGCAGTTGCCGTTCTAGGTTTCCGATCGCAGCCATCATGTTCCATCAACCAAATGTGCAACCCATTACTCGTGAACAATCTCGCTGCGGGCGAAATGTGGAGCGCCGATAAGTGGCGACCAACACATTTTTTTTCCCAGATAACAAATGTTTCACACAGCAGCAGACATTCTGAGGCATACTAACCTGTTACAAGAAGTAACATACATATGTCATTATATCCCTGAATAAATTGAGTTGTCGGTTTTTCTCAGTTTTCTCAAAACAAACTTTTCACTCAGCCTGCTTGTTTGTGGCAACAATATCTCAATACTTAGGACAGCAACAGCTGTAATTTTCTTTTTTTTTTTTTGCTATATAAAGCTAAATGCATAAAACTTGAAATGCTACGGAAGACTACTACGGGGCTCACTAGTCAATTCTGAGTGTACATAGCTTTTACTATATAACACTGTTTCTTTCTTTCTTGCCATTTTTCTAAAAACATAGTTTTTGGTCACTTTGCTTGTTTGCTGCATCATTTCTTTTTTTTCTTTTTTTTTTTTTTTTTGCAGCACAAAGCCAAATGTGTTGGGAAAGCAATGCTGAGACCAGGTTTTACATTTTCAGCTCTGAAATTCTTTTTATTCACATTTTCAGTTGCTCTTATTGATGCTGTGAACATATAACTTCAATGGGCTGTAAAGTGACAAATAAGTGTTCAATTTCGAATCTGTTTGCAGCGTTGCTATCCTTATGTACTATAGTATCCAACTACCATATTTACTCGCATAATGATCGTACTCGCATAATGATCGCACCCCTGAGTTTGTCGTCAAAATTCGATTTTTTTTATTTCCCTTGTAATGATCGCACCCCGAACTTGCCGCAGCGATATGTCGTGTGCCAAGTCTAGCTAATACTGATCGCGCTTACCATCTGTCGAATGCTACGTGAACGACTCTTCTAGACAAGCCAAGCGGTCTGCCCGCACCAAACATTCTTAAGTAGATGCCTCATTTCATTACTTTCATCACTTTCCGCACTTCCATGACAAAAAGAGGTACAACCAAACTTGCCTTTATTGTGGGTAGGCTTTATAATGGTTGTAATCAACAAAAACAAAAAGGCGCCTTTCGATTCTTTTCATCTGCACTTGTGGGCACACAACAAATCGCGCGCAGCAATGACAGTAGCCACGTTTACACTGATACGTTAAAAGTGTACCCTATTCATACGCCGACGCTTGAAACACAGCTAAGATATTCGCCCACCCTTAGCGGAAACGTGTCGTATTAGGATAGTAGTGAAGACAGATGCTGCAGTTTCAGCAGCACGCCGGCCATGCGTTTCTGTCACTAGCAGCTAAGCGCGCCCATCTGTTTCTGTCCCCTCAAAGTGGACATGGCTACGTTATTGCCGCAAACTTGCCAATATTAACGATATTATTCATCACTGATACGGAAGAAACTGTTTCAATGCACGTAATGTACTCATGACAAGAAAAAAAAATGCGTTTGGCTTGCTTCGCCAGCCGCCATCTTTGTTTTGGTGTCCTGCATCCTGCAGCAAGCGTGGGACGAAAAAAATTTTTTTTTTTTCGCGCGTAATTTAACCCGCGTAATGGTCGCACCCCTGAATTTGCGTCAATTTTTCTGACAAAAAAGTGCGATCATTATGCAAGTAAATACGGTATATGTAGTTTGAAATTTTCCCTTTAGCAGGTAAATTTTAATTGTTTCAACAAACAGTAGAAGGTAATTATTAATTATCTTGGCAACTACTATGCATATGCAAAATTTAATTAGATATTTAAAACAAACACAAAACACTGAATGAGCATACTCAGTTGTATCTGATTTGACCTAGAAATAAAATTATCTGAATAACCCATGTCCCCATTAAGCTTTTTCTTGGTCAGTCGGGAACAACTGTGACACCGAGCATCATAAAAGTGCGTTGCATCAGCAAAGTTGATGCTCATGTTCCGTTCGTCAGAGCTGGTTTTCTACAATTACACTGCAAATGAGCAGTACAAGGCGTGGCATTGTCACAAGCCAGTCCTCGTTTGGCTTTCAGTGCCCAGCAGGCACCGGTGCGTGGCAGCCGGACTTCGCTGCACTCTAGCACCAAGGAGAGCGACAGCGACAGCATGGCTGAGTACGGAGAGGGCGACCCGGGTCAGTTTGGCGAGGATGGCTCCTTCATTGGCGAGTACGGCCCCAAACGCCGGCAGCAGCAGCAGCTGCAGCAGCAGCGGCCACCCGAGACGACATCCCCTTCGGCGTTGGCCACATTTGTCTGAAGCTTTCTTTGTCTTTGCTCTCCCGCGGTCTCTCTCCACTGGCTGCACCCATTCTCGCCCTGCGGTTGCCTGCCATTCCGAATCACAGCCGAGCAAGGTCGAGAAAGGCTCTAAGAGTCGCAGCCCATATAGTGGATGGTAGCCTTCAAGCGTGTGGGCATTACTGCATCACTGCCTTTGGCATAGCCAAGTGATTCTAAACAACAGGGGCATCTTTTAGGGTAACTTAAAGAAATTGGTATTTGGCCACGCTTTCTGGGGAAGAGCACGGATGCACAATGCTGAGAGGCCATGCTAAACACTTTTTGAAGATTTTGTTCCTTTCTGGGGAGTACTTTAGTAGTTTGGCAACACACAAAGCAGCATTCCCTCCAACTAATATTGTGCTTGTCTAAATGCCGGTGATAGGGAAGAACTGGGCACACACCGGTGAAGGAAACGCAGTGCCCATAAGAGTGATGACTCGTCGTGCGCTCTTGAAAAATGTTGCACTTTCTCGTGGTGTACTCTTGTCGTACAGTAATAATTGCCATGATTCTCATTTTCCCTTGCTTGCATTGACTCAGTGTGGCCAGTGCCTTCCTCCTGTCACCATCTGCCTGCACATTGCTCATAGCAATGTGCAGGCAGACGGTGATCAGCCAGCAATTATAGCATTGCTGGCTGATACCCGTTGTACAGATATGGTTAAAAGAAAGTGCCCATAAGAGTGCTGACAGTTACTACCGTGAGGCAAAAGTACACTCTTAAACATTTGCCCCCAAACAGTAATGATCACCTATCTTGCATGCACTTCTTTTATTTAACACCGCTCCCAGTACTTCCAGGTCACAAACAGTATGTGCTTATCAGATAAGCATGGTGTTCCTGACAGGAAAGTGTCGGGTGCCTAGCGCTAGAGAAGTGAAGTACACACAAGATAGGTGACAATTGTCGTTTGGGCACAAGATAAACTTCAGACAATGTGAACATTCTTTTAGTGTGTACATTCTGAGAAGGTGCAGCATTTTTAAAGTGTGTTGAAAGTAGACGTAGAAAAAGAAGACGTGTCAAGAACTGATCAGCTCGAGGGATATGTGGAATAGCCGAGTGTGCGCTGCGTGTGGTACAGGGTGCAGCCAGTGGAAGAGGCTACATGCTGCTGGTTGGCTTCTTTGCGCTGTTGCCGGCACCCTGCGTGGGTCCCTGGCCCCTGGCATAAATAGTTGCCGTCCTCCGCGGTCACATGGCCCCGGGGAGAGGAGTGGTTGGGGGGCCCAAGCACAGACCCGGGCTTCAGCCTCTTGCAGTGCACATTCCATTTAGAGTCTTCTGTAGACAAGCCTAGTGCGTTCCTTTTCATGTCCTGTTTTCTTTCATGAGTCTTTATCGTCTCCAAGAGGCTATCTGTGCTGTTTTTAGTTTGTAAATATGTGCATTTCTCATGTTTTTAGATGGCACCACACACACACACACGAAACAAAATGCAAGGCAGCTGCTCTTACGCTAGCTGATCTCTGTTCCTTTGTGCCCGGAGCTTTGAAGAAGGCGCGCCGTCTGCCACTGCTGTTGTGTCGTCCTCATTCATTGCTCTGGAAGGAACTACGGGAGGGGAAGGTAAGGGTAAGGCAGTTTGGGTGCATGCTTCGGCTGTCCACGGCAAACTGATGGCCATGCTGCAAAGGCTGCAGCATTACGGCACTTTTGTGTTGAAGAGGTCAAGATCTGAAGATAGGGAATCTCGTAGCTAGAGGTTGGCAGCATTATAATAACCTCATTTTGAGCGTCAGTGCTTCTCACGACTACAGGTTTGCAGCATAATAACCTCATTTTTACAGTCGAACGAAAACGTGCCAGGATGGCCACATCAAAAAGTCGGACAAAAGGCATGTGGTTGCCTGCTATCAAGTATTACTAGTAATTTTATTAAGATGCGACGGTTTTCCCAAGTGTTGAAATGGCACACTTGAGGCTCTAACTTAAAATCTCAGCCAGCTCAGCTGGACTTTCCACAATCACCTACCTCTCGTCGCAGGCAAACCAAGCACATACCGAGCCAGATCAGGGTTTAGAAGTTGCACGAGTGCAAATGTACCAAAATCGTATAACATTTCTAAAGCTATGTAGTAACACGGGCGCTCTCTTTATTTGCTTTTCAGTTCATCTAAAGTAGAACGAACTTCGTTCAAATGCTCAGAAGTTGAAGAAAGCCTTGAAGGCACCGAAGTTGATAACTTGTGCCTGACAAACATAATGTACGGCAGATGTACGAAGCAGCACCCAAGCCATCCAGTGCAAACACACAGGGCAAGCAGCTATGATGTTTTTTCTCACTGCCTAAGCGAAACTTAAGAGCAGGTTGTCATGTAGGGCATCTGTTCACGTGTGACATTGAGGCCGCAGTGTCGTTGGCATCTTCTTTTACACACATATTTTACGTTTCTCATATCTGCACTCCTGGCTCATTTGGCCAGGCCTCATGGTGCAACGGGCAGCTGTGATGTCGTGCTGTCCTGTTAGGTGCGCAACTGTATTTGCACTGAGAGGTCGACGAATCTCATTTTGTTTTATTGCCGAATCTCGTATTTTCTTCCACATGTATACGTTGTGAGTCAGCTGTTTCATATTGGAGTACCTTTCTCGCCTAGCGGTAGGTGTTCATGACGTCGCGCCTTCTTTTTCGTTCTTTTTTTTTGCCTACCTTATGTCCTCCGTATGCCAATGATGTCTGCTGTGTGGTAGGTATTACATGTCCACTTTTACTATGTGACGTGGTGTACATGGGTTGCAGATCTGTATTTTGAGCTTTGTGAAAGACGGCACGATTGAAACAAGTTGTGTTATTTTGCTGGAAGAAAATAAAGACCTGGCGTTCCGCTACAGACATTGCGTCAGGTTGCTTTTTATTGGCAGAGCCAATATTGGGCGCATATGCCAACACTGGGAGTGCTGGTGCTGCTGTCATTTTTGCTTAGAAAGTTGGATCACATGACACTGCTTCATCTCGGCAGAGCTTGCACGGCTCGCATGGGGCCTTCTTCTCACGCAATTTGGGAGGCGTGCTTTTGTATTTATTGTCCAGGAATTTTGCCCCTTTTTGTCAACAATTGCTCACTGTTGTATTATTAGCAGACAAAAGGTTGGTTTGGGACCCTCGGAATGTTACGTATACATACCTAATATTGAGCAGCCCATCCTCGAGCTACTTGAGTATGCAGTCAATCCCTAGACGTAGGCTCGTTTTGGACAGTGTTTGTGTACTATGAGAAGGCACCGTGCTGCACTAATTATAACTAGCCAGAGTTTTCATTTTTCCGTCCTGAACTTGTTATGCCACAGATCCGTAGCTGCAACATTGTATTTTAATTTTATAGCACAGCTCTTAGGCGCCCGTTCCTGCAGCAGACGTCGGCGTCACTTGTAGCCAAGAGAATGTGCACAGCGAAAGACGAGAGCGAACGCGGTGCACCGTGGGGGGATGGAAAAAGTGACGAGAGTGAAGAGGCTTAGGAGGAAACCGGAGTGGAGGGTGCAGCGGAACCCTGAGGCAGAAAGCAGAGGTGGGTATGGCGAAAGGGTGAGGAGGAAAGCGGAGTGCCGGTGGCGACCAGGCATGTGGTGAGCATGGAAACAAAGCGCTGGCGTGAGCTTCGGATCCACTGCACATGAGCTACTTTGCCTGCGCTGCCGTCGCCGCTAGAGACCGCTCCACGTGAGCCACGCATTCGCGTGTTCACGCTTGCTTTTTGAACAGGGAGCAACGCAACCGGTGGAAATGCTTTGCTTGCCGCTGCTGCAAAACAAGCTGCCTAAGCAGAAGCTCAGCGCCGAGAACACTCTGTCGTTCAGAATCAAATTCTTCGCCACAATATATCGTGAATTCAAAACACCTAAACAGCTGCACTCAAGATTCCCATTAGGGAGTATCGTAATTGTCGGTAAAATGTTTTTATGAATGATCCGCATTCACCATGCGTGGGCTATAGCATCCTTGATTGTGTTTGCCATTGGGAGAAAGGAACAAACACTCTTTATTTATTTATTTAAAGATAAACTGAAGGTATGTGTCTTACCGAAAATGTGCTTCAAGCTCGGATGATTATGTAATTGGGATGAGGAGCGTGCGAGTGCTTCAGTGGGTAGTGGGCATAGTGTGTCGGTATGAACGTACTTGTGAAGTAGACACAGCAAAGAAATTGTGCCACTAGTTTTCAGATGATGCAAAGAGATATCAAGCTTAATCTGTGTGATTAGATACTAGAGTTAACGTTCATAGTTTCTGGAAATGTGCATTCGAACATGGCAGCTAAGTAACTTTGATATGGCAACCATGCAGACAAACCAAATTCGAGCTGTATGCACACCAATGTAAGGCATGCTAATTTACACACATAAGTAGTTGAAGTTCACGGATTGCACCACAAAAGACCAAGTGTTTTAAATGCAATAGCACAAATGGGGGCGATATGCGATGACCAAAAAAAAGTGGCCATGAGATTCCCACAAAGATATTTATTATGGTTGTGTGTATACTGAATATTAAATTTCAAATCAAGTATCAAACCAAATGAAGAAAAGAAACCCGAATGTCTAACCAAATTAAATATTAGGAAGTGACTCGGCTGGCTGGCACAGAAAAGCAGTTGGAAATCGATGAAAATCGTGCTTGATGCTAAACATAATGTGACTGGCGTAAAACTTGCAACAGCACTGAAAGTAAACAATTACTACAAATCAAACAAGAGGGATTGGTAAAAGACGTTTACATTTAGTGCGCTCCCAAGTTTTTAACCTGTCAAGTCATGTTTCATATGAAGTATGACTTGTTCATTGATGTCTAACAGCTTTTCCATGCCGGCCGGCCGATCGAGTCAATTATAGTTAGCATTGTGCTCTTTTGTGTCATCTGCCTTGATGTTGCTTCCAATAAAGAATCGGTTAGTAGTCAGTGCATTGTCCTGTCCGTTTTTCCCACCTCCCGTCGTCTGCGCTGTTTTGCCACACGTAAACCAACAAGCCCAGCTAAGAACCCTCGTCTTCATTATATGCAGATTTCTTATCTCCAGTGCAGGAAATGAGCCAGGAAGGAATCGATTCATTGAAAACAAAACTCTGCATAATAGTGGCATTCATAAAGTTTGTATTATCGTTATAAATTTGTAACAATAGGTCATTTTTGTTTTGGTGCCCTAGCTGTGTTCCTTGATGCCATATAGAGCATAATTTTTATATTCCACTAGCAGGACACGCGCTCAGTTTGATGCCTATCGTGTGCACCTGTCCCACCCTCCCTTCATATTTGTGGTACCAATGATATGAACTTTATGAATGCCCCTCATAGTAATTTACATCACAAAGGTATGCAGATATGAAACAGTATGTAACCGGAAATGGGCAAACAATAACTTGACTAGACCAATGGAGTAAGTAACCAGGAACCATACAACCACAGAGCTCTTGAACATCATCTGGGGGGTTATACTTTGTGTTCAAGCCAGCTCTGCTTTAGGTTTACCTGAGCACTTTGTGACACCACGTGCACTACTTGCTGCACGTGACAGTTGCGTGACCGCTTGCCATATATAGGGTAGAAAGCTGTGTTAGTTGGAATGGATTCATACTTAAGATCTGTGCAGAAATTGACTGCAACATGGAAAGGCAGACACTGTGTTGTTTTCGTACCACAGTGTTCGTCCTGTGGCCAAGCAAGCCGCCCGTTTTACAGCAAAGAAATGCGCAAAAATGTCATGCCTGTTTTAACAGTTTTCTGAAAAACTAGGCCCACTCGTAATGTTTATATTTTGAGGAAATGTGGGAAACTTTAGTGGCAATACACAGGCAAGTTTTTAATGTGTGTGTGAAGTAGGGGTTAAATGAGAATTTATAAACCCTCACTTTCGGCCTGTTTTGAGACGTTATATGAAATGCTTAAAAGATTTCCCACTTCCCTAGGAGGACAGAAAATAGCAGAGGCTTCATATTTAGAATAAAGAAATGACGCTCTATAGGTGATGTGTATCGAAAGTTTTGAGTGTGTAGGTTAATTAGGTGATTTAAAAATAATTGTATGAATACTCTTCTCCTAATTTGCATGCATCATACGACGCGTTTAGCTGGTTTTCCCAGTCCGCATAAGGTATGTTTACATTTCGTTGAATTAGGAACCATGTTGCGAGTGACAAATGATAAATGTTTACTCTCTGTAGGGTAATCACAGCCTTTGTTGGAACTTACTTATTCAAGCATTCCAGAGTTTCATACTGCCATTATTTGCAATATTTCCCACAGACCTAAAACAACTGCACAAGGGTACCAAGTTCCCATTCAGGGAAAATTAAGGGAATCTTAAGTGCAATATGCGGCAAACATTTCATGTTCCTGACTTAATTGAAAGTGTTGCAAAAAAGTGAATGAACCCTCGTTTCTTTTTTCCCATTTTCATACTTTATATGCGAAGTTCTTATATAGTTTGTTTTCCTGGTGTCTTAGTTGAACTAAACAAGGCACATTGTTTAGACTTGGCAAATATAAGGGGAACATTATGCATAACGTGTAGGGAAACTTCAGAGCGTATGGGTTATTTGCGGCCTTTGAAATAAGTTGTGTATGCAAGAGCTTTGGAGTGTTATGAGTGTGTTTATGGTCAATGTTTTTGGCGAAGTTGGCTGAGTGGAACCTGGCCACTGCGTGTGCTGTGGTGACCGTGTTGCTATGTAGGTAAGCTAGCGGGACGGTGGTGACCATTGAAAGCATCGAAGCACCATAGTAAAGCGGTCTCGATCTTCAGACAATGCCACGCGAGACACTACCTGCGGGAAGACGGAAGACACTCGTGGCCCTTCAAGTAATGAATCTAAGACTTCTTGTTCGGTCGTAGATTTTTCTTTTTTTCTACAAAGAAAGGAGTTCACCGACGATTACGATACTCCTTAACACTAAATTTGAGCGCAGCCTTCTGTGCTTTCATGTAGCGATATGTTGGCTGGCGCGGACAATCTGTCTCGTGCGGCACGTTGCAAACCGAACGAAGTGTGGCGCGACTGCCTCTCTAATCGGGAGATCGCGAGAGGCAGCGCGAGGCTGACGCGTGAGCGCAATTCCCAGCAACCGCCGCAGACAAACCTCCGCTCATGCAGCGCTTTGTTTCCATACAGACGACACGCGCTACTCTGGCGCCAATTACTATAGTCGTCACGCTGTCTTGAACTCTTTTTTTTTTCTTTTATCTATTAAAGAGCGCCCTTCTTTAAAATCTGTTCTGCGAAGAAATTCCTAACACGACGATGTCTGCTTTTTAACCTGTAATTTCATTTGCAACATAAATAGCTTGTTGCTCTAATGTGACATACTGGCATACATACAGCCTTACTTATTTTCTCTCTCTCCCTTGGAAATTGTCATGCACTTTTTATTTACTCATTTATTTTAAATGTATGCCACCCGCTTGGCCCATCCCCAGTTGTGGGGTATGCGCCTTGTTTTGTAATAATCAGCATCACCAAGTAGGCAGCCGAAGAAGCATCTAGGCTGGTGTCTTGTGCCCCGCTCACCTTACTACAGTGATACGATGGGTGAGTGTTGGCGGTACTTTCCAAAATCGCTCTCTATGCATATACCGCGGTAACAAACTGACTTCACAGCCGCCTTAAGAGCTGGCCGCAGCAATAATCCGGGGGTTGCCAAAAATGCGAGGCCGTTTGTGTTGCTGCCGAGTTATACGCACTGAGACGCATTTCACTATGGCTAATACGCGGCGCTATAATCAACATGGATGTGACGCAAAATGAAAAAAAAAAACATGCAGATCTCGCACACTCTGGAAAGTCTAAGCACAGCTTTGGCAACCGGCAAGACGAAATGGCGCACATCTCGTAAAAGACGCACAGCTCACCGATGCCGAGCGCGGCTTCCAACGGTCATTCAAGGTGGTTGACGCCTTGGACAAGTGCTTTCCTGCGCGCCTATTCATTTGTTATTGTTTTTATTGCAATAGCAATTATATGGGCACTTAAGTCACATTTCTGCCGTCGGCGTCGCCGTGAGGTTTCGTATAAAGTCCAAGGGCGATAAAATCGTCGCCGGGCGCCGTATGCTGTATATGCAAGTGAACGCCTCCGAGGGGAAGCCGGCGAACGCGGCTCACCCTCGCACGGGGGTGAGGCGATGACCGGGGGGGTTTCGGCGCGGCCGTGCGGGCGCCGTATATTGAAAGCGATCTGCGACGTGGCCTAAGTTCGCGCCTGCGCGGGCCTCGTCTTCAAAGCGATCTGCGATGTTTCCAGTGTGTCCGTAGTGCATCTAGGTAGAATTCGTATGCGCTGTGCTTTTTACATTTTGTTCGCGTTGGAGCGAGGGATGCACGAAGGTCAATTCGGTCGCTGCTGCTGCCGCAATTCCTCCAGCATTTTCACAGCTAGTTTCCGCGCTCATCGAGCGAGATGTCTTCATTTTTGCCTGTGCGCGCGTGACACCGTGCTAGTTAATTTAGTTAAAACACTTTGGCGGGCTGGTTGCTTTGAATCCGTGATATAATGCGTGAGCGCGACTGAACGAAGACGTAGGAAGAAACGAGACATACAGAGACCGCGCTGTCTCTGTGTGTATATTTCTTTCTACGTCCTCGTTCAGTCGCGCTTACACATTATATCATTGTTAATTTAGTTAGTAAGCGAATGCTCACATGTTTATACGGCCGATAAAACTATACTATCCTTCGTATCTGATACCTTGCTATCGCAAACGGCGTTTCGCCTTCCGGGCGAAACTGCGACTTTTTGTGCACATCGACCGACTATATCACGCTTGGTGCCGTAATTGCGTCGGTAGCAAAGCGACCATTAATATGTAGCGACCTTTTTATTGTTCCTTGACGAGGTGCAACACAAGATCGTTTCTAACGCGATGCTGCTACATTCATAGCTGCTGCTGCTGTCGACAGTAGCTGTGCAGTAAACGATTCTACAGGGACAGAACAATACTGCATTTTATTCTCGTCGAGACCACTCGGCAGTCCCTGTCAGAAATTCATATTATACACTGGAAAATACCTCAACCAGCGCTTCCCTGCTTCCCCACTGACCCTTTTCGCGGAGCAGTTTGTCCTAGAGAAACCAAATCTCGCTTTCGACGCACCGTCGTCATACAAACCCATTGTAAACACGGAGGCAGTTGAGGCAAGCAATGGACGCGTCACCACGTGATCAAACATGGCAACGCCCACGGTATCGACTCTGAAAGGGTCAATACGGGGTCTATAGGACCCACGTGACGTTTACGTCACGCAGCACACCTTTTTTTCTCTCTCTTCTTTCTGCACGGCGTCGCATTTCCGGTAAAGTTCTTGCGCACACAGCGTTGCGGGGAAATCCCAGAGTTCATTCACGTGTGGACCATATCGCGAGGTATGGAGGAAGAGGGAGCGCAATGCAATAAATGTGAGGCGGGAAAGAATCGGCCCGACACGTGATCATAGAAGCACAGTAAGCTGGGCGAGTTTGTATGATTGCGTCATGAAAACCAGCGTCCAAACGCACGGGACAGAGAAAAGACTGCCAGCGAAGTGTCGTACCATTTTCTTCGTGCGCTTGTGCGCAGGTTTTCATGACGTGGTCATGTAACGGTAAGTTTTAGTCTCTCAGCCGCCCCCCTCCCTTCTCGATCCGCCAATCACTCTTGGTGAGGGTCTCTTGGTACTTCATGCCGCGTAATGATTTACCACGTATCTTCTTGCCTCACAAGGACATATGCGCTCAAAGTGTTCTACGGTAATTTTCAAATAAAATGCGCTAGTGACGTCATCTGTTACATCCTGCATTCCCTGTGTCATTCGGTATGCAGTTCACGAACGTGAAAAGGAGGATTTCGTAGAAGACAAGTACATAAGCACGGAAAGGCGTAAGTATGGGCTGTCGTCACAATTTTAATGTCTTTTTTTATCATTCATTTTTAAACGACGAGAGAGTGTGGCGGAATGTAACTTTTTTTTTTCCTTTTTTCTGTTTAGCGGCGAGGGGTGAGGACGATGTGCCCGAAGGTACGTGCTTGACGCTGGCATGCGACACCGTGTTCCCTCTGTGATTCTATTCAGTTCACGAACAAAAATAAACACTAATTGCAGAGGAGGGAGATGCCATGTAAGTATCTTCCCCATTACGTCGACCGAAATGTCGTAATCACATATGTATATAGTGTAGCTGTCAGCTGTGTAGCTGTCAGCTGTGTAGCTGTTCAATCGATTGCTGAATTTATTTGTATCCAGGTACCACTTTCTTTCGTTATGGCCTCGACACGCAAAGTGGCGGAGGGCGCTTAGAAAATATATATTTTGTCATAAACTAAGAAATAAACGCGTCAGCATAATTGAGAGCGTGAGAAGGTTTTGCCCTCTGTATTACTATCATCCACTAATCCAGAGAAAAGACGGGGAATGCGGTAGATGGAAATTCAAGACGATGAGCAAAACGTGAACAAGGTGAATGCTGGAGCCAACGTTTCGACAAGTGGACTTGTCAAGTGGACTTGAAGAAAAGTCCACTTGTCGAAACGTTGGCTCCAGCATTCACCTTGTTCACGTTTTGCTCATTATCATCCACTAATGTCAGTCGTCGCGCTGTCAGTTGGCATAGTCTATCCTACTGCCGCTCTAAAGTGTTTATGTTAACACTTAATTATCGAGTTAATTGCAGCTAAAATCAAGTTTAGCGATTATCCCAGGATTTCCCAGGTCCGCAAAAATTATTTAATGTCTCGCCAAATGAATAACCTCTTTATCTCTGCTGAAAATTCCTTCACGATATAAAGGGTGTACTAGGATGTATATAAGTATAGGGTACCTTATATACGTTCTACCTGGGGCTGCTTTTGCACTACATGCGTGCATATCTGTCTTGTCTTAGGTAGGGCAGGCAGGGTAAGCGGAGTGTAGTTCAGGGCAGGCAGACAAATCGGGGTTGGCGGCAGGTGACATCTTGGGGTAAACGTAAATTTGCGTGGTCTAGGTACGCCCTATTCACTCCGTGCCATATCGATCACGTCTGCACGAATCATCTAGCCTTAGCCTCATTTGCATGTTGACAAAGCCATCGGCCGCTTCTAAATGCCCAAGTGTTCTAATGCACTAACGCGCTCTTTGACGGCCATCACAGGATGGGCCTTGGCGCGATGGCGTGCACCGTGTGCAGTGTCGCCATCTTGTTCGTCTTCCTCACAGTCCTGGTGGGCCTGCTGTTGATGCCAGGAGGTGCGCTTCCATCGTTGCAGGTCCTTGACCCCAAACGAGGCCGTTTAGCGTTCTCCTAAGCTTGGGACAGAATTCGCGAAGCTTTTCCCATATTACAGGGACGCCAAAGAGAAAGTTGAGCTGAATTAACATTCTACAATACAAAAAAAAACAAAACAGAAAGACAATGTCACTCTTCTTACCGTGAGATGAGGAATGATAAGCGAGAAAATACGCAAAAACGAGAGACCGGTGGCGACACCAGCTTCAAGTTCTCGCACCATTGGCCGTGACGTCATATATTTTGAGGGCGTCTGCTCGGGCCTATAGTTAATTATTTATCGGTAAAGACTGACTGCAATGTACTCTAAGGGAGCCGAAGACCGAAGCTGGAAAGTTTCCAGAATTTTTTAATCCGGTTCACGACGGCTAGAATGCGAAAAAGAAAGGTACTGTGAACCCGTGACGCCACATTCACACGAGCTTAAAAAAAAAAAATAGAAATTTAGCATTTTTTATTTGCTAGTGATCAACCTCTTGCCGCATAATTAAGGAAAATGTAGCTTTAGAAGTATGTTATCAGTTTAGGCTGATTTAAAGTTTATCTTTAATGTCCCCTTAACGAACCTGTCTTACTGGCACGCTGAACGGCATCTCGACAAGCGAAGCACACTGAGGTTGGGCAAATTCGGAATTTGGTTTATTTTGTTTTGACATATTAGCAGAAAACAATAATCGTCTTGACTGAAATCTGTGGTCACTGTTGCAGTGCACTGTTCTTTGGAATGAAACTACATAAACGTAATTCATAAATTTTATTAATTCCCCCATCCAAGTGCATATCCCACTATAAAGAAAGGCTATTGGGATTTCCAGTTGAACCCATTGATTTATTTAGCACAATTTGACCCAATTGGACCCATTGAGACCAACTCGACCCAATTGGTTTCTCATTGGACTCACTGGTACCAATATGAATAAAAAACGAACACCCCGACACAGATACGACACGGATATGCCTGAAATTTCATTCGAGGGACTTATGCATGCGTCAACACACTATGGAAATTTTATTCAACGACATATTCACCGGTCACCATTTCACTGTGAGAGATCTCTGCCATGTGCGCAAAATTTGGTTGACCAAGTGATGCCAGTGGTGCAAAAGAAATCGGTCAGGTTTCAACGCAGACTTTTAACTTCACGAAAAGCTAACTGTTTCTCTCCATTGGTCACACCAAAATACGTATACGCGTATTTTACAGTGCAGATGCATGTGGCTAGGCTACCATAGACTTGTGTCCGCACACAAAAACTATCATCGCCAATGGCTCATAGCCCCGTAAGGCAGTAGATACAATCACCCAGCCAAGTGACGCGAACAGTGCTTACATTCTTTCTAATCACGCATACAACAAACATGCAGACCAGCATGTCGAAAACTCTCATAAATGGCTCATACCCCGTAAGCAAGTAAAAAATGCAATTGCTCACAGCCCCGTAAGGTTCATGGCTACTTCACTTAGCGTGGGTTAGTTGCGATTACGCTACTTCTGTAGTCGCCGGTGATTTCGATGTGGATTTGTCGAGACCGAAAAGGGAACGGTTCACGCGTTCACACTGGTTCACGGTTCACACCGATCCGGCCCAGCCGACCACCCAGCGGCGTGTGTGCATCGATTTGAGATTGTCAAAGAATGTGTTTGCAGTTGCGAATATGCCAATCGATGTGTATCATAGCGACCACAAAGCCATTGTGACCGTCGTTACTAAGTGTCAATGAATGCCTATAAAAAGTGCCAACGGGTGCCAATAAAGTCTTTATCGGAAGTTTTCTCACAACGATGTTTGCAGCTCCACTGGTCATTCACCTTCGCAGGGCGGAATGGCCTTGAATTTTTTATTTGAGAACTCAGATTGTAATTATGCTATTATGTACATAACTGCACTATCAACTATTTTGTTGTTTCACCGGACTGCTCATCAATGACTTCCACTTAGGTCAAGTTCGGACTAAGTGGCACCAACTGGACCTCCAATTTTGTCCAATTAGTACCGATTATGTCCCATTAAAATGCACAATTGGACTCAATTTCTCTCTCTCTCTCTCCTATCTATCTATCTATCTATCTATCTATCTATCTATCTATCTATCTATCTATCTATCTATCTATCTATCTATCTATCTATCTATCTATCTATCTATCTATCTATCTATCTATCTATCTATCTATCTATCTAACTAACTAACTAACTAACTAACTAACTAACTAACTAACTAACTAACTAACTAACTAACTAACTAAATAACTAACTAACTAACTAACTAACTAACTAACTAACTAACTAACTAACTGGGATTTGTGTTCTGCCGTCTTACAAGCTTAAGACCGCAGTATTCTTATTGTTTGAACGCCGCTGAAAGAACAGAAAAAAAAATGCAGATCCAACGAACTTTTTGGAACCTATATGAGGCGAGAAATGGGTTCGTTCTTGTTCTGTAAACATGTAACGTGCTATCTTACGCAACGCTTGTGTTTATGCGTAGCATATAGGTCCCAGATATACTATTTAACCACCGCTTTAATCGTTTGCTCTCCGGAACTTCGCGCTGGCAGAAAATAGTTCCCTCACAGCCACAGGTAACGCACATGCGGGGAGCGGAGGCGGCCGAAATGTCCAGCGACTATTCGAACACACCGCAGTCACGTGCCACTTACACTAACGGCCGGGATCGCCAAGTCACGTCCACTTTGCCAAGGGTGGAGTGAGAAGGACAGCTCGCATAGGCCAGGCGCACGTGTGACATGGTGGGTGTACTCTTAAATGGTGCGAGCAGGTGTGCACCTGACCTCGCCATGCTTCCACATTACGTTTTCGTGCTCTGTAACGAAGGTACACATGGGTGCACAGAATGCGGTAGTGATCCTTTCACAGAAAGGCGTATCGCTTGTACCCAAGTAACGACACACGCACGACAGCGCCTCCCTTGCTCAAAGGCGCCTCAGCAAGGCGAAGCGGGTAGCTGTAAACAGAAGGAAGGAACGAGAGAAAACCAAATGACGTGATTCGCTGCCGCATGTAGTATACATGTTGCCTTTGATGGGCACTTGCCGCTGTATTCCTGTGCTACCGTTGAGTGAACGGTATTGAATCGTTTCCATTTCTCTTTGCTCCCCGTTCAGCCTCCAGACCTGAGCACTTGAAGTCGGGAAGCAGTAGCGACAAGGGTGCTGTTGGTTCTGATGTGGTCGGCTTCAGCGCGCCTGCCAAGCCGTCTGCTTCGAGTGCGACGCCAGCGAGCAGCCTACCAGACCACACGCGACGTAGGTTTCGCGTGCTTGCGGCGCGACCCGAGTGCCAATTAAGATCTCCAAGATCCAAGTAGGTGATCTCTGAGGCCGTGGCCACTAGGCCCGGCTGCACATTTGCAAACTTTTAGGGGGTGCTCCGACTCGCACTGGCATGGGGTGCCTCGATGCGCGCGGAGAGCGTGCGCATAAAGGCACCATCCACTGGCATAAAACCCCTGGATCTTATAAAAGTAGAGACCACTGCCGTCAGCGCCGCATGATTTGTGCCAAGAGAGAAAGGTCTAAATTGCGCGCGCCTGGAATGTGCCGCGTTACACTAGAGAGGTCGTTTGACAGCAGGCGAAAAATCTGCTGGTTCGGCGTCTCTACGCAAAGCTGCTCGCTCCTGGCTATCCCTTTCCCTTTGCATGAACAATCGGGAGCCGAGTTCAGGGGGAGCCGCGTTCAGACAAGTCGCCACGTGCCGATATGTGCACGTTTGCGATTGTGGAAGCTACGTGTGAACGCTTGCTGATTGTTTGCGAACGGAAAACGATTGCATGCGCGGCGCGCATGACCCTTTAGCTTCTCCTGGCGCATATCTGTGGGCACGCTGAAGTTGTCGACCAATCGCGTAGCTCGACGGCGAGATCAAAGCCTTTCGCTACTTTTCAGAGATCCAGGGGTTTTACACTGGCGGTATATTGAATAGAGAGCCTTGATTAATAGGAACTCCAAATTTCTTTTCATTGCCGTGACCACATAAACTCTTGTCGTACCTCGTGACGAATCTGTGTGTTGTAACGTCGGAGTGTTTTGTGATGAGAGCAAGTTTTAGCGACAGGGCTGCTGGAACAATAAAATCACTAATTGTCACTACCATCACCTTCATGGCCGAAGAAATTATTATCGTAGAGATTGATGGATTGATTCATTCGTTCGTTCGTTCGTTATTATCTTGTGGCGTATCAATCACTGCATGAAGGAAGTCATGGAGCTTTCCTCTTGTTCCATTTGCAGAGCGACTGACCCCGGTTGCGAAAAGTTCTACTGCAGGTATGTCGTCAGCATCATCGTTTCAAGTATGTGTGCGCACTTGAAGCCGGTCGGCGCTTAGGCATATTTACTCGGTCAGTGTCCCGAGGTTGGCTTCGGCGTTAGCTTCAGCGTATTCGTCCACGAACCTGCGGCGAAACGCATTGGCGCCCCACTTGGTCATCATGTTCGCAGCAGCGTATGTTCATGTTCGCAGCAGGACGATTGAGGCCTTTGTCGGCGATCTCTAATGTCTCCCTGTCTTGGGATACGGGAAGGGGTCCTTTCATGTAGTTTCTTTTTTCTTGCGTAATTTTTACCCCATTTAAAATGTCTTGCGACAGCTGCTTTCGTGTTGTGCCTGCAATTTTTTTTATATCATTGCTTAATGAACAATGCAGAACAAACCTGTATGGAACACCCGGTAGACTTTAATGGCGAATATGTCCCTAAAAAAATTAAATTCTGCGATTTGAGGTGATAAAACCAAGATCTGACTATGACGCATGCTGTAAGTTGGGGAGGAGGGGCGCCGGATTATTTTTGGCCAACCGTGGTTCCGTAACGTGCACCTAAATCTAAGCACACGAGCCTTCTTGCATTTCGCCCCTATCGGTATGCAGCCACCGCTGCCGTCGTCGAACCCGCAACGTCGAGCACAGCAAGGCAATGCCGTAGCCACTAAGCTACCGCGGCGGGTGACGGATACATCCCAAAACTGGTCCTATGGTCTTAAGATGCCTATGGGCATGCCTCGAGCACTGACGTCCCAACACTTTCAATTCCGACTTGCAAGATGTGCATTGATTGATTGATCGATTGATCGATTGATTGATTGATTGATTGATTGATTGATTGATTGATTGATTGATTGATTGATTGATTGATTGATTGAACGCCTCAAAACGACATTGCTGCAATGAGTGACGCCCTAGTGGGGGTTCTCGATTATGTTTAGCCATCCGTGGTTCTTTAACCTTAATGTAAGCATGCATACAAGCGTTTTTCTATTTCGCCCCCACCGAAATGCGGCTGCTGCCTCCGGTAACCAAACCTGCGGCCACGCACGGGCTCGGCAGCAGAATGCCGTGTAGCCACTGCGCCACCACGGCGAGCATGTGCAACAACTAAGTTAATAAGAAAGCTGGCTGTATAATTTTAGTTGATCCAGTAGTCAATCGTTGAGTATTGCAAAACTATCTGATGCCCACCGGTACGAATTATATGCCCTGAAAGGAAGCGTCCTCTTAATGTGTGCTGCGCCAGCTTTCAAGAATCACTTGATTTCCTTCGCTTCACATGTCACAACCGCGCTTCACCGCAGCGCTGTCGCGGACGAATCTAAATGTAGAACACGACGAATCGAATGTCGCTTTCTGGAGGCGAAAATAGAAGCCGGTATCACGTAATTTTGTGTGTACTTTTGTTTTTTTCAAAACGGTCTATTTCGCGTTAACTATGCATAGACAGCATACCTGTCTGTTTTTACGTCGACGTCTGCAGCGACTAGGACAATGAGATTCCTTACAGTGAATTAATGAGGCACGTCCGATTTATTCTGCAGTGAGAAAGGAGAAGAGTACCACAGTGAGCAAGGAACGGAAAGAAGGTGAGCGACATCCACCTGAAATTCATCATCATCATCATCAGCCTGGTTACGCCCACTGCAGGGCAAAGGCCTCTCCCATAGTTCTCCAACAACCCCGGTCATGTACTAATTGTGGCCATGTCGTCCCTGCAAACTTCTTAATCTCATCCGCCCACCTAACTTTCTGCCGCCCCCTGCTACGCTTCCCTTCCCTTGGAATCCAGTCCGTAACCTTTAATGACCATCGGTTATCTTACCGCCTCATTACATGTCCTGCCCATGCCCATTGCTTTGCATTTATGACATGGGCATTTCTTTCATGCCCATGTCATGCCCATGCCCACCTGAAATTCACCAAAGTATAAACATAAAGCACGCGCGCACTGACTCCTAGTTGGAGCAGATCAAATATGTTCCATCTGAAAATGGCGTGCGAAAACTCCGCAAATGGAACTGATGGTACAGTGAGCCCACCTATAAAAGATGTATTCCCCCCTTTGGGGCTTATTTCTTGTCCCCCCCAAAATAACCGTCCTCTATCTTGCGTGTCTTACGTTCTTTGATGGTGCGTGCCTGCAGCACTTTCAGGACGAGAACGTTATGCGCGTGTCGATATGAGACGCAGCATCCTTGACAGGAAAGTCGGGAGCGCCTTGTTGAAGGAAGGAATAAAGGCTCGCAAGATATGGACAGGGTAGATGACCATAGAATCAGAACTACCTTAAAGCCAACGCTCTAAAAGATTTTGCACCATTCAGGGCTTGTGTTCTGCCGAAGCAATAATCGCCATCTATCTTGCGTGCATTTCCTTTCTTTCTAACACCTTGCACTCGCTATTTTTTCGTGAAGAACGTTACGTCAAGCTGATACACGTATGCCGTTCGTGTCTTGTAAGTATCAAGTGCTCAGCATTAAAGAGAGGCAGGCTCGCAGTACAGATGACAGTTATTTCCGCGGTCAAGATATCCCCGAAGGGGGCAATTTTTTAATGTGGAAAGAAAACACCGTGTGTGAAGTGCGGTAAGCCGGCTATCACGTAGTAGATGTGTATACAGGGTGTCCCAACTGTCATACACCAAGCTGTACTGAACCAAGGCAGCGTTGTTTGTCGTCGCTTGGAGATACTCAGATTATTATTTTCTATATTCTGCCGAATTATATACTTAGCCTTAATTAATCAGCTTCTCAAACATTATGCTTAGATGAAAAGTTTCAATGAGAAAAATGCAGAGCAATATGAAAAACGCCCGTTCTGTTGCTCAGTACGTGCTACATAAAGGTTTTTCCGAACGTGAAGCAAGCCCGCGAAATTTCTACATGACTGACCACTCGAGGCAGTTCGCGTGTATTCGCGTGTATTTTGTGGCGAGCGCAGTTGAAATCACGGATCCGGCACTTCAGAGATGCGACGTAGCGCTAACACCTTTCTTTCGCATTTACCGGCAAATCGCCACTGATACATATAACTCCATTTTTTTATACTGTATATGCCTCCTGGAAACGTCGATGTTTGCTTTATCGCTTCAGCGCCATCTTTGTTCCTCAGTTCTGCTTAGCCAGTGCCGTTCTTCGTTTACTCAATATGTTTTTGGGCAGTCGAATCGCAATAAGGTGCCGTGCTCCTTGCTTCAGAAAGTAGCAGAAAAGCGACCCACTGAGACGGCTGCGCCTCGTAGGTTTCAGCGGCGACTACGTACACCGATTTCACAGCGACACAGATGTTGACGGTTACCTCAGCCAGATATCGTGACGTCCGTTGAAGTTGTCATGACCGCAATCATTATTGTAGTCATGTTCATCATCATCATCATCATCATGGTACTTTGGCACAAGTCGCCAGAAAAGAGAAAAAGAAAGACTATTTGCCCCCAGGTGTCGCTTAATCTTAGCGATGTTAGTTCATGGCTGACAAGGACGGCGTTTTGCAGCGCTGAAAACAAGAGCGCGCACAGCAGCGCCTGTGCGTGTTTACCTCCGCTTGCGTCCTTGTCCTCTGCGCTACGAAACATCTCTTCGTCCCATGTTCGTTCACAGGTCAGCGTTCACAGGTCGGCGACCTGCCAGATGTCGTTTCAGCTTCACATTTAGCGACATGTCCTCGGCGCACACTGTCGCTGAAAATTCGAAGGGAATGATAGTTTTTGGTCATGAGTTTGGGTGTGTTTGGATGCTGTGTGCAGCCATAAAGAAGACGTTAACATTGGTTGTAACGTTCACAGGAAAAGTGATCGTGCCGAACGTTTGGTGAAGTTCGTTTTTTTTTTTATCAATGCGGATTAGAAAAAGAAGTTTGAGAAGCAAGTTTGAGTGGTGAGGCTAAATTAAGGGCAGTGGTACGCCTGGCAAGTGTCATGAAAAGAAAAATATACAGGCTCAGCATTGCAATAGCAGAGCAAGAACACACAAAACTGAGTGCGCAAAAGCGATAAATGACAGAAATATGGACATAGAACAATTACGCATATGGTATACTAAAAGTTAAGCTAAAGTGGCTCCTCAAAATTAATTCATAAAATACTTTTTTTCCACTTGAGTAAGTAAATTCACTTGTGATGAAAAATATATATATATGATGCGATTACTCTTCTATCTTCTAGGAAAGCCAGCCTTTCCTTTCCGTCTCTAGCCACGCGTCCAAAACTTAGCCGCTTGAATTTATTTCACAACATATACTACCATACCGTTCTTCACGACAAATTTATTCTACCACCGCAATATATGTCCCATCTCATTGATAATTGTCATAAGGTAGGTATTTTGTAAAAGAAAAGCTTTTTCCGAATCTTTTCTTCCGCGCACACCAATCAAGTAGAACCACCTTCCTGCTGACATTGCATCTATCATTGATAACCAACGTTTTCGCGAGGCACTAACCACCATTGTTTAAGTTCATGCCTGTTTGAAATTGTTATTTTAACTCGCTGTACCTTGTTGTTCCCTTTATGATTGTATTTTTCCCACTCCCCTCTGTAATGCAGTTGGCCTTGAAGGTAAATAAATAAATAAATAAATAAATAAATAATAACTGAAGGCGACCTCGCTAGCGTGTAAAATGTTTGGTGGTAATTCAGATCTAAAGTGTGTCTGACTGTTTTCAACTGTTCACTCTAAAAACAGTTGCATCTTTTGGGTGCATATTTGCCACACAATGATAATCGTCATCTATTTTGCTTGTGTATCCTTTCTTGAAAACGCTGCGCTCGCTACTTTCGTGTCGAGAATGCTCCGTCATGCTGAACGCCGTTCGTGACATGGAAGTATACCGACCGGGCTCGCAGCGTTAAAGAAAGGAAATGCGGGCAAGAAGACGATTACCGTTGTGTGACAAAATGTACACTCCAGAGGGTGCAACTGTTCTTAGAGTGTTGGATCACGCACTTGGCTCTAAGTGCATTCGAATGTTTAGCATAAAGCACACATGCACTAGCTTTGTGGTGACATCTTGAGGTGTTATCAACTAGAATTCGTTTGAAGCGCCTCTTTTTATTGCATTGCTATTTTATTTAAGAAGAGGCAAAATCCTTAAAAAATGTAGTTACGTAGTTGCATCGCTGCTCTGACACCCTTAGGCCAGCAGATAGTTAGTAACATAGTTTTTCACTCTTTTGAGAGCTCTGCGCGATCTGTTTGTATACACATACTTTTAACGCGTTGCTGCTATCGTTGATCCTACCAAACGTATTCTTTAGTTCAATACATTTCTACACTAGTACGCCCACATTATGCTAAGACGATGTTTTGTCATAAAGCTCTAGCAAACCGAGAATTTTAAAAATAACACTTTTTTTAGCTAACTAAAGCACACAAGTGACTGAAACATGTCAATTCACACCCCAATATCCTCGTTGTTCCATTAAAAGCGACGTGCTCAAAATGGGAGCGAAAATCTTCGTGAGTTAAGTAGATTAATAACTGGCCCACAGTGGTGGTGTGTGGTGTGGAAACGGTCACCCGTTGTGCTACGGTAATGGCTGCCAGGTGAACCCTGCAGAACAAGCGCATAACCCTCTCCATCCGGCTCACGATATCCAACAACAACAGACTCCATTTATCGCCCTCGTCACAAACACACCACACAGGACACTGCGCTAATCCGTTATGCACAATCACGCTACCGAACTGTGCTATCCAACATCATATTGAAAGCAAATGGGGGCAAACCAGCGTGTCAATCATGTGGCAATTACCGCAGTGCACTCCATACTTACTGGGCAATACCCCAGAGCAATACCTTCTCTATACCTTTCAATTCGCAAACATCCCGTATACTCTACTAGTACTAGAATTCACGACGTATCTAATCAAAATCGGTGCAGTGGTCAATCGGTGCAGCGGTCACCACATTTCTCCCTTCCCATGTATTTGTAACGGAGCTCCCGAGTTAATCAGTCCTCTTAATTCTTATCTTCAGCTACTGCAGATAAGAAAGGAAATACCACGGAAGTGGCGAGCACCAAGTTTACTACAAGTAAGCCGTTGTTTTTCTACGCCTTCTAAACATGCATGTGACGAGTAGGGGGGAGGGGGAGGTGAAGAAATGGCATTAAGATCTTCCACGACAAGGTGAATCATGTGACAAAGCCCTTGCGCTTGCGTCAGGTGTTGGTAATTCCCGTTCACATTTTCTTTCAATGCCAGGAACAATGTTTGTTTTGCCAATCCGCCCTTTCTTTCTGTCGATCTCGAACTTTTCGAGCACGATCGAAGCACGAGCTTCTGTGTATACAACCGGATGTAAGTCAATACGCCGATCGCGCTGTGTTTAGTGGCGCTCTATTTTCACTAAGCTTGACACAGGTTAAGTAGGGCATGCTCGAAAGTTATGTGACGAGTGTTACAAGTGCGAAGCTGGGGTTAGGCTCAGAGTAGTGCAGTCAACTTGTTTCTGCGCGGGACTCGATCGATTGAAATGTGACTCATGTATAGAACGCTCGCTTCACGTCGTTGCTGTCGCTTTCTTTCAGCACCGACAACGGAGACACCTTCGCCGAGTAAACCAGGTGAGCAGGAATTACGCGGTGTAGCGACTCGAACAATACCACAGAAACCAGCACAACCAGAAGGTCACTTTAAGAAGGCAGTATATCGGGAACGAGGTGCCGGTAAATGATAAATGGCTGCAGTCTAACAGTGCTGGCCCCTTCCGCTCAGCGAATGGCACATCAAATGGCAGTTCAGTTTTTGTTCGCTCGCTGCATATACGTACGCGCACTTGCACACTTGAAGATCAGCACGGAAAGCAACACGGAAAGATGGACACTGGGCCACCTACACCGTCTTAACAACTAAAGTCTAATAAGAGCGATACACACAAAGGAAATCACCACCTGCAGCTCACAAAATACATATCAATGAGATAGAAAGTTGATATATGCAGTTATCATTATATAGAGAGCTTCGACACGTTCACACATTTTCTGACTCCTGTGCTTATATATATATATATATATATATTCACTAAACACTTGCAGCCACAAGCGCTAGAATGTGCTGACAGAATAGCAAGGTAGGCGTTCGATTTAATGAATTGTGCTGACGTAGGCGCTCATTCACGCTGCTGCCAGTCTTCCGAATGTCGACTTTATCACGCGAAAGTCGGATTTGATATAAACGACGCCAACGAATGACACAATGAAGAAAAAAAAAAGAACGGTTTGATGTTTTACACTGCATCTAGCTATTGCGAAGTCTTTATCTGCCTTCCTCTCGATAGAGCAGTGCGAGCCTTTCGAACTTCTTTCGTTAGCAGAAAAAGCAACGTCGAAATACACATACATTGCTGTGTCCAAATGTTGTGACGTGTCCCTATTTCTCTTCCTAGTTGGGACGACGACAACGGGTAAGCACACCACCTTCACAGCGATGCTGACCAAATACAGGGTGTCTCAATTAACTTGGGACAAAATTAAATAAAAACAATGGAAATGGTACGTAGCTGGACAGAACCAAGGTAATGTTGTTTGCCGTCGCTTGGAGATACTCAGGCGATCTTATTTTTTTTTTGCATTCCGACTAATTAGATAACGGGCTTTAATTAATTAATCTTCATAATTATTATAATTAGATGGAAAGTGTCAATTAGAATATTGTAGAGCAACATGAAAAACACCCGATACAGCTTGCTGTAGCTCGACACGTGCTACATAAAAATATTTTGCCGAGCGCGAAGGAAGCCCCCGAATACACGCAAAATTGCCGCGCGACTAGCCGCTCGACGTTTCTGACGTTTCTCTAAAGCCTTCTCGCATAGAGTCTGCACTCTGTGAACTTGACGAAACTCACTGAGCATGCAGATGCATGCCTTTCGTGATTCTGAAGATGCAAGAAATGGGGTCAAACTAAATTTTCACTGAGCGGAATTAATTGACGACTGAAGGGGGATTTGCAACTATGTTTGTAAAAGACGGGAAATTACCCAAACCCCTCGCGCGTGCACACACACGCACTCCCTTTGTTGCACGCAGCGAAGCCCATTCCGGTCAGCACCCTGATCTGCGTGCTGAACGCCGACATGAAGCAGAAGGAGGTATCACAGCTGCCTGAGGACGGCCTGTGCGAACTCGTATTCTACCAGGCGGACGAGAAAGGGCACGCCATTGTGAACGGTTCCGGCGGTCCGTTCAAAGAACGTCTCGAGCTGGTCGTACAAGCGGCCGCCAATCACACCAAGACCGAATACGGTGTCAGCTTCGACTATAGGTGAGACACGGCCGGTGAAAGCCCTTCTTCCCCCCCTCCCCCCCCACTTTCCCCAACTGAACACGGCCACTAGGCCTGTAAGAGTGCGTGCAGTTGGATGCGATTAACACTATACATTGTTCTAGCAAAAGCTCACTCAAATTTGGTTTTTTGCTTTGTTTTGTTTTCGCCCGAAGAATCTATTCTCAATTATTTTGTTGTTTGCAAATAGCCTACCGAAATGACCCGCTAAGTTTAGCGACAAGCAAATTGCAGTATTGCGCTGGTGCAGCAACTGGCCGATTTTCAACGCTTTCGGTTTGGAAGTTGAACTTAATTTCATAAGTGAGCTTTGCTGTGAAAATACGCGAGGAATTATTCGCACAAGTGCTTGAGGCATTATGCGAGTTTATTCTTGCGACAACAATTATGTGGAAGCTCCAGGCGCATGCGTTCGAAGGTGAGCCGACGATGGCGGTTTCATCTCGGGCGCGCAAGGGAGGAAGGCGGGGAGGAAGCGCGCGTCTTCCATCGCGCTCGCGGCACCGGGGCGGGAGAGGCGGGTTGCGTTCTCGGCGGCCGTATGGTGCGGGCGAGCGTGAAAGCTGTCTGCGATGGGGACAGAGCGCGCATAGTGCTGACAGCTTCGTGTGCGTTGTGTCATCGCCGCGTAGTTCGCGTTGAAGCGAGAGGCAGCACGAAGGTCAATGCACTCGCTGTTGCTGCCGTACTTTCTCACGCCAGCGTTTTGATAGCGAGTGTCCGCGGTCATCGAGTGAGATGCGCTTATGTTTTCTTGCACGCGCGTGACACCATGCTTGTCAATTTAGTTAGTAAGCGAGTGTTTACAAGCTTATACGTTCGATAAATCTATTATTACTTCGTATAGCTGTCTAATAGTTTGCTATGTCAATCGATACTTCACCTTTAGGGCGAAAATCTGACTTTTTTTTGAAGAAGTGAGGTGTCCTGTATAAGTTGAACGGCCAAGAAAACGCACGCTCTCGGCAAAATCGAGTGCGAGGACACGCGACTGCAAGTTTCATGGAGACCCGGACTCGCCATTGGAGCGCTTTTTATGACACAAAGACGCCATATAACACGCAAATACTCGTATTAAAAAATAAAATACTAAGCATATAAACGAACTAAATTTAGAGCCTGATCTTACTTTTTTTTTCAATTGTGCATTCCGTTCAAATAGCCAATATATATATATATATATATATATATATATATATATATATATATATATATATATATATATATATATATACATATATATATATATATATATATATATATATATATATATATGCTTCGAAATAGTGTGTCATCTTTGATCATGTTGTCCGTTTATCATTAAATAGTAGTCTCAGGGGCTATGAGTGTGCATAGTTTTTCTCTCTGTCTGCGTCTATGGGGAACCAGCGCTGGATAGGCGGCGCATCGAAAAGAGTGCGTTGCACGCCGCCCTGGCGACGAGACGCGGCATATTCCAGCCTCCCGACCAGACGAGACACACGTGCGTGGCCGTATTATAGTTCGTATGTTTCCGTTTTCGCGCCGCTTCAAGTGGACAGTTTTCGTAAAGAAGCTAGCGCCATCAAGTGAAGAAATGACGAAAGAAGCTTTGCTTTATATATTTTTCACAGTGTGTCGCGGCGAGCATGTGTGTTTCTTTAACGGTTGCGCCTAGCTGCCTCGCAAATCTAGCAGCTACGGCTCCGGTCGCACTGCGCTATGGTTTCGGAAGTATTAGTTGGCCTGAAGACATTCCATATTTCTCTGGCTAGACATAAAAAATTCTAATGTTACTTCGCCACAGCAGTCAATGGAGAAGAAAGCTTTATCGCATCAGCTGACTCACGCAAGCAAAGGTTTGAGTGCTCCGTTGCTGGATCCGGTAACAACGCTGGCTACGTTTAGCATTAATTACATAAATTTAGCGGATGCATCTCAGCGCCGAGTCCTCATCCGCATGCGCATTTTTAAAAACACATAGGCAGCTTAGTCGCGCGTGCGCCGGCAGTGCGCGCACACAACTCGTATTACAAGGCAGCTTCCCTCCCACATAATTCTTGGCAATGAACGGATAATATTTACCTTTCGTATCTTTCGCTTGGTGCGGTGGCGTTGGAAGGGGCATGGGCGGTGGTATTACAAAGGAAATATGGTTGGTACATATGCCGGATGGTGCATGCTATTGCTCATTTTGTTTCCGACGAAATGCCGACTGCAGATTCTGCTGTTTGGTACTGTCTGCCACGGCTTACCGTCCTAACTATCGAATAAACCAAGCACACACGCGAAATTCGATTTAGAAACCAGCCCGACACCGCTTGACTGGGCGACAAGACGGGAACTTACTCCGCTCGCCTGACTGCTTGGATCCAACGCCGCCTCTATTCTTGTTCGTAGGGTTTAGATGGAAAGACGCAGAAGGATACATCCTCCCTATTCCCGACGTAGTTGTGGCACTTGTATATGCAACAGTATCGTCGGCGTCCTTTTGTTTTCCTTCGACTTTCAGGGCACGCAACGCTCTACCAGTAGCAATTTTCGTCCGCGGGAGCGCCTGCATTGTGCACGTTCTGACCGCCAGGGCGGCGCTGCAGGCATCGCGAAAACTCCAGCGCTGGTTCCCCATAGATGGCCTTCTCGTGACGTCACGAACATAATAATCAGACCCCATTCGCACATTCCACTGCGTTGCAGGCAACAAGCTAGAAACATGCGCATTGAATGAATGCTAGTACACCATCATTGCGGCCACGAAGCCGTCAGTGCAAACCATCTAGAACTACGACTATGGTTTACACAAAGGCATTGGAGTTTATTTCTTCAACTCCCATAAGTCTGACGTCCATTATATTTCAGTTCGATGACAGTTACGCGAGAATTGCTGTCGACCGACGTCGCCAGGACGACCTTGGAGGAGTTGTGGAAGAAGAAGATCTACCACTACGCCTTTCTCACGTTGCCGTTCTTCCATCTGACGAAGAAATCGTACAGAAAGGTGTTTTACTATCTGAAGGTAAGAACGTATCTAGTTTCTCGTATTCGCTCATTACCTCCCAAGGTGCATATACGCGGTAATGATTTTAGAGTTATATGCATTTCAGTTTATCGAAATATTAAAAAGTGCGCCACAGTCGTCGAATTTGCGGTGTTTAATGTAACGTGTGAGTGACGTTTCATGCAAGCTATACGGTAGCATATAGAGTGAACTCTCACTTGAGTGAACTTCAAAGGACCGAAGGAAATAGTTCACTTAACTGAAAGTTCACTAAACTGAATATTCACTAGACCAACATAAGACATGGCATACAGAGTCAAAAGTTTGAAAGTGCAATTCATGGAGCAAAAGACATGGCATCAATATTGTTAGAAATGTGTGAAATGGAATTTCTACATATCAATGAAAAACACACCACGTGGGTCGTTTGTGTGCCCACGCGGAACCGACGAAACTGGAAAGAAAGAGACGATGACCATGCCACGACTAGCCGGTCGGAAAAAAACACACACCACGTGGTTTGTGGTGTAACAGATCGCCGCTTTGCTCTGGCGGCGTTGTAAGCGCCAGCGATGTTACTTTGTTCATGGCCTCCGAGATTACATGCTTGCTCGTTTTGTGAGGGCGGTCTCGGAGGCCATGCCTCGTTGCCGTTTGTTTTCCGCGCCGCCGCTTTACCCCAGGGGTGCTGTAGCGCCAGCGACGTTACATTGCCGCTGGAGCGGCGGTTTGATGAGGGCGGGCATCGGTTGCGCCTGCAGTGCGGTGCAGTGCAAGCCTTGGTCCTCTGAGCGAGTTCGTTAAATTGAAATATTGACTGTTCCGAAATTCGTTTAAGTGAAACATTTTTGCATAGAATCTATAAGAAAACTGCCGAGGATTTTTTAAAAGTTCGTTATTCTGAAATATTCTATAAACCGACGTTCGTACAACTGAGGGTTTACTGTATGTGTACTTGCGGATGACGGACGGATGAATGGATATGGATCCTTGAAACAGAATGGTAGCTGATGCCTCCAAGATGGTTATCTTTTCTTCTGTGCTTATTATCGGCTCTTACTACTCGCAGTTTGTGCTGACAAACCGTCAAACATGATAGGAATCTAACGCTCTATGTGAACTTACGTCTTTTCATTCTGTATGTTTCTGGCCATTGAGGAACGTAGCCAGAAATTTGTTTCAGAGAGGGCAGCCTCTTGGCCAAACCCACCTAGAACAAGTGGATTGTTCGCCAAAGCCGCTTAGAACACCTAGAAAAAATTCTAGGAGGCGCTGTCTTGGCCCGGGACGGGGAGGGCGCGGGGCCTGGTCAGGCCGCATACCAGCGCAAAAATTCCCAAGAGGACCGGTGCACGTGTCCGGCTCTTCAGCGAACCCCTTTCACGCCGACATGGGTCGCTGCAGGTGCGCGACTGGGTAGATACCGCTGTTTAATGGAACTCTTTGATGCCAACTTGGAGTTCTTGGTATGTACCATTCGGTCTGTGCTGGTCCTCGACGAACCTCTTTGGTGCCAACTTGAGTCACGTGCCATGAGGTGTGTGCAGCTCTTCAGTGAACGTCTCTTGACGCCAGCTTGGATAACTAGGTATGTGCCACTGGGAATGTGGCGTTCCTCCACGACGAAAATGATTGCTTGAATTTATCCAATGCTGAGCGGATCGAACCCACGTCATAAGGGTTCCTCAAGGACGGCAACCCGACGTTTTAGTGGCAACGCACGGCAATTTTTGCGCGAACATTGCGTAACAACGTGCTGCCACCGTCTGCCAGAATACACAGGAGCTGGGTTTTTTTACGGAACTCCTCGTCGAAGCATGGCCCCCGAGACTGGGTGGCGCGCAGTCGCGGCACCCTATCTCAGGGGCCGTGGTCGTAGGAACTACCGACGAAAGCTACTGAAGAGCAGTGCCTCCTTCTTCAGTGGAGGGGCGGCACTGTGTTCCGCTCAATGTTAAAGCCGCTCAGTGTTCATTAAGGAACTCAGTGTTGTGTGCGTCGATGTCCTCCTCGCCCGCCGCACGGAGCGAGAGAAGCGGCGCGCATTGAGGCATCCTATATATATATACTCGGTGTGGAGTCGTGAAGTGCTCAGAGACCTTTTCGGGAATACGGCGATTATGTAGTTACCTGGCTTCTCCCGTCATCTTGCTTTCTCAGGATGTGAGCAATATTCTTCACAAGGGACTGCCGCCACCGCGACCGTGTTTCTTCCTTATCGGCGAAACCTTCGCCTCCAGAGCTTGGTTGAACTACGCGTTTAATAACATCAGGTAAGCGCGCTCTCCCATCTGCATTTTGGCAGCGTTGGCAATTAGCCTCGTAGCGTTGCCGATATTTGTATTTAAGCTCACAACACGGTAACATTTATGAAGGGTGCTTTTTTTTCATATTGGAAGGAAACAACTTAAACGATATTAGTTCAGCATCATGAAAGCGCTAAATTGGGCCGGTGTGTGCATACTTGGGTGATTGTGTAGCCTGCTGTACGCATTCTTTTTAAATGCTTCTTTTATTATTATTAAATGTAGAAAAACGGGAAGACCGATACCGCCGGTCACCGGCTGTGTGTTCTCGAAGTTTACCGCTAATATGCAATAGTGGGGAAGTGATATAGCGGCAACGGCCGGCAGGACGGTAATGCTATGCTAAAGCAAAGTTTCAGGAAGTACATTCAAAGAAAACTTTTCAAAAATGTCTGGTAAAGTATATAATAAAAAAGTGCCTATATTACATGTTTCCTCGTTGAACGGAATTTTCTGCTTACGTATTTGCAAGCTTATACCCATGAATTTTGTTTTACGGACGCTCTATAATCTGCCTCAACAGAATAAAATGACTCTCAATTCGTGCAGCATTTGCCGCTATTGTAAGGGGGACGTTCCGAAAGTAAGTTTCGTCATTTATTCTCACACGGGAACTTTATTGCCAAAAAGAAAAAAAGAATACACCATGGCATCATGAACTATACACCTTGCACTGTTTTCCCCCGTAGTCGCCGCCGACATTGAGACATTTGTCGCTGCGTGTAATCAGTTTGAAGAAACCACTCTGGTGGCACTCGGTGCCCTACGATACAAGGAAATGTCGCACAGCGTGCTCCACCTCAGCATTGTTTTGGAAGTGACGTCCCAAGAGTCCGATATCACCCGCCGTGGTTGCTCAGTGGCTATGGTGTTGGGCTGCTGAGCACGAGGTCGCGGGATCGAATCCCGGCCACGGCGGCCGCATTTCGATGGGGGCGAAATGCGAAAACACCCGTGTACTTAGATTTAGGTGCACGTTAAAGAACCCCAGGTGGTCGAAATTTCCGGAGCCCTCCACTACGGCGTGCCTCATAATCAGAAAGTGGTTTTGGCACGTAAAACCCCACGATTATTATTATTATTAAGAGTCCGATGGCGCAAGAGCGGGGCTGTAGGTCGGGTGATCCAATCTCTCCCATCCGAAGCGGATAACTCGAATAACTTCGGGCACCGCCGGTCTGCTCTCTCTACCTATAGGCGTTCTGCGCGTGCGTCGTTCCTGCTCCGCTGACGCTCCTTCCGTAGTTGAACCAGCGACGGGCGTGGATTCTTATGGCGATTGTTTGTTTCACTTGGTGTACCATGTTCTCTTTAAAAAAAAAATGACGAAACTTAATTTCAGAACGTTCCTCGTACGTTGAACACTAGCGGAAAATGTTCAACGTTGTGATCTATAAGCTGCACAGAAGGAACAGCGTGATGAAGCCGCGCATGTATGCACATGTGGGGCGTGCACATCTGCAGCTGCCGTGGAATGCCAGGCATATTACAGGCCATTTATCTGTAACCCTCATCGCACGTGTGTCTATTCTATTTTAAACAAATGAGGCGCAAAACGCCGGTTATTTGTCTGTCAACAAAGTGAAATCTGCGAAGCGATTCGCCGTGCAGGCTGGTTATTTGCATATATGTAAAAAAAATATGTACGATATATTTTTTTCTTTTCTGCTTTTTACAGGCGTTTCTTAGAGTGTAGCGCGTTTTAGCACTGCGTGTTACGTTGCCGAGATGTGTTAGGCCCACTACGCATACGCTGCCTCGTCGCAGAGCCGTGCCACAGACAAACCACGTGATCAAGGTTTCAGCACACTGACATCGCGTACCGTGCTTGAGCAGATGATGCTGTGTAGAACTGGGCTCTGCATGGCCAATCGCGTCACCAAGCTTGAGCGCTCGGCTAGTTGGTGCTACATTAATTACCAAGGTTTCCCAATGCAACTGTCGCGGACGAACGAGAATGTGTGTGAGTGCCCATTCTGTTCAGTCCGCGTCTGTGACAGTGGGAAAGTTTGGCCAACGCATGACCAGCGCTGAACGCTGTGGCGCCATCTAATATATAGAAATCAAAGCACCTTCGCCGCTCGGTGGCGTTTCTTCTCACGCATAATATCACAGCAAACAGATGATGGCGACAATAACGGTAAAACATCGCTTATGCCCGCTTTGCCGTCAGCGCGTGACAAGCTATACTAACCGAAGGTTGGTTTTATCATTTATTTGTTGCTGTCGCGACGGAGCGGAAGCTATACGTGTGCGAATCACGGTCGGAGTGGGCGGCCTATAGACACAGCCATGTTGTTACATTATTTTTACAGCGATGCTGTTAATGGCTAGTTTCCCCAGGATCGTGTCCGTGTGTCGACAAAAAACTCGAGCTTTCTCTTTCGGCGTCGGCGTCAGACGCCGCCTGCGTTCGTGCTGTCTAGTACGCGCCGTGATTGACGCGGCCCTGCTAGAATAAAACGTCATTACGTGGGCCGATCCCGAAGATAGTACAATGCCGAGCCGACCCGCGGCGGAGGTGAAGCAGGCGTTAAGCACTCCCCATACGTGGGCCGATCCCGAAGATAGTGCAATGCTGAAGTGACTAGCGCAAGAGTGGACACGGAATACTAAAACGTCGACTAGGTCAAGCTTGCTCTTGTCGCCTTTTTAGTGTCCCTCGTCCACTCTTGCGCTAGTCACTTCAGCATGGAATACCAACTAGCCCGGTCTCACGCCCTGCGATAGTGCAATGCCGGGCCGACGCGCGGCGGAGGTGCAGTTGGCCATTAGGGGGCCCACATACACAGCTACGCTGGCCATGCTTCTTCACAGAGTGGATGGGCACTGAGTTTTTTAATGCGATGGCATTCGCATATCAAAAGTGGCCTTCGGCGTTGAGCCCACGTTTTTGCCGGTGGCCTGTCCCGAAGACAGGGTCGAAAGTGTGGGTGGGCCGATCAGTCATTCAAACGACCATGAAATCAGTCAGTCAATCAATGATTCAATGCAACTTCATTTCAACAACACAAAAGAAGATATGCAGAAATATTTAGGCCGATGGTCTAGTTTGGCTAGTTGCCGGTTTAATACATCAAACAAAAACAAAAAAACGCGAAGGTCAGCTGAGAAAGAATAATATACTTTAATATAAAATTACCAAAAACTCAAACCATATTTTTCACATGCGATATGTTCGCTAGTCTTGCATTTATAGAACTAAATACTTGCATGTTAGTCATAAACTGTGTGTGCAGCTTTTATCTCCAGGGATATCATCTACCAATTTGAGCTCTATTAAATTCTATAATATTTTATCTACCAATTTGAGCTCTATTAAATTCTATAATATTTCATCATAAACATTACGATAGTTGGTTAAGTTAAAATTCACGTTCGAGGCATGTGGTGTATTACGTGTACGCTTAAAAACAACAACAGGAAAATGGGAGTTCCGATTAGTTATGCTGCTGACTGAAACGGCAAAGTGTAGTCGCGTAAACGGCGTAGGAACGAATGAACGTGTTCTGATCGAAGAATGTAATCTATAGGTTGACGGTGGCTTATAACTCCCAATATTCGCCATCGCGATATACCAATGAAATATGCACTCATAAGGGTGTTTTTATGTAACAACATCATGTACAGACAAACACTTGTCCCTGGGCCTATCATCAAGTTGGACATATTGTTAGGAAAGGCTCCATGCAACAGCAAGTAGCTCTTATAAGAACGAAACGCTTCGTGAATTCGACCCCTGCTTTGTAGAAACAAGTATTATGGGGATATATCTAGGGTGCTTTGACGCTGCTCGTGTTTCTTCTAAGAACTGTAGGGCTTGGGCCTTCATTTATCGAGAAAACAAAGACAAACAAATATGGCAGGTCAATGAATTTCATGTCAGTACGTTTTTAGGCGCAACAAAGAAAAAGCAGTCGTTGTGCTGTTCTGTTTCGACTGTAGGAGATGCTGTAGACTCGTATACATCAACAGTAGGTGACGTCTTGACGCGCAGATTAGAAATAGCCAAAGAAAATATTTACGATAACTCTAAGGGAAGCTCATTGTTGTTCGAAGCCAGGACAGGTGTACTGAGGACTAAAACGTACCGAGCCAGATACCAGGAGATAGATTTGGTGTGCGAGGCGTGTAGAGAGGAGGAGGAAACGGCGGAACACCTGATACTTGCTTGTAAACAACTTCACCCTGCAGTTGAATCTAACGGGGAACTATTCAAAGCCTTGGGTTTTAAAGACAGTGAAAGTAGAATAGACTTTGAACAGGTAGAAATAACTAAACGGAGGCTATCTGATTGGTGGACAATATCAACGCAAAAGTAAAGGAGTAAATACATAGGTATGCATGCATATAGAACCATTAAAGGCTAGGTGGCGCGCGCCGCCGCCGCCCGATTCAAAGGGTTGAGCCACAATCATCCATCCATCCATCCATCCATCCATCCTATCATGACGTGTCTCTCTGTAGGGAAAGGATGCACGTGCACGGCGCGGTCGTGTACGGTCACGTGACGTTCGATGACCGCGGCCGAGGTCAAGTCGTACCACCAAGCTTCTGGAACTCGACGCTTATAACAAACAAGCAAACATACCAATATAATTTGGTAAGCCTGAAGCCTAAATATCCTAAGACTGAAACCGCATCGAACGTGCTTCTGTCGTGTTTTGTGCATTTAGATTATATGCGAAATGCGTGAAATATGCGAAAAACAGCGTTTTGCCTAACATTTGTATGCAGCATAAGCTTTGGAATGTGAACATTATATGAAAAAGAAAACGTTCCTGAAACAACTGTGGGAGTTCGTTTTGATGTTCTATACGGCATAAGAAAACTATGCTAACGCTGCATGTTATGTACAAATAGAAACTGCTGCAAAATTCTATGCGAAGCGTTTTAATGTGGACTTCTTCCAGCTGGTAATTCATAAAGACAGCGCAGTAAAGTTAGCTTTTTTTTTTCTGCAACGCATTATTCGCGCTGCTAGAAATGAAAAATTCCAAGGTGATAACTGAGTAAGTTGATATTTAAATACGCCTCGCGAGCTCTTTAATCCAGTAGTTTATGGAACACATGACGTAATTGAAGACAGTGTTCAATGTATGTCCGTTAACTGTAAAGGAATCTTCAGACTATAACATTAATTTCGAGCTAATCGTACCCAAATTCTGACGCGAAATAAATTTGGTGTTCCACGTGGCTCGGTCCCGCAGTTTGGAAGGAAAACTCCCTGGCAATGTAAACGAAACGACGATGCACTTTGCACAAGTCTGCTGATGGATATCTCAAAGCTGGCCTCGGAATACATGTTAAGCGGACATACCGTGGACATCGACTACAGCTTCGATTTCCCAATAGCGAGATGATTCCACGGGTAATTTACCTAAGAGTCGGTAATTCAATAAAACGGGCGAGCATTTAACTATTGCGAAATTCCTTAAACTGTAATCGAGAAAAAGAAAGAAAAACTGGCTCGAAGAGAATTATTCAGCAAAAGGAAAGAAAGAAAAGCTAGTGAAAGCTCGCCTGGAAAAATATATTTGCCAAAAAGAAAGGAAGAAAGAACAAGAACAAAACTTACATAGAATTTTCGATAACTAGAAACCGGAAACGCCCAACCGCATTTATACACAGTCGGTAATCCATACCGCAGCGTCCGGCATATGTTCTGTCACATTGTGTGTTTTCAAGGATTCGGCGCACTGGGCTCTGGGAAAGCTTCCGCAACAAAAGCTCGGCTACACGCGGTTCTTCCTCTCGGTGACAACCGGCGCCCGCTACTACGCGCCCGTCAAGGACGCCAAGTATGAGATCCTGGCCGCCACCGACTACTCCAAGGACGAGCCACCTTACATCGACATTGGCCAGGTACGCGTTGCCGCTGCAGCGCATCTGTACGAGCTCATAAATGCGTCTGCGCTTTCCGTCCCCTCCGTCCGTCCTTTCTCTCAAACGTATGTGTCCTACACACATGCCTTCGAAGTTGGGAGACACTCTACGACAAGCTCCCCGCATGCAAAATGATGCCACCTATGACACATTCTACTGGTCGCTTTTGAAGGCGCTTTCGCAGGACGGTTTGCATTCGGCCGAACAAAATGGCGGTCAGAAAGCACAGGGCCGGATTAAGAAAAATGGGGGCCCTGGGCTTATGCGCATGCAGGCCCCTTTCCCTATACTGTCAGGCCCCCTTTTCCCTGTCGCCTGTCACGCTACTGGAAATGTGCCGTGTTTCATTTTAATTCCACCAAATTAAAAAGAACGAAGTGTGACCAACGGGATTATTATTATTGTTATTGTTATAAGGAAAACAACAAAGCTTGCTTGAAACGCGTGCTGTTGTAAACACCAACACATATGTTCACTTTGTGATTAATCTGTATTCTGTTTTCAGCAAAAGCCAGGCTTTAAAGAAAAGTTTAGGGCACTCAAGACGAACAAGAACGTAGAAAAGACAACACAGCTCAGACGTCCATTCTTCTGAACCTAGGCTTTGTTTGCATCACTAAGTTTAATCCCATGAGGAGACGCATGGTTGTATCCAAAACATTCTTTATTAAAATTCAAGCATCAGACTGCAGTAATCGTTATAGACATTACTCTGTAAATATGTAATAGGTATATACAATACTTAAGGCAATACAAACACCATAAAAATGCACTAGAATGCAGATGAAAATTGCCAACTGTAATTACAACACATTATTTGAAAATATTTTCGTTAAAGGTAAGACAAGCAAGGACGACACCAAATAAACGTGGCACTATCAAAAACAACAAAAGTACAGTTCTTTATAAGCACGCTAAATATCACAAGAAGAACAAACAAGAGAGGAACGACGAAGATTTGCATATCTTGAATTACACTGCTCAGCGTTTCATTGGCAACGCGGAGGCTGGGAGGCGACACAATGAACTTATTGGAACTATTCATGTATAGCGCAAACAGTCCTAATTTAAAATGGCATCTTTCGCGACTTCGCTTTAGAGAAATCAGATATAGTCTGTTCGAAGGATAGATCGCGGAGGAAGTCACTTTCAATGGACATGATAGCAAGCGAGTTCACCTTGTCAAGAAGGCTCGAACGAAGGCGATATTTTTATCAGCGACAGCTTGGAAAACGATCGTTCGGTCTCACAGTTGCCACGGGTGTGCTTAAGTAGATTCGCAAAGCATTAGAAAGGTTCGGAAACACATCAATAAGCTTTCTTTCGCGCAGCAACTTCATTATTCCCAGAGGACTCGTGTCCTGGAACACAGAGTTGTGCAGAAAGTTCGCAAACTGAACGATTTCAGCGGGAAATGCTCGCTCCAAATAATTTTTGTAGGTTTTCACCAATTTAGCCTGCTGTGCCAGAGAGGCTTCGTTCCCAACTTCTGTCAGCCATTTTAAGAATCCGAACCTTTTGCAGAGTTCAGTGTAGGCAGCCTTTCGCACTCGCAAAGCAGAGCCTAGACTGTCAAGTACAACATTGTAGGTCTCTACGATAAACTCTACGAAAAGGCGGGGGGCTCCGTCTGCTCGTTCTGGTTTTCTCGTTTCACACATGTCGCTCGAAGTTCCGTTGCCCATGGTTGCATATACTAAGCAGGTTAGAATAAATGGGCCCCCTTCTCCTACTGTCTGCGGTGAGGCCCTGGGCTGCAGCCGCCTTATCCCCCCCCCCCCCCACCCTTTATCCAGCGCTGAAAACACATTCGCCTACAGTTCATTCATAGCGCCGCTCAGTTCGCAGCAGCCAGAGGCGCTCTCACTTTCGACCCGGGAGCGCGATCGAAATCCGACAGAATCCCGATCACGTAGCTACTGCGACAGCTCTGGTATTAGAAGCCGAGCGGTCGGCTGGGGCAGGCAGGCTTCCTCCAGCTCCAATGTGGCGAAGGCTCCGCATCACATGCAAACCGAGTTGGCGAACGGTAGGAAACGGTCGAGTGCACCTTTAGTAAGCAGGAAGTTTCGGGAACACTTGTAAATATCTCGTAAATATCGTGGTGTCACGACACGAAGCAGGATTTGCTGATGTCGTGTAGCGTCAATGCTAAATGTGACGCTGGGGCTCATAAAAAATAATAAACAAGAGTGCTGCGTGCGTTTCTCCTGGCTGTGCTCGGATGGGGCAGCCACAGCGTTTGCACTGGTGCGAGCCGACGTATCGTGACGTCACGTCGCACCCACCACGAAGACAAATGTCGCCGGCATATACATGATGTGAAGACACACCGACACTCCAGAACATCACATACGAATGCTCGGTAAGACGGCATCCGGCAGAGGCCGTCTTACCGCTAATCACGGACCCATTCGCTAACTGGCCGTGGGAGGCGCGACTCACCGAACTGGACTTGGGAAGCCAGCTGGCGACCCTCGACCAGGGCAGGCGAGCCGCAGAAGCCAGTGGGGCCCTGAAATAGGGGCTCCACCCATATACACCACTCAGATTTATGAGTCAATAAAGTTGTTCTCCTCCTCCTCCACATGGGTACGGAAACCCAAAATGGCTCGCAGAAAGAAGTGTTATATAAATTATTCGGTGCGCTCTGACGCTTGTCAGTATTTTTGCTGTGGTTTGGAAGGCTTAGACCTAAATCTAACGCTACAAAATGACAGGTCGCAAGTGTCATGTCAACTCCACGTACACTTGCCGGCGCGAAGCATCCTTTTAAACGTTTTTTTAAGACAAAAGTCCAAGTCACCGTATATGTCATGTATTCGCGAGTCCACAACGGGATGCCCCGCAGGGGCGTCTGCGTGAGCAGGCGTTTGGTGTGTTGCGACACCACGTACCCGAGCACACGAGGGTTGGACCCTCCCGCGTGTAACCGTGCGTGCATTAGCCGTGTCCGGGGAAAAGGGGATTCCAGGGGTTGAGCCAATGTAGGGTGTTTGGATGTTTACGGCCCCTCGGCGGCGTCAAGACACCTCTTTGGCCTCAGCTTCACGTGGACGGCAACCCCGGACTAACCCACCCAGAGAAAATCGGTAGTTGCCTTTTCCTGTCTCTCTCTCTCAAATCTTCGCCTTTCCCTCTCACTTGCAATATTTCCTCTCTTCTCTGCACTTCTCACTTCCGAATTTTCGGGCGGCAAGGGTTAAGCCTGTGTGGCTAACCAGTTTTGGTTATGCTGTATTTAATTATAGCAGTGGCGTGCAGCTAGCGTTTGCAGGACATGTCCTTTCCACGTCCTGCAGCCTCCCCTTGTTGGGCTCCATGGCGGGTGGCTGGCATGCCAAACAATTTACCTTTGCATATGGAAAGTTAATTAACCTTACTTTCTGATCGCCCTCAGAAACGAGGGCGCAACGAAAAAGTTTCCAAGCTTTTAGGCCGAAATATTGACAATTTTCCACGATTTCATCGAATACATTTAGAGAAAAAACGAAAGGCAGCCAGAATTATCTCACCTTTTCTGCTTGAAAAAACACTGACCGAAGCGTTTGGTTTAGGTTATAGTCTCCAAGTTGTTAAGCGGTCCTTCTAGAACTCCGCAAAAAGAAACAACACGGAAAACTGTCTAATCCACAGTCATTCGGGTGTCTCCCAGTGACAGTCACACCGCATCGCACTATGAACATTACCCGCGGAGTCGTTTCCGATGCTGACGTCATGGAGCTGACTGAAGCTGAACTACTGGAAGGCTAGAGTGACGAAAATGTGATCAATGACAAGAAAGTTAAGATGAGGTGCGATGGCAAGAATATCGAATTGTAACTTTCGTATCAAGTATGCTATACCTGAGATCATTGAGATTGTGTACATAAAGATCCAGATCAGACCGTACATCCCCAATTCTCTCGGATGCTTTAATTGCCAGAGCTAGATTTGGCCACAGTTCACAGAACTACTGAGGCCGCCAGACTTGCGCTAGATGTAATGTCCAAGAACACCGACCTGACAATTGCGAGAACAATCCACACTGTGTGAACTGTGATGGGGAACACGCCGCACACTCGCGATCCCGCCCATTCTGGAAAAGGGAAAAAAATAGTAACTATCAAAGTCAAGGAAAACATATCGTTCAAAGAGGCACACAGGCGGGTAGCATACCTGCCAAACAACAGCTTTGCCGAAGTGGTGCGTCAGGGGGCAGAACCACAACGGCCTCCCGCGGCTGTGCGACCCACACACAGTGTGGCGTCAGTAACGCCATCCGCACCCCCAGTGGCGGCTGCAGCTAGCGCCGCGCTGCTGTCTCAGAAGAAGGGGCCATTGACCTCCGGGCTGGTTGTCTCAAGGATCTCGTGCCCTGAGACGAGGCCTTCTCGTCAAACACGCTCCTCGCAAGAGCGCGTGTCCAGAGCCTCCGAAGAGGTAATGGACACAGCGCACATCCGGACGGCGCCCTTAGCGCCAAAGGAGCGGCGCGGATCTCCCGACTGCTCCAAAAGAGACAAACCTCGCATCACAGCGCACGGAAAGGACTCTGGAGCTAACTCCTCTTTCTTAAACACGGAGCACAAAAACCACATTAAACATGGATACACAAATATTAAACTGGAATGTCAGAGGACACCTCCACACCTCCACAACCTCGATGACGTTAAATGAATCCTGCACAGGTTCAATCCAAAGGTTCTGTGTGTTCAAGAGATGCACCTACACAAACAGTCTTTCTCCGGCAATACCTCATTTCTCGGAAAGACCGAGACTGTCTCGAATCTGTAGCTTGCCAGCATGTGGCACTCCAGACGGCGCTTGAGGCAGTGTCAGTTCGGGCAATACCGTTTAATAAGTTGGTCACTGTATGTTCTATATACATACTCCTAAAAACTATCATCTCGGTAAAACTGATTTTTATAATCTCGTTGATCAGATTCAGGAACTCTTCATACGTGTGGGTGATTTCAACGTTCACAACACGTTGTGGGGAAACTCGCGATGTGACCCGAGATGTCGACTTATAGAGAACTTTTTCCTGAACTCTGGTGCGTGCCTCTTCAATAAGAAGAAACAAACGTATTAAAATTGTTATCATAATTCATATTCCTCAATAGACCTGTCGACTGGCTCTGCCTCTGTATTCCCTGATTTATAGAATGGCATGGAATCATAAATCCATTTGGAAGTGACCGCTTCCCAGTTACACTAAATCTGGCAACACGACATGACTCCCGTCCGCATGCCCCTTGCTGGGAACTAGCCGAAGCTAATTAGAAATTATTTAAGGAATCCACGTACATATCACGAGACTTTATAAGTAATTTTAGTATAGATCATGCCGTATCATATTTTACCGCTTTTATCATTGACGCTGCAGAAAAGTTCAACCCTCAAAGTCCACAATTTAGACGAGTTCCTTGGTGGAACGTTGACTGCAGACAAGCACGATATTCGTAGCACATCCTCTCACGAGAGGCTGATGCTGCGATAGTAGCGACCTGTATGGCAAATGTCTCCGCGCCCTTGTGGTTAAGGGCCTTGGTGAGGCAGTTGCGCTACCTATAGCATCATATTTTATGACATCACCTCTTCGTAGTACATCGCTTCTGCATAGCATATGTCATGTATTATTGTCTAGCGTTTACAAATATACTTACCCACTTTCAGGCGAATATTTTTAGGCCTCTACACAGCCGTATTTCATCCATGTCTCGATTATCATTATTGATTTACCAAAGGCAGTCTATTATCATGGCCTTGGCGCTATTTGGTCACTTCTGGCCGCCCTTGCGCCAATAAACTCCTATCGTCATCACAACGTGAAGTTGATTCCTCCTTGTTTGGTGTTGTCTTTTCTGGTAATCAGGTCTGCAAGAACAAAGACTGGTCGGCGGGCTTTCGCGAGGAGAGCCCCACTGGCGCCTATTACGCCAACACGAAGATCCACAGGATGGTCACTTACGACAACGAGAAGTCGTTTCGGGCGAAGGTCAGACGCCGTGATTACGCGCAAGTCTGCTATGAGAAATGTTAGCCAGTTGTCTGCTAAACACAAATACGTTGCATTGCATGGTACCTACACGGGTAGTTTTCATGTGATGTCATGGACGCAGCATCTCGCCGTGCTAGTGGTGATAGCACCCAAACATGGCGGCTTACCCACCGCGGTGGCTTAGCCGCTATGGTGTGCATCTGCAAAGCACGGGGTCATGGGATCAAATACCGGCCACGGCGGCCGCATTTCGATAGGGGCGAAATGCAAGAACGCCTGTGTACCGTGCACGTTAAAGAACTCCGGGTGGCCGAAATTAACCCGTAGTCCCCCACTACGACGTGCCTTATAATCAAATCATAGTTTGCGCACGTAAAACCCCAGAATTCAATTCAACTCAAACATGGCGGCCACAATGACGTCACAACACCATATTATCTCGCGTACGTTGTTTTGCTATTTGACGGTCGCGCCTGACCTGCTGTCACGTTTCTTGTTTACGCAATTAGTGCTCCAAGATGGCGGCCACGATGACCTCTATGCAAACTCCTTATATACTGCTCTCATCTTTACTATTCAGCGCGGCATATCAGTGTAGTGTTGGGTCGAGTTAGTTACACGCCCTTGCTTGAAAACAGCGCGAAATTAATAAACGGTGTGTTATTGCGGACACCGTCAAATACTGCCGCATTGCCAAGTTCGCCATATTGGCTGTGTTCTAATATCGCCGTAGACTGCAAAGTAGACGGCTGAGCGGATAGCGGCCATATTAATCTGTTCCACTTCTCATGGGGACGTCAAAGTAGACAGCTTCACGAAGACAGCATCGAAGTAATGAACGATGCAGGCTACTTTCCTGTCCAACCAAGATGGCAGAGCAAGGCGCTTGGAAACTCGGCGGGAAGGTTGTCTGCGAACAAGAAAATGTAGACACGCTTTTCTATACTATTAATGTAAGTCACGTCGTGTTTTCCCATTGGTTCGCAGACGCAAAGATTTGAAATACAGAAATAATGTGCGCTTTTCTCAGCATTTCTTTGCCACCGCGAGGTGGCGTCACGTCGCAGAAGCGTCTTCCAGACGGCTCGAAACGCGTTCCATTACTTGGCATAGAAGCTGTCTCGGCCGTCTCCTTAGCTGTCTACGTAGACTGTCTTGGATGCTGGCCAGAATTGAAACACACCTATTGTAATCTGATTTGTTCACAGCTAGGGTGGCTGCGCCCTCCGTGATTGGCTCAAAGCGTCAATAAGGCGGAATCGGACAGTGCAACATTTGCGTTGTTTTCAGCTGTGGAACAGATATATTGTTAAGTTGTAGTGACAGTGAAGAAAATAATCTGCCAAATGTGTGAATTCAGAATCTAACTCCTCACTGGGCGAAATTACGTACAGAAATACTCGCTGCATACACTCGAGTCAGAACGATAGCGGCAAGCACAGCCGTCAACAGTCGTATTTAAACTCATGGGCAGTGCTGTGACGGGTCAGGTCCCTCGGCTATTTGCACACGTATCACTGCATTTCAGTGTATATAGTGTCTCGCGTGCGGGAGAAATCTTACGACACTATTCGCGTCGCTCGCGAGATCTGATTGGACAAGACTATGTATCGGAATATCACAAGTATATAAAGGGAAAATCAGAGATGAAACAGAAAAACAGATCAGACCTGCTGATGCAAACGTCCGCACTTCACTTTAAAACGTTTGCAGACAGACATAAGTTACTGAGCATTCTTGAAACAATGCCCTTCGTCCTGTGCAAGTGCTAGTCTTGTCCAGTTTTAGAGCGCAGCTCTTAGCCGTCTGTTCCTGCGGCGAGCGTGGGCGTCGTTCCTCGGCGTCCTCGTAACCAAGTGAACGAGCACAGCAAAGAATGAAAGAGCGAACGCAGAGCGCGCATGAAAGACGGTGATAGCGAAAAGAGCGCGAGGAGGAAAACGGAGGAGGATGGTAAGGCAAAAGCGAGAGAAGCGCAGTGCCGCGCAAAGCGGGCTTCGCGGCGACGACGGCTACGAGATGGCGCCAGAGTAGCGCGCGTCGTCTGTTCACCGGTGACGCCACCCGATACCGTATGTGGAAACAAAGCGTTGCGTGAGCGTGGGTCTGTCAGCTGCGGCTGCTGTGAATCGCACTTGCACGTCACCCACGCGCTGCCTCGCGATTTCTCCATTAGCGAGACAGTCGCGCCACACTTCGCTCTGTTTGCAACGTGCCGCACGAGACAGATTGTCCGCGCCAGCGAATATATCGCGAAGACACGTATACAGCTGCGCTCAAATTTCGCACTAGGGAGTATCGCAATCGTCGGTGAATCTTCTATATGCGTGTCATTTTCCATGGAATCAGTAGACGAGAGTCAGCGTTATTCCGCGCTTTCTTGAATTCCTTAAAACCAAGCTTACCCAGCTCGTTTTGCTGTTCTCTCTGCAGTTATGCAAGGGCAAGAGGCTCATAACCGAGGTGAAGTACGGCTTCGCCATCTACGACGTCAACTTGGACGATCCGGGAAACGTGTGCGGAGACGGCGCCTACTCGCGCGTGCGCTACCTTAAGAAGTTGATGCACTTCTTCATCGAGAAGTTTAACAGTGCCAACGATTACGATGAGTGCATGCGGCAGTAAAGTCAGAGTAAATGAGTGTTGAATAATTGAGCGACTTCAGGTCACCATGACCGCGTATGAAACAATTTTCATCGCCGAGTTTCTGGCTGAGTCATCCATCGATTGACATAATCTTTGGTTACCGTGACCGCGTTTAGAATGATTTTCATCGCTGATTTTTATCGATTGATTGATTGATTGATTGATTGATTGATTGATTGATTGATTGATTCTTCAGTGGAGGTCTTCGCACCGAGTATAATGCGCGAGAATGTTCTTTTTTTTCCATTCAGCTCTATTCGCGAAGCAGCCAGCATAAACGGAAATTGCATCAACAATTTTAGTATAGTAAGCTTTAAGCCCTGGTTAGGAGAAGCAAATTTGCAGCATACAAGTAGACTGTAACGCATTCGGCAGATGTTTCAAGCTGTAAACAGCAGTTTGCTGATATTCTTGAAAAGCGTGTAATCGCTGCATTCTATAGTGCCAACCTACGCTCGTTCGGCAACTTTTCATGGACGCTAACGAAGACGCGAAAAAAAGCTAAGGGCGATGCAAGACGGTGAAGGCAAAAATTACAGGCGCAACATTGAAAGGCCGATGATCAATGGTGCGGCCTACTCTCTCTTTTCCATATATATATATATATATATATATATATATATATATATATATATATATATATATATATATATATATATATATATATATATATATATATATATATATATATATATATATATATATGACACGTGGTACTGTAAGATAGACCTTTGTTCTGCTGTTAAGCAGGTTGATGAAAAAGTTGGATATCGCAATTGAAGAGGGCACACACTCCCATAATACTCTACCGGCAAGCTCAACACGTTGCACGTTTAGTCATGAGCGTGCGTATAGTTGGTGTCATATTGAGCAAGAGTAGTGCGTTTTGGATCACGCAAGACCACTTACAGTTGTCTTTTATACCTTGTACACGTTTTTCATTCACCTGTGTGGTGTGCTTTCGCCTAATGCTCAAGTGGCGGCAACAGAAGCCACTGTTCTTGCAGAAACTGCGGACAACAGAAGACAAGATACATGTGCCCTATTAACGCCGTCGCATTTATTAACGCAGCAGCTCGCCGGGCAGAAGATTAAAATTTAAAAGAGCGGATGCTAGACGAGAGCGCGAGAGACGCGTGGATACGTAGTGTCTACACGACGCCTGAACGCAGTGACGCACGAACGCGTGCTCTCATCAGGCACGCCCTCCTGTTCACGCTCAAACTGCAGCGTGTGCTGCACCACACGCGTTATGCCTCAGCAGCGTTCCCGATGTCGTCGTCACTCTTGCGCTTCCACACGGGGCACTGCGGCGCCGCATACTCGCGCCCGCACTTGAACGCTTCCCGGAACTCTTCCACGTCCATGAGGGCCAAGTTGACCCGAACCTTCGGCGGCAGGCTGAGACGATAGCGCATGCGCTTGTCGACCTGCGCCGCCTCGCTTCTGGGAACGCAGAAGCCGGCCGCGTAGTTGGCGAAGAACAGCCGCCACAGCGTACGGTTGGAGAAACGCCGTCCGCCGGGGCCGTAATGCGTCGTCCCGTGCGAGAAACGCCGGAAGGCCGTCATCAGGGGCTTGACCGCGGCGTTGTCCGCGAGGATCTCCGCTAGAAAGTAGCGCACGTTGCTCGAGGAGACGCGAACCTTGCGCACGCCGCGCTTGTACCGCTTCAGCAGGCAGTACCGGAGTTCGCCGAAACGGTCCCGCGTCCAGCTGGACCACTGCGGGTCGTCGAGCGAGCACGAGAAAAGCGCCCGCGTCACGTCGGCCGCAAGCAGCGGGAAGAGCGTGGATGGGTACCCGGCTCGCGTGACCAGCGCCGCAGAGGCCACGCCGCTCGATGTCAGGTACACGCCGAGCGTCGACTCTGGAGCGCGTGTCCAGGCGACTTCGAGGTCGCTAGAGCGCGGGCTGTGGCGCGCGTCGTAGCTGCCGTCGCCCGTGCTCGACGTCCAGTACCTGTGCAGGCTGCTGGCCAGCAGCTCTCCGTAGTAGCGGACTAAATTTTTCGGTCCGTACGTGACATTCGCGGCCGCGTAGTACTCGTCGAGTCGTTCTTCGCTCTCCCGGCCCGCGAGGTAGGCCACCTGCAGAGCTTTGAGCCGCGTGATGCTATCGGCAATGTCGACGCTCTGCGTCCAGACGGCGCCTTCGCGAAAGGTGTGCGCCAGCGATGAGACCATGTTCTTGGTCGTGACGGCCCACTGGCGATCCAGGTCGGGAGTCTTGGCGAGTATGTCCCGCAAGATCCACCGGATGCCGTGCGGGAAGAGTCGATTGACCAGGTGGAAACAACTCTGAGTCCTGGGATTCACGTGATGTTGGAAGCTTGGATAGCCCATGCGCACCAGGCCTAGCGGGATAGATTCCTGCGGCAGCAGCGGAGCCACTTGCCCGATGACGCGGAAGCCGAGGAAATTGAGAATAGTCCGCGGAGTGGGATTGCGCAGGATGGCCGAGAGGTTGCTGACGTATGCCTCGTTGAGCACCACAACCTCGTCCGAATGGCGTCGCTGCAGGTGCGAAAGGTAAGCGTCCACGTGGAAATTGGGAAGCTGCGGGAATGTCTTAATGGGGTACACGGCGTCTTTCCTCCACGGTGGCTTGGCGACAGGCTTCGACGCCTCCAGCAGTTGCGCTTCGAAGTGTATGACGTCATCGGCAAGTGCTCCGCTACGGGGCAGCGTCTTCCAGAGTGTCAAAGTCTGCCGGATGATTTCCTTGTAAGGAAGAGACTTGTCCGTCTTCTGCATCTTGTACTGCACGCACACGAAGTCCCTCGGTGCGTCCAGATGAAGGACGTAAAGACCACCGTCGGACAGCTTCTGCAAAAAGACGTAGACGATGGGAAAAACAGCCATCTGTCGGTCGATCAGCTTCAGGACCCTTTCGAGCTGGAAATACTGCTGCTGCGGTTCGACGTACGGCCACTCCTCAAGACCGACGTCTCTGAGTAGGCCTCGGATGCCGTCCCAACGGTCGACGCCTTTGGGCACCGTGTTCTCCAGACAGCCACTCAGCACAATGCTAGAGTGATCCAGGAAGTTATGCTCGCCGTGAATGACGTCTCTTGTGGCCGCAGGTGGCACCGAATGAGCGTGTTCCTGGAGGTACCTGGAATGTGTTTGTTCCGCAGTTAGGGCTGTGACATACTGGCTGCTAAACAATACGCAAACTGAAGGCGATAGCATTACATAATGAAGACTTTCGACGGGCCTTCAACGCATCTAGCTGTCAACGTATCTGGCCATTATCGTGGTGGTTTCTTGCCTGAATTCATCGTATCGTGGTCTAAGTTAAAACGATGTAACTGCCTTCTTCAGTTTGCCTTTCTTCTATTTCTCTCTTTCCGCAGCAGCCTAACGGCATACTGCCGTTTAGAACACGCAGCCACAATTGTGATACCTGACTGCGGCGGCACCACGTGCACCTGCCCACATGCATGAGTGACAGTACACCGATAGTCCGTTTAGCGTTAGATAACCCGAGGTGGAGTACATCGACGTACTTAGCTATCAACTAGTTGATCAACTTATCTATGAGGGCTCTTGATCCTAAGGAGTAGGCTTCGCGCTTTCTTTGATTGCACGCTAAGAGGCTTCACCCAAAGCAACAGCTCCTGTCATTAACCTGGTCGAGATGACCATATAAACGTAAAATGCTACAGGTGAAGCAGTGGAAGGTAATTGGTGTTTGTTGAAATCATGGTTTTGTTCCTATGTGGGTCGTACACCCCGTAAAGGAAGTGTGGCTCAAGGTAGAACGAGAAGCTTCTTTTACCTGCCTAAAAAATGTTCTTTTAGTGGATGAAAGCCTGATCATGAGTGCATGCATGCTCATTGAAACGGCTGTTATTCATCGCATAAGTCGCAAGTATGCTAAGTTAAGAAATTCTGTGGTTTTACGCGCCAAAGCCACGATGTGGTTATGAGGCACGCAATAGTGTGGTACTCCGAAATAATTCTGACCACGTGGGGGTCTTTAACGTGCACCCAACGCACGGCGCACGGGTGTTCTTGCATTTCGCCCCCCATTGAAATGTGGCTGCCGCGGCCGGGATTCGATCCAACGTTCTCGGGCTTCGCAGCGCAAAACCACACCCGTTAAGCCGTCATGGCGGTTATGTATGCTAAATTCTGCGGCACAATAGCAGCATCAGATTTCACCAGAAGTGGCGCACCTTGTGACCTCGTTGATCAGAAAGGCCCGTCCTGCTGCCCTGTAAGGAAGCTCATCGCTAGAACGTTCCCAGGAGGCCGAGCAGACGTAGGCGTAGAAGTCCTCGCACGGATCCGCCGTCACGTTGAGCATATCATTCACAAGTCGGCTCTCCCATCGACACGACTCGGTGTCGCAATCCACGGAGGTCGCGTCCCCGTCGGGTCCGTTGGCGTCACCGTAGCCTGCGAGGCTGAACGATCGTTTGCGAGTCGCGACCGTCTCCGGTAGCGCTGTCACGAGATCCGCGGCCACGTCCTTCCCCGCCTCTTCAGAGCCGCTTCGACCCTTCTTTCTTCCAGCGTCTCCCGAAGGACGCAGACTTCCGGTGCTATCAGCATCGCGATAACGGTCGATAGGCGGCCGGGCCAGCAGGACGTACGTAATGACCAGGAAGGCCACGATCAACACGGAGACGAAGGCGAAAACCATCATCGGCGTGTTTTTCTGCTCCGCTATGGAGCCCTTCCACATCAACGACGATTCCAGGTCTTCTGGGTTTTCTGTGTCCTCGCGTTCTTCGGAGCTATCCTCAGTCTTCTGGGAGGCTTCAGGTGACTCTTTTGCCTTGACCGGTGGAGTCTTTTTGTCCGCTTCCGGCGATTCTTTTGCCGTGACCGGTGAATTTTCTTTGGTTGCTGGTAGCGACGCCTCCATTTTCCTGTCCTTTCCCGTAAACATGGTACTAGACCGTGCGGGCAGTGAATCGCTGGACGAGCGGACAGCTCGGACGGCTGGGGCCTTCGCCGCTGGCTCTTTCGGCGCTGGCGCAGCGACGACAGGAGCTGCGGTGAACGTCTTTTCAGATGTTCCGGTGGCCTCTCGTTGACTCGCATCCGTCTCGGGGAGCTTTATGTTGTCAAGCTCGGGGAACCGTGGGCAGTTCGAGAACAAGATATGCTCCAGGGTTCGCCTTGGCATTTCCAGAGGTCGCGGCCGTAAGTAGGAATAGGGCTTCTCCGTTGTGCTGTCCATTGCCGACTTGACGCGGGCTTTGCTACCGACCTCACTGTCCAGTGAAATGTCTACGCGGGGGTCACAAGAGATCGACTTAGGGCTATAAAGGAAGATGCGATGCCTGGAAAGAATTCACAAACAGCCGTAGCACCTATATACCCCGCTGAAAGGGTTGGCTAGAACAAGATGGCGCTATAGGATGTCGAACCGCGGTGAACTCGAAGGCTGCTAGACCTTGATTCCTTTTTCGCGATGGAACGATGAACCTGACGAACGTCGCCGCGAGGAATCTGGCAGCACGCGCGAGCGCGAAGAACGTGTCGATGAGAGGTTCTTTCTCTTCTTCATAGTTCAAGGCCACCTGGATTTGTTATTGCCATTATCGACAAGTGCTCTGAGCTACCAATACACTGTCATTCGCGAATTTTTATCTATTTTGCACAAAAGGCACGTCCAGCGCCAACACGCCGATACAGGGTGGGTCTTTTTTTTTGTCACGTTGTCCTAGATTGTGTCAAAAAGAAAAATCTATACTCACAGAACTATGGGCCATCCAGCAAGCCCGTGAGGCGGCGAGGAGACAGGATCTCCGTACCTCCTCGGGGGCGACCAAGGCCCAGGCCACGAATTTTCCGGATTTTTAATAAAGTTGTTACTACCACCACCACCCCATCAAGTCCAGCGCCCAATAAAAGAAGTTGGATTTTTTTACACAGAAACTGTTAAGGTCTATTTTCTCCACTATGGTGCCCGCGCCTAGAAAACAATCCCTAACATAGTGCATAGCAGGGCCGACCCACGACGATGGTGACGCAGGCGTTAAGCACTCCCCATTCGTGGGGCGATTCCGAAGATAGTACAGTGCCGACTGGTCTTTTTTTTTTCTTTTTTGAGGAACTGACAGCACAGCGCATGTGTTGTCGATCTTTCTTAGTCCTCGTCTTACACGATGGTTCCCCTTCCAAATCGACGTGTCCCACCGCATATACCTGTATAGACCTCCGCAACTGCTCTGCAACGTAAGAATTACTTGTGGTATGAACTCGAATACGCAGTGTAGTCAAGGTCCCGGCATCCAGAACAGCCAATGACTGTGTCGAGCTGTGATCATGTCCATTGAACTAAATTGTGCAGAAACCATCGAAGATGATTGCGAACGTAAGCGGACAGCCGAAACGAACGAACGAGTGTGCGGAGAGAGAGAGAGAGCGCGCGCGAACGAACGAAAGCTTTTCTTGTCGAGTCCGACCACCGACATACCACGACAACGGAACAAAGGAGCTAAAGAAAGCTATTCGCTTTAAAACTCTGTTGTTTTACAACGAAGCTTCAAAGGCAGTTCCTCTAGGGCTCTCGTGCGACGCCGAATTCCGACGGTGGCGCGCCATCGGAACGTGCAGCATGATTGCATTACGTAACCGCGCAAACGACAACGGAAGAAGGAAGGAACACACAGGACAAGCGGTTTTCTTTTAATCTGTGTCTTTTACGTATTTGTTTTTTACCTTTTCTTTCAATATCTGCTAACCTTCCAGAGTAATTTCCTGTTTCTTTGCAATGTCACTCTCATCGCCAGGCCAGGAGGCTTCCTCCTGGTCGGCTTCTGTTCCTAACTCTGATTTGCCGGTGGAGCTTTTCTTACGCAGTGGGACGAGCAGCGTACCTGTGGCTTTGGTTCCGAGTGATGGCGGTGTGGTTCGCATGAAGAATCCCAAAGCAATTCAAACCGAACTCCGGATGGCCTCGGCCAATTTTCAACAAATCACCGAGGTTCGACAGTTCGGCCGAGGGGGGATTCTTTTCTGCTCGTCAGACCAGGCTTGTGTTCAAGATTTACTGAAGTGCGATGTTTTCGCGACACATCCGGTGAGCAGTTTCATTCCTCATCACCTTGCATGTACCAAAGGCCTAGTCCGCGGTGTCGACATAAGTCTATGTCCGGCAGAAATTTTGGAAATGTTTTCAGCAGCAGGCGTGATTTCTGTGTATCGTTGCAGCCGTGTCGTTGATAATAAGCGCATGCCCACTGAAACAGTCATTGCTACTTTGGCTGGAATGAACCGCCCATCGGAAATCAAGGCATGGCCACTGATATACCGAGTTGAGCCTCTATCACCTCGCGTCCTTCAGTGTCTAAAGTGCTGGCGGTTCGGGCACTCAATAAAAGGCTGCAGATCCAACACACGATGCCGAATTTGTGGAGAAGGCCATCACTCAAATGATTGTTCTTCCCGAAATGAGTCCTGCTGCCTTTGCAGTGGTCCCCACCTCGCAGATGAGCCTAATTGCCTTGTAAGGTCAAAAGAAGTTCAAATCCGTGAAATAATTGATAGACGTCGATGCTCTCGTCGTGAGGCCATTGGAGAAATTCATAGTAGGACTCAGGGGTATGCGCGTATAACGGCCCGTCAAACGATGTGTATGGAAAACTCAGTCTCTGAGGCTGTGGCAGCTTCCGTAGAAAAGGCGCTGGAGTAAGCAATGGAGCGCATCATGACAAATCTCACCGACTCCCTTGTCCAGGTGCTGTCCTCACAACTAGCTCCGTGGCTTCAACTAACTAATAAAGCCAATATTGAGGATCCGGTGTCGGATCTACCGCGGAGTCCACCAATTGGAATATCGACCGCGCAGACATCCACAAATAACGAGCCATCAAAGCCATCCACTTCTAAGAAAATCGACCAAATCTGTCTTTCTGACACAGATGAGATGGAAAATCAAGATGTAGATATGGACCCCCGATCTCCTAAACGAACAAGGTCACCGACAGAGAAAAAACCTAGCTCTCCCACCAAGTCCAAGGCAAAAAAGTACGATAGAGGGATTCCTACTAAGAAGGACTTCTTAAAAGAGAGCGTTTTAGACCAAGCAGTTTCTACTGCTCGGATTTATTCACCATAGGAACTTTAACAGTAATTCAGTGGAACTGTCGTTCCATACTTTCCGCTGCAACATATTTGTTATATCCTATTTCTAAATACTCTCCAGATATTATTATTTTACAGGAAACTTGGCTTGTTGCACGTCAGGCTTTTCATCTCAAAAATTTCCGATGTTTTCGATTGGATCGCCTATCCCGAGACGGGGGTTTAGTTTTGTTTGCCTCATCAAAAATCTGTCATAGAGCTACTATAACATACCAGATAATGTCCCCAGACTGTGAAATCTTAGCACTGGATATAATACTCCCTGGTTGCACACCTTTTTCTATAATTAACACTTACTTCCCCGCTGGAGTACAAGATACCCGCTATCTGGATACCTCTATTGCACGCAGTCAGAAGAACATCCTACTGGTGGGAGATTTCAATTCTCATCATGTATCGTGGGGTTTCCGAACGGACACTTGTGGCAAACGCTTGTGGGATTGGGTTTTAACGAATCAGTTCTCTTGCTTAAATTCGAGAGCACATACTTTCGTACGGGGTCAGTCGCGATATGCCCTAGATCTTACGTTTGCTACCTCGAGCATGTCTGTCACCTCCTGGAAGACTGTAGACTCCGGAACAGTGATCACCTCCCTATAATTTTTGAACTGCTTACCCCGTTAACTAGTTTAGATAGTAATGTGCGCACTTTTGTTAATTACGAAAAAATTTAAAATGCACTAAAATCAGCTTTACACGCTCAGGAGGGCATGGAGAGGGATATTAAAGCAATGAGCCTATGTTCCATTCTAAAACAGTCATCAAAAAAAGCTCAGTTTGTTGTGCAATCTACTAAGGGTGGATCGTATTGTCCCTGGTGGAATTCTGACTGCGAGCGAGATTTTAGACGTAGAAAAGCAGCGTGGAAGAAACTTTTATTCAACCAAAGTCCTGTTAATTGGGCTGATTGTACATATATAGCTACTACATTTAAACGAACAGTCTCAAAAGCTAAGGAGGATTATGATTCCAAGCACTATATACACATACCTTTCGAAGTCTTGCAATAAAAAGGCCCTGTTTAAATTTCTTAGATGTCGTAAAGTTATACCGGCGCCCGTGAATGTCGATTCTGTCGTTCTATCAACAAAAGAAGTATCGGAATCACTTGAGAAAATTGCTCAAGGACTTGCGCGACGTTTCAAACATAAATTGCCCTTAAGCCTAAAGAAACCTCCCTTGGCAGACGACTTTGAGATAGTAACAGCGACAGAGATTGAACGCATTATTAGTTCGCTGCCAGCGTCATCCCCCGGTCCAGATGGAATTGCAACAGGAATGCTAAAAGTTTTATTTGATTATGCGCCTCAGGACCTCCTAAACATAATAAATTTCTCTCTCAAGAATGCATGGTTTCCAAGAGAGTGGAAAGTAGCTAAAGTTATCCCACTATTAAAGAAAACAATCAGCTGGACTTGACTTAGACAACATAAGACCAATTTATCTTACTTCCAATGTCGTCAAATTAATAGAAAGAGTTCTTCACGGCCGCATAACAAATTTCATGCAGGATGACACCCTTCTCAGTCCTTGCCAGATTGGATTTCGTCCCGGCCACTCCATATGGTGCGCCCATGTAGACTTAGAGAGCCGAGTTAAACTTGCTCGCCGCAAACGAGAGTACGCAGCTTTGGTGACGCTAGATGTATCAAAAGCATACGACTCTGTAGAACATCGTATTCTATTCGATAAACTTCACTCCACGAATTTCCCAAAACATATAACCGCTTGGATCTATGAATCTATAAGAGATAGAGAGTTTTATTGTTACCAACACGGTATTTCGACGTCCAAACACAAGCAGACAAGAGGTGTACCGCAGGGTTCCGTTCTTTCCCCTATATTATTTAATATTTTGCTAAGCACAATTCCTTTGTGTCCGGAAGTACGTGTTTATGTTTACGCGGACGATATCGCATTTTTTACGTCCGCAAATAATATACATTCACTACAACAGTCGTTGCAAAATTATTTAGTAATGCTGGAGACATGGCTAGAGGGGTTGTGCATGTCGTTAAATATTAGCAAAAGTGCAGTATTGGTATTCCCATTAACTGCACAGGTGCATATATCTTTACAATACCGACAGGAAATCATTCCTCAAGTTGACGAAGTCAAGTACCTTGGTGTCATTTACGATGGCAAACTCACCTGGCGCAGTCGCATTGAACATATTAAAACAAAGGCAGAACGAGCCGCAGCTATGCTCCGCCGGCTCAGCCACCGTCGCTCTGGACTACGCAGGGATACCTTACTGATGATCTATAAAATGTATGTTCGGCCCATATTGCAATTCGGCTGCGTGATATTTTCCGGTGGCCCCGCCTACAAAATTAAACCTCTCTTACTTTTAGAAAGAGAAGCTCTACGGTCATGCCTTGGGCTACCTAGATTTGTTGCCAACGCTGTTTTATATCAGGAAGCTCATATACCCATCCTAGATTGCAGATTCCGCATACTTACAGTTCAGACATTTCTAAAAATTTATGGATATTTAAAAAGACGTACGCAATATGCTTTTATCACTGAACCTGCTGAGTTTTTCCAAGTATCGTGGTCGAGATTCCACCGTCCTCAGATAGTATTCGTACAAGCACAGTTACAAAAACTGGATGTATCCATACGCCAAGTTTACCATTCAAATGATGCCTTTACAGACCTCAAAATTGAGTTCGAGGACATATTTCCTAATCATTAATGTAAGATTTAATTAATATCTTACATGGCCACCTGCACCAGCTAACCACTGACAACGTAATAGCTACTGACGCTTCTGTTTGCAAGGAGAAGGCAGGACTGGGGATCTTCTCTGAATCTCTTCAATGGTCCTACTCCCTTTGCCTTCTCGACTTCACACCTACATTTCAGGCACAATTATTAGCGATTATATTAGCATTACGAAAACTCCCCCCAAAAGATCCATTAGCTGTTATCGTGACCGACTCGCTATCTGTATGCACAGCACTAACTACATCTTTAAATTCAGCAATTCAAAGAACATTTCGTTCGATGGTACCTCCGTACTTACGAAAAGTATGTTTGCTTTGGGTACCGGGACATCGTGGGTTGCACTTGAATGAAATGGCTGATTCACTCGCACGCGAATCCCTGAACGGCCCTATCATATCTGTTTTGCCGACATCAGCTTATGTCACCGCAGCTAGGTACAGAAATATTGCTATATCTCGAAATTCTGCAATATCCATGCTAACACCGTGTTCTGCATTCCACCATCTTGGCTTCCCATGAAATATTAATTGGTGTCCTTCAAGGCAATTGGAAGTATCTTTTACGAAATTGAGATGTCGTATACCTCCTCTAAATTTTTAGTTACACAGGTCTTGCCTCGCTATGTCCCCTCTATGTTCTTTTTGCCGTGCACCTGAAACTATCGAGCATTATTTTCTCTCATGCCGCCGCTTCCTAAGACAAAGAAAAATATTAGAATACTCATTTACCAAACTTGGCCTATCGCTAACCTCGACAAGCATTCTTTCTTTTGGGGTAACTTCACTGGGAACCAGCCACAGGGATGCTTTTCTTGCAGTTTACAATTTTATTAGAGAGACAAAAAGAGTACCTTGCTGATTTTCTACAATTATCCATAGTTTCTATTACTTCATTTCTTTACGTTAAATTATTTTATCAAAATTCTTACCAGTATTTTCATTGCAAGTCTAAATTACAGTTCTATCGTCCCACGCTCCACTATTCAAATCTAGTTTCTCTATACTTCTAACCTTACGGAAAACCGCCTGCTTCTTGGCCAATCCCCCATAGTGGGTACGCGCCACTGTCTGGGACACAAGACAAGACAAGCACGGTGAAGCGCGGTATGTCCTGCGTCTCCTTCTTCGTCCGTTGTCATTTGCGCGGTTACATAATGCATTCCAATATCGACCACCAACTAGCGCGCCTCTCCCTGTTAAATGCGCAGAACGATGGCGGCACAGTATGTAGTGCATGCGTCGGATACGACCGGGAGTAGATTACAGGGTGCCTATACTGACCAACAAACCGGGAATTCTCGGGGATTTTGAATAGTCTGGAAAAAACTCGGGGAATTTGTGCTTCAATATGGGAAAATTAGCTGTCATTTTATTGAAAGGGAACGAAAGTCGCCCTACTGCTGACTCGAGTAAAAGAGACGAACCGTAACGAATTGTCTTTGATGCCATGTCGTCGGAGGAGTTGCCAGTGTATACAGTCATGACGATCGATTTTCCGGACGCCCGATTTTTGTGAAATACCCGATAATGCGGACGGCTTCGCGGCACCACCACGTGCCGCCCCATAGAGTCAAGGTGTAAGAACGTCTGTAATTTCAGACGCAAGAACTCTTGGCTGTCCGATTTTCCGGACTTTGTGCCGCGACCGCAGGTCCGAAAGGGCATTGCTTAAAGCCAACACCGCCGTCTTGATTATTTCGCCGCCTCGAACCAGCGCTCTCGCACGCAGATCCGCTGGCAGTCGTATAGCCACCACCGCGGCAACACTAGGCTTACTTGCTTCGACGTTCGCTATTAAGGTTCTTGCCGTTCGGTGCCGTGTTTTTCATTGAAAGAATTCGCCGCTTTCAGTAATGGCACTGACTCTGCCTCTGTAATCCTCGCGACTGGCTTCGAAGCTTAAAAAGTATGGTGCGTTGTCCGGGTGCTCTTCTGGTTGACCACCCTGCCTTTCCTGTCCTTGCTTTCTCTTCTCTCTCTCTTGGCGCGTTGCATAATACCTGTTCCCAAAAGGCATCTTCGCCTCGGTACAGCGGAGTTACGTGTTGAAGCGTACGTGAAGTGTTGCGGGGAAGCTTAAAAAGCGTGGAAAGGGGCAATTGTTACGGGACGCAGTACATATGTAACGAAGAAGAGTAGCCGCCTGCGCCACAGCACCATCGCCACCGGCATGAGCTCGTGGTTGCTGTCTTTCGCCGGACGCTTGTGACAGCTACCCGTTCGCGCCCGTTGCTAATAAATCTCTTAGCAAGTGGTGGACGTGCTGGGTTTCGACCACCCTGGAACTTCGGAGTCGCACTCTACCCCCCATCATGCCCGACGACGCACGCACTCCTCCTGCTCCTCCAACGGCGCCGGCCACCTTGGTTTGTGCCGGTGCCTTGCGTCAGCGAGATCCCCCTATCTTCTCGGGCACAGATGACAAAGACGTTGAAGATTGGATCTCGTCTTATGAGCGAGTGAGTGCCCATAACCAGTGGGACGACGTCACCAAGTTGAGAAACGTCGCATTTTATCTTACGGACGTTGCGAAACTATGGTTTCTAAACCATGAAGCCGACCTCACTTCGTGGTTGGTCTTCAAGACCAACTTTACCCAAGTTTTCGGTCGGCCTGCAGTAAGAAAGCTTCGTGCAGAACAACGTTTGCGCACACGAGCCCAAGAGGCCGGAGAAAACTTCACAAGCTACATTGAGGACATTGTCGACCTTTGCAAACGGGTGAATGCGTCGATGTCAGAGGAGGAGAAGATAAAACATATTATGAAGGGTATTCAGGACGACGCATTTCAAATGTTATTATCGAAGAGTCCTCACACTGTCGCTGAAGTGATAGAATTGTGCCAGAGTTACGACGAGTTGCGCAGGCAACGGCTTCACACCCGACGTCCCACCCCACCCGCCGACTCTCTATCAAGCCTTGGAGTCGACGACAACCATGCTGCTCTCTTCGTAAAAATCCAGGAATTCGTTCGCGCAGAGGTCGCCCGCCAGCTATCTTTGATATCTTCTGTCCAGGAACCACCCCCTGCTTTGCATCCTACGATCCGGGACTTCATTCAAGAACAAGTCTCTCAAGCCGTTCCTCCAGCCGTTGAGCAGACACCAGTCACGGCTCCTCTCACTTACGCTGAAGCAGTTTCCCGATCTCGTCCACAAACGCCCCTGCCGCCCTCTATGCATCGACCACCGACATTTTTGCCGCCATCTATGCCGCTTTACGACCGCCGGCATTTTTCTCCTATGCCGCTTCCCGACCGACAGCATTTTCCGAATCCTCAACCGCGACTCGGACCTTACCCCCACCAGTGGCGCACCTTCGACGACCGCCCAATATGTTTTGCTTGCGGTGGTGCTGGTCACGTGGCGCGCCATTGTCGTCGTGGCATGCTTCCTCTTCAGAACATCCGGCGAGCGCCACCTTTCCCCGCTCCGTTTTCCTCTTCGCCTTCCAGCCTTCCTACCTCTTCCTTTTCCCCTGACCGTCCAACCGCCTCTACTCGCCGCTCACCATCTCCCCGTCGTCGCTCGCTTTCTCCGATGCGGCGTCGTCCCGTGTCCACCGAGCAGGAAAACTGATGGCCGCAGTTCCCGAGGCACGAACTGCGTTCACGTCGCAATGCCCAAGTCCTCGTCCCTCTCCAGCCAACGTCATTGAAGTCTCTGTCGACGGAATCGCCGTCCTGGCACTTGTAGATACCGGAGCCGCCGTATCCGTAATTTCCGCCGAACTCTGCCGCACACTACGAAAGGTTTTGACGCCTCTCTCCGACTTCTCCCTTCGCACCGCGAACGCTCAAAATATAACGCCTCTCGCTGCCTGTACTGCTCGCGTCTTCATTCAAGGTCTACTGTATACCGTCGAATTCGTCGTGCTGCCCACTTGTTCCCATGACATCATATTAGGCTGGGACTTCCTTGTAAATAATAACGCCGTTATTGACTGTTGCCACGCCGAACTCGAACTTTCTGCACTTCCCGACGTCGAGCCTATCGAAAACGACCCTTCCAGTGTTAAACTGTTTGTGTCCGAAGACAATTCCGTACCTCCACGCTCTTCCCTGCTTGTGCCTGTGTCGTGCGCCGCTATTTCTGATGCCACTGTTCTCTTTACGCCCTCTGAGCTGTTCATTCGCCGCCGATGTTCTCCGCTGCCCTTTGCTCTCCTTACTCTTCGCGATGGCGTCACGAAAATGGTCGTCGACAGTCCCACAGCCTGCCCTTTAGCTTTATCCCATGGTGAATGCCTAGGCCTTGTTCAACCGGTCGACTCCTTTTGCATCTTTGACACTCCTGCCGTTTCTACTTCTGCGGGACTTGGCGCACTTACTTGTGACTCTGCGATTGATCAGTCACTCCTCGACGCTTTCCACTGCTCCATCGACGATGGCACGTCATCTTCAGAACGAAGCCAGCTTATTGCTCTCCTGCAGAGGTTCAGCGCTTCTTTCGACAGCCATGCTTCCGGTTTGGGCCGCACATCGACCGTTTTTCACCAGATAGATACCGGCAGTCATGCACCTTTCCGGCAGCGCCCTTACCGAGTTTCCGCCTCTGAGCGCCGTGTCATTGACCACCAGGTTGCTGACATGCTCAAGCGTGGCGTTGTGCAGCCTTCCAACAGTCCCTGGGCATCACCGGTCGTCCTCGTTAAGAAAAAGGATGGCTCTATTCGATTCTGCGTCGACTACCGACGTCTGAACAAGATAACGCGCAAGGACGTTTACCCGTTACCGCGCATCGACGACGCCCTCGACTGTTTGCAGGGAGCTGAGTTCTTTTCTTCGCTGGATTTACGTTCCGGATACTGGCAAGTCCCCTTGGCACCATCTGATCGACCTAAAACAGCATTTGTAACACCTGATGGATTGTACGAATTCATCGTAATGCCTTTCGGCCTGTGCAACGCCCCAGCCACTTTTGAGAGAATGATGGATAATATTTTACGCGGCCTCAAATGGAACACATGTTTATGCTACCTGGATGACGTAGTTGTCTTTTCTGCTGATTTCCGAACCCATCTCAGCCGTCTCGAGCAAGTTCTCAAATGCCTCACTGACGCGGGACTTCAACTTAACTTAAAAAAATGTCGTTTCGGCGCCCGAAAGCTCACTATTCTTGGCCATGTTGTATCACGAGACGGCGTCCTTCCGGATCCAGCCAAGCTCCGCGCTGTCACCGACTTTCCGCAACCAAAGAAGTTAAAAGAGCTTCAAAGTTTCCTTGGTTTATGCTCATACTTCCGACGTTTCATTCGAAATTTCGCTTCCATAAGTGCACCCCTGACAGCCCTTCTAAGTGGCGACAAAGAACTTTCCGCTTGGTCACCCGCCTGTGATGACGCCTTCACGAAATTACGCCACCTGCTAACCTCGCCACCTATCCTCCGCCACTTCGATCCTGCAGCGCCCACAGAGGTCCACACCGATGCCAGCGGCGTCGGACTTGGCGCCGTACTCGCACAACGAAAAGCGGGCTTTCATGAATATGTCGTTGCCTACGCGAGCCGAACTCTGACAAAGGCCGAGGCTAATTACTCTGTTACAGAGAAAGAGTGTTTAGCCATTATTTGGGCCCTTGGAAAATTCCGTCCTTATTTGTATGGCCATGCTTTCGATGTCGTCACTGACCATCACGCCCTTTGTTGGCTGTCTACCCTTAAAGACCCATCTGGCCGACTTGCTCGCTGGGCCCTTAAGCTACAGGAGTACGACATCCGCGTTCTCTACCGTTCCGGCCGCAAACACACGGACGCTGACGCCCTTTCTCGCTCACCGGTCTCCGCTGACTGCGCTTGCCTATCCGCCCTTGAGCCCACAGTTCCATCTCATGCACTGCGCAACATGCTGTCGGAGCAGCGCAAGGATCCCTGGCTCAGTGCTCTCATCAGCATCCTTTCTGATCCATCCACCTCTTCACCATCTCGCGCTCTTCGCCGCCAGGCTACCCACTTCTGCATTCGCGACGGCCTTCTTTATCGTCGTAATTACCTCTCTGACGGTCGCAAGTGGCTTCTCGTGATACCCCGCCATCTCCGTGACCTTATCTGCGACGCTTTCCACACAGACCCTCAGTGCGCACATGCCGGCCTCTTCAAGACCTATGCTCGGCTACGCATCCGATTTTATTGGCGCGGCATGTATAACTACGTCAGAAAGTTCATTCGCTCCTGTGCTCAGTGCCAACGCCGAAAATTACCTCCCGGACAAGTCTACCCATCACAACCCCTTCCCTGCCCTCGTCGGCCCTTTGATCGTGTTGGTATAGACATCTACGGACCGCTACCCTCCACTCCAGCAGGCAACCGCTGGATTATTGTTGCAGTGGATCACTTGACCCGCTATGCTGAAACAGCTGCTCTGCCGACTGCCACCGCCCGCGACGTTGCATCGTTTCTGTTACGACATTTCGTTCTTCGCCACGGTGCCCCTCGCGAACTTCTGAGCGATAGAGGCCGCTCCTTTCTTTCCGAGGCTTTGAAGGCACTACTCGACGAATGCCGAATCGTTCACCGCACCAGTACAGCGTACCATCCGCAAACTAATGGCATGACCGAGCGCTTCAACCGTACTCTTGGCGATATGCTCTCCATGTACGTCGCCTCTGATCATTCAAATTGGGACCAAGTTCTCCCTTTCGTGACGTATGCGTACAATACTGCGACCCAAGCAACTACTGGTTTTTCACCTTACTTTCTCCTATACGGACGAGAACCTTCTACTACTCTCGATACCATTCTGTCATATACACCTGACGCCTCCGAAAGTACTCCGCTATCTGAAGCTGCTCGCCATGCCGAGGAATGCCGCCAGCTTGCCCGCTCTTTTTCCACCGAGGACCAGTGGCAGCAGCAATCCCGTCAACCTGCCGGCCGTTCTGCACCAAATTTTTTGCCTGGCTCTCTCGTATGGCTTCGGGTACCCGCTACTACACCCGGCCTCTCCTCAAAACTTGTCGCAAAGTACCCAGGACCCTACCGCGTTCTTGAGCAAACGTCCTCCGTCAATTACATCGTAGAGCCCCTCACGCCATCGACGGACCTACGCCATCGTGGCCGCGAACTTGTCCACGTCTCTCGCATTAAGCCGTACTACGACCCAATAGTAGTCTCTTCGCCTTAAGCCGCCAGGATGGCGCCTTTTTCTGCGGAGGGCGATTGTAACGAAGAAGAGTAGCCGCCTGCGCCACAGCACCATCGCCACCGGCATGAGCTCGTGGTTGCTGTCTTTCGCCGGACGCTTGTGACAGCTACCCGTTCGCGCCCGTTGCTAATAAATCTCTTAGCACATATTACATAATTAGACACGCGTGCACCCGCCGTCTCTAGCTGTCACAGTACGAGCACCGATATGCCTAATAAGTGTACTGGCAGGCCATCAGATGTTTTTCGGACGGGCAGTAAAAGACGCATTCATTTTTTCGGACTGCCCGATTTGGTTTTTCGAATGTTTTCGTGGCCCCTAGAGAGCACGGAAAATCGGACGTTGACTGTACAACTGACCAACCGGATGCTTCAAATGGTCGGTCGGGCGAACGCACGGCGGAACGAGGACAAGAACAGAAATGACCGTCGCATTGAGAAATGGTCGGGAAATTAAGGAACTGTGCCGCCTCTTCTTTGAAGGAGCTTTAGTTCAAAAAGCAAAGTGGCGGCTGACGCAAACTAGGACCTTCCGAAGGGCGTGATTAGCCCCTGCAGCTGCGCTGTCCTTTTTTTTGTAATAATTTTGTCATAGTTTGTCATAATTTTTTTGTCATATTGCGCTTCACAATTTCAACAAGCTGGTGCGATAACTCTAGGTAGACCCAATCATAACCACAGCCTCATCAAGGCTAGAGCGAGAAAAACGCCTCTTTAAAAGCACTTTAATTGGTGTCTCACGAGACTTTCCTATCGTGTCTAATTCATTTGATCGCTGACAGGCTACTTTGGGTATGAAGGATAGGAAAAACGATGATTATGTTGACGATGATTTTCCTATTATGGCACATACCCACAGCAAGGGGGGGGGGGGGGGGGGAGGTGTTGCCAAGAAATAGGTGATAGATGTAAAATAAAAAAAAAGATTAAATGAATAAATTAAAGGCAACGAAACCGTTAAAGACAATAAACATAAATTAAGTTACGCAGGGTTGCTTGACGATGAACGAAATTAAACTCGGAATTTTCTTGATGAATCTCAAGAAATAATAATAATAATAATAATAATAATAATAATGTAAAGTAAGCGCAGTAATCTCTTTGTGTTGGAAATGAGGTTGCGCATTGCAAGACATCCGAGGGGGAAACCAAAAATAACTGGAATTTCCTGGTAAAAAGCATGGACACTATTATTTTTTTAATACAATGTTAATAACCCTCAAAGCAGTCTCCATTAGTACTAATGCACTTGTCCAGACGTTCATTCCATTGTTGGAAGCACCTTGCGAATTCGGCCTCTTTTATACCTGCTAGCGCAGTCGTGACATTGCGTTTGACCACGTCGACATAGACGAAACGAAGTCCCGTTGCATCCGACCGAACAGGAAGGAGTCCGCGCAGGAGCCAAATCTGACGAATAGGGCGCGTGGGTCAAAGTAGTCGTCTGCGTCGGGGCCGAAAACCGCCGAACATTGAGAGCCGTGTAGGTGGGCGGGAGCGTGTGCGCGGTGCAGGACACCACTTGCTGGAATTCTACAAGCGTTTTCGCGCCGCACTTGTGTGCCTGGCCGAAGCCCGGAGCGGAGGCCCCGATAGAAAGGATAATTGCGGAAATCAGTGGAAGCTTCCAAGCTGGTTAAACGGAGCCTCGAGAAGTCTTTTTCTTTGTAACGAGAATCGACGACAGAAGGAAAAGAAATCATCAATTGTCTCTGGTTCTCATTCCTAGCGGAATTCCTAGCTGTTGTTCTAGCTTTGCTTAAGCTACAAGCTTCCAGGAGAAATGCGGTAATAATCATAGACTCTTTATGGGTGCACCTCACTTACTGCTCCCGGCGAGTCGCATACATTAAAAACTTTGTACTCACTGGCTCCAAGTCATTTGCGGAGTTTACGATTAATATGGGTACCTGGGCACAAAGTCATATTTATGAATGAAGCGGCAGACAGCTTGCCCAAGGCTTCTATCAGTGGCCCTGTGCTTACCCTTCTTCCAACGACTGGTTTTATCACGTCTGTCAGGTTTAGAAGATACATACTTTGAACATTAAAATCAAATCTTGCGTCATCCTCGGAACTACACCACTTACCATTCCCTTGAAGCAGGAAATTTTGCAAAACCAGACAGACGGAAGTGACATTAACGAGACTGCGTTGTCGAGTCCCACCCCTAAATGTATATATGCACCGATTTGGTCTGGCAATTTCCCCTTTGTGCCATTTTTGCAACTCATTAGAAACGATTGAACACTTCTTATTGGAATGCCGGCGTATCTCCTCCCTGAGAAAAATGACATTGGAAATTACAGGGCGACAGCTCGGCCCGCCATTGAACACTCCAGTACTGCTGTCCTTCGGAGCGTCTCTGCTTGGGCATTCACACAGGAATGTATGCATGCATCGCCTTAAAGAAATTCATCATTGAACCAAACCGATTTCATTGTTGATCGTATTATTCATTTCATTCCTCCTTTATTACCTCACTTATATTATATATACTTTCTTTCTTCTTCATTGAATGACTGTCTACTGAATCGTTTTCTTTCCTCGCTTTCATTTATTCATCAAAATTATACATTTATAAATTTATTACTTGAACACGTATGTAATGACTGCCCGACTCTTGGCCAATCCCCGTGAGTGGGTATGCGCCAAACACATCAATGTCGTCGTCGTCGTCGTCGTCGTCGTCGTCGTCGTCGTCGTCGTCATCATCATCATCATCATCATCATCATCATCATCATCATCATCAAATAACAGAGAGTGCTCTGCATCAGATCAGCCGAAGATAAAGATTTCATTGTGGAATGTGGCATCACAATATTGCAAATGCAGCTTCATGCTGCCAGAATGTACAACACTGAAAAAATTCCAGTGGAACGTACTACAGCTTCTCAAAGCCAGAATTCAATAATATTGCTTAAGACATGTTTACGTGCATTTCGCAAGGCACAATGATGGTCTAGATTGCTTAAGCGCATCGAACGACAAGGGCAAGCAAGTGGACACGTACGCGCAAGGCTTGCTTGTCCTCGTTGTTCGAGGCGCTTAAACAATCAAAAGTACATCTTGACAACAAGGCCGAACGTCTACGCTTGAACACGACGGGTGAGGCCAAATCTACACACCGCCATCGCGATGCGCGCTGTATCTGCGCGCGCACAGCTTCACGGCACGCCGAGAGGAGAAGAAAAAGAAGAAGCTACGCAACCATGGAGCGGTCCTGGTGCGAGTCCTACTCCGCGGCGCCGCGGCCCGCCGAGCCAGTCGCGGGCATCCTCAAACCTAGACCGGGCCTGTTCGACCCGCCGAGGGCGCAGCCGGCCAAGACGCTCAGGTTCCGGTCAGAGCCGGAGCACATCGAGGCGCCGCAGAGAGAACAGGGCTCCACCGGCAACAACGCCGAGCTCTCGGACAGCAGCGACGCGAGTGCCAACAGCTCGTCGTCGTCGTCGTCGTCAAACTCGGAAGAGACCGGCGGCGAAACGCTGAGCCGGGCACGACCGGCCGCGCAGTCGCGACCACGCGACCGCACGCTCTCGCTACCCTCGTGGTTCTCCGGGTACGTGAAACGCTACTTGGCCGCTTTCGCGACGCGCGCCGAACCGGTTGGCCGCGGCCGAGACGGGACCACGTCGTCGAGCGACCGGGACCGACGGGCGTCCGACAGCGATCCCGGCGACAGTCGTCCCAGCCGCCGGAGACGCCGCCGCGCTGCCTCCGAGAGGTTCAACCCGCCGTCGCAGGACGACATGCGCTGGCGCGTGGCGCTGTCCCGCTACGCGCTCCTCACGGTGCTCGGCGTCCTGACGCTCCTGTTTGTCGTCGCCGCCGCGCTGCATGTGACGCGGCGAGGCGACGCGCGCAGTCTTGTCGAGCAGCAACGTGCAGCTGTGACCGTGGAGGAAGGCGAGGACGACGGATGGCCCGGACGGCGCGCGCTGAAGACGAGTGCGGGAGACGACGACTTCCGGCCGGGCCGCGACCTAACTATGTCGGAGACGGGCTCCGAAACGTACCTCGCCACTACGGAAGGAGCCCCGACTACTGTTGAGCCGCCCACGTCCGGCGTGGCGGAGCAGATCACGGTGGACCTCGTCGGCGCCAGAAGGGCAAAGGGCAGCTCAGTCCCGGCGCCTGGGCAAAGGACGTAGAGAAGCTGCCACCTGCGCGTTGCGAACAGTTGCACAATGCGAGCAGCTTTCGCTATAAAGACGCGTTTTAATGCGCCCATTGAAAACGCTGCTTTCAACCGCGCTTTGTGGGCGGATGCATCTGCAAACCTGAAGCGCGGCCTCAACCATCGCACTCGAGAATTGTGTCATACGACTTCGACACGCACTTCTTCTCGACTAACAAAGAAGTCATAGTAAGCAGACTTTTCGCGGTCCAGCAGTATTTCGCAGGCGACGATTGTGATGGCAACGTTATTCCGTATAAACTTAAAATGCTTCTCCGTCTACGTAATTCTATACTGCCCACTTTCTCTGTTGTAAATGGTCAGCGCTTATCTTTAGAAAGGGTCCGGTTAATGGATGCCGTCGCCTCTCAGCACACATAGATTTCTGGAAAGTGGGCGAAGGAAAAGGCATTTTGTCCACGTATGTTTGCTTTCGAAGCCGTTACGCCCGCCCGTCACCTCGTCCTATTTAATATATTGCTGAAGTGCCCTGGACCTTACTGCCGCACACGCATCACCAGCGAAGCGGACTTCTCCACATAAAGCCTCCTACTGCGGGGAAGCCCACGTTTAAAAGCGTTAAAGCTCTCAAGATAAAGAGCGCGATGTCTGCTTTCCTCACACCCTCTCAACACGACGTTTCCTCTCAGCAGGGGCGGCTCCGGTAGCAATGCCCTGTCGATATTGCTCCTTTCTTACCATTTTTTTTGTTTTATCTTCCTCAGCGCGCTTATGATAACCATAACGTCTGACACAGTGTCCTAAAACATTACGAAGGAAAAAAAGTCTGACACTGCGATCGCTCAGCCACCGTGGGAATGGTGGATAGTAATACATGAATTAGTCTGGTCTTCGTGCTAGTGGCTTTCTTTACGCGCTTTATATTTCTAAATTTCCAAGCAATCATATTGGTAGCAAAAGCATGAATGCAATAACTAATTCTCTGCGTGCATGTGTAATCATGATTGGGAATTGCCGCATTTATAACGCAATCTTTTGTCGGAAATGGTCATATTAAGTCATGAAGCGGTTTCAAGGCAGAACGGCTAACTGGGGTCCGTAACCGGGCTGATTGGTGCGGCGACATTTTAAGGCAGGTAAGGCGGAAAAAAAAAAATTAACAGCGGAAAGAAGCTATCTGTATGTCCTCCTCCTTTCCGTTGTCCGTGTTTTGTTCAGGCTTTACATGCCTTGAGAATGACGAAGTTTAGGAAAAAACCGTGTACTACTGATCGTTCGCACCGACTGAACCGCCACACTTGCCGCTCTCGTAGACACTAGCGCCGCGGTTACCTCTGGTAATTTTTGTGGGGAGCTATGATCCCGACGGCGGCCTCCGCAATTGTAACGGCGCACCTTTTCTGCGATCTCGGAGGTCACGGCCCCCACAAAGGTGCCGCATGGCGACAAAGAAGCGGTTACCGGACACGCGGGTTCTCCATTTGCTTTCCTACAGCCGCTACATGAGAGGTAGAAGATGTACTCCACAACCCCAGCATAACCCTCGGACGTCCAGGAGCTCTTGCGTGACATAATAGTTGGCGTTCGGCAACTCGGTTGTGCGAGAGCACGAGTCCTTTGCATCGGCGGTGAAAATACAGTGTGGCTCAGTTCGCTGGCCACTTCACTGTTGTGAAAGTCCGACCGACACGAAACCGGGCGAAAGATCAAAATAATGTTTTGGCTTTAAAATGAGAACGATGTTTCGGCCGTCTTGTTCATTATGGTGAACAACGCTCCCGCGTGGAGGCCGAGACGCACCTAATGATGATGACGATGCTGGTTTATTGACATTACCTTTGGAACGGGCCGATGATGAAGTCACTCAGAAAAGTTTTAAAGCGAATAGCTTTCTTTAGACTTTTTTCTACGTCCTCGTTGAGTCACGCCTACACATTCTATCATTGTTGATTTAGTTAGTAAGCGAATGTTTAGACGTTTATGCGGCCGATAAAACTACTATCCTTACTTTTTCTTTTTATACGCCGAATATGGTACCTCAAAGTCTTAGTGCGGAAACGCATAGCAGCGTTTGCGACAGCAATTCAATTAGTTCGCGCCCTCGTGCTGCCACGGTATTGGCGGCGCATTGACGGCCTGCGCATGAGGGCTTCAAAGACGCGTAGTGCGTTTGACTGCGAAAATGCCGCCGCTAAGTGGAAGCGCCGTCGCGCTCTGCTCAGTTAGCTCTGCAGGGCAGTATTCTGCCTGCCACTACCTACATGAGCACAGGCGTTCCTGCCGAGCAGCTGTATGCATACCACACCACAGTGCACGCAGCATGTCCTGCGGTTCTTTTACGTGGACCCAATGCATGCTACACAGGCGTTTTTGCACTCCGCCACATATCGAAACGTGGCAACAACTGTGGCCGGGATTTCATCCTGTGCGCCAGCGCAACGCATAGCCACTACGCCACCACAGCGAGACCCTCTATGTGTTAGGGTGTCCATACACCCTCCCATTGCAAAGGGCAAAGCAGCATCTTATATATTATAAATGAACACTACCTCACGTCAGTGTTGCGAGACGCCTGGCAGCTGCCATGGCGCTGTTGCTACTGCGTAGCAGTACTTCCTTCGCATGCTGCGTTGCGCCAACATGTCAACCCTGCATATTCAGGAGCCCGAGCACAATGCTAGATCTTGCTATCGCTTTTACTGCTTTGCCCTTCGGATGAAACTGCCCATTCTTCTTTACACGCTCAAGAAGTTTCAATTGTGAATAGGACAGCAAACCAATTACAAAAAAACTATAGCAATTATAAGTCAAACAAAATTTTTTTTGTGTGTGGGTACGTGTGAGTGCACTGTCCACGATCAGAACTAAAAGTGAACTAGTGTTGAATAGTGTTTGGGTCTTGTGGGGTCAACAAACCAAACATGTACAAATGTCACAACATCGCCATTCTACCATTAAGCACACGGCTGCTTGATTGCAACTGGTTAAAACAGGCAATCTCGTGGTTGTTTTCAGAAACTGGCTGTGTGACAGATCATCACGACTTTGGCAAAATCGAAATCACATGTGGATTTGTGAACAGCGATGCTCCCATTACAACAGGCTATACAGAGGGGTGCACACAGCATGTTTGTTCATTGAACACCCAGAGCATGGCTATGCCACAACGCCCCAAACCAGCCAGATGCCTATGCCCAAACTGCATTGGGTAATTCTGTTTAACATAGCTAGCACATAATCCTCTCACCATATAGTGCCACAGCCAGACATTATTAAAGAGCTTTAGTTGTACAGCTTCCTCATCTACAGCAAACAAGAACTGAAGCTGTGTAAATTCTGCTATCGAAAGAACCTTCTATTCAGCCAATCACTATTACAAAGCTTTAGCTGAAATGTTGCCTTATCTACAAAAAATGAACTGCACCTGCATAAATTTTGCTCTGAAAGGAATCTTTATTATTCAGTGGAAACATTTAAGTTATGTCCTATCACTGCTTTGTAGGACATTCATCATTGCACCCGATATTGGGACATTTGACAGCTGAGGTCATCAAAATTTGTATTCCACAGTCCGAGTTCAGATAGTTCTTAAGGGGTGTCAAGATTTTAGGTTTTCTTGTTGAACATTACAATAGTCTAGCCTGCTTTCAGCTTCCACATGCAATAAGTTCAATCATGTGGTCGTGCTGGCAGCCAGATGAGGATTGGTCTTTTCACTTGACCTAAAAGTGCCCACCAAGGCTCAAAAAAGCACGGGCTGGCCTGATATGCCTGCCTGCCAGACAGACAATATGTAAAGCAAGCATACATTGTTCCTGCTCACAATGTGGACAATTATGTCATGATATCACTGGAAAACAGGAGCAGAGGAAAGCTTCCCCATGTAAGCACAGTCGACAAAGACAGGACATGCCAACAGAAACATCATTTATTGGAGCACTGCAAGGCACCACAAAAGGAGAAAATGTCAAAGAAAATGAGTGCACAGCCGCTGAACCCTGCTCCATCGGCAAGCACGTGGCCAAAAGAAGCCAGGTCAACTAGACTGCACGAAGTGATGCTTGCATGGCATGCTCCTGCTGTGCAAGGTTTGGCCACAGGGTTGATAACACACCTCTCCTCAACCTCAGCACTGGCGTCAACGTGGCTTTTCTTGGTCCCCAACACCCCCTAAAACCACAGCTCTTATATTTTTCGCTGCGCCAAGCATGGCCGCTGTGTGTCAGATCGTCCCATGAAACAATGTGCATGAGGGCCATCACACACAGCACACTGCAGAGTCCCTCAGAGTGCCACCAGTGCGGTGCAATGGCAGCAGCCTCCATTGGCAGCTTGTCAGGTAAAGTACCCCAATAGCTTGTGCCCATAATGTGCACGTGCTAGGGGACACCAAGTTCCAGGAACGTCAAGGGGAGCAGCAAGGGTGCTGGGGTCACTGGGCCGAGCCAAGCCGATCCCAAAGCCAGTGGAGTGCCACCTGAGCTTGATTCTGTGCGGCTGATACTAACTCCACCGCCTGACTTTGCAATTTTTCCAGCGACCAAGGTCCCCTGCACAGTTGGTCCGACAAAAAATTACTACAGGAATAAACACCAAGAAGGCACTTGAAGTCAAGCAATTATACAGGCATTTCTCGACATTATGGCGAGATCACACTGCACAGATTGTTCTGGCCTTAGCTGCACATTGATGAACCTGACCAAAACTACACCACAAGCGCACACGGAAACCTTACAGAAGCCATTGATACCCTCTTCAGCAAAATCTCAGGAATTGACCTTTTGCTAATTTTCCCAGAATATACACAGAACTAGCATAATATTTGAAGCAAATGAGCAAGACACAAATAGACCTCATATTCGAAGTAGGCACTATAACATTACATATACCTACAAGTTTTAATCACCAAAAACTAAAATAAAAAGTAAATATTTTTTTTAATATTTAGACTATGATCACACTCCTGCCATAAAACATTTTCTTATGGACTGTCCTTTTGCCTCAGCATAAACCAGTGATAAGCAGACCTCAGTATGGATTGTATGCAACAATCAGATTTGTGACAATTTCCTACAAGGCAAACATAGTACAGCTGAACTTAGCTTTACTGAAATGAGTTTTCTGCATTACACAGACATGTCTTTATGCACTGCAACTGGGTTTCTTTTTTTTTTTAGGTTACTTCATTCATTGCAACTCTATTCACATTGTCCCCTTTCACACTGCTTCAGTGCTATTCCACAACCACTTCTTTAAAGGGACACTAAAGGCAATTATTAAGCTGAGCTAGATTGAAAGGTTATGCTTATGCAATAAGGAAGTCAAGTCTTTGTTTGTAATGAAGAAGAAAAGCTTTTGTATGCGAGAAAATGGCGAAAATAGCAAATCGGATTGGTACTACGGTACTTCTTATGTGTAGCGTCAGGACCTCAGCACAGAGAGCAGACAGCATCTCTTTTTTCTGTTTACAACAGCCTGCAGCCCAGGGCTCTGGCAGTGGAGGCTCAAATGACTGTAACTGGTAACCTTAACCCAAGCAGTGCCACAGAGTGACTCAGGTCACCTGAACACCTACACCCGCCGAGCAGTATGCTTCCTATATAGAGCTAAATAAAGAGTCTACAAAAGACATAACAATGGCATAGAGGGCAGTCACAACGATGTCAAGTCCTCTGCTTTGGCGCAGGTGGTTCAAATTGAAAAGCAGCAGCGGGACCTTTGACGGGACCTTCGACGGCAATTTCCTGGGCAAAATATTGAGATGTTGCATGAAGAAAACAATGATAGACTTCTACATGAATACCGTACCCTGTCGATCTAACTCAACCTGATACTTTCCTTTAGTGTCCCTTTAACTATGCAGCCATTGGCAGTCCAGCACATTTAGTAGGTGTATTTCATGCCTTTGTAGTCCTCAGTGGACACCAACAGACGTGAAAACCTTTGGACGTGTATGTCACACTCAAGACACAACTCACGTGAGCAAATTGTCGGTGAGCCACATGGCTGAGATGCGGGCACCATGGACCACATGCTCTAGCAGCCAGCCCCCGGCACTGCCCACCACTCTCCATGTCTCGTGTGCTGCTCCCAGCACACTTGCCATGCACACTGGGACCCAGTCATTGCCCTGCGAGTGTGTTAGCACATTGCACATCACCATTTGCAGTTGCCTACACAACACGCAAATTACTTGACAGTTAAGTACGCAACAGACTGCGGCAACCACAGCACACAAACATGTTAAAGAGGCGCTAAATGAGAGCTTTATTAGTATCAGTAAATTACTCTCCTAAAACGCCAAGAAAGCCACTTTTACTGTGAGAAGAGGCTTGGTAAGCCAGAAAAGACGCAAATACGAAAGATGAGCAGCAACGATGCCTTGCAAGCTCTCGAATCAGCTCACCGTGATGTTATGGATTTTGACCATGTCTGCTAGGGTGTAGTTCATTTTTCAATGATCAAATATACACTGCAGTGTATTCTAAAAAAGCCAAAGACTGAACTTAGCAAGTTTTAACTTTTACTGAGCCTCAACGGTGCAAATAGAAAAATAAGAAAAGAAAATTTATATCTGTGACTTAACTGCCCTACCAGTGCAAAAGTTTGGGCAAGAAATTAAAGAAAACAGTAGTAACTTTCACCCTTACTTTATCTTCTAATAATCAGCCTGTTACTGCAAAGTTAACGAAAACAAAGTTTTGAATGAACAATTTATCAGTCAAAAGTGATTTAGTGTGTGTCTATAGCGCCCATTTAATCTATGCATACCCTTGCACCATAAAATGTCAAATTCATCACCGTCAGTCTATGCATGACAATAAGTGGCTGTGTTCAGTATTGCTTCCATGCAGCATAGCACCATACTAATGAAAAAGTAGTAAAGAATCACATTGGCAGGTAATTATAAAGCACTGTTAATTGCTATCACTAGTGTAAACAGTAACATTGAAAGCCCAGTCTGCATATGTGTACACAGGTGAGCTGGTAGCGAAAACAGAAAATTTCCCTGTTACAAAACAAGACCACATAGCAAAGAAGGAAAAGAGCATTAAATAAGGAAATAAGCATGAAAAAAGAACCCGAAGTGTGTTCAGGCATCCACTTTCAGTAGCATCTTTTCTACAGATTTTCCACATCTCTTCAGCAAATCATAGAGAAAAGGTTCTGTACAATGCTACACTATATTTGACTAGTGCAAAACAGGAGATGAAAGCATGTCTGTAACAAAGCATTCCTATAATGAAGCAGCAAATTTGCCTTTCGTGCACCCTATGAGAAAGTTAATCTCTTTTCTCCATACTATCTGATTTTCTAAGGGCGGCTACAGACTAAAAGCAACGTCTGCTAATTGTGTGTTCTCATACTGTTCCTTTTAAAACCACAGCTCTTTCAGGTACGTGCATGGCATGCATCACTGAATATATGCACAAAAAGAGCAAAGCGCATACAGTGAAGCCCCTGACTTGAGTGAGTGCACAAAGTTTATTGTTAGTGCAGGCTTTATGAGGCTGGGTATTCAGCAATCTATGACTCCTTTAAGGAAGCAGGACCCTCTTTCTAAAATCTGTGCGTTACAGAACCTTCCTTCCTGGGCAAACTTCCTGGTACAACCTAAAACATCTCTTCACTACCAGTGTCAAGTATCAGTCCTGCCTTGGGAATAGCTCGACTTCCCAAATTATGATTCCTGCTGTACTCAATATGCCTAGAGCCCAGCACAGTCAAATCTCATTACAATGAGTTCGTGCATGACCGCGCTGTCGGGGACGACAGAACACAAGGTGGGGTGATGAAATTAGGAAATTCACAGGCGCAAGTTGGAATCGGTTGGAGCATGACAAGGGTAATTGGAGATCGCAGGGAGAGGCCTTCGTGCTGCAGTGGACATAAAATAGGCTGACGATGATGGTGATATAAATATTCGTTACAAGCATGTACTTATTACGTGCTGATATTGACAAGAGATATTTTAGAGTTTTGTTATTGAAGCTATTTCATTTTATCAATTATTATTATATCAAAATTTGACTGTATAATGATTCGCTGTTTTTACCTGGTGCAAAGCTTTCCTATGATCATGAATGTAGAGACTTCTCATAGCACTGTGTCCGTCATCACCAGTGCATTCATCATTGCTCCACAGTGAAGTGCTCACGATGGTCAAAGAAAACCAAATGTAATGCAATTACAATTTAACATACACATAAAAGCTGTCCATGAGATGCACATGCTCAGCTATCCAGGGAAAACACGGGGAAGGCGGGAGATGGATATTCAAGACGATGAGCAAAACGAGAACAAGGTAAAAGCAGGAGCCAATGTTTCGACAAGCGGATTTGTCTTTTTCATGGAGACATATGCTTTCCTCAGCACAGTATATATAGGTAGGGCTCTTCTAAAGGGGAGAGGGGGTAAGGTGGGTGGACTCAGCTATCACAACACAAGCTTGTGTGGCCAGTCACTGCAACGCAAACACAAGAGCAACAACAGCAGCACTCACCCAGAGTAGCAGGCTATGCGTGTGGACAAGCAGTTGCGAGCGGAGGGGTTCACTAGCCGTCCAAACCGTCACGGTCAGCTCTGCAAGCTGCTCCCATGCAGCCTCCAGGGGGGGACCGAGCCGGCGGCTCGCCTCCGCATACCACACTGGCAGCTTCTCGGCAGCCCACCTGCAAAAAGACACACGGTCATTTTCCCTTTCACAGTATGAACAGGCACGAATTGCAAAAGACTGCTAACTAGGGCTGATTAGTACATGTCACTGCTAAATAGAGTAACAGCGCAGGGGACAGGGTAAGCGCAATTCTTCACTGAATTCCTGAAGAACTCTCAACAGGGACGTCGAATATGAGAACACTAATTATTCCCTATCTAGAATGCTTGGTAGAAGGCACCTATCCAGCCACTTGAAAAATAAGCCTAATGTAAAACATTGTGAGCAACAATTAAGCAAGTGCACCCGCTAACATGATGATAAACTGACACTGAGAGCAAACAGCCAGCCGTCCACCTTTCAGCGCACTTTACTAATAGTAAGGTTCGTTACTGCGCAACACAAGACAAGGACAACAGAATGCATAAAACAATGAGACGGTGCTTTTATACCTTCTTTTGTCCTTCTCTTGTGTTGCGCTGTAACGAACCTTACTATGATTCCCAACCAAATGGCACAACTTGCCGCCTTGATGCACATTATTAAAATGCTTTGCACCTATTATTCAAGTTTGCAGCACATATTCGATTTAGAAGTGTTCCAAGTTGCATGTGACACTAGTATTTAAAATATCATTTTCAATGGTGGTCTTGCTATTCATGCGCTATCTTGGCATGCACAATTGCACACACAGCACCTGAAAAAGGTAAACTTCACAACAAACATCCTCAGCTTTCTGTGTAGTCTGGCCTCACACCAGTGTCGCTCTGCAAGACGATGGCAATACACTCACATAGAGCCCTGGTGCAAGTAGATGGCCGCCTCTTTGGAGCCCTTTTGCCAAGCCAACAGCAGGCCAGTGTCTTTAAGCAGGGCGTGTGTGCCAGAACCTGAACAGAACACACACTCACATTTTGCTGCACTCTTTTACATGCAGCCACAGTATTCACAAGCTACGGTGTCCACTTTTTCAGGATCCTTCAGTTGTGTCAGTGCTCATTCAGTCACATTAAAAAAGATGCCGTTGAGACAGTTAAAAAAATGTTTGTTTCAGCTTTCATATGACATAAAGCTTCCACATAAAAACCAAAACACCTTACTAACTTCACTAAGAAACCTCAATTCCTCCCGCCTATATCAGGTTAGTTCACAGTGAAAATTTTTGAAGTACAAAGCAAGGAACATGATTGGCAAATGTTTACAAATCCAGTATTAGCTGCCAATTACAGTCATTAATGTATATGATCTCAGCTTTGCAAAGCAATGAAATGGGTACTTCATTGAAAGGACCTTCGGAGCAATCTCATGGCATTGCACAAATAAAATTTGCATGTCTCTTTTCATTGCTTCTTTGTTGTGTGCATACCTGAGTGACTACATGACCTTCTTTTTTAAACATTTTTGCTGCATAGCTCTTTCCTTCTTCATGTATTCTTCTACGCTAATCTCTGCTCAGTTAACCAAGCCTCAGTACACATTTATTTCTACAGCAATGTCCCACAGTCAACAAAGCTTCCACGCACACTCAAGTTACGAGCAATAACTACCCCCTAAGTGTCTAGCTAGGCATTTATTCGAGATGAAAATGTTCAATTCCTGAAATCGTTACAGGAAAAAAAAAAAAGCATCTGCACCAGGTTTAAATCTTCTGCAGCCTTGCATATGAGGTCCTCTGTGAGACTACTTGTAATAAAAAGTTGGCCCTAATTGTTGTAACATGCCTCTGAAACAACAGCCATACTATCTTTCTTTTGCCCTACTACTGTCGCACTCAATATTCCATGCCACTGTTTAATGAAATATACGCATTTTGTTAAATGGACCGCCACTATATGCGATGGTTATAGGATACAATAATATGTTGTGTACGTGAAGTGAATTTTTTTACAGAAATAAACAAATGGAAAATAAATCAGAGATATTACCACAAAATGTACTGCAATTATCATCGGAGTTCAAAATGTGCTTCATGTATTGCACACTGCATTGTGATGCATTGCACCATCCAAAAACTGTTCGAATCATTTGGAGTAGCTGCACTACGGTGGCCACTCACAATTCTATCCTCTCCCTCTAAATTTTCAATAACTATACTCCTATTCCATTCGTTGCTGTTGTTTAACCTCACCACTTAAACTCACGAGTGTGCAAATGTTTTAATATTGTTTGTAAGCAGGTACTTCGCAATAGCTGTCCCAGCATTTCCATTGGCATTAAATTACAAGCAGACTTATACCCCTGTCACACGGCAAATCTAATGTCATTTACAATTAATGACATTCGCTGATTATGCCATTTGTTTGCTGTCACACAGTAAAACGTAATGACATTCATCAAAGATGACATTTACACACAAATGAATTTGCCAAACTCATTCGCATTCGTTTTGGAACCGAATGCTATCCTCAACACCACGAGTGCACTGGTGTTTCGCAAACAGTACATGCTTCTTTTTATATTTAACAAAAAATAACTATTACTTGATCAATTTTATTACCTAATTATTACTTTGACGACATTGAAGTCCATCATGCGCATAATTACAGAATATTACTCTCAATGAAGGGACTAGACAGCCATCTTAGCTTTCGCTGCAGCACTCGTGTTGGTTCACACCAGAGCATCGCCGCGGCCACTTCGATTGAGTTGACGTAAAAGCATGCGCGTATTTTCCTGAGGCACGCACCAAGAATGAGGATATTAAGAGCCTGCATGCACATCAGAACAGCGATGACATGCAACTGCCGTTCTCGTTGCATTTTATCAGATGTATTGGACACGCCCATCGCGCTTTTTGCCCTGTTGCTTGCTTTATGTTTGGCTTGACTCGACTTTGTTGACAATGTCGACAATTAGTAATTGAACACTACGTACAGTGTGAAAGGGACGATCACATATTCCACTGGAATTTAGCATATTGGAAAATAATTATTGGAGAGAGAATAAATTTTATTGTATGAAGGAACTCCGTGGGGTTAATCTCGGGTGGAATTATTGGATAAAAGTGGGTTTTAGGCTATTTTTGCGTCTTTTTTTTTTTACTATCATCATTGTGATCATTTTCAAATGACATTAGTTTTCACCATGTGACAGCGCACTGTGATAATGACAATAATTGCCACAAATATCATTTGTTGGAAATGATATTAGATCTGCCGTGTGACAGGGGTATTATTTGCAATCAAAATCATGTCAGATCTCTGGTCAAATAGTGGAGTGACAAGCATTCCAATTAACACAGCCCAGATTATAACTGCATATTTGCAACAAGAGCTATTTTATTTACTCACTATATTAAAGACTATGCAGCCACATCTACCACAGAAAACAATGTCATTGTTGCTCCAAGAGAATCAATCCTCTATACTAACAGCCAATGAAAAAACACTTACCCTCGAAGCGTCCACCGTGCTGTAGCCGGACATCCCAGAAGATGACGCCACCAACACCCAACGTAAGGGTGGCTAGTAGTAGCCGAACCCACGGGAAGCCCTGGCCACCCATCTTGCGCTCAAGTGCCTGCATACCAATCAGTGCAATTCTCAAGTAACATTGGAGCAACACTGGAGCAGCACTGGGACAACAGGGGAATACCATTTAAGCATAGCATGAAGTGCTTACTGGCAATGCCAACTAAGCTTCATCTACACTTTTGTGGAACCTTGCCAAAAATGATGTATTATATAGACCAAATAATTGGGGAAAAATTATGAGAGATCTCTACTGCTCATTGAACTTTCGATTGACCTTTCAACGTGCTCTCACACACAAGAAAAAGTTACTTATACACTAAAATACACTTATTTCCATACCAATGGATCCTTGAAACCAGTGGTGCAACACTTTGCCACCATGTACTTGAAGAATGGCATGTGTGCTAAATTCAGTCTTTCAGGTAAATCTGGACTCGCAGGCACTTTACTGGTGGCTGTATTTTGCATCTAGTATTTACGAAGAAGTGAGGACCTGGCTGTTACTGGCTCTCCACACGGGCACACAGATCAGCAGGAACGCAGCAGAATATTCAACACGTACCTCTCGACCCAGTACTACCACCAAACTGACAGAAATCTGAAAGCGAGCCTCTATATCCTGTTTGACAGTGACAACTGCTAATCACATTTCGCGGAAATTTGTCACATAAAGGAAAAAAAAACATAGTAGCTTTCTCGACACCTAATAATGACGTCACGAGCGAAAAAAGAAATCTGGTAAACAAAGTTATTCACACGGACATGAGGATAGAGGGAAGACTAAAACCCAACAGGTAATGCAAACATGCCTTGCAGAGCAGACAAAACCGACTTTTCCTGGTACAGGCACACAATGAATGTCTTTTTTTCACGCTCAAAACGGCAGAGAATGAGTCCACCAAACGTTAAAAAAAAAAGTAAAGCAAAAGGACATGGCGAAACAACGTCACAACGAAGGCTATGCGCGCACCGCTTGGCTTGCTGCCACATAACAACTGCACGGACATCACCGAGGTGCGACAGGAAAGAAACGCAGCAGAACATTTGCGTGCGCCACGGGAGTCGCATTTATATATATTATGCCCCTCACTGCTACCCTATGAAATACAAGTGCATTAAGGTGAAGCAGCACCGCGCTTTCATAGAGAACCGGCGCTATCACAGGGATCGCGTAGGCACTTAGTTCGATCGACGCAGGCAAGGGCACCGATATCGGTTGGGCGACGACGACTGCGAAAACCCGCGCCGCTGCGGCCACGAACACACCGCCAACACTGACCTTTTCTTATTTTTCTCGGGGCATGCGGCAGCTGCTTTCGGTAGTCATCGGTGCCCGGGGCTGCGACACAACTGCGGCGATCTCTGCCAACCCGGTTCTGTCGAACAATTAAACACACGCACACGCTTCGCGGAGCGCGACTTCGAACGCCTACCGCGATCAGACCCCACGGCGCCTGCTGGCCCGCTATCGACCACAGCGGTAGACCCGCAGCAGCAGCCGGCGCACGGCATCCGTCGACCCCGAAAACGCGCCGAGACGGTGCTGCCATCTGCGCGCGCTCGTTTGTTTACATTCGCAACGCCATACTCCACATCCCTTTCCGCATGGGTCCACCGGTAGTCAGTCAAGCACTGCTGGGTGCTAGTACCGTGCTACATCCAGCTTCAGAATTTACCGTATCGCCCGAACAATCTTCGCAAGCTAGCTGACTTTGACGCCACCTATCAGCGCAACATAAAACTTGTCTAACCGCAGCCACGAGGAGCATAGCCTCTGGGATTGGCATCAGACTTCTTAGTTCATTCAATCAAGGCAGGTGCCACCACAATCGGTAGACTCCGCACCCCAATATTCAAAGCGTGACCGGCGCGGAAAGCCTGTTTATGCTTTACAGGAGAGTAGATGGTTCTTTATTATACGACTAGGAGAGGAAACGAGACTTGGTGCTGCTGCGGGCTCTACGCAACCTCTCGGCCTTTCTCTACGACTGCCTCGCGCAAAAATTTCGGAGGTCACACTCAGAACTACGCGTCTCGTTCATAACTTCAGTTAAATTTGGATAAAGTTTGGATGAGTACCGTCTCGATGGGGCTGCCAACTGCCGCCGCGGAGGCGCTGGGTGTCAGCGGTATCGCAGCGTAAATGCAATGGAGGGTAAGAAAAGAGATAGCAAAACGTGAAGACCAGGAAAAGCCTCCGACAGACGGCTCGGGTCAGTGAACCTGCCCCGTCCTCGCTTCTTCGGTGCGATCCGCGTGGAGGAGAAAGCGTAAATATCAGGACGGCGAACCGATGTAGCTCGATCTACGCTTTCAGTCGCCCGTATGGTCAGCGGCGAGAAACGGTGGAAAAGAGATCAACCGTGACTAAAAGCGCGACGAAACGGTCCTGTACTTCTTCCTTATCCCCCCCCCCCTTTTTTTTTTAACGCGGGCAGCTCTTAATTGCCCGCTTCTGCGGCGAGCATCGGCATAACCGAGCGAACGAGTGCTGAGAAGAATGAAAGCGAACGCGGAACGCAGGGGTAGACGAAATAAAGGCAATAGTACTAAGTGATGTGAGGAGAAGGAAGGTGCAGCGGAACCATGAGGCGGAAAGCGGAGGGAGCCTGCGCATGCGCTCAGCTGCCGGCGGCCAAGGCATCCACAGCGGCGTGGGCTATCTCTGCGCTTCCCAGGGGTGTAGCGGTGGAGGAAAGTAGGTTGGGGAGGGCTACCTACGCTCGTCCGAGGTACGTGTGTGTGGCAGGGATCACTACTCCTGCAAAGGGCGATGGCGGGCAGCTACGAAGGCTCGATGTGAAGCTCCCTTGCGTGTTGACACTGGTGGCACTACTGCCTCGCGACGAATGGGGTTACTGTCCACTTTTGTGCAGTGAAGCCACTTCTCGTTTGTGCAGGGGCTACGTTCAAGGCCGTTCTCTTGTCAATCTTATTTATTGCTACTTTTTTGAGCGCAGCTCTTATACTCTCACAAGCTGGTTGCAGCACTGCCAAAGGTAGGAGGCATACACAAGCGATATTCTTGCCCAGCGGCACATAGTTCCGGGCGTAACTGGCTTATACTTATAAACAACAATGCATTTATTGCAACCATTACAAACCTGGGGCAAGAATACGGTCGAGGCAGGAAAGGTACAAAAATGCTTAATTTATCGTTTTAAATAAATACTCTTGGTCTTAAACAGCATAAAATTAATTTTTTGTGTGTGTTTTCACAAACTTATTTTCAAGAATGTGATAGGCTTTTGCCCCTTGTGACATGTTTTTTTTTCTTTTTCTCTTTTTTTTTTGCAAGGTGATCAACATTTGTTTTGTGCAAGTTGGTTAATCACATTGCAGCAAGAACATATGAAGCAAGGACAGAAAACACAGCGATCGGGCAGATTGAGAAGACGAGGTAGACCAGTGAGGAAGGCTTTAACGAGATGGAAGAGCAGTGACCCCTGTAAGCAGCAGGTGACCCTGCTGGACCCTACAGGAGTTATTGCTTTGAGTGAGATGAGTTAATGAATATGTGTAAAACGACTCTGCTGAAAGAAGACTTACAAAAACAAATGCTAATATAAAATAAAAGGACAGAAATATGAGTAAGCACAAACACACATGGAAGCAGGCACATATTCACACACAAAAACTAAGAAAATCTCAAATATAAACAAATGGGGGAAATAAGACTAATGCAAGACAACGCGCACACGCGTTTACAAACAGACATAGGTACAGGTATTAGGAGCAGGCTCACAAGCTGCTGTGCCTACCTTCTCGTATGTTTTGTTTTCCCTTTTTGCCGTTCTCTTAACATTGTCTTAGGAATTTTTCATAGCAACACATCACAAGAATCGAAAAGCAGCGCGGAGCCGCGTTGTGGGAAAGCATATAGAGCGTTGGCAGCACACCTTATGCGTGATTGTGTCACAGCACGCATTCTACAGCTTGCGCATGGTGGGCAGCAATCAATCGACGGTGCTATACAACGCTCAAACACTGCTGCTAGACGCTCGGCTACCTCGCTGCTGACAACAATCATTCATGCTAAATTGACCGCAACAAATCTTTGCGTTGGAGGCTGCTTTTGCAAATATTTTCTTTTGAGACACTTGTAGGTTTGTTTCATGTGTACATGCTTTTCTCATTTCTCCTGATAATGGTCTTGCTCCATGACTTCACCCCGTCTGACGAAACACACAGCGACACAGTACACGAGCACACCTGCCACTAACAGTAGGCACCAGACCTTGGCAAACTTTCCTCATCGTCAAGAAAGCAACATGGAACAAACATGCAGGATGTGTGTTTCCAGCGGTGTATCGCCGCGGGATCCTGTTTTCAGGCAAAGCGTAGTGCAGCATCAGCGATGCTAGCTGCAATGTTTCTTCACCGGATCACAGCTCAGAATAAACGCATGTGGCACAAATGGTGTAGTATTGTAAGCTCGCAGTAATATTTCCGGTATGACGGACCATCACAAACAGTTCGGGAATTCATTCTGACGAGGGGCTGACGCGACTTGGCTCAATTCGAAGTGCGGCCATCTTCTCCGTTGGCGGGATCACCGGTCATCCGGCTCATGACGTCAGTCCAGTGTGCGCGCCCATTGGTGGATGCTCGTGTGCATCCGCGTCAGAGGAGTAAACGTGACTTTTTTCTAAAATTGTACCCGACTATAGAGAGCTTTATTTTTGCTCGCTACATGATACAGTACAGCAATGCATGACATCTTTGGACTTTTGCGCATGCATGTCATATACCAAGAATTGCTGTGGCAGCTACTGCTGGTAACCGTAATAGCCACCTTAACCATAGCAACATGGCAGTGCCCATACAGCGCCGACCACCCACTTCAATCCAAATTCATGCTTGTTACTGGCTCTCCACCTTGTCAGCAAGAAACAAGTGGCAAAACCTCTTCAAAAGGACAGACTGGTGGGCTAGTTGGTATGGCATTATTTACACAGTAACGCAGAAGCGCATGGACGACGAAAGAAAAAGATGGGACACAGCGCTACATAATACGGCAAAACCCGTCATCGCTAAGTCTCATCTGAAGCTGAGGTCAGATCATTAGGTATGTATTGTCACAATTATTGAGATTGGCTGTTTGTTTTCACGCTGCTAGGGCTACAGACACTGCACCAAGCCATAAAACTGGTTTGATTTCTAGTTAGTAGATGGAACCGCAACGTTAGCATTAGTGATGCACTAACGATCCGGAATGCTTTAAAAGCCTAATTGTTCACTGCATTATTAATTTACTACCTCACTCTAGCATGGTATGTGATGACGGCAGCGAGCAAACGCCAAGTAGATGGCAAGCAGGCGCTGTGGCACAGGTGAACATTTGTGAGGGCGTTCACCTATACTACTCGCTAAGGAGGCTGCAAGGTAACTGCAGGGAAAGCGAAGCTCTGCTGTCACATGCATGCAAACGCCGCTTATGGTTAAGGCATCAAAATATTTTTTGCGTGAATCCACCAACCATGGAGCATGTAACAGGATGGCAAGCAGACGGTGAGCAGACGACACGGCGCAGATGTGCACATCTTGAGGAGCATTCAGCTTTCCTATTGGCTAAGAATTTGTGTGGCTCCCACAATTCTGCGACAAGCTTGCGAAATTTGAGTGTCGGTGTAGCCAAGCAGACGAGCCAGAGAAAGGTCAAAAAGAGAACACGGCGCAGGAGATGAAAGACGCAAGCTGCAAACGGTGGAGACCAATGAGAGCGGCCCCTTCAGTGACGTGAGCATGGGAGACTGGTTTCATGCGGACCCGCCTGACCGCTTGATGCATACTCGTATCTGGTCTCAGCTAGACTGCTCGTTTTGTACTATCATCTGCTTGCATCAGCTCTTGCTCATGCTTGTTTTGTCTCATTTGCGCTTGTTTCGACTGTCATAGTTTGCCTTGCGCCAGCCAATATATTGAGAAATGAAAACACATCTAGAGTTGTGCACAGAAAAGTAATGCATCTGTGCAAAAGCTTCCGCGTGTGTCAGACACAACAAAATGCTCTGCACTGATGGTGATGGTGCTGGAATTGACGAGGCCAAAAGGAGGAATGGCGTCGCGGTAGGGAGGCTTCTCTGCTGCAATATGGAGTACCACGTTACTGTACTTGGGAAATGCCAATGAAGCAACACATGGAAAACAGAATCCCAACTCTGGCTTCCTACGGGAGTCATATACAGTAACTCTAGTGACAAAGGGCCACTCTCGTCATTGGTGGAACGAAAGCATGAGAAAAAAACTGTAGTGCTGCGCAAGACGGGCTGTGCGGTAAGAATGGCTACAATATGGCACCAGAGAAGCGCACGTCGTCTGTATGGAAACAAAGCACTGCATGAGCGGAGGTGTGCCTGTGGCAGCTGCTGTGGATGACACCCACCCATCACCCACACACTGCCTCTCGTGATCTCTCGGTTAGTGAGGCAGATGCGGCACATTTTGCTCCGTTTGGAAAGTGCCACACGAGACAGATTGTGTGCGCCAGCTAACATATTGCAAAATGAAAACGCCCACAGAGCTGCGCTCAAATTTCAAATTAGGGGGTATTGTAATTGTCAGTGAATTTTCTTCTTTTTTTTTTGTTGTTGTTGCATCTGCTAAAATGGAGGCACACTTTCGGTCGCTCCACATTTATTGGGTTGCCAACTACAACAGCGACATCATGTTCCGTGACAAACTTAGTGCAAAAATTACACTACCTCTAGTGCGAGCACCAATAGAAATTTGATGCCATATCTAGCAGAAAATGAAATGGACACATGCAGGAGCAAGCTTTAAATTGCATGTTTGTGACGGCAAATGGAACTTTTGGAAGCAGAAAAAGGGTCGATTGGTAATGGCGCACCAGCTGGGTAACCACTCTCACCACAAGAATGCACTTGGCATGCTAGAAATAAAGCAAGAAAGAAAGACGGGCGGTGACACCGGCTTAATATTCCTGCACCAACTTGCTGCGACATCATGGACCTTGACGCCATCTTCTGAGGCCTAGTTAATTTTTTATCACTAAAGAAGGATTGCATCATATTCTAAAAGAGCAAAAGACTGAACTTGGAAACTTTTACTGAACCAGAATGGTAAAAAAAAAAGAAGAGAAATGCTTTGCAACCTGTGAAGTCACACTGACGTACCATCTATGTCAGTGTTTTGCTACATGGATTTTGCATGGTTTGTGTGGCTAGCATGACAAAATGGTGCATACCAGTCATTAAGACAACACAAAATTAAGCCAGGGAAAGCACAGGCCAAATTAAATGTACCTTTTATTGAAATGTAAAAATTGTAACGAGAACGGAAATGAAAGTGGATGAAAAGACAACCTGCCACAACTAGGGGCCAAACACATTTGTTCAGCTTGCCATGCATTTTGCTGTATTCCTTTAGTTCACTTCAAGTAAGTATTGTGCAAACAGATGCCAAACACACCTTAGCACCAAGATGAAGAGTCTGTGAATGAACCGAACCAGTGCCACGCACCCGCTAGCATGCGAGGCAAGGGAAATTCACTTTCTTGTTTACCTTCTTCAAGTTCACGTTTCATACTGGTGCAATAGTACCCAAAATGTTCCAGAAGCTCGTAGCTCTCCTGCTGATAATTACCTGGCACTGGGTGAGGGCGTCCCTGAGGCCAGCCTCCGATGTCGGTGTGGTAGAGCGCCAGGAGATCAGGGTGGCCTGCAGACGACGCTGTGTCAGGCGAGGCAAGCGGCGCCAGGCGTCCTTTGTCTCCAGGTGCTGCAGCAGCCGCATGGACTGAGGCGCTTGGCGCTCAAAGAGCTGCCGCCACACCGATAGGCACTCGGGGTCCCGGCAGAGGCACTCCTCCAGACTGGTCAAGAGCTGCACGGCACACCAAGCAACCAAGGTTGTCATTTGGGCTTGGAACGTCATCATGAAGCCGTTCAGTTTAGCACAACTAGTACATAGACACAGTGGAAGAGCAGGATGCACACTCTTCTGTGACTATGTACTATACACCCTGTTACCAACTCCACACGGAGTAGTGAAAGCTATAGGTAGCGTAATCTAACCTGAAAAGAGAACTAGAGAAAAATGCTCCTCCATTGTCCTCCTCTAACCACCTATCATTGGCTGAATGGAAGAGCCAGTGGGCACATTGGGTGTGCCCTCCTCCTTACAGCTGGCTCTCGTTACTGTGCAGCTAACATGAGACCTAGCTTTCACTGCACTGGACAAAGTTGGTGAGTATAACTGCACTATGCTGAATGCGTTCATGACCAGGCAGAGGTTACATGATGGGAGTGAGGTCAGTCTTGGTCATGGTAGGTGCAGAACAGTGGTTTCTAAGTTGGCAAGGGAGCACATTTTTAGGATCACCAAAGTCCTCCCTCTCTTTTAAGGAACCCACTGTCAGAATTTGCCACTTCCACCTAAAAAAAGTGTTCTATAGTTGAGCCAACTTATATGCATTGAACCTTGGTATTTGAACTTAGCATGTATCAGCCAGTGTCAATAAACCGTTTAAAATGCAATGCAGTTCAAGCACCCATATTGTGTTAATACAGTCTGAATACAAGTAACACACTTCCTTTATGATGGCAACAAGACCCTAGGATATATACACAAACGGCTCAACCGTTTGTCACAGTATAATTACTTAAAGGGACACTAAAGCGAAAGAATAAATCAGTTTAGACTAATGAAGCATTGTTTGAGAACCCTGCAGGCAGTCATTTAAAAAAAAAATAGTTTGGTTATTAGATGAGAAAATGAAGGTCCAAGTATCAGTATTTCAATTTCGCGCCGAAACCCCAGTGCCGCTACATCAGCGTGACGTCGGGAATTCCAAAGTATGTTTTCGCATTTGGGCCGCATTGGCTGAATAAAGGTTCCCGAAACTTGCCATGTTTAATATTTGGTTCCTTTAGAACACAATGTAGTCAATCTGCACCGCTATATATAATTACTAGACTCTAGAAGATGCCATCAAAATCCCAGACGTCACAGCCCCCAGGTGTGGGAACTTAAGTAGGCGTTGCCACCCCTATTTCGTTCTTGCGCTTTTTCTGGCTTACCAAACGTCTTATCGTTATAAGAGTGGTGTTTTTGGTTTTGTAGAACCGTAATTTACTGATGCAGAAGAAATCACTTTTCACTTTAGTGTCCCTTTAAAGCACATTACGTGCACTTTTCCATCATTACAACTTGTTCCTATTCTAAAATTGTTTATTTGCCTTTGTGTCAAGCTTTTACTGCAAAATGATATAGCAGATGGGAAAGTGTTGAAAGGCCTCAGTTAGACTGAAGAAAACAAACAAACAAGACAGATACATAGAACAAAAGGAAGATTACAATATGTCCACAAAATGCCAACTATCGGCAGTTATCACTTGGAGTATTGCACCACTGCTCAAGGCTCGGGATGTCTTAGATAACATGTTGGAGGTCAAACAAGACAGAGGGTGATAGACCTGTTTGCCAGCTGAGGGAGGTTATCCCCAAAGTGCTGCACAGAATCTGTCCTTGCCTTCTGTTCACAAAAGCTTTTACAAAACAGAAACAAAGCAGGATAACACTAATGCAAGAAAATAACAGTATTGCATCAATAGAGGCGCCATGCTATATTATTATGAACCTATGAGAGTGCACATGCCCTCATGCAGCACGTGCAAAGTAGCATGTGCGATGTATCGCAATCCTTGCCTTAAAGCAGTAAAGTAGCAGTAACATTTCTATATTATTAGATTACCCCTGTACAATACCAAAAAAGCCACTCTTACTCTAAAGAGAGGTTTGGTAAGTCAGAAAAGGTGCAAGAAAGCATGGGTGGTGATGCCTCACACCTCACACAGGTGTGAGTTCTCACACCTGCTCGCCTTGATGTCATGAATTTTCATGGTATTTGCTTAGGCCTAGTTAATTTTTATCACCAAAGGTGAACTGCTTTGTATTGTAAAAAAAGCCAAACACTTAACTTGGCAAGCTTCAAAAGCTTTTACTGAGCCACAATGACCAAAACATGATGAAATACTTTGAAATTTTTTTAATATCTAACTTTTACCTTTATTTTCCCTTCTAATAATCAAGCTATTGCCACAAAATTAATGAAGAGAGTTTTCAAATTAAAGAGTGCTTTATCACTCTAAACTCATTCAGTGGTTCTCTTCAGCAAAAAGAAAAACTGAAAGCTAGGTGAGTTGGTAATTATTCATGGTAGAACTGTAGTGCTCATACAGGACAACGGACACAGGAAGGTCAAGTGTTTGACCTGGGCTTTGTCGGATATTCATAGGCGTCTTGAACTAGGAGGCCAACATGCACATCAATGCAGTCTTTGTGAGAAACCTGTATCAATCGCAACACATTTGTCCACTTAAGCATGCCTACCTACTATAGGAGCAGAATGACAGTACAGAGCATTGCGTTATGCTGGTTTGGAGGCACCATGCAAGAAAAAGTCAAACCTCTTCATAACGAAATGGGATATAATGAAATAATGGATGTAAAGAAGTAAGTGAAATTCCCCTTGAAATAGAGATTCACAGTGCTGTGTATGCAATAATCAATATAACGAAGTAATGGATATAACAAGGTAATTCTGGCTCTTCCTTTAACTTTATTATAATGGAGTTTTACTGTATGTATGTTTCATTTTGCTGCCATATAATAATACTCTCGTTGTCACTAGGTGCACTAGAATTAGGCTAGTGGTCCTCAAACTCTCACCAGCTGCAGCTTCAAGCTGGTGGCACATTTTCGCTTTCAAAAATAGTGACTGATAGTTTGAGTGGTTTCTCACGTCTTTTGTTTCAATTTTCACATATTTGCCACTGTACAATACACACTGTACCGAACTGATGTACTATTTCCAGTGAAGAAGTTTAGTATATGCAGGCAGCTGCAACGACCATTCTGAGATCACTATGTGGTGCAATAATGAAAGATAAAGTCTAGAACAACAAGACCCAAGGAACAGCGTATGATACAGACGTTGCACCCAAGGTCCAAGAAGGAACACTAAGTTCGGTATTGTAACAGGAAGGGATAAGTGTTATGACAGCCAGAAGAAGGTGACAACTACAGTTGCCACAGGAAATAAGGTTTGTCTGTGAAGGGCAGTAAGTAGGACAACAGTGAGAAGCCCAGTAAACGTTGGATATACAGGTACGTACTTGCACATATATTCTAGCAACCTTAAAAGAAGGTTGTGTGATTTGTGCTCACACAAATTTTGCATCAAGGTTGCTTTATTCAGTCTGCAGCATTAAATAAAACGTTTTGCATCACTGCCTCCTTAGATTGTCTGGACTTGTCGAAAAATGCCAAACTAGTTTTACGTAACAGCGGCAGCTCACTTCTGCAATAGAGGGGTGTGCTTACAACCGTAGTTTTTATTTTTTTTTTCTGGATGAACCGGGCAAGCAACAATGTCAAGTTAAAATAACGAAGTATTGCAGGCCAAGAATTGCAATCTTTATGAAAAATTTGAGTGAAAGCCACGCATCAGCAAGTGTAAAATTCGATTTAAGGTTTTTAAAATGAAAAAGATAGGTCACAGTACTTCAAAACAGCAATTGTTAACAGTGCAGCAGTGTGCACTCACCTCAGCATTGAGCTGAGCCGTGCCACTACCGAGCCGGCGCAGGTACGAAGGGAAGTAGGCACTGCGGCTAGGTTCAGCCGCATAACACAGATCACGTATCCGCGGATACAACTGGTCGCGCAGGGCACGCTCTCTCTCCGGCGATAGCGGCAGGCGGCCCCCAACGCCATACACCGCATCCAGCAACGGGAAGAGAGATCGCACGCCAAGATTACAGGCACGGCCAGCGTTTTCATCACCATTCTTTGAAGCTGGGTGGCGAGAGAGCAGCTCCGACAAGATGTCAATGACATACGGCGCGTACGCCCGCGTCCCCACCACCGGCATCAGCAGTTCCAGCCACACTGCATGTTAGAAAGCTTCATAAGGAAACAAATAACTCCCAGGCTCCTTGCGAGTGCTAAACAAGAAAGGTTGAAGACAAAAACCTCCTATGTGAAATGTCACGCATCCAAACATAGCAACTTGCAACTTTCGAGGCTGCGAATCCAGTGCTGAATTCACATTGTCAGTTACACCATTCATGGCAACCTCTCGGACACCAATTAACGAGGAAACTGAGAGAAAGGGCCACACTATATTCAATAAATTTAAGCAATCAAAGAAGCTTAGGTTAGTTTCCAACTTTCCAACCAACTAGCTGAACTTTCTGTCATGTAAGATTAGTTTGTTTTGAATTGGTGCATGCTGCAAAGAATTTACTGAAGTGCAGATGCTACAAAAGGGCAAACAAGTGCCAAGTGTGCCCATTCAACTGTTTGCTATGTCCATGTTTTTAGCAAAGTCTCAGTAACTTGTTGATGTCATTGCAATGTTCAAGTTTTTAGGAAAGTCTTTGCTGATCATCTCCACACCAACCAAGGCTTGCTGTTGGGCAGACGTCATAGAAGAAAGCTACATAATGACTGACCGGCCAGTCCTGCACCAAGGCTGGACAGTCCTGCCTGGGAGGCAGCCCACAGCAGGGCCAGGCATGCCATGGGACGTCCCTGGTGTTGAGATCGCAGGTTCCGCAGCTGCAAGGACGAAAAACAGACAGTCAAGTAGAACACCAAGTTAGTTTTTTGGGTCTCATTACAGCTCAGTTTTGGCACAGAGGCCTTGGCAACACTTTTTTACCAGTACAGATTACCTAACACGTCAGTCATATCCACCAGCACATTTTTCCTATGAAGTTGATGATACATTCAAGTTTCGTTGAATACTAGTATTTAGGTGTTCCCTTTAAGAATCAGCCATACTGTATGTGCACCCAATAGCAAAGAAAACATTAATAGCTATATAGCCAAACCCCATTATAATGAAGTTGCATACTACACTAAAATGGCACATTTGTTATACCTATAGCTGCTGCATGCTAATATCAGCGAGAAACATCTTTATTTACTTTGTTTTATCCGAGTTCGCAACATCGAGGTACGTGTGAATGCAACTTGGCACAGCAAAGTGGCGGCAGCAATTTCACGAGCCGAACTGATACTGCAAGCACTAAGGCAGAGCCATTGCAGTAGGTGAACACTAACACAAAGGCACTAGTGCTGTCCGTGCTACAGATGCAGCTGCAGTCAGTGCACCTTTGCTCAGCACTAAAATTCCACATAATGCTGCTCGGTAAATTGCAGGTAGCACAACCAGCATGTGGAAGGCACAAATCAGCTCCCTCAGAAGGTATACAGGAAACCGAACACCACAGATTTCCTAGGGCTACCTTGTGGAAACAGCTGTAACTAAAGCAAGCTGGTAAGTGATGTGTCATGCTTGTCAGCAGTTAATGTCAACCCAGACAGATCGAAGCTGAAGAATTGCTATAACCACAGACTGGATAGAGCAAGGGCAAAACACAGCGAAAAGTTGGCATGTAAAACACCGCCAACTTAGTGCCGTACTATACAGGAACACAACACAAAATGAGCTCGCAGTGCCATCATGTGTGAATAGCTGCAGCTAGGAAGAAACTGGCAAGTCATCACTGCATGGAGGAAGGAACGAAATTAGGAGGGAGCGTGACATCACACATCCAGCCCTTGCAAGCGAACTTTCCATAAAGCCTTCACCTTTCTTCTCTCCTGTGCCACCAAAATTCGACCCACCACCATGGGACATTAAGAGTCTCAGCTGAGCTCAACAGACTCAAACCAGTATGTTTGGTTTCCAGTAGGCTTTAATAGTGCATATTTGTTCGAGTGCTTTGCCAACCACTCTGTGAGCATTTCATCCCAATATGCTAGTGTAACTTTGATTATTTTTTGTAACATATGCATTTATCTTTGTCGCAACGTGCAAGTGTAGCGGCCACATGTTAAAGTTGCACTTGCCGTATTTATGGAAGAGCATGTGCCGAGCCCCCAGTGGTGGAAGACACCAAAACATACTATAGAGAACATACTCTACAGCATGTACAACAGTTCAGTATGTACAATACATGTATACTGAAGATACTGTAAAGAACACATTAATACTTGACATGTAACATGCCAATGAGACAACAGCATTGATCGTCACCTTTGGTAAGGCATTTGTGACTATGTGTGGGTGTCTCGAAGCGAGCAGCTGCAGGCAGACCAGGAAGCCAACTACACTGCTGCTGCCGGTATTTTGGCCACCAGAGGGGGCCGCCAGTGCCTGCAGGGCACCATTTAGGCAGTGGTCCCAGAGGAGGGAGCGAGCATCGTCTGTGGTTCCAGCTACCACGTCCTCCAGTTGGCGTCGTACCTCTGCAGCCAGCTCATTAAGGGGGAACCCTGCACATGAATGCATGGCGTTTTATAAGAAACACACGCAGACTGGGATTCAGGAAAACCGTGAGGAACAAGCCCAATGCAGAATGACAAACAAAATGTCAAGTGCCCTAGAAAGCAAGAAATGAATGTTTCAGTGAAAACAAGGCATGACAGGGAGGTTACCAAAATGTGCATCCAATTGACATAAGTCCAAATTTTCAGTTGGACTGAAAATAATTCCCATTGTACCAGAGAGCATTCAAGGAAGGCTGATATAGCATTTCTGACTTTTAATAATCTTTAGTTAAAAAGAAAATAAAGCCCTTTAAGCCCTAGCACAAAATTGTGGCAAGTGTCAAAATGGCCTAAATAATTAATTATAATACTTGTTTCCATGAGCAAGTCTTGGTTTTGGTATCTAGAACAAGGATGCATCATAATAACATTATACACAGGCTCTGTCCATTCCTGTGATCACTAAGGATACCACACGCCAACGCAAGCAGAAGAAATGCATGCAGCACTACTGCTTATCTAGGAGCAATGTTATCATGACATCAGCAAATTTTGCTCTGTGTTTTGATGTCACAATAATGCCACTGACTCCAGGCACAGCCTTTCAAGAACAATGTCAGTATCAAACTGAAATACTATCTTGTAAGCATTTCCCAATCTTCAAAATTGTTAAAGATCATCCTTCGAAAATAAATATGCATATATCAGTACTCTTTCAAGATAGTGCTTCAACATGGTTACTGTTCACAGACGCGACAGCATTTTGTGACTTTCAGATCGCTTATGGAAAGGGGATACACAAAGCCCTAAATTTTAAACAAAATATTTACTTCTCAGAATGCAGGTATCAATACAATCTATATCAGGAAACCAGAAAAGGCTTCAGAATGTACAGCATGAACTAGCCCAATCCTTTATTTAGAATATTTATTGTTCTCAGAGGCATCAACATAAACCAATGATTGAAAATAGATGAATCTGTCTAGCAAAGTTCACCTGAAAGCAATGCATAGGTTTTAGCCCAGCATCTCATTCTGGACAATGCTCCCGTGCAAGACCAAGGTATCAAACAAGCTATATTTTGCTTGTGGCTTGCAGAGTAATTAGGTGCCACGTAATGTCTTTTCCCAGTCAGGCAAGTTGCCACCAACCTCCTGGCCTACAGGTTTCTTTACTTGCACTGCGAGCCCATAGCGTGTACTGTAATGGAACTACTTAAAAACCTCAAACAACAGGTCAAAGCACAAGCAGAGACAAAAGTAAACAGATTGAGTGCAGACAACTGCATCAACATGCAACTACCAGAAGTAATAAGAGCACAAAGAAAGACATGCAGGTCAAGCACCAGCATCGAATAAAAGGAATCCCAGATCTCACAACAAAGAGGTCCAGGATACGATATCTAGGCAATGCCATAACAAAGGGTCAATGCCCACATTATTAATGTCCATGTTGTTCACATGGCCATGTGTTCTAGGCATCATGCCTTTTGTTATAAACTAGAGAACTATGCAGGATTCAAAGCTGCATCCCTTTTCATGTAAACCCGAACAGCACCACAAGTAAGAAAAGACATACCAGCTGGTCGTCCTTCAAAGGGGGGCTGTGACTCAGCAGCAGGTGCCCCTTCTAGCTGGCTGTTCAGGTAGAACACCAGGTCCTTGGCCCACAAAAGAGGATTTGTTGGGAAGCGCAACCGGTCCTCTAACACCAGCTGAGAGACCTCAGAAGCCGACACCTGAGAATGTAGCAGTGCACAGGTTGTAGGATACGGCAAACTGACTGAATCCGTGCAATCAATCTAGTATGTCCCCATCTACAGGCTGCTTTAGCTTCAGTCTATAGAAACTGAAACTTTATAAATTCTGAGCTGTTAGAAAGACTTTAAATACTAACTAGTCCAAGTACTTTGTGCTTTTCATGCAAATCGATTGTTGTCGTTTTAAGTTCAAGATTCCCAAAACATTTATAAAACATCATAAAAAATAAAATTTTATGGCAGCAAGAATATGACAACAGTGCTCACTTTGTAACTTTCTCCTACTCATTTTGAGTTAAAACTTGTCCTGTGATCATGCAACACTAACAGACAATGTGGCAATTTCAATTTCCTACTTCATGCCTAAATCATGATGCAAGATGACGCAAACTAGCCAGTCACATCTGCTTGCAGTTTAACAGACAGTATACGAAAAAAAAATGTCACAATGCAACATTCAGAACCTCAAGCTGCTACATAGCCTCTTCTTAGCTAAGTAAGCTGCAAGATCGATGACAAATGCAGCAACATTTCACATGCATCCACACTATACTTCATTGAAGTAGAAGCTACAGGTATGCTCTGTTGCTCAAAACAGCCAGACACGTGACACCAAGGGAGATGAGGTTGAATCTTAAGTCTGCAAGTTTATGAAGGCGATCATGGGAGAGCCAACCGAAATTTATTTTAGCACTCCCCGGTTGATGCCTTTGGGCAATGCTTCAACAAGCTCAAGCTAGCTTCTCGTTCTCTTTGGCTGTCGTACTTCGTTCATTACACCTCTGAGGAGGACAAAATGAACTCAATTTGGTTGAAGCTACTGTGATCACTTCAAAAAATATTAGCAACTGTACATTCACATAATTGTGCTCTTGGTTGGAAAGCATGTGCTCCTATGCTAAAGTATGTGAAAGATTGTACATGGCTCGTAACCCATTACTGATGAAACCCTTGACAAGGTATAACATAGCTAGATTAGTCTTCAGAAAATTAGTCAGCAGGAGTTGCAATGTAGGCTTGCTAGTGTGGAATAGTACTTTATTTCTGTGGCACAAGCAGGAACATAAATGCAAGCAGACACAAAAAAGACAGAACTTGCCACGTGCGCGTATTTGCGTTTTCATGTGTCTGTGCTATTACTTGCACTACTAGAACACCTTATGAAGCCTTCACAAGCTCTGAGCACCTGTTTCAGCAGGACACTGAGGCTCGTGGCCCGCTGTGCACCGGCTTCCTTTGTCTTCTTCTTTGGTGGCTTCTTAGCCGGCTTGGGAGGAGGGGCAGCGGGCTTCTTCTGCTCCTCCTTCTCTTGAAGGGCTTCGTATTGGGTGGTGCTCTCCTTCAGCGGGGCTGCACGTGCACAACAGGGAGCAGGTGTTGAATTAGACAGTGCCTTACATCATCATGTCATGTTGGCCAAACACTGTCATTGACAGTCAGCTGATGCCAAAGGAAAGCACAGGGGAATAGCACGGCTTCCAAGTGCAGCAGACAAGTCACTTCCATTACTTCTTTAGTTACCACACTCCAAAAAAAAAAAGAAAAAAAGATATTTGCACCAACTGGGGCTTATCTTGTCCCCAAATAATGATTGTCATCTACCATGTGTGTTTTTCTTTTCTTTAACGCTGCGTATTAAACGCAAGCATCGAGTGTTAAACAAAGGAAATGCACACAAGACAAAATTTATTAAATTCTGGGGTTTTATGTGCTATAACCACAATCTGGTTACGAGGTATGCCATGGTGGGAGACTCTAAATTGATTTGGCCACTTGTGGTTCTTTAAGGCGCACCCAATGCAGACCGTATGAGTGTTTTTGCATTCCACCCTTATTGGAAAGCGGCCAAAAGAGCCGGGATTGAACCCGCAACCACAGCCACACAACACCATAGCCACTGTACTACTGCAACAGGTCGCACACAAGACAGATGGCGATTACTGTTTCAGGACAAGATAAGCCCCAAAGTTATAAAGAGAGTTTTTGGAGTGAGGAAAAGTTGGAGAGAATACGGCACAGAATTACTGTACCACCATGCCACAGTGTAGGAGGTGGGATCAACGTGAAGTCATCAGGTGCTGCTCTCTTTACCTCCTCCTCAAAGACGTACAGTGTCATCCATTAAAGGGAATGCCCGAGTGCAGAGCATGCATGAATTTTCCTTTCTGGCAAGTGTACAGATGCCAAGCTTTGCAGCAGATGACTTGCGGTTGGTGGTGCTGGCACTGATATGGCAGCACCACCATGCAGCCAAAGCCCTAGCAGATTGAGAGCAGCATATAAGAATGTTCCCTTCAACAGTGAGCTTCACTGTACATGTTTGGAACGATTAATAAACTTCCAACTTCCAAAAGAGGAAATGATTCCAAGACTGTCGAAAAAGACTTACCACAGCCCCTGATAAGGCACTGATGCTATAACACCTTGGCATTTTTCAATAGCACAGTGTATACAATACACCACAGAGTGTCTTATGTGTTTTGCAGAAATTTGAACGTCAAACATTAATTACTCATTTCTAATGAATGCCCCCTAATCAGCTGTTATAGGCCATGATGCTATGCTCTTGGAAGCCGAAAAGATTGGATTAACCAGAATTCCTCTTCAAATTGTGCAGCTTCAATATGGATTAAGACACAGAGGACCAAGAAAAAGCTTAACATTTGTTTAAGTTAACCAGTGTCTTTAACAGTCAAAATTACAAGTATCAAGTCAACTGCATCATCCGTGGGTATTAGACTGTGTTATGTGCTCACGAATATAAATATTAAACTGAGCTTTCACTGTGTTCGACAGCTCCACTCTTCACCAGTGCAGAAGAATTGGAATGCCTCCCATCAGACTTCATATAACAAATGCAATGTGATGAAAGTTGACAGCAGATGACAAGTCAGTGTGCCTCTATATATCCCTGACACCAAGATTGCCAGAACTGAATTCCTCGCGTTTCATGGTTTCTGTGACCATTGGTTCTTTTCACCTATCCACAAATATGTTCATCGCTTGCTTTAGCTCTTTTCAGCTCATGCCATACAAACTAACACTGAGCATCAGTTTTTTAAACTGAAGATTTCTTTTTATTTCCCCAGCCCCCTTCCCTTTGTGTGGGCAGCTGTATGGCCGAGTAAACTGGGTTAATGCCACACACATTCCAATTAAATGTAGCGGCTTGGAGGGCTGATCCTAATACCACTGCAAGCGTACGTTGTTGCAAGGCTCTTAATGTGGATTGTAACCTGAGCGGATCATAGCGGCAGTGCATTTTCACTGCACCCACATGCCTTATAGCATTACGCAATAGGGCTAACCAATAAGTGTCCCCTGCAGCACACCTCAGAGGGTCTACCAGAAAGCTATTGCCTGTATTTGACAATCATGCTCCAGTGGATTTTCCTCACATTTTTTGTCTCTCAAATAAAGATCTAATACAGACGTCAAAACAAACAAATTCTACCTCTGTAGTAGTACCTCACTGGTTACTAATAGAAATTTGCTCAATTGTTTCAGGCCTTGTGTGGAGATCCCATATGGCAGTCAGAACTGTCGAAGTATTATGTGAAGAAGCTGGAAGACGAAACAAGTTCACTGCTTCATCACCTACCAGGTGCCAACATAATAAGATTCGGTCACGGCAAACTGTACTGGAGTGGCTGGAGGGTTGGCTATGTTGGCATAGGCAACACAGCGCTCCGGCAACCACATGGGACAGCACCGTTATTGCTATTGTTTCATTTGTAGTATTATTTAGCAATATTTTGATTCTGCAGTGCCTGCGAACCTTCAACAAAGTCACTACACATAGAAAGGGATGAACAAAATTTAAGTGTCTCAGACAGGCCGGCCAACGTCTTTGTATACAAACATGTATTTGTAGAATGCGACCCTGGCCTCCTTTGCATGTTAATCTTGTCCGGTGAGTGGTGTGACAGCAAGCGGTGTCGCTTGCTGTGGTGGGAACTTAAAAGCGATAATGGTACATTTTAGTTTCATACTTTTAAGATTGCCACAGCGTCTGATTTGAGTAGCTCAGAGGCAGGATTTTTCAATTAATGCAAATGGTGTCTGCAAGTGCTTTATTTTGTTCTTTAGAGTAGTGCAGACATCCTGACACCAAGAAATTGAGCACTTGTGCATCAGAAAAGCCAGAATATAGGTCAAAGCAGAAATAGGGCAAGTTCACGCTACTACCACCAAGGGAGGAAACTGACAGGGATATGGTCCTTTCTGAAAAGTTCAAGCAACATACCACTGAACTCTATCCTTTTCAAATACTTGTCACGACACTTTTTGTGTGCTCACGGCCTTCAGAAGTACACTCGTACACAAATATAAACGATTAAACCAAAAGAAATAAAGTGAAGTGAAGGAATAGGGAGAGAAGGGGTAGGTGACATTTCATATTATTCTTCACACGTTGTTCTTTCTTTAATTGTATTAACCGTTCACTTTTTCGTGATATACTGTAATGACGAAACGTTTCGTTACGTGATCCCTTTGACGTACATCGTCGGGTCTGTAATGACGACACGCTTCGTTACGTGATCCCTTTGACGTACACAGTCGAGTTTGTCGCCCGAAATGTCATGACAATTAACTTGTAAACAACATTGACTGTCAAAGCACATGTCTGTCGTCCAGTCGAAAACCTGATTACTGCAATGGGGTCGCGCTATATACGAGATCTGTCATCGTTCACTACATGCAAGGCGCTGCAGAAAAATATCGCATCCACAATTATGAAGTTCATCAACGTGTTTACCGCGTTTCTGAAGTATGTTTCTCCCATAAATATATATATTCTTTTCGCAGAAGCATATGTCATTCGCAGCGGACACAGATCGCATCTGTCATCGCGCTGTTGAGTTGGTTTAGGAAATCTGCGACTACATCGATCATCGCGGCAAGCCATAGAAATCGTCGCAGCTCTGAGTGACCGACCCCACAGGAAGTCGCAGCATGCAGTGTTCTACTACGCTATGCATAAGCGACCTGCCGGTGCGCTGATTGAATTTGTGCGCAGCGCTCAGCAGGAGGTCACCGCGGCACCGGCCAGCGCGGCCGTCGCGTGGAAGTCGTCGACACACACGTGGGTGACGTGGACTCACCTAGAGGCTCAATTCGCGGCATGTTCTCGGCCAGCTTCTTCTTCTGGGCTTTGGACATCTTGCCGTCGCCGGCACCAACGCCGGTCGCCGCCGACTTGTTCTTGCTAGACTTGCCGCTTACGAGCTGCCACTGGCCCGCTGACGAGGACATTTTTCCGCGACGAGCTCTTTCAGGAACACACGGAGAATCAAAACCAGAAGAGCTACACCGCCGAACCGAAGACGAGCGGCGGTGGCCAGATAAACATGTTGCCAGCAGAAGCTGCAAAACCGGCAGTCGAGCTGAGTTCTCTTTGGTTTCTTTAGCCTCCGACAGCTGGCGCAAGGGTCGATGCACGCGTTGCACGCGTTCAAGCGAGCGCGCGTTGGTGAAAAGTGAACCGTTCGATTGCCCTCCTGTCATTGGTCATAAATGCGCTCGATGAAAACGGAATTCTGACCAATCACGCGAGAACAAGCGAACGGTTCACTTTCCGATCGGATATAAGATCGCGCTACATATTTCCCTCTTTCGCGGCTGCATGATAAGACGACCCCTGTTAATTGGACTCAAGCAAGATTTGGTCGAATTATCCGAAAGGTATAATTAACGGCAGCAAAATGAACGAATCCAAATATTTTTCATTACGTACTCGAGGCACTCTGCAATGTCTTTTTGGTTAGTGCTCTAGAAGCGCGGCTCGACCGGTGCGATGACGAGCGCCGACATATTTAAACGCTGCCTCAGCGTTGATCTGAAAGTAAAACTAAAGTTATGAAAATCTGAAAATAACAGTAAAGAAAAAGTAGTGTAAGATAACTTCACTCCTAAGAAAGCAGTAGCGCCATCTGCAAAATTTCTCGTTTTTCAAGCGTTATAGTGACCGCTTCGCGCATATGGAGACGCTGGTGGATGTTGAAGAAACCGAACGGCATGCTTTCGCCTTCGAACTAAACGAGTGTTTTTTCCATGGTTTCTCGCAAGGTCTTTCTAGTGCATTCGAATTATGCGAAAGTCGTATTAAAGAGAGTCGATGTAGAGGACGCCGTGAAGAAGGGGACGGGGAACTGCAGATGCTGGAATATTGTTTCTTTTGTGTGAAGATTGACGAACTCATAAGTTCGAGTACTTCGCTGGAGAGACGTACACACTTGGACTTGTTCCGTATAACATAACGGCGACGACTTCGGCGGAAATTCGCTGGAGTACCCACATAGTTGCTATCACAATAACAACAACAAAAGCAACAAAATTGCGTGACGCTGGTCGTTCTTGACTATTCGCGCGTTCAAGCTGTTAGCACACGCATATACACGCTTCTAATCTTCTGTAAAACGGTGTAGGGGTGGTTGTTAGCACATCCCGGAAGTCCCTGACGCCGGTCCCTTTTTGGGACTCTCGGGCCGCTTTGTTGGAGGCCCCCTTCGAGAGGTATTGTATACGTACGTAGCGCCTCTGGACTTTTCTTTCATTCTTTTTTCTCTAGTTTACCTATCAACACTGCCATGCCATCGTTTCACTTCATGGGCGTCCGCAAGGGGGGAGCAAGGAGTGGGTGCATTGCACCACTATTTTGGGATTTTCAAGTCATGCGGGGCCAAACAGCATCAGCTGGTTTTCAAGATCGAATCTTCGAGACATGAAAGTTCGGAACGAACACCGTACTTACGTTGCAGAACATGTTCTATGGTATAAATTACACCAGAAGTTTGATCTTCTGGAATTGTTCAAGATAACAAACAAAGGCAATCACAAAGTAACGATAATCGAACAGCAAGCCTAGCTTTTCTTTCTTTTTTTGTTACCGACGACGCCAGGAGAAATAGGAGCATCATCAAATTCTTTTTGAAAAACGCATGCGCAAGTGAATACGACGAAATCGCAGTGGCGCCAGTAAAAGCATGCTCCGGTTTTAAATCTAATATTTGTAACATATGTACAACATTACAGCGTTCCCGAAAAACAGTCGCAATTTCGCCCAAAAGGCGAATCACTGGTTGTGATAGCAAAATAGTAGATATATCTATACCATGTAAGGATAGTGGTTTTATCGGCCGTATAAACTTGTGAATATTCACCTACTAACTAAATTAACAAGCATGGTGTGACGCGCGCACAGGCAAACATAAACACCTCTCACTCGATGACGACGGACATTCGCAGTCAAAACGCTGGCTTGAGGAAGAGCGGCATGCAGCAGCAGCGAGCGAATTGACCTTCGCGCTCCATCTCGCTTCGATGCGAACTAAGCGGCGAGAACACAGCGCACACGAAGCTACCAGCCCTCGGCGCGCCTATAAAAAAACAAGTTTTATAGTCTCTGTACTGTTACTTCTCAAACCAGCGATGTCATTCCTTGGGCGCTTCCCACGAGGCAGTTCTTTGATAAGCGCGCGCCCAGACGACGACGGGACCCGAAAACAAAGGAGCTCACTTCGAGGCGACAAGATACGCCGCCCTCCGTGGAGGCGGTAATCACCACGAAAACCCCTCTACCAACCTAACCCCGGCAACTTGAACTAATTGATGAAAGGGGCCAATGTCGAAGGCTACCATGGGAACAGCGTCGACCTCGGATTGCCAGTTTGCCACACGCTTGCGCCATATATGCGGGAGCGAAGGTAAAACATAGGAGGTTGAGTCTGGCGGAACGGAGCGACGTAATGGGAGGGATATTGCGACCGATTCGACGTCTGTGACTGGCCGAGGTACATTCATCAGCGTCTCTTATTTTAAAAGCGGAGACCGTTGGTGCAGTGAGAGCTAATTAAAGGGACCCTGAAACGCTTTTGACGATTTTCTACAAACGTACTGAGTCGTTAGAGTAGGTCCTTCTGATCAGTAATTGACACATCTAAGTGCTCTGCGTAAAGCGTGTAATTTATTATAAGGTTTTGAAAATGCACATCGCTGCCGATCGCAGCGCAGTGCTCGGCGGAATTTTAAGCCGCCCCTACCCATATGACCGAAATCACCCGTATGACGTCAGTGGGGCGAGCTATCCGATTGGCTGACCAGGGCGCGTGATCGATAATTTTTCCAACTTTATGGTAAACAAATGATCTTCGTAATAGTTGGAATGTTAGTTAATTTGTTTTTATAAAAAGAAAGTAGCATAAAGAGAATGCACAAGAACAATTTTTCAGTACACTTAAGCACTTCCGGCACACAGCAAGTGTCGTCTGCTTGTGTTACAACGTACTCCATTTTGACGAGAGCTCCGCGGTCAGAGTTGGTCTCAGTCTTTTCGCGAGCACTATGATTCGACTTTGTTGCCTTGTGGACTGCAAACGTAGCGACTGGCAATATGTCAACCTGCGACATCGTGTCCCTCTGCAAGGCAGCGTACGAGCGAACTGGCTGCTGCGCATCGGACTGCCGCTTTACGATCGGCACCAGGATTTGCGCGTTTGTGGCCGTCACTTTACACGGGAAGATTACTAACGCGATAGCGTTTCGCGAGTCCCGTATTAGGGCAAACTTAAGCGCAAGGGGACAAGGTCTGGCCGCTTGACTGTGCCGTAACGGGATGAGCCGAGATGAGCAGAAGGGCAAATGTGTATGGTCTGCACGGTGCAGCCACCTGGTAGCAGAGAGCTCAACCATACACAGTAGCAGCAACGAAGCGTATTCTTCTTTGCTGCTGGTGCGTATTTTTCGCAGGAGTGTAATCATCAACACGTTATTTTTATAAATGTTTAAAATGTTTTGCTCTTGGTTAGAGCAATATTAGCGCTTTGTTTGGCTGGTTAAGCGCTGCGCCAACAAGTGTCTGGACCGTGCAGACCGATCAGGCCGATCACGTACGTCTGCGCCAAAGTTCCTTCATCAGCTTGAGTTTATGCCTCCAGTCATTTGCCGAAATGACCAGCTTGCCTGTGGTTAACGGAATACCAGACACGTTCGGCGCTACGACAGAATGCTCGCAACGCACGCTGCTTCGATAGCTCTCGCTTGAGGTAGACAGCCAAGCGGCTAGCGGAGAAGTTTCGCGCGGGCGGGGGCGGGCTCCAAAACAACCGGAAGTGGACGATGTGACGTCGCATCGTGACGCAGGACCAGTGAAGGCGGAGCTTAGCCTCGCTCGCTCGGCGAACGAGTTGAGGAGGAAAAGCGTGGCTGGGGAGGAGGGTAACTTCTAATCGCTTGTAGCTCCATTAATACGTAACGCTTCACTTAAATTGTGGTGCGAATGTTCTACTTAAGCTGTACCCTACGCGTCTACAAAATTTGTCCGAACCGTTTCAGGGGCCCTTTAAGTGTGTGCTGACGTGTCCCGACGTCTGCTGACATGTGCGTCCTGACGTATCCTCTGATGTGTGCTCAGACATTTAAAGTGCTCCTACATGGAGGGGGCTTCCATATCTGGAGCGTATAAACAATGTAAAATAAACCCTTTATCTTTCACTCATACACACCCGGACGTATTCATCCCTGTGCCTGAATGATGTTTGGCCTAAACGCTACCCCGAGTACCGGCGGTACCCATCGCCGACCGCTTTCAAGGTAGGGCCCGCGCGGCCGCGCTACAGCCTCTCCACACGCAGTCGCCTTCAGAGTTTAACGAAATCGAGCCACCATTCCTGGCCTCACTCTAGCACGCTTTCACTCGTATTCACAGCATACAGCGCGCGGCCACGATGCATGTTCTCACATTTGTACTTATATACGGAACATCAGAGCGACGGCGGAAATGCACCTAGAGTGTCCATATAATTGCAATAGAAAAGCAAACAACGACGTTAGCTAAGTAAATAGAACATAGATTGAACCTTTTGGCATGACATCCCAGCGACCCAAGTTGGTGGGAAAACGGTTAGAGACATACACAGACAGACGACAGACAGACATTGCGACTACGGAAAATGGGTGGAGTGTCTTAAGAACACTAATCGCATTAAAAAGAAATGTGTCGCAGGGAAGGCATTACTACGGGCGCCGCCCCTGCAGAGGGGAACCGATGAGTCGAGGGGAAACTGCGAAAGTAAACATTGAATGAGCGCGCGCCAATGTCATGCTTGCACGCATATTCAGGGACTCCCTCTCTTCAGTGCACGCGTGCAATTGCTGTCTAATGGCACTGAGACAGTTAACATCACTTCCTGCTAAACTAAATAAGTTTCGACGTGTAGGTCCGGCTGAAGTCCCTAGATATTAAAAAAAAAATTTTCTTAAGGGGCTCTGAATCACCCCTCGGGCTTGGTGAAATAACACAGTCCGCGGATAGCAATATATACTGCTGTGAACATCTCAGCCAAGCTTTGCTGTCGTAAGCGGTGCGTGGAGCTCGTAAGCGGAGCGCAGTCGCCTTTCCTTCAAACGCTCTTCTTTCAACAGAAGCCTGCTCCTTAGTCTCTTCTGGACCCTTTGTTTCGTAATAAAGCGGACTCCAATATGCGGCTGCTATTGGCAGCTGCGGTCCGCTACGTAGCGTAGATACTGCGACCGCCGCGGTGTGCCGCGACGAGTCTACTGGCAAAGCGCACTGCGGCTGGCTGAGGGGACCCACATTTGGCTTCCGTTTAGCGCGTCTTAGGTATGAGTGTGCGAATCAGTGGCGTAGCAACAGAGGGGGCCGGGGGGCCGTGGGCCCCGGGTGCAAGGGGCCAGGGGGGGGAGGGGGGTGTCATATACGTCTGAAGACACCCGGAACTTGTTGATATCCTCGCCTTCCTCGACTACAGCCGGGGGAGGGGGGGGGGTGCAGAAGACCTATGGGCCCCGGGTGCCAGACGACCTAGCTACGCCACTGGTGCGAATGTTCGAAACTTTCGAATAACGAATCCAATAGTGTCATATTCGATTCGATCTTTGAATCAAATAGTCCCTATTCGTACACTCTTAAAACGGTTGCACCCTTTGGGGTGTATATTTGTCCCACAACAATAATCGTCATCTGCCTTGCTTGCGTTTCCTTTTTTGAAAGCTCGGCGCTCGCTACTTTCCTGTCGAGAAGCTGCGTCACACTGATAACGCGCATGCCGTTCGTGACTGGAAGTACCAGGCTCGCAGCGTTAAAGAAAGGAAACGCGGGCAAGACAGATGGCGATTATTGTTGTGGGACAAGATAAGCCCCAAAGGGTGTAAATTTGTCTAAGAGTGTAAATGCGAATATTATAGCCATAACACGCGAGAACTTGTGTAGTGGGGCAGGCTACGCCTCTTAAGTACTCATTAGTTAAAGGCTATACAGCGATCACTCGCATTCTCTGAAGAGGCATGTGCATGCGAAGAAACTACTTGTTTGCTCCTAATTCTCCACTTTTATTTTAGTGCGCAAGCATTCTTTGGCGAGTACTCCAGCAAAATGTATTTCACGCGAAATATGTAATGCCTTGTATTATTTCTGGACCTTAGAAGTTCTGGACCTTTAATCGTTATAGTAGTGTAAATGTAGGGATTGGTAGCTTATGAGCGATAACGAACAATTGAAACAAAAAAAAAACGAAAAACTAATCAGAGAGAATTTTGTTAGCAAAATAGTCTCCGTAACGCGAAAATCGCTTGATACCCTACCCATAAGGATACATAGGGCTCCATAGAAAATGCATGGGGAAGCCTGTTGTAGGGGTAGGCCAAATGAAATTTGGGGATCCAACTTAAATTTGGGACTGGGTCAACAGGAACTTTGTGCATGGGCAAATTTTGGGTGGGATGGCCCAACTTCAAATTTGGGAGTGGGCTAACTTACATTTGGTGCTGGGCCGACTTGAAAGTTAGGGGTGGGCCAACTCAAAATGGAGTTGGGTCAACTTGAAAGTTGGAGTTATGCCAACTGAAATTTGGGAAACAAAATAAAGAGTAGCAGCCGAGCCAAAGAATGCTTACGCATTTGTAGACAATTCTCAGAATTTCTGTGTAATTTTTTCGTAATCCATGCTCCATAACGTACTATGTAATGTCAGAAACTTGCTAACGTTAAGAATACTAGGATGCGAACAACGTTTTATAATTACTGTGTTAATGGCTGTTCGCTATTATAAAACTATTCGATTCAATTCGTTTCTGGCACCATTGGATTCCTATTTATTTATAGTCGTAGGCATTCCATCGGAAGTAGTGGCGTCTACGTGAACGTCCAAAATGAAATTTGAACTGCGCGCCAAAGTGACATTTAGAAGGCGGAGCGTTGTGGGCACGCCCCGCTCCGCCGTAGTTTTAGCAGTGCAAGACATTGAACGTTGCATTCAAGAGGTAGCGGAATGTGGTGGTGAAAAACTTTTATTGCTCTCAGACGAGAAGCACATGGAGGCACACACATGGGCTGGTCCTTAAGAGGAAGCTTTAGCTCGGGCCCAACTCCGACGCGGCCTATTCAAATACATGTAAAACGCAAAAACGTTTTTATGAGATAACCCCTGGACCGATTTTGATGAAATTTGTTGCATTTGAAAGAGAAAGTTAAATTCTAGTGACTGTTGGAAGCGGAATTTCGATTTAGGGCTTGAATTTTCCTAAAACGATTTTCAAATATTTGACCGTTTGAAAAAAATAGAAGCACAAAGTTTACAAATTGATAGCTATGCATCAAGAACTGATATCGCGGTTCTGTAAACGGCATCCATTAGATCATTCAAAGCGGACAAATTCAATGTGTGATCTTACATCTTACATGAATTTGTTACGTTGGTTACAACGGTTTTACAAAAGTTGTATTTCCCTACGATTAAATTTTTTTATATTCATGTGTAACATATCAATTTTGTCCGCTATGGATGTACTTTTATATGCAATTCACAGAATTGTATTATCATTCTTACTGGTTGAGTTACAGAGTTGTAAACTCGATAGTTTCGTTTTTTAAAAATTTTTGATTTTCGCCAATTTTTATCAAAAGATTGACGACCTAACTCAAAAATTCGAAACCAACAGTCACTAGATTTTAAGTTTTTCTTTTAAATGCAACAAACCTCGTCAAATTTGGCGCAGTGGTTGCTGAGAAAAACGAATTCTCCTTTTACATGTATTTAGATAGGAGCACTCGAGCTAAAGCTTCCTCTTAAGGGCCCTGCCCTTAAAGTACCGGGTGGAATCCCTAGTACGGGACCCCAGTGGCGTCGGCCGCTGCCCAGGCGCGCTCGACCAAGGCCCTTTGGCCTGCAGGTACCGTGGAGGCTGTGTTTGATAGCCAATAACTCGGCTTTTGCTGAACGCATTGAGGTAGTTCTTACGGCAAAATATTCTTGAAATAGCCTATTTTAACTGCAGATGCATTTCTCCTCTTCAATAAAAAGTGGTTCGTGGCCCCCCTCCTTTATTATTTATAAAAATGCAGAAAATCTAGGGACTTTAGGTCCGGCAGTTGGTTATATATATGGGTACGGGAATCTGTACAGTCTGCACCAACGTTTCTCTGCACCTACAGCGCAATTTACAGCGCAAGCGCCTGTAGCGCCCTCTCGCCGCTATCGTTGCCGGCAGCTGGCGCGCCCTGCCGGTTTTGGTGGGCGGCGACTGCTGGGTTTCGTTGCGGTGTGTGTCATCGCCGCTCCCGCTTCTGATCTGGGCGTCTGTGGCTTGTTGCACCGCTCGCCGCCAAGATGATGTCCCTCATCAACCGCATCCTGGACTGGTTCAAGAGCCTCTTCTGGAAGGAGGAGATGGAGCTCACGCTTGTCGGCCTCCAGTACTCGGGCAAGACCACCTTCGTGAACGTCATTGCCGTAAGCTGACTGCCGCCATGGCCGTAGTCAGGGGAGGTGCTCCCCCACTCTCGGTGAGCCACCTGATCCGACGCTTTACCTTTGCAGTCGGGCCAGTTTTGCGAGGACATGATCCCCACCGTGGGCTTCAACATGCGCAAGGTGACCAAGGGGAACGTCACAATCAAGGTAGGGCCGCCTGGCTGCTAGCTTATCTTAAGCAAGCACGAAAGCTCATGCATTGTCTACCTGCCCTACTCTGCTTTTATCGCGACCGATGTTGCCATCAGGCGTACCCCGAATATGCTAGTATTACAGCATTCGGGTTTTTGTATCTCATTATTAAATACGCCTGCTGCTTGGTCTCTACCGCGGAAGTGGAGCGAGGTAGAATGTGATTCGTCCCGACTCCGCTGCTGTGACACATGACGTCGATCGTGACTGTGCACTGCGTTGAACAACGCATTTTCTAGGCGACACAGAAAGAAATGAGCAGGTTCCTGTTCCCATGTGTTTTTCTTAGAGTTGCCCATCTGTTCCACCATCAGGAGTGCGAAACGAAAGAATTTGACAGGCATTGTGTGGTAGACAAAACACAGAACAAAAACAAATGCTTGGTCGGCGAGGTATCCCGTCGCTTCGCGTGGCATATTTTGAGCAGCGCATGTCAAAGGCTGCCGTGACCCGCCGCCAACTAGCACACGGAAGAAGTCGTGGCTGTAACACTGTCGTTTCCGCCAGGCCGCATCGCCGAAAAAAAAAAAGTGGCATCGTTGGGGCCATTGCTCCGACACAACTAGGCTGAGGTGCTGCAGGCTTCTGCGTTGCGCACTTTGTTTACGTTACCTTCGGACAAACGACATGTAAGTATAACAGCGAGGCAAGCGTGAAAAAGGCGAGCCAAAAACAAAGCCCACCCATTCAACTGCTACAGCTGACTCTTTGTTCCCCTATGTACTATCAGAACACGATCTGATAAGACGGCACCGGATAAGGACTCGCGGGCCCCAGAACCGTCGCACCAGCTTTGTTGATACGCAGTAAAGGTACTAGTGAACCGTGCAATCTTCTACTGCGAGGTATGCTCTCAAGTACGAGCCATCTTTGTGTTATCTAAGGACGTCACGTGGACACTATGAATGATCTCCTCGCTGTTATTATCCTGTTCTGTAAGATTTACAGCCGGCAGCAATTTCGTGTTGTACTGTCCAATATGCCTGCCGTGAATGCATGGGATTGCATTAAGAAGCTTCAGTAACATGATATCGTGAGAGACGGTAAAGTGTACAGACACGGACACGTGAGTTGATAGTCTGCGTTTGTGTTGTGTGGCTCTTTTCTCTTTTGATCTTCTTACACATTCACATCCCTACGAACAAGCTCAACTTTTTGCAGCTATTAGATGGTGCATTTTCTGATGAAGTTTAATATCAGTGGCATGAGCAACTTAGCATGAGCAACTTAGCAGGTTTGAGATGCTTATGATTACTTCAGTGTTGCAGGTGTACTCTAGTTTTGCTCATGCATTGTAGCTACAGCAGGAACCATTCACATATAATGCATGTCAGATAGATATATTGTTCTCCAATTGCCTTCCAATGAATTGACAGTTGGCCTTGACAAGGGCTTCTTTTGTTTTCATTGCGCCTTCTACTTTGTGTTTTTCCACCATGAAACTTATAGCAGTTGGGTTTACTCAAGCCATTGTGGGTACAGATGGATGCCCAAGTGAGAGGAACTGTGCAGTTTTGTTAAATATACAATTTCATTAAATATTGGTATGATCAAATATGATTAGATGGCCTCTCCTTGCGTAGAGATTAATCATCTGATGTTTTCCTTGAGCACAAGATTTGTGATACAGGCATTATTTAATTCAGAACTTTGTCGCCGAACGTTTCTAGACTTAACTCGCGAAACATCTACAGACTTATTTATTAAATTAATTGTTTGCAAAACTGTGCTCGACAACAGTGTTGAGCAAGTTTGCTGAATAGCATGCTATGTTGGGCTGTCAATTCAGGTCATCGGGTTTAAAAGCAAATGGACAGTTCGTTATTTGTACAACTTGGAACCTTCACTCTACGGCATTTTGAACATTTTAGTATTCTTTATACTGCAGGTATAACAGATCAGGGTGTGGAGCACAATGGCTGTGTTTAGATTTTTTTATGGTGCACAACATCTAAATGACTCCAAGGTCATGTTACAGCATTAGAATAGTCTTAGTGTCCATGCCAACCAGTTGTTTTGGCAAACACGTAGTGGTGTGCTTGTGGTCTTTCATTCAGAAATAATGCACACATTTTTCTTGTTAAAAGGAATGCTACTGCAACATCCAATTCTGATGTGACACATGCTACATGCAGAATATAGACTTTTAGGAAGCTTGGGAATATGCTCTGTGCCAGCTTTGTTATACTTTATTTAACCAGTCTATTTGGCAACTAAAAGGGCTGTTGAAAGGCTAGGACAGGAGAGGCAAAATTGGGCCTGCTTTAAATCAAGCTTGTGGAGCAGAACTGAAAATGTGCTATAAGATGCTTGCATTTGCGATAGGTTGCTGTTCTGCCCCCCCCCCCTTTCTTTTTTATGTTATGAAAGGCTTTATAAAGCATGAACTACTAACACATAAGGGGGGCATCAATGGCACCAATAACATTAGGTGTAAGATGAAGAGATGCGAAGAAAGCAGTATAGGCTAGACAGCAAATAGTATGCGACTGATATTCTACTTAAAAGAAAGGTTTATTGGGGTTGGTCGTGTAATGTGTAGCGCAGATAAGTGGTGTTCTGTTTAGAGTAGTAGAATGGGTGCCAATGGGAAGGTGAGCACTGTTGAGGACCACAGAGAATTGGACGGTGCACCAAGATTTGGAAATTTAATGCCGTAAGACAAAGATAAGTGCAGATCACTGGGAGAGACCATCTTTGACATGAAAGGATGATTATTGTTACCTTATAGTTGAATGGTAGGGAAGAGTGTTGGACTGCAGGCAAACAAGCAACTTGAAAGGACGCTCTTAATTGGGTGATAGTGTGCCCTCTGTATCAAAGTACAACTCAGCAGTGGCAACAGCTACAAGCATGACAAAAAAATGTCCAATTTAATGACGCGGCTGTCACGCAGTCTCCTATGTATAAGGATGTCATTATGCCTTCGAGATAGCCTTGGGGTGACTGTGCAAGTTCCAGAATGTGCCATGATAATCGGTGCTCTCTGATAGGACAGGCCTGTCTTTCTACATGTGGCTACAACTTCGAGATACATGAACACTGATATGGTGAGCGTATCTTGCACAACTTTTGTGCTGCGTTCATAATTATTATAACATTGTGCACCTTGCACCTATGTTTGCTTTTGAGTTTTGTCCTGTACAATACTTCCTTTTTTGCCTTGTATGCTGCATTGTATTTTGTTTTCTTACTATACCACTTTTTGTCCCCCTTACTCAATCCTCTATTCGGCCCTGTAAGGTCCGGTTTAATCTGACAAAATGTACATGGCGGTATGCTTGCATGACACAGATCTGGGACATTGGCGGCCAACCGCGGTTCCGAAGCATGTGGGAGCGGTACTGTCGCGGCGTGAATGCTATTGTGTACATGGTGGACGCACATGATCGAGAGAAGATGGAAGCGAGCCGTAATGAGCTGCATCAGCTGTTGGACAAACCCCAGCTGGCAGGTATTCCCGTGCTCGTCCTCGGCAACAAGCGTGATCTGCAGGGAGCCCTGGATGAGCGTGAACTCATCGACCAGATGTGAGCATGCCGATGGTTTCACTCATTTTCCTTACCCCATTATAAGAGGGTTGTGGCTTCCAGACTAGTTTTTCATTCTCATAGCATTTTTTTCTCCACGTGGTGGCACACCATTTGCCAGTTTCCTGTTATTCCTACATTGGCCATTATGAGCAGTGTCTCAAACGATTTGTCAGGTCTCGTACACAGTAGACAACTGAGTTGTTGCACAGTTATTCATTACTAATTACCTAACTTTCCTTAATTCCCCAAGGTTATCTATTTGTTGTCATCTAGACTTCCATGTATTACTGTGTTGTTCATAGACCATGAATATGTGTTGTGAGTAAATTTGCAGCCATAGCATGAAGATCTTAAGTGTACCAAATTCCATATGAAGCCTTTCAATAAATTTTAATCATGCAGAGCTTGTTCATTTATGGCTACTTAATTTTTTTGTTCTTTTTCTGCATTTTTGTATACAGTTTGTTTTTGGCTGATATGATGAAATTTGGATTGGACCTTTTTTGTTGCTTTTGTTTTCTAGACTTTCTGTGGACAGCTCTAAGTAAATGGGTTGGAAAAATAAGTAGATACTCGCTAACCAATATTTCTGGGGCCATATACTCACTGACACTTAGGTCTACTCACACTCAATGGCAGGCACTCGCACTAACGCATGCTTGCCAGCACCACTCACATTCATACTTGCTTTCATTCACACTTGCTGTCATTTACACTTACCAGCACTCACTCATACTCATACTCACGTCCACTTATACCCACTGTCACTGACTCATTGATACTAACGTTAACTGGCACTCGCTCCTTTTCATACTCACATTCACTCACTCTTCAGCACTAATTCTCGTACGTATACTGATGTACGATCACTCCTTTCATCACTCGCTCATACTTTATCCCACACCTGAAACCAGTGTGAAGCAAGTATGATTCAGTGTACTCATGAGTGATTATGCTGACCTATGTTGAAATGTGACATTGTGCATGGATTTCTAACAATCCTGTAGGCCTACTGAAGCAACAGTCCTGTCAGAAATGTAAGAGACCGCTTTTGATTGACTTGTTGATGAGGAGGAGCTTTTGTGTTTCAGGAACCTGTCGGCCATCCAAGACCGAGAGATCTGCTGCTATTCGATTTCTTGCAAGGAGCGTGACAACATTGGTGAGCTTTGCTGCCTTCTTGGGTTTCTGTGCTCACCTGTCAGCATTGCTTTATTACCCTCGGAATTACCGGAATTACCCTCGTCTCTTACTACATTAGCTGTACAAAGTAAGGATATGTCGTAGTTTTATCGGCCGTATAAACTTGTAAACATTTGCTGACTAACTAATTTAACAATGACAGAATGTGTAAGCGTGACTCAACTAGGATGTAGAAAGCAACAGACACACAGGCAGCGCTGTCTTTGTGTGTCTGCTTCTTTCTGCATCCTTGTTCAGTCGCACTTACCCATTCTATCATGGATTCGAACCAACTAGCCCGTCAGCATGTTTTAACTGAATTAACCAGCACGGTGTCACACGCGCACAGGTAAACATGAACATGAAACTGTCTGTGAAAACGCTGGATTTGGGAATTGCGGTGGTAGCCGCGAGCCAATTGACCTCACCCGTCTGCTTTGCGCGCCACAGGAGAGGCCATGCATCTGGGCCACGTTCCTCGCTCGCCACACGAGATTGAACCGCGTTTGCTGGCTCACCCTTGCACGCTTTCACTCATACGGAACCTCACAGTGACGGTGACATCGACGGCAGAAATCCACCTGGAGTGTCCATATAATTGCTATCTCAATAATAAAAATATGTGCACACTTTAGTGCCATTTATTGGAGGTACCTAATGTTGAGTGTCTGCAATCCTTGATAAATAGTTGTTCCAGGGAGATGGGGCACATGTGGAAGTCTGTTATCCTCTTACTTTTGAAGCAACACAATGGTACAAAGCTCTGCTAGAAAAATGTTTCTTTCTCTGAACAGCGAACTAAATCTTGTAGCCACGTTGAATACTCTTATAATAAAATATGAACTGTTTCATTAATGTAATTCCTATTAACATTAAATCTTGCCCTGTGCATGTTCGGGAAAGCTGTCCAAGTATTATGCTGCTTGACAACTGAAGCAGCCATTAGAAATTATAGTAACCTTTACAAGCTGTGGAAGTGAGGATGTTACTATATCTGCTAGCAAGTGCCTCTTTTTTGTGGGGAGAAACAGCCTTAAGTGGCTTGTTGCAATGGCTCATACCTAAAAAATGCGGCATCCAGTCGAGTGGCACAAAAAATGTTATCAGCAATGGCCCATACCCTGTAAGCAAGCAAAGTTGCAATGGCTCATACCCCCCTTAAAGGCAGAGGCTACAAGCGCTCAGCAAAGTAAACAGTGCATGCATTCATTGAAATTACCTGTGCAACACACATAACAGCATACATTTCAATAAAAAACAAGCTCAAAACAAGCATCCAAACCATCAATAAAGCATTGCATACCCTGCTTGGAAGTACGCTATGGCTGAGGATGCCCGCCAAGCGAGAAACGAGGTGCGACGTGCAAGGTGGCGGGAGCAAAGTGTTCGACTGCGAGCGCTGGTTTACCCTGCTGAGAGGATGTAAAGTCAAGAAATGCTGTTGGCGCGAATCTGACCCCGCTATACGAGTTCGCGAAGCTGCAGCTAAGCACCGAAAACAAGCCAAAGAAACCAAACTGCGAGAGCAGTAACACGACAGTGTGAGACGGCAAGGTAGAGCTCACAGACAACGGCTTCCCACAAGTCTACTTCACACTGCAGCTTGTTAAGTCATAGAATAAGTCTGACCCCTCTGATAGTATAACCTAATGCATTACCAGTTGTGTAACAGGCTTTCACCTTCATGTGTTACAGGAGTGTAACATGCTGCCGAACTTTTATTTTTGTGGTTGTTGAAGCTGTTGAAAACCATAGGAGTGCATTTCTGCTTGCGTTGGAAGCAAACAAACAGCAGTGCCTATGTCAAATCGAGTGGAATACTATAGCCTAACAGTTGACGTTTGGACAGGGAAAGCTCTTCATGCATGCACTGGCCCTAGCTGATTTTGCAGGCCTACAGCATGACTGCAGAAGAGTGAACAGCTAATTGGTAGATTTTCATAGTATTGAAGTGCAAACAAAGATGCACAGTGAGAGCAAGGTACAACAGGCGCATCTCCATGGCATGGAGCTAACCTTCATGCTGGTCAAGGCCCCCCAGAGATTATTATTAATAGAGAGATTGGAGGGCTGCGCATAAGAAAAGATTATAACATAATTTAGAAGGAACACTAGAGTTTATAAAATTTATTTTTGCATTTGAGACTTTCTGTGAATTGTTTGCAAAAGTGAAGTATGCCCCTCCCCCCCCCCCATGAAAAAGAGGGGGGCTTTTATTGAGGTAATTGCTAATGTAACCCAAGGACACCCAAATTATGAAATGGTCTTTGGACAAAAGATTAATTTTTTTTTCATATTTATAAACTCTTACAACAGCCGCCAATTTTTCCACCCCAAATTTTGAAAAGGAAAACCTGAAAACGGCAGTCCCTAAGTATCAGTTATACATCACTTTTGCAGCCAGTGCCTTCACTTGTGTAGTGTGCTTCCATTACATGCAAGAGTAAAAAACCAAACTGCATTCACACAGTTCTGTTTTTGTTGTTGCATATAATCATCTCTCTGAAATGGAGCTAAAGTGTTATGTCCACAATGCACAAGCAAATGAGCTGCTTCATTTCTTCTAATAAATACTTAGAAAATGTGACCTCCGGTTGTCCAAATTAATGTAGGTTGTTTAAATCTGTGCATGTCATTCCTTGTTTTGCACGCTTCTCGCATGTGGATGCGCTGGTCTGTCATTAGGAAGCTGCGAGTTGTTGCTGGTACCATTATATATGTTGCTTCTCCTCTTTGTAAATGAGAGAAGGGGAATGAGGGACTCTATTTTGTAAATTATGACCACATAAAGCGAACAGACAATGAAGCCAAAGAAAGCATCAGGGAAATTATCTGGGGTTGAAATTGGAATGTTGAAGATAATGACGAAAATGGAAATGAAAGTGGACAAAAATGTAACTTCCCACTGGCAAAAAGTTGTCGTTTCGTCCACTTTCATTTTCTTTGTCTTCATTATTTTCTACTTTCTAATTGAATTAAGTGGGAAATAAGACAACCACCCAATCGTAGCAATTCCTACAAAGGAAGTCCATATGGGTTCCTTGAAAGAAAAAGCCTTGCAGTTGAAGAAAAAATTCGTCCTGGTCTGTGACTTCAACCCGAGACCACCGCCTTTCCGAGGCAGTCGCTCTACCATCTGAGCTAACCAGGCGGCTGGCAGAAAACATGGCAAAGTCTAATTTGTCAACTCGAAGCAAAGACAAGAGTTTGATGTAATAGTTGTACAGAAACCCACAAGGTGTAGAGAAGTAATTAATAAAATTAGTAAATAACTTCTCTCCACCTTTCATGTTTCCGCAGAACTATTCCAATTGAAGTTACATTTTAATCTACTTTCATTTCCATTTTCTTCATTACTTTCTACATTATTTTCTGAGCTTTAGCTTTCGGTGCTCTCTGGTTAAGCTCAGTGTCATAAGACGCTGCTACCAGTGTTGTTGCTTCCATACATTTCTTTCCTGACCTGGTATTCCGCAAACACTCAGTTTCATCGACAAGCTGAAACAATGACGTGCATTCCCCCCTCTACTTTTGGTCTTGTTTCTTATGCAATACGTGCACCGAATCACTCCTTGGGCATATTTGCAATCTGTGCACATGTCTCTTTTGCAGACATCACGCTGCAGTGGCTCATCTCGCACTCCAAGTCATCCAGTCACTGACGTACCGGGGCCCACGATGGCCCCCCTTCTGTACATAGACCTGCCTGTGTTTAATAATGAGCGGCACCTCGCTGCAGTTGAGGTGCCCATTTCCCCCGCTATGCCATCTGTCGTCTGGCGCAAATAAATATTCCGAAATTTTTTCTGTTCTTGTATGGCTGAGGACAGCACATTTCATAGTTCTTGTGCTTGCCTACACCGGTTGCCATAATGTTCTGTAGCTAGCATGCTGCATAAAGTGCAGTAGAACCTCGTTATAATAAATTTGTGTCTGACATAAAATATAAAATACCTTTGTTATATCCAATGTCCATTCTAAGCATATATTTATCACATGCTAATATCGGCAAGAAACGTTTGAGATTTACTTGGCTATATCCAATAATTCTTATATGCATGTTTATTATCTAGCGAGGTTCAACTGTACAAGGTGCACTGTGTAGCGATGCTGTATTAAAATGCCAAGTTACATAAGTGCTCAGCTGGAGCTTCAAGAGGCCATCCCATGGATGAATGGACTAGAGGCTAAAAGCTTTGCATAGATCAGTCTTTAGAGGAAGCTTTAGCTTGGGTGCTCCTATCTAAATGCATGTAAAGGAGAATTTTTTTTGCGGCAACCACTGCATCAAATTTGGTGGTTTGCTGCATTTAAAAGAAAAACTTAAAATCTAATGACCGTTAATTTAGATTTTTTTATTTATTGATAAAGAATTGGCAAAAATCAAATGTTTTGAAAACGAAACCATTAAGTTTACTACGACTCTAACTCAACAATAAAAAATGATACCACAATTCTGTGAATTGAATCTAATAGTACATCTAAAGCGGACAAAATTGATCTTACACATCAATCTCGAAAAATTTAGTAATATGGAAATACAGCTTTTGCAGAACCCTTGTACGCAACATAACAAATTCACCTAAGATATAAAATGCCATATCAAAATTTGTCCGCTTTCAATGATCTAATGGATGCTGTTTACAGCACAGCGATATCTGTTCTCGATGCAGAGCTATTAATTTATAAACTTCATGCTTTTATTTTTTTTTCAAACTTTAGAATTTTTGGGAGTCTTTATAGCACTATTCAGAGCCTAAATCGAGTTTCTGCTTCCGACAGTCGCTAGAATTTAACTTTCTGTCTCAAATGCCACAAATTTCATCAAAATCTGTCCAGGGGTTATCTCAGAAAAACGTTCCTGCATTTTACATGTACTTGAATAGGCCGCATCGGAGTTGGGCCCGAGCTGAAGCTTCCTCTTAAATTGCTGCATAGCAACGTTGTTGGTGACAAAACAAAATTGTGCTAGTTTAACTTCTTTACTACTTGACAATGTGATGTGAGGCAACCTAATGTCACATGCTCAAAACTCTCTGTTCATGAGTAAGTATACCCATGGGAAACATTCTTCATGCATACAAGCTTTGGCCTATGCTGCGAGCACTGCAAAAGCAAGATATAATCATGAATAGATTAGCTTGAATTATTGGTGGGACAAGTATGTCATATGATAGCAGGCAGTGCAAGATAATTGAATAGTACATACTCTCGGATGTTCACCATTTCGTTTATTGCTGTAAGCTGGACGTAGCCTTAAGTTTGTGGCCCAGAAAAATCTGCCTGCGAGACAACTAGCAGTGTGTAAATAGTCGAGTGCTTCTACAACAGAATGGCCTCTAATAACAAATGAATAATTCTCTCCCGGTTCTATTGTGAGCTGTGCGGTGGGCTACCTTTACAATAAAGTGACCTGTATAACAAATGGTTTCGGAGGCCCCAAGCACCTATCATACAGGCTGTAGCGAAGAAGAGGAACACTACTTGTAAAGGTGTTTATTAGCCACCAGCGGTTGGGCTGACCGTCAGCGCAGGGCACGAACTCTCGACATGAGTGGCATTCCCCCGAGAACACGCTGGAGAGGATGGCCTACTATGGTGATCTTTGCTACAAGACATGCAACTGTAGTTTTGAGGCCCAATCGAATAAGACTCGAATAGTGTAAGAAACTAATCGAATACAAATTGGATAGTATATTTTTAATAGTTTGCAAATTATGTGCAGCATTCTCAACATTGATGTCCATTTTCACATTCTTGTATTCGCAACATTAGAGTGTGTTTGTCATTACACAGGACAATATAAAGCCCTCTTTATTAAATGGACAAAAGGAGCATTAGGAACAACTCGGGACTCTTCGTAGCTACTGGGTCATGCAGTATCATATGAAGTTTAGAAAGGCAGACTTGTGGGCCAATTAACATCTGCATGTACCTTTGTGACCAAACCAGAAGTGCACATTGTTTGCAGCAATAGCAGAGCAGGGGAGAAAAGCTTTTTTTAGTTCGGCTTGTCTCGGCAAATGGTGCGTCTGTCGTATGAAGTGCTTTCCGATGAAATGTGTTCGGATTGCAATTTGCAATGAAATAATTGTGATTGATCGTGCTTTCAATGAAAAAGTGTCGTTCCCTGAGCAAAGCAGCGTGTCTGGTTCATGATGTCCAGTGTGAACGGGGTTGAATTTATTACACTTTTGTTGATGGCATAAAGCATTAAAAAAACTGAGAAAAACGTTCTGATTTTTGAGCAGTGACCATTTGATTTGACAGCCATATCGTATAAGACAGTATTTTTTTTTTTGTTATTCGAAAGTTTTGAATATTCTTACACCCCTAAAAAACTGCAAGGCAATATTGCCTGAACAGAAGGCTTCATTTCTATTCTAGGAGAATAGTGCAGTGGTGAGTATTTTAGTGCCACTCGGGGGAGTGGTGGCCGAACAGGTTTGAGGTCGCGGTATCGAATCCCGGCCACGGCGGCCGCATTTCAATGGGGGCAAAATGCGAAAACACCCGTGGTACTTAGGTTTAGGGGCACGTACGTTAAAGAACCCCATTTGGCCAAAATTATTCCGGAGTCCCCCACTACAGCGTGCCTCGTACTCGGATCGTGGTTTTGGCATGTAAAACCCCATAATCTTTGTGGCCGAACAGGAGTGGTCGTCTTTTGGGCAGTTTGATTTCCAGCTGCATTTCGCTTGGAGCGAAACCATGCGTCGTTCCAAGTATGCGAACCCAGCAAACACCCCTGAGCAACGTCGAAACCAAGGACGAAGAATGCCAGAAGAATGGAAAATGAAGTGCACCTTTGGGGAAGTACACACCCGCCGTGGTTGCTCAGTAGCTATGGTGTTGGGCTGCTGAGCACGAGGTCGCGGGATCGAATCCCGGCCACGGCGGCCGCATTTCGATGGGGGCGAAATGCGAAAACACCCGTGTGCTTAGATTTTAGGTGCACGTTAAAGAACCCCAGGTGGTCGAAATTTCCGGAGTCCTCCACTACGGCGTGCCTCGTAATCAGAAAGTGGTTTTGGCACGTAAAACCCCAAATATTATTATTTGGGGAAGCACACGACCCCCCGCACACGCGGCCATAAGAACGGGACGCATTGCATGTCGGCGCCCACAAGCAAGCGCATGCGGTGGAGCGTACCCGTCAAAACACAAAGCAAGCGAGAAAATTGCAGTAATCAGTTGTTAGATCGCTAGACATGATTCTGTCAATTCTCGTGCGTATCGCTGAGAGGCGCACGCGCAGCTGTGTCGCCGCTTTGCGTGCGCCGGCCTACGGGAGAGCCATGCCGGCGAGCGTGTCGCTGTAAATTTTTGATTGATAAAAAAAAAAGAAAGAAAACGCCCGTGCGGTAAGAACTGCCAGCGTTAGTTTGAGTTGCTAAATTCGTCACCCCATTGGAGAAACCACACAATCCTCGTAACCCTCGCGGTGCGAACGATTGGGGTCACTATATATCTGGCCTTGCTCCTTCTGGCATATGCTGTGTGTAAAATTCGTGGAGATTGGCACATCGCCCGAGTGTAATCGCGAAAAAATTTTTTTACTATACACAATATCCAAGCTTCAAGAAGATCCGCCACACGAGCCTCCTCTGTCGGCTTGACGATCGACGAAACACGCTTTCAGCCCCTGCGGCGCAGGCTTCTCCTGCCGGAGCCCGGCGGTTCCGGCAGCCTCACAACGACGCTCGATGTGTCGCTCATGTGAGGCGTGGCGTTGTTGGAGCTCTGGTGGCCGAAGTTGCCTGCGAATAGACCGTTTCATCAACTCCCGGCTAGTAAAGAGGAATGACCGTAACTGCTGGTCCTCTACACGGCCACTGCTAATCTTGCCACGCAAGACACCGGTTGAACGGTAGGATTAACGGATGTATTAGCGGCGCGCAATGTATGATATTGCGACCACTTCTCTATAGTTTCTGAACAGGCGACGTTACACGAATTTTCCGCTGCAAATTGTCAAGAAACCATCTTGAGAACGATGGCTGAACGGTAGTAAACGTCTTCGAATTCCTGGCCGTGATGGCAAGAATACAGTACGTTGCGAGACACAAAATGCAGTATCAGGAGACGCTGGTCATTATCGTTGGTAAAGCTCTGGAAACTAGCGAATTAAAGGAACAAAATAGGAAACTACAGAGTAGGCGTACACGACAGTTCACAGGTGTGACAGACGTCTGTGGGAACGTATAAAAAATTTTCCTTTGTCGGTCTGTTGCTCGCGGTATGGTGAGTATTTATATTGGGAGCCATATGCCAACGAAGTGTGCAACTAATCCAAGACAGAGAAAAAAGAGAGAAAGAAACAAATATTGCACTCTCAGACCAAATATACTTTGAGTATACGCCTCAAACTCCACCCTTCCAGTACCTTCTCGATTTCTCTTTATAGATGGTAACCACCAAAAGGGTATCAAGGGTAGTACTTTATAACTGGCACTCAATAAAAACACTTTCGGCATCATCATAATAATCAGGTGACGCTTGCTAGTTGCTTCCCGGCTACGATGCAATCTGAGGTTCACAACGGTATCTTAGAGCTCTAAATGAATAGTAGCCGCATGAAATTGCGCAACAAAGGCCCGCCTTTTAAGAGGCAAGTGCGGCGTCCTTGTTAAAAAAGAAAACGTATTAGGATAGTCGAACCCAGATATATTCAGACTGAAGGGGATCACAAAAAGTTTGATGTATACATACTTGGATACATCAAATAAAAATTTTATAAATTTTTTTCAATTAGATTTTAGAGTTGTTCGTTCTACACAATAATTCGTTATATCCGAGTTCGACTAGTTATTTTCAAATGACATTGACAGTCCTGTCACCAGTAGCGCGGTTCAATTTGCTTGGAAACTCGTCAATAATTTTAAGTTATCAATAAACGAGGTACCGAAACGGGCAGCTGCTTCGTGTGATGTAACAATGAGTCAATGACGTCAGATTCTGCGCTACCGTAAATACAGTAATGTAAAAACACAGTACGCGTAGCGCTAACTCCAAGAAAATGAAGCTGATGATGTCTCCTGACGACACAGGGAGCTTTTACAACTCTTTCTAACTAGACAGTGGCGATTTCAGCGAATGCGCACTGAGGGATCGCCGTTTGCCTTTGAGCAGCCGCCGTCGGAGGCAGCCGGCGTGCTCAAGGTCAACGCATTGCGCTGCGGCTTAAGACTTAAGCGAAGCCTCTGTTATCGCATCTGTCAAAACGATGATTGTCCGCCGTCGTCTCGTAGAAAAAAAGACACCGACGATTGCGATACTCCTGATGCGAAATTTGAGTGAAGCTGTATGCATGTTTTCATTTCGCGATATATTGAGGCATCGGACCAATCACCGCGCACCAATTGGCAGAGCCACGACGCGCGGCGCTATATATAGGCCGGCCACACACTCGCCGCTTCCCGGCAACTGCAGCTTATGCAACCGTAATCTTTGCCGGCAAACGCTTGCAGTGAACGCTATACGCGAGAGAGAGAGACAGAGGAGGAACTTTCATTTAGCCGGATAGTTATGTAGGGCCGGGGTACATTGTACTACTAGATGGCCAGCAGGTCAAGCCTACTGGCGACTTCATAGGCGCGCTTGAGGATCCGGTCTTGGACGTTCGGGTCCGAGCTGCGCAGCAGAGTCTCCCAGTCATCTGGAAGCAGGATTTTCCCGTAATTCTAGAGGTGGGGGATCTTCCTTGCATCCCCAGAGTATATGACTGAGCGTAGCTCTCTCATCGCAGAGTATGCAATCAGGAGAAAATTTTGATGGAAACATATGGGAGAGAACTACCGGGTTAGGGAAGGAAGGTGAGCTTTCTTGTTTTTTTTTCTTTCCCCCACACGGCCGGTGCCGCGGACGTGAGCGCCATCTGGTGTTGCTTCAAGGTGGCTTCCTCCGCTTTCCTCCTCGCGCTCTCTTCGCTTTCGCCGTATTTCATCCCCCGCTGCGCTCTGCGTTCACCGTTTCATCTTTCGCTGTTGTCGTTCGCTCGGTTACGCCGCCTAGGCACGCCGACGCTTAACGAAGGAACGAGTTGCGTTTTAAAAAGAAACAAGCTTCGTCGTTTCTGGGCGTAGTTGGTGTGTAGTCTTTGACGTCACAAACACAGGGTGGCCATTAGTGGGCATAAGTCGGGAACGCGCAACCTTTCCTTAAAATTCATTTCAGGAAAACTAAATGACTTGCAGCCACATCGTTTGGCACAGATAATCAGAGTGCGAAATTGTCGGCGGTGCAGTCATTCTTGCCTGACAGTGCAGTAGTGGGCACAGGACCGCTTAGTTAAAAATCACTGATGGTCGGAAAGACGAAAAGCGATTGAGAAGAGCTCAAGACTGATCATATATGCAGACATTTCAACTCCTGCGCGGAAGGAGCTGAGAAACTCACACTGGCGTGTCTGGCACTTTAGCACGCAGATAGTAATTACTGAATCTATAGCTTAAAAAAGGGGGGTAGGAAATACGTAACCTAATAAAATCCTCGAAGCAAAGCACCGGAAAAAAATATATACGCAATTAAAGGAATACCTAGCATATTGCTCGGACTAACTGGTTTTAGCAAAAACACCCAACAAAAATGGGATACAAACATGACTGAAACTCCACGAGCGAGTACACTATATAGGCGCGCCAGCTCACTCACCGTCGCGCCTGCTAGCATTCGGAGTAGCGTGGAGATGCCCGTAATTGTAGACTTGAAGGCTTCGCAAGTCTGGATAAGGCAGTGAAACGAGATAGATAGATAGATAGATAGATAGATAGATAGATAGATAGATAGATAGATAGATAGATAGATAGATAGATAGATAGATAGATAGATAGATAGATAGATAGATAGATGAGCCATTCCACTGTGTAAAAGCGGATGACCAGCGAAGTGTAGCACGTTACACAGTGTTAGACAAGGATACACATATTTATTTTCATCATTTGGTAATGATATACAGTGCGATAGTTTTGTGATTACAGTGACATACACTGATTGGTTAGGTTACAACCTCAGAGAGAATCTTGGCTAAAGTTAAATATTTACTCGACCGTTGTTCAGTAGTTGAGTGACTTCAATTAATGGGGCACTTCAAACCAAACTCTTTTCTCACAAACTGAGTAAACCATTTCTTGTCTGGTTTGGAAATGTCTGCATTTAAAGGGACCCTGAAACGCTTTTGACGATTTTCTACAAACGTACTGAGTCGTTAGAGTAGGTGCTTCTGATCATTGATTGACACATCTAAGTGCTCTGCGTAAAGCGTGTAATTTATTATAAGGTTTTGAAAATGCACATCGCTGCCGATCGCAGCGCAGTGCTCGGCGGAATTTTAAGCCGCCCCTACCCATATGACCGAAATCACCCATATGATGTCAGTGGGGCGAGCTATCCGATTGGCTGACCAGGGCGCGTGATCGATAATTTTTCCAACTTTATGGTAAACAAATGATCTTCGTAATAGTTGGAATGTTAGTTAATTTGTTTTTATAAAAAGAAAGTAGCATAAAGAGAATGCACAAGAACAATTTTTCAGTACACTTAAGCACTTCCGGCACACAGCGTGTGTCGTCTGCTTGTGTTACAACGTACTCCATTTTGAAGAGAGCTCCGCGGTCAGAGTCGGTCTCAGTCTTTTCGCGAGCACTATGATTCGACTTTGTTGCCTTGTGGACTGCAAACGTAGCGACTGGCAATATGTCAAGCTGCGACATCGTGTCCCTCTGCAAGGCAGCGTACGAGCGAACTGGCTGCTGCGCATCGGACTGCCGCTATCCGATCGGCGCCAGGATTTGCGCGTTTGTGGCCGTCACTTTACACCGGAAGATTACTAACGCAATAGCGTTTCGCGAGTCCCGTATTAGGGCAAACTTAAGCGCAAGGGGACAGGGTCTGGCCGCTTGACTGTGCCGTAACGGGATGAGCCGAGATGATCAGAAGGGCAAATGTGTATGGTCTGCACGGTGCAGCCACCTGGTGGCAGAGAGCTCAACCATACACAGTAGCAGCAACGAAGCGTATTCGTCTTTGCTGCTGGTGCGTATTTTTCGCAGGAGTGTAATCATCAACACGTTGTTTTTATAAATGTTTAAAATGTTTTACACTTGGTTAGAGCAATATTATCGCTTTGTTTGGCTGGTTAAGCGCTGCGCCAACAAGTGTCTGGACCGTGCAGACCGATCAGGCCGCTCACGTACGTCTACGCCAAAGTTCCTTCATCAGCTTGAGTTTATGCCTCCAGTCATTTGCCGAAATGACCAGCTTGCCTGTGGTTAACGGAATACCAGACACGTTCGGCGCTACGACAGAATGCTCGCAACGCACGCTGCTTCGATAGCTCTCGCTTGAGGTCGACAGCCAAGCGGCTAGCGGAGAAGTTTCGCGCGGGCGGGGGCGGGCTCCAAAACAACCGGAAGTGGACGATGTGACGTCGCATCGTGACGCAGGACCAGCGAAGGCGGAGCTTAGCCCCGCTCGCTCGGCGAACGAGTTGAGGGGGGAAAGCGTGGCTGGGGAGGAGGGTAACTTCTAATCGCTTGTAGCTCCATTAATACGTAACGCTTCACTTAAATTGTGGTGCGAATGTTCTACTTAAGCTGTACCCTACGCGTCTACAAAATTTGTCCGAACCGTTTCAGGGGCCCTTTAAGTCTCCGACGATGATCAAATGGGTAGTGTCATCACGGCTAGCCCATGCAAAGTGCGTGGTCACGAACTTCTCGATATCACACTCGGGCGTGCCAGGAGGTATATATATACACATTGGATATCGCAATTCCATCTTTCGTTCGTACGGTACAGACGTCCCCACAGTCGGTGGCATAGTTCTCTTGAGAGTCAAGGGTGTATGGTTGTACATACATTTTGTCCTTTGCGTATATGGCAATGCCTCCTGCTGGTGAGTCCATGTGCAGTTCACAAACGACTTCAATATACCCCTCGACTTGAAACAATGCATCTTCATTTATTTATTTCATTTATTACTATTTATTTTTATTATTGTTGGGGGGGAAGTGGCTTGAAGCATGCTTCACATCCGCCGCTGGTAGGCTTGGTATAGCACTACCTCCATGACCGGCCTACATTTTTGCTCACGGACACGAGAGATGCATTGGGGGGTAGAGGCGTACAGTTGGAAAAAAAGCGCTATACTAAAAACGGAGGATTGGCAAGAACACAGGAAGCGCGGTGTTCTTGCTATGTCTCCGTTTTTAGTAGCGCTTTTTACCATCATGAACGCTTACCAACACGCGCAACTGACAGCTATTCTAGAGGTACACAGCTTCGCTGTAAAAAGTCAAGAAAAGCAGCTTCAGGGACTATTCCTTGATAACACGCAACGGCAAACGGGAATTTATCACCAAACGGGAGTCAAATTATGCGTGCTCCGCGTCAGAGAAACCCATCCCGCACCCCATATTTCCAAACCTGATAACTTGGCAGACCGGTGTCGACCATCTTTTATGTACATTACATGACACGTCCGATCCCACGGCACCTGGTAATCTCGATAACAGTGTCATCCACATTCGTTTGATTGTAGGGTCTGCTGCCCTTTCTGTATAAACGTTATACGCTTACAATTTTCCTTTCCGCTGCTCGCTGCATGTGCAGTTCTTCCTTCAGTACAAGTTTTGGGGCCTACAGGTGAGCATTGGTAACTACCTCTGAAACTGAGCATGCTGCAAAGCAGCTGGACAGCCGTGCTGTTACATGTCCACGGCATGAGGTGAGCGCATGAAAAGTTGATAACCCTGTATACCTGCCTGATTTCTTAATTATTGCGATAGCAATTATACAGACACTCCCGACGAGTTGTTGCCGTTGCCGTGATGGTCCCTGTAAAGTACAAGTGCGATAACATCGCGGCGGCTTGCTGTATGCTATAGGTACGAGCGAAAGCGTGCGAGGGTGAGCCGAGAGGGATGGTGGCTTGATTCGGCGGTGTCTCCTCGCGCTCGCAAGGAAGGGAAGTGGGGAGGTTTCGCGCGTCTTCTCACGCGCGCAAGAGGGAGGGGAGGATCAGGTTGGTGCGCATCTCTCTATTCCATTTGCGGCTGCTGAGCGCGGCCGCGCGCGTCCGATCATGGAGGCAATCTGCGCTGGGTTCGAAGGCCAGCGGACCTGAGTTAGCTGATGGCTTCGTGTGCGCTGTGTCATCGCCGCTTAGTTCGCTTTGAAACGAGAGGCAGCACGAAGGAAACTTCGCTCGCCTTTACTGCCGTTCTTCATCAAGCCAGCGTTCTTACGGCGAGTGTCCGCGGTCATAGAGTGATGTGTGTTCGTGTTTGCCTGTGCGCGCGTGACAACGTGCCTGCTAATTTAATTAGTAAAGGAATCTTTGCAGCAGTTTACGCAGCTGATAAAACGACTAACCTTGCTTCATGTAGTTGTCCAATAATTTTCTATCGCAATCAGTGAATAGCCTTTTGGGCGAAACTGGGGAATACTTATTTATTTATTTATTTGGTTTAACGTTCCAAAGTAATACACAGGCAATGAGCCGCACCGTAGTGGAGGGCTCCGGTGTAATCCTAATCAGCTGTGATTCTCAAACGTGCACTCGAAGCGCAGTACACGTGTGTTTTTTCTATTGCATAATTCTCACCAAAATGTGGCTGGGTATCGAACTCGCGACCTCATCTCATTAGCAGAACGCCACGGCCAATGACACACCGCAGCGGGCTTTGTACGGTCGTAGTTTCCATCGAATCGGCTGGTCATAATACACTATTCAGATAACTGGAGCGCTGGCAACTCCTTTTGTGGGGTTAACGGATTATCGCATACAGTAAGCCCTCGTTATTTTAAAAAATCGCTTTATCTGAATATTGCTTTATTCGAAGTTTTCTTAAAACATCCAGATCAGAGTGCATGTATTTTAAACCTGATTGCTCGAAGTGCAGTGGCACCGAACTCAGCTTAGTACGGCGCGGGAAACCGCACCTGACCTCGCGGTGAGGAATTTACACGGTACATATTGCATTTCGTCGTGGAAACCTGGAGACGCAAAAATTTATTCTAACGTCACTCCATGGCGTAGCCGCATTCCTCTGGCCTAATTATATAACCTGATAGCACGGGCGTCGGCAGGATTTATTCGCTGTCATACGACAGTGGAGAAATTCTGTGTATCTCTACCATCGAGCGCGTGTTGCTTTTACCACACGTTTTAAGAGTTCCCACGCTGTTGGAGTGCACGTTCGGCCCTATACATACTGCTGGTATATTTGAGCCTCTTCGCTTTTAAAGAGACATCGCTTACAGCGGAGTACATTTCCTGCTCCGATGACTTCGTTATAACGAGGATTTACTGCATTTGACTTCGTTTTTAAAAGCTTTTGTATATCCACAGCTATATTTTATTTACATTGAAAGCTTGTCCCCACTTCAGAAATGTATACTATCTCTACAGCCCAGCGTGAGATTACGTTGTTTCTACTGGGAATCGCATACTGGCTCCACACGTCACCTGGTTTCTAGTGCTACTTGGACAAGCATTGGTAATGCTTTGGGTTAAAGCTCGTATACCAGCAGAGTTTGTCGTCACCGCGCTTATTACGTAAGCGTGTTCATTCTCGCATGTGAAGCGCTCGTACATTTGGCGACATGCACACCTCGCAGTTTGCCTGTGCATGCAACTCACTCACCGCCGGTCTGGAGCATCAGGTAGGCGACGATGAGCAGGTAGAGGGACGTGTTTATCAAGGAGAACACCACCGACAGCTGCATGCTGCGCCATCGAAACAGCGCCTCAAGTGTAACTATCGGCACGCATTCAAACGCGAACGGAGTCCGACTGAAGCGCACGTGCTTTTATGATAATGCACTAGCGGGCGCTTACATGCAAATTTGTTTTCCTCTTGGTTGTTTATAAGAGGAACGTAGGGCTCCGGAGCTCCTATCCAAACAGTGCATGGGGATGGAGAAATCATTTTTCTCGGCAATCACTCAGCCGATTTTGATGACGTTTGTTGCATTTAAAAGCAGGGATGTTCGAGTAGTGATTTAGGAGACCGAATCGAATATATACGAACCGAATAGTGCCAGAAGCGATTCGAATCGAATAGTTTTCGAATGATGAACAGTCGTTATCACTATCAGTATAAAACGGTGTTCACACCCTAGTATTCTTAAAGTTAGCTAGTTTTTGTCATTATATACTACGTTATGAAGTGTTGTTTATTAAAAGCACAAATGGAGCACTAGAAGCAAACAATTGCATGCACGGGGCTCTTCAGAGAGTACGAATGATCGCAATACAGCCTGTAAAGTGTGGCTACCTAAGTGACGTAGCCTGCTCCAATACGCAGGTTCTAGCGTTTCATTTATACATGCTGTACCCACGGAGGAGAACATTTACTGTATTTTTGCTGCAATTTTATGTTTATTTGGGCGCAGTTGACGTTCTGAGGTATTTGAAAGGTATTGGAAAAAAATATTGGCATTTACGAATAGTGAATGTTCGATTCGAAGACCGAACTGAATTGGGCACTATTCGATTTGTTATTCGAACGTGTCGAACATTCGCACATACCTATTTAAAAAGAAGAAAGTGGAATCTAGTTGGGCCACCAAATAAAAAAAAAAATCTTGAAGATTAAAAAAAAAAGCTCGAGTATCAAGTTTATAACACTATAAGTCAGAGATTAAAAAAACGATACCTCAATTCTGTAAACTTCACCTAATAGAATATCTAAAGCGGACAAAATCGACGCATTATACACCGTTCTAAATTATGTGGCTAATTCGCGGAGAGGGAATGGACTATCCTCATAGCATACCTTATTTTTCATTGTCATGTTTTTAGTACATAAATACAGCGACTGACCTCAGGCCCTTTTACAGCCGTGTTACATCTTTGGCATCACGTACTATTGTGAACTCATTTCACCATGTGCTTAGCGCTCTTTGGCCAGAACTGGCCCTTGCGCCAACAAACCCCATTAATCAATCAATCGGATTTCGAACTGCATGCGTCTATGGGCCTCATATTTCGTTCTTGACCAGCGAGCGCAGAGTGATAAAGAAATGAAACGCGTGCAAGACAGTCGACGATAATTGCTCGGCGACATGATAAGTCTCACAAGACGTACATTTATTTTTAGAGTGGTGTCACATCAATGGCACACGTCGCTGCGCTCCGCCACTTTCAAATAAGAGTATTGACAATGAAGCAACACGTTAGGCTAGCAGTTAGTGGATAGGCATGCCTGCAATACGAAATAGCAAACCTTCACCAGGATCGAGGAGAGGCAACGGTATGTGGCGATCGATGCGAACGCAGCGTCAAATACATCATTATTATGTTACTCAGTTTATATTTTATATTTGTACACTTTTCTACAGTGTCCTCATGGGCGTTACAGTAAGGAAAAACACAGATCAGGTACACCAAGTACAGAGATAACAAAAAGCACTGTATAGCTAGGTGCTTGGCATGTAATAGACCAGAAAGACCGTATGGCAATGAAGCAAACAAAGAGTCACTTCAATAATTGTCGGAGCCGCAATTATGTGCTCGCAATAAAGAAAGAAAAGATGAAGCAGTTTATATTTGTACACTGCAGGACAAAGGTATCCCCCGTCGGACTACAGTTATACCCCTGTGTTGTAATTACGTTCGTCGCCTTACTCTGTGTTTCCCCTAGATTCGTTCGTTGACTAGCCAATAACAACATTCGCAGCGACCATTGGCCTGGTTACGATGAAGAAAATTAAAGACTGGGGAAATTGGGCGAGAGAGGGATAGTGACGGTTGGCGCTATCGCCACCAGGTAACACTCTGTAGCGTGACCTCCGCATGCCGCCCAGTCTCGGAGACACTTTAAATATATATAGAGAGAGCGTTTCTGCCGCAAAAAAAAAAAAAAAAAAGAAAGTGCGTTCTTAAACATTGCAGCACGCCGATCTGGAGAACCGGAACTCACAAGTTGCCAGGGAAGGTGTCCTCCGCGGTCCTCGACATAAACCCGAACTGCAAAGATAATAACGAGTAAAATGGGTTCGGACGCGCTCTGCAACAATGCGGTGCTGACGACACATTTGCCCGTTGGCTCCAAACTGCAGGATTCCTTTGTTCAGAGGAATCGTTACCTAAATCGTTATCTAAATACATGGGAACGTTTGGCTCGGCACTCGCTGCTCCGAATTTGATGTTTGGAGCATCAAAAAAAAAAAAAAAAGAACAGTTAAGATCTGCCGACTACAGGAAGCAGAATGTTTCAAAAACCAGATTTGTGAAACATGCAAAAACGAAAAAAAAAGAGAAGTTGCAGAGGCATGCTACACATCTAAAGCAGGGGATAAGTGTGTCAGCGCGGTGCCACTTAGCTTATCAAAGCTAGAAATGTTTCCTTTTTTTGTCTGTGTGGATGAACAGCTGTACTTGTAGTTCCCCTGTGCGCATATACCTGTCAATCTCGATGGTTCTTGTTTTTTCGACGGATTGTAAATGGCTGGTGATTTCTCGAATGAATTTCACTTGCCAGTCAGCGCCTTGTCCTGTTGTGCTTGTTTTCTTGTTTAATTGTCTGGTTTCTCGTTTGATTGCCCTGGTCCCTTCGCGCCGCTTCAAGTTAAGTTCAAGTTATATTCGGAATCTTTTATTTGGGCAGTCAATTTAATTTTAAGAGTTCTCGATAATTGCAAAACTTCAGTAATCTCGAGTATCGACCTTAGAACTCTAACTCAGCAGCGAAATACGATATCGTCATTGTACCTATTGAGGCGTCTGGAGGAGGCAAAAGTTATGTGTTATACAGCGATCTGAAATATGTCACTAATCTGTAAACAGGACCTTTGCGAAACCCCCTAAGTTTTTTAAACGACTTCAAGTAATCTGTAAACATCTGTATCGCATTTTCCCGATTTATATGCTCTAACAGACCGTATCTGTTAGAGCATATAAATCGGGAAAATGCAGAACTGCGACATGTGGTTTCGGTACCGGTACGGAGTTACAGATTTGCAAGCTTTTTGCTTTTTTTTTCAATTTGCTAATTCCAGGCAATTTTTGTAAAACCAAGTTGATGCCTTAAATAATAATCTGCTTTCTGTAGTCGATAGAATTTAGCTTTAATTCTTAGGTGCAACAAATTTTATTCAAATCGGTTCAGTAACCCATCCAACGAGAGCATTTCTGCGTATCACATGTATTTGAATAGGGAAAATGGGAGTGGCCCCGAGATAAAGCTTCAGTTGATTTATTCATCTGTTATGTTCATCTCTACCTACCTGTGACGCCGCTGTCATGTTTCCTTTACGTCTTCGTGCATCCAAATGTATTACGTTTACTCTGCCTTTGCCAAATCATAGCGAACCTAACCAATCGAGTTCTAGAAAGCGGAGTTAAATGCGAGACAAATAGTGTACCAGCACTCTCTTTGTTATTAGAGCGAAGTGTACATGCGCAGGAAGATTTTCTTCTTTTTTAAAAATCCGATTAGCATTTCTAGCCTACTTGCCCGCCTTGTGGTTTGTATCATGTTTCTATAACTTCTTTACTCATGCGGTATTTCTAATAAAAAGAAAAAAACTTAACATTCTAGCAGAATACATATCACGACATGGGCTAATTTTACTTGAAACACTCGTTCTCTTTTATTTTTTTTTCTCTCGGAGTGCACGTAAAGATGTACACATTCTGTTTGTTGGGTTGGAAAAGTGACGTAAAAGTGAAAAGTGGAAAAGTGCTGACGTAATCCACTGGGTTTTGCGAGTGCTCCAACGTTTTTGCGCATTATAAGCATACTTTAGCACTGGATTTGGCAATTCAACAATGGAACGCCCCGCTCGCAATCGTTGCCTAACTGAACCATATGCTTTAAAGACATGTACCTTACTAAACTTTCTAGAAAGTGACTATACGTGCTGTAAACGTGAATTAATTTCATATTTACGCCTGCAGTTGTCATTGATATGTCCATATCATCGAATATCAAAGTGTGGATAGTAAAAAATTTCTGCTCCGCTCTTTACGGTTCCATAATCGATGTTCTACTTAAAATGATGTTTTCAATTTTGCACCTTTCTTTTTATCAGTATATGTATTTTGTATTGATGCTGCATCAAACTTGCACAATTTTTGTTTCTTTCTTTGTAATGACAGGAATATTCCTCTTGATTTTCTTGTAGTGTTGCTTGATATTACTATCAACCTCGTCCTCCCCCATCCCTGTGTTATGCCTCCTCGGTACCCTTAGGGTGTTTGCTTATTGCATCTAAGTTAGCAAACGCATAACAATTAAGCATGAATGGGGTGTGCACAGGAAGGTAACAGAGCAAAGTTCCTTTGCAGTCTCAAAGGATGACACTGGATGGCGGTTGCAAGAACTCGCCAGAGAAACAGCCGAGAGTTCGCAAAATTGTGAGAACTGCGTCGACTTTACGTGACGTGGTGTGCAAGCAAGTGAAGTGGAACATATTGTAAGTGGCGAAGAAAGCAGCTCCGATTCAAGAAACTCACCATCTTGAATAGGGGAGCGGATCCTCTTTCTTCTCTTCTTCTGCATAAACTGCAGAAGAAGAGAAGAAGAAGAAGATTCTTCTGCATTAATGAAAAATATTGGAAAATACGGACCCACGTGAGGAATGGCAACAGCGGATGCAAATATTCGCCTGTGCAAGGACATCGGACGATAACCTGTGTCACCGGAACAAGCATACGAACACACAAAGTTCGATTCATGGCTTCGCTATAATACTTTAATAAGTAGTAAATTTATTTAGTAAAGAGTGACGAAGTTTACGGAAAGCTTTTAGTGCTGCTTTTCTTTCTCATCTTTTTTCATACCTGTTCACTGTTTAAATCAAGTCAGTTATTTTATCCAAATTTAATACAATTGTCCTTCAGTAGCTTTCATTCCCTAATAGCTCGTTTACATTTAGATTGATTAAGGAACATATCGTCATCATTCCTTTACCTCCTGCCTTCTAATTTTCGGTCTGTCACGTGAAGCGGCACGTGTCACAGATGAGTATCATCATAATTATAGTGCGGTAAAGTAATAGTGATGCACTGTATAGTGTCATATAGCGGGTGTTTGAGCGAACGCATGCAATTCTAGGGTCCTTCCTGTAAATCATAGAAAAAAGCGCAGTGGAACGAAAAAGGTCACTCTTTCGGTGACACATCATTCATGCCTGCGGGTGTCAGAAATTGTGAGATAATCTATATATAGTTAATTAACATCACTAATAAACATTTATTCACCTTACATAGTAAACATAATTTTGCTATTTAGGAGTCAGTATGTGCCGAAGGGGCTGGAATAAGCCCATATGCTGCTGAACTAGATAGGAAGGTCATTTCCGCAATAGTTTTCCACATATAGTGTCGAGGAATTCGTCGAGCAATGAAAATAATGCGCTATAATCGCGATGAAAATTAAATTCTCCCATGGACCAATCTCCGAGTACGCCTTACCGATAGATTTTCTGCTTGTCCAGCGGCCATATAGTTGAATCTTTGTGTAACGGCGTCATGTTTGTCGTACACCCGTTCTTTTTATTTTTCGCATAGTTTTGTGTTGAAAGCACATCTGCTGCTTTGTTATTTTTGTATCTGTACCTGTACAGAAACGTCTTCGTTTCTGGTGAAAATCAGATACGAAATACACTGTTTTACCGTATTGTGTCTTTAATGTGTCTAGATGGCTGAGCTGACGTGGAGCTTAAGCTCTTCGGTGTCTCTTTCTAAATAACGACACATTCAGGCGCATAGAATGAATGAATGAATGAATGAATGAATGAATACAGACGAGCTATTCTTTTTATCTCTACTTGTTTAATCTGGACTGATGCTACTGATTCTGTACGCGAGACGGTAAAAATCTTGTCTGCACTCCCGTGGCGCTGGAGGACGATGTGCGTAGTGGCGGCAAAAGACGATGAAACGAGCGGCGAAGTCGGGCCGGCTCTCAGAGAAGCCTGTGAAGCGCGTCGGTGAGAGGGAAGGAGCGCGCGCCGCACGAGCCGCTCGCGTCGTCGGCGTCCACGTCGAGCACGACGACCCCTGCATTGGCGAAGCGTCCCACCACGCCGGGGACGCGCAGCGCCCAGGGGGTCAGCGAGGCCATCCAGGTGCGGTTGCGGTGCGCCACGACGCACTCGCCCGTCGCGCTGCCGTAGCCGGACCAGCCGTGGTCCCTGCATTAAACGTGACAAGGGGCAAAGCGGGTGTTCTTGGATTGTATCGCGAAGTGACACGGACAGAGGCTAGAGGAAGACAGGACGAGCGCGCTCGTCTTGTCTGCTTTCAGTCTCTGTCCGTGTCACTTCGCGATGCAATCCAAGATCATGTTACCGTATTAACTCGCCCAACTTTCTATAATTTTGCATTACAAAGTGTGTGTTGTCGTGCTGGTGTGATTCAATGCATTGCGCGCTCTTAACAGACGGGTTGCGAGGGCGGGTTAGCGCCGAGACAGGGGAACAAAACAAGATAACCATAATGCCGACACGATATTCTCCAAGTCCTCGCTCCTCGCAAGTCCTACAGTGATGACATTTGACAAGTGTGAAAGTTGGGTAACACTTATAAAATGTATTGCCTTAATGTTATACTTGGTCTCGAAACGTCAGAGCTGGCGTCTTCGACATTATAAGATGACGTCGTGACACAGAGGTAAATTTGTTCAAGTCGCGCAGCAGTAAGGGTAAATATGATGACCTTGCTCTCTCTGCTCTCTCTTGTACACGCACACAAATAAAAGCGAAAACACGAACATCGCGTCTGTTTTCTGGCTGCGATCACGTGTGTCCGCCGCTAACGATCGTCGGAGCGATGCGTGTCGGTGCATCATGACGTCACGACGAATTCATGCCTCTCTTCGGTACGGAAACTGAGACTAATTCGTAGAAACAAGCATTACAGTAATATTTCATTGTTTTTTTTTTTTTGGGGGGGGGAGGGCGCTTTGACGTATGCCATCGCTTTTTCTCGGGTTCAAAGAGCTTTGGCCTTCAGTTGCTGCAAAATATAATAGTAATAATAATAGAGAGAGAGGTCGAAAATGACATGTCAGGATTCTGTCAAACGAGCGCCAGTACGCGCTTACGCGTACAGCGGAAACATTATATGCTAAGAGGTGCATCAAAATCAACCCGACCAGGTTAAGGAGAGCTCAAAGAAAGTAAAAAAAAAATTCTGATATCACCGACGTAGCTTCCAACCGGAAGAAAGCGCAAGACGCTATGGCCGCGCGTTCTCGCATGCGGCCACACTTTCAAAATCTGTCTCCACACCCAGTTTGACAAACCAGTATCCTGACACGGGGCGCTGTTGTCCATCATGAGCATAAAGTCCCCAGATAAGTTTCAAGTATAGTGCTCTAGAAGGTATATAGTTTCAAGTTAGCGCCATTCGATCTTTCCCGCTCCCCTTTTCCTCCTGTAATATCCTCTCACACGGAACGCCGCTAGCACCCCCAAAAGGTTCCAAACCTCTGAACACGCGCATAAGAACTAGCTTTTAGTTTGTCTCGTACTGTATTCCTTATCAATACTCGTTATGAAATTGTATTCCGTGCAGTAAATCCTTATTCATGCGTACGTTGGCATAAGCTATGCTACGCGAAAAAAAAAAAAAAGCTTTCGAACCATTAGGAGGCATTAGGTCACTTAGAAATGCCACGTGACCGCACTAGGTCACGTGGCATTTTGCAATATTGTCTCCGTGTAGATGGAGAGTAAGTAAACGCGGCGGTCACAATTAGAGAACCGACCACTGGTGCAGTGGAAGCCGTAGCTATTGATGTGAATGTATACAGCTGGTGGCTGCAACGGCTAGTGCGCCTTCCCTAATTTGTTGCTGGTTTATCCAAGCTTACCGTTGATACTGTAACGTTGTCAATCACACGCACACACAGATTTTCGAACTTTCCAGGTTATTGCATTTAGCAGCGTGGGCTCCACCTCATGAAGCCTTTTATAACAGCGAAGCCAGCTTTACACACACAGGCAGGGACAGTATTTGAAGTGCGTCCTATGTACCACAAACACGCTGCCACCTTAATGTAAGCGGACATGGCTTTTGTTCCTTTGAAACAAGTCTATGCGTCTTTCCTCAGACAGTGCACTGCAGAGGCGTACAGATGCCTGTAAAAGATACGCATGTATAGTTACATTGCTCTAGGAAAGTGGCACTGTTCCCTCCAAAACAATTTTTGGCTCCTCTTCCGGTGCTTCTTAGCACTGGCTCCGCTGGCAGCGATAGGTGTCGGTGTCGTGGCACCCGTACCTTATGGCGAGGCATACGTCCCTGTAGGCCGCGCTGCTGACGAGCAAGGCGGCGGCGCCTTCCCGGCCAATCGCTTCGCCGCCTTCAGGAAACGTGTATCGGACGCCCGAGAGCTGGATGCCCAGCATCACGTCGGTCGCGCTTTCGGCGTCGTCCAGCACGCGTCGGGCGAGGCCCCGCTGCGGAGACGCGAACAGCAGCGTCGTGTAAATGGGTTAGAGCGACAGCTACTTCGGGGACGTTACAGCTGCCATGTCGCTGCGTCACCGTACGTTGTCACCACTGTATATACGTCCTCGATAGTGAGCCCTTCACTGAAATGGAGCCCGGACATTATCCGAGCGTCGTTATTATTAAAGGAACGCTAAACGGCAACACTACGTTAGTTCAGTGTGGTGAAGTATTTGTTGAATCCATAATTTTGGAAATTGGTATTTAGCGTCTCGATGCAAGACACGGACTACGAGAAACGTCGTAGAGGGGGGCCCCCGGATTAGTTTTGGTCATCTGGGATTATTTGTGCTCGCGCGCGTCCTTGAGCACAAGCGCCTTGTTGCCCCCATCGGAACGCGGCTGGCGCGTTCGGAACTCGAATCCGCGACTTCGATCACAACATCAAAAGACCACAGCCACTGAACCACCGTGGCTAGTTAGGACTCACTTGATTTGCATTTGTTTGGAAGCAGCAAGAAAGTTCGCTGTTAGCTTTCCTTTATGAACGTCGCGCTGAAACTGTAGCGCCGGTACGTTAGTTGTGACGTTACCAATTAATACGTACTTTCACTCGTCTTGGGCCTTTCCTTCTTTTCAGAAAACGCCCACTGTGAATCGGTGCGCTTAGTGCAATGAACGCGTAAGCCGGTAAAAAAGAAAGAACCGCCCGTACACTTTGCCCGCTTCTCGCGCGTAGCGTTGCTTACACGAACGTAATTCTCATGTCATCATGCAGTCATGAAGCGACTAACACTGCACAAGGATTTTAAGCTGGGATAGTCAGTTTGCGGTCACCATGGCGAACAAGAGATGCCTCTGGAGCCAACGTTTCGACAAGCTGTGGATCAGTTTGAGCTTCAAGTGGACCTTTACGTTGCTGGGAGTTCGTTTAGCCACGCGCGTTTGATCGCTCTCTCGAACCACACTTCGCAAAATTATCTCCGTGTAGATGAAGAGTAAGTAAGCGTGGCGCAGCCACAATTAGATAACAGGCGTCTGGCGCAATCAAAACCGTAGCTAATGCTGTGCATGTACACATCTGGTGCCTGCAAAAGTTTTCGGAATGTGGAAGCTGCCAAAAAAGAAAGACCAAGCACTTTGCAGCATGAGTATATGCAGCCTGAAATTGAGCGTCGCCTCTGAGAGTTGGCCTTACGCGTTATTCTAGCTTTATTATAATTTTCGATTTCCTGCAAGTTTTGTGCGCAGCTGCACTGAGGTTTGTGCATATCTGACGAAGCTTTTCATTTCATCATCATCAGCCTATTTTATGTCCACTGCAGGTCGAAGGCCTCTCCCTGCGATGTCCAATTGCCCCTGTCCTGCGCCAACCGATTCCAGCTGACGCCTGTGAATTTCTTAATTTCGTCACTCCACCATATGTATTCTGCCGTCCTCGACTGCGCTTCCCTTCTCTTGCCACCCATTCTGTAACCCTAATGGCCCACCGGTTATCTAACCTACGCATTACGTCACTTGCCCAGCTCCATTTCTTTCTCTTAATGTCAATTAGAATATCGGCTATTCCTATTTGCTCTCTGATCTACATCGTTATCTTCCTGTCTGTTAACGTTACGCCTAAGATTCTTCGTTCCATCGCTCTTTGCGCGGTCCTTAACTTGTTCTCAAGCTTCTTTGCCAGTCTCCAAGTCTCTGCCCCATATATCAGCACTGGTAAAATGCACTGATTGTACACCTTCCTTTTCAATCATATTCGTAAGCTTCCAGTCAGGATATTATAATGTCTGCCGAATGCACTCCAACCCATTTTTATTCTTCCGTAAATTTCCATTCTCATGATTAGGCGTCCCCTGTGAGTAATTGACCTAGGTAAACGAGCTCCTTCACAGACTCTAGAGGCTGACTGGAGATCCAGAACTCTTGTTTCCTTGCCCGGCTATTGATCATTATCTTTGTATTCTGCCATATTAATCTTCAACCCCACTCTTACACTCTCTGTGATAAATCGTATTGCTGGAATATACTGGCGCTGGGTGTTGCCGGCGTTTACTGATGCAAGCGCTTTAGGTAGTTCAAGGGACTCTTGTGGGTGCTCTTTAAGGGACACACAGTGAGAGAGGCATAAATCAGAGATGTCTCGGCGTGCCTCTTTCAGGGGCAGCAAACACGAATACTCAGTTGAGTTTATTATCAGCAAACTACGCTTCTGCAAAGATTATTCTTACGACAATTGGATGCTTGGTTAGTCATAAAAATGCAAGAACGGAAAGCACGTGGCGATGTGACCCTGAACTTTACGCCCCGTATCTCGCCGTGCAGTGCATTCTAAATGGACAAAAACTACACTTAGCAACCTCCAGAACTTTTCCGGCGCCAGAACGTCCGCAAACGAAGCCTGCCACCATTTTCCTCACCATAAAGGCGCACCTTATTATGTACTGATGTGGTGAAAATAGACCATATAAAAAGCAACGAAACTTACCTGTTTACCATGACAAAATCTGTTGACATCACAGTGGTGTGCCGGCATCAGCTTTTCCATATGAAATTCTTTCCAGTAATTATCACTCTATTCCCGCTCCGCCAAATGATAATGGATAGATGGCGTTTCGAAAGAAAATAAAAAAAAGCACCGTACCAATCTAAACTCGTCTAGTATTTTCCGTTAGTATTGCTTGAACAGCTTTCGAGCGATTTGAGGTGTGGTGTACCGGACACTGGGTCCTGCTGGAGTTCGCTGAAGTCGGTATCAGTACGACGGGACCCAGCTTAGCTTCAGCGAACAGCCGCGTTCCGCCTTCGCCATCCGGGCACGTAACGGCGGCGGTGTAGCCGTGGTAGTCCAGGCGCTCGTACAGCGCCCGGTAGATGGCTACCTCGTCCGGTCCACCTGCGAGTCGATGCAGAAGTCACTAATATTTAACGCCACGGTATTCATCTTCTTTTCACCATAACCGGTACGTGTCAAGCACTGTCAGGAATGTGCGCGCGATGACCTCAGAGCTGTATCAACGTGCGCGTGCGTTGTGGCGCATATTGAAAAGTTCAGGGAAATAAGTACTTAGTCGTAGCTATTTCTGCCTTCTCCTCTTTCAATTGAAGTAATGGAAGCTAACCATGTCCATGCCTTGCTTATTTTACGCAATGTCGTAGCAATTTTGTGGGTAATTTCGTATTGTTAAATTTCCTTGTTCGATACTCTTTTGCCCGACACCAAACGTACTGCGATCGTACACATTGATAAAAAAATTTGTTTCTCTTCAAATTGGCAGATGAGCAAGATATTTTGACCGCTGCGTATTTTTCTTACTTTGCCGTCGCATATTTTCATTCTTGACTTGGCGTTCATTTCGGGACAAATAAGGAGAAAAGAAAAGGAACGAAAAAATACGTTCGCGCACTAATTCTCATCTCTTCAGTCGGCGGGTTAAAACCACAGCGAACATCTAACACATCGACGAGTTCGCGAAGCTCGAAGCTACAACGTCACAACGCGAGCGAGTCCGCGACCCACTCACAGTGCAGCGTGTAGAGGAGCACGCCGTCGAGCCGGTTGAACTCGACGAAGTGGAGCACGTGGACGGCGAGCCTCTTGGAGGCATTGCCGTGGTCACGTTGCGCCAGCGAGCGTAGCACCCCGGAATCCTGTTGGGGACCAGCCAGGGCCACCAGCAGGCTCGGTCTACGTAGAACGAAACAGTATGCACAGTAGATCTTGTGGCTGGTGAAGCTGTTCATTTCTTATGCCCGCAAAAAAAAAAGAAAGAGAAATGGTAAGTGACCCTAATCTTTGACTTAGGTGTCTCTCAGTGGCACTCGCACCTGGACGTTAGTGTTCTTTAGCTTAACTTTAGGCGAACGCAATGCACGAACCGAAGCCGGAGACAACTGCTTTCCATTAATTAGCTGGTTAAATATCATGCTATCTTCATGTGTGTGACGTCATTGGTGACGTAATTACTTCGGCTTTCTATTTCCGGGTTTCCAGGAATTTCGCCAAAGGCGTGCTCACGTGGCGGGTCTCTATAAAGTCTACGATGCTGTGCTTTGGTGTGCGGTAACCAGCGATTTCTAATCCATTCTAATTATCCCAGACACTTCAGTAATTCAACTTCTAACTAAACTTACGCTCTGATATCATATCTATAATGAAACCTATGAATTTTGTACTGTATTATCTTTTTAATTCTTTTTCTGATTTAATTTGAATTTCCTTCCCAGGCGTCTCGGGAAGTGAATGGGAATTGCTGCGCAAGAAACAAGAGTGTCACTCGATTCTCGTGCCACTCAAAAAGAAAAGCGATACTTCTGACCATACTGATTGTTAACTCCTTTACTGCGCATGTGTGAAAATTTGTTTGAAAATAAAAAAAAGTTGAAAGATTAGCCAACAGGTGTCTGTTCTTTCCTTCGTCCTTGTCCATGTCGCGCTTCGTGTTTCCTTCATCACAATGCACACATCATACTGGTTTGTGCGTGCGTGCGTGCGTGCGTGCGTGCGTGCGCGCGTGTGTGTGTGTGTGTGTGTGTGTGTGTGTGTGTGTGTGTGTGTGTGTGTGTGTTTGTGTGTGTGTGTGTGTGTGTGTGTTTCGTGTTGTTCCTTCCGTTTCCTCAATTCGTATGAAATCCTAAAAGCGATCGAACTTGAAGGGACAGAGAAAAGGTATAAAAGGTACCACTAGGCAATGTAGTACTTGTAAATTAGGCTTTCTTCAATTGTAAATAACAAAAAAAAGGAAACACAACAGACATACAAGCCAGATCTTACGGCGAGAGGGGACTCGGTGAGCCAGAAAAGACACGAAAACGGCGTATAACAGCGTGGCCATGAAATTCCCGCGACAGCCGCGCCGCGACCTCGTGCACTTTGTCAGCGACTGCTTGATTATAATTGTTTGCTTGTTTTTTTGGTAAAGAAACACTACACTGCAGTTTGAAGGTGAAAATAAGAGACAACCTAGTACGATAAAAACGAAGAACTTTTTGTGTTTTCGCGTGTTTCGTGTCGGTTTCGCGTCAAGACGGCCCAAATTCAAGTAAATACCTCAAAACCTGTGACGATGTGACGCTGACGCAAAGGCGTCTAGTTCTTGGCGCGCAATTCGAAGAGAAGATCATATTCGTATTCCCGACCAGTGTAACCATTTTCCTGCCAAATTAGTACAAATTGACTTTTTCAACAATCATATAGAAGTTAACATAACACGAAATGTCTTTTTTTAGATCCGGGCGAAACGGAAAGAAAAACTAGCGTGTACAAGGTGGCCAAAATCAATCCGGATCCCTCCACTACAGCGTCCACAATATTTTTTTCTTTTATTGTCTCTTTAAGCCACGAAGGATGGAAACTCAGGAGAGGCCCTGACGTCACTCTTTGTAAAGCTAAAAGTGAAGCCGGAAGTTGGTGTTGCTCGTGGCGTTGCTCCGCCTATCGGGCCAGCTCTCCTCTCTTGTTTACATTTCTCGTGAAACCACGCCGCGCTGCACGCAAAGGGGCTGCTCGGACGCGCGCGCTCCGCAGCAATACTAAACAATCGCGATGTCTCATTGCATTACCGTTGCCGAAGTCGTGTTGAAAGAATTTCGTAATGAACTTCGCAAATTTGGCAATGAAGTCGAATCGGCCGCTTTTACCGGTATTTATTAAAATAAGCATGCCTTATAAGGCTTGCCAACTGAACTGTTTTCATCAACCGCAGGTACCGGCCGCTGCTCAGTTCTTGCGTGTTTTTAATAGAAGGCCACCTTTATCGCTGCCTTCTACTTGGCTTTCTTAGCTTGGGCTTCCTGCGGCTCTCAGACGGACTTGCGAGCTAGACGTCTGGCGGTACGCGAAAAATGTACGCATTCTCAGTGCACTGCAAGAACGCACTGGAGACACGTACGACATACCGACCCATTTGCGATCCATTTGGAGTTTATGAGCACAAACGCATTCTCGCTTGAGGAACCGTCGTGTTTTATTGAACAAAATTCTGGTGGCCGCGCATCACTACGACAGCGCGCCGGCGAGGAAGCAGAATGTCATTTCTGACTCCGCGTTTAGATTCATTGACTGCGGCCTGAGGTGCATTCTTACCACGGTAAGTGAAGCATCACGAAACCAAAGTTTTACGATAGCCGGTGCACGGTGCAGAACAGTACGTGCGTAGAACCGGCCTACGTGCGACCATGGAACAGCCATTTGATGTGTTCGCAGGCGTACGTTCTGTGGAGCCTTGCTCACGTACTCTTGGGGCGCATCCGCTAACCTTCACTTCCCTGCGCTTCTCGCGCGCACATATAAGATACGCCTGCGGTAGGGAGGATTCGTTCCTTAAGTCAAAGCAGCCGCTTCTTTCCCATCTTCCAGGATGAAGCGTCGGCTGGCAGGCGCACGGTGCCGAGGGCAGCAAAATGCACATATTCTGCGTAACGCTCTATCAGCACATGTATTGAGGTACACCTGCGCAGGTGTAACTCAAACCTCGAACGCGCTCTGCTTAAAAGACCTCGTGCTGTCGCGAGTACTGCGAGGAACAAGCAACAGTTAAGCAAGGTGTGTTTTAATATGCGCAAAAGCAAGTTGTTACTGAACACAAACTATGAATTCATAACGTACGTTCTACGTGCCGCAAATGCACCATATGCGCTGTCAAAAGCAGGAATCGCTGACCTGCAAGGCGTTCATTGTACAGATTCTGAAACGCATCGGTTTCCGCCTGCGATGGCACGCTAGCATGATTCCGCCAAAGAGGGCAAAATTTCCCGCGGATATTCCTTCGTCCGTTGCAATTGCCGTGGCGTGGTACATTGCGTACAGCGTTGCATGCGCGTTAATTTCACGAACTTTAGTTCCTCTTGTCCCACCTGGCCGCAGCAATATTCGGGAGATCACAGTCCAGATAACACATCGCAACAAAACACGGAGACCAACGCAAACCTGCCCGCACGGCGCCTTTGCCACGGTACGAAACCTACGGAGGAACACGTGTGAGCGCACAGAACCAAAACAAAGCCGCCATTGTGGGCCGAAAGGCGTGGCCGCTACAGCAAATAAATAAAAAACAGCAAGAAAATGAGAACCTACTACGTCATTTCCTCCACACTTTTCCCCTAGCGCGCGAAGGGGGTAGGGCCTCTCCTCAGTTTCCTTCTTCCATGCTTTAAGCTAAAGCTCCGCGGCTTTGGCTTAGCATAGATAGGTGTTCACCTGCCGAGCACAGCGTCGCGGTTTCGATTGCCGACCGCGGCAGCATTCTTACGAAGCTAAAGGCAGAAACGCTCGTGATGATGGTGGTGATGATTTATTGGCATTTGCTTTGAAACGGCGCGGAGACAGTCACCTAGCCTGTGCATCTTTGGATTGGATTGGGTTTATTAGATGTGATGATGATGATGATGATTTAATTGCATCGCCTTTGAAACGGGGCGCTGACAAATAGTCACGTAGCCTGTACAGGTTTATACTGGATTGGATTTATTAGATGTGATGATGATGATTTAATTGAATCGCCTTTGAAACGGGGTGGTGACAGTCATCTAGCCTGTACATGTTTAGATTGGATTAGATTGAATTTATTGGATGTGATGATGATGATTTTATGCCATCCCCTTTGAAACGGGGCGGTGACCAGCTTGATTTAATCAGGTATGTTATATATGTTTTTTATCTAGCATTTTTGTATACATCTTAATCTTTTATCCCCCTTTAATATTTACCTTGTACCGCTATAGCTATGACTGTAAGAGATCCATAAATACTTTAAACGTCTCTTGATTACCTCGACTGCTGACCGGTTGAAGCTTCCGTTCACTTTAAACCCAAGCGCTTCTGGAAGGTGCACGTTATACCTACGGTTGGCACTGGGTGAATGCCTTCGCATTACATTAGGACGTGCTGAGAGGTCTGCAGATTTTCGCTGCAGCATGCACGCGCCTCATCTAGTTGTGAATATTTGTTCTGGTATGTTCTTGTTCTTAGACAACCGTCACGAGCCTCAAATAGCAAGGCACTGCCCTCTGTTTTGTCGTACAGATGTGCCATTCTAATTTCGTTCTTCTCATTCCTGTAAATCTCCATTGTCTTTTTTGTTTCCATTCTTTGCATACAGTTAACTGCCTCTGTTTCTCTTTCTTTCTGATGAATCAATCCTGGTTGTCTATTTACAGTTTCAATTACCCTGTAGTTGGTTGCCAACTTGCTTGACCTATTCCTCCATTCTGTGTCCACGCTTTTCAAGCACAGATACCTGTGCACTTTAGCTACCCATTTATTTTGATCCATGTTCCCGAGTCTTTCTTCAAAACTAATTTTGCTTTGTGCTTCTCTGACTTCAAAAGAAGCCCAACCTACGTCCTCCTGGACTGCTTCCCTTGTGGTTTTACCGTGGGTTCCCAAAGCCAACCGGCCTACCAATTTTTGTTTAACTTCCAACCCCGACAAGATATCCGATTTTAAGCAGAGAATGGCATTGGTGAACGTTAGCGCTGCTACCATTACTTCTTTCAGATTCCACGCACCACCTCATACTTATTGTGGCCCCACAGTGCTCCGTGTTTCATTACTGCAGCATTCCGCTTCCCCTTTATTTTCGTATTCTCTTGATGGGTGCTTCAGTAAGTATTTCCTTCGTTTATGTAAACGGCGAGGTACTTATATTGCTTGACTATGGGTATGGCTTGCTGTTGAGTTGACACCACGTATTTACTCGTCTCTTCATTAAAGATCATAATGCTCAATTTCTCTGTGCTAAACTTAAGGCATTGATTTGTTGCTGCGCGTTGCCACAAATATTCGCAAGTGTCTGTATATCTCTTGCATTGTCCGCTATTAACACTATGTCGTCCGCATGCATCAGGCCAGGGACCTTATGTTGCACCATTTGTCCGTTACGCATATAGAATAATTCAAACCTTAATTCGCTGTTTTCCAGTCGTCTTTCTACACCCTTAACATAAAGCGTGAAGAACAGTGCAGACAAAGGACATCCTTGCTTCAGTCCTTGGGGAACCGCCACCACATCATTACATTTTCGACCTTCCCATACAACTTGTACTCGGTTGTCTCTATCCATAATATCCCTCAGTAGCACGACGAAATCGTCCTTTACGCTTCCGTGCTTAAGAATATCCCATAACAATTCCCTGTCTACGTTGTCAAAGGCTCCTTTAATATCTAGAAATGCTATTGATAAAGGTCTACTCTGAGCTACTGAAACCTCTATGCACTGAGTTAGTACAAACATATTATCCTCTAAGCGTTCGCCTGGCCTGAACCCATTCTGCAGTTTCCCCATTACATCATTTTTCTCCACCCACTTCGACAGTTCCGATGTTATGGCTTGCATTGCCATTCTGTATATCACCGACGTTACTGTAACTGGCCTGTACGAGCTCGACATATCCTTATCACTTTTGCCTTTGTAGATGAGCGTCATCTTGCTTTCACGCCATCCAACCGGAATTTTCTTCATTATAATCACTTGCTCTATGGCATTAGTCAGCAGTGCCTTGTTTTTTGGACCTTGGTTTTTGATGAGCTGTATTTCTGCTTTTTTTTTCAATAAAAGCTTTCTATACTAAATTTGATCTTTCGGGCTTCTCTGCTGTTGCTGGATCTGTTTTCGGCCGTAAGAGAGATCGACGAACAACGCTACCAGAAATGACCGTTTCTGAAAAAGAGATCGCTCCCTGTCGTGTGTCTGCGGGCGAAACTTTTTCAGAAGTCTTTTTAGCTCAAAAGACTTTCGAGTGCCTGTGTGACAGGGACATAACTCAAGCAAGCCCTAGGTGACGATATTTCATTGCCCGTTTCAAAGGGGATGCAAATAAATAACGATCATTATCATCTGCCATCCACGGCTCAGGCTACTCGGTAATCTGCAAATGTTGAGGAGTTTACGGACAAACTAAAGCTCTCTGACAACAGTGCGTTACCCACCTCGTGTTCTTGCTGACGTCCTGTATTTTCAGGAAGTCGGCAAAGCGGAGATTGGGCGCCGACGGTTCCCCGTCCGGCGCCGTCAGGGGCAGGCAGCAGAGCACCACCGCCGAGCACAGGTGCAGCGGCAAATGGTGCGGCCTGAACCGGGGGTCGCTGCCGTTGTAGGCGCACCACAGGTTTTTCTTGGGCTCTGACGAACTCTCCTGGACGCCAGAGCGCGAACGGGGTGCTTGCTTCGATGGAAACTATATGTTCTCGGTGAGCCGTGTGCGGCGGCTTAATACCCGAATGCTAAGCCGTTGGTTTCGAGCCCAAATCAAATTTGTGTTGACTCAGATTAGGTCAAAACGATGAAGCACGAGAGAAGTGCTTCGGCTGGGCTAGTTGGTAGCATGACTTTATGGCGCAAGCGTAGCGCCGCTTAGGCCACGTGCACATGGGACACTGCTGCCACGCAAACACGATATGTGCGGACACAGACCTTGCGCGTAGACCTTGAACAACGTGTTTGCGTGTCGGTCTCCCTGTGGATACCAACTAAGCAGCGCTAATTATGCCATAATAATAAACCAAGAGATTTTTCTAAGCATGACGAAATTCAGGACGATATACATGTGACTATCACTGCAGCACTAGATGAAGTACTGTGCATACTAGTAGCGCACGTTGGCGCCATAGCAGCATATTTTCGTCTATTATTCTTCGTGTGGAACTTTATGACCTTGCCCACATGCCCTTTAGCAGTGCCCTTTAGCCTTCTACTCAGTTTGGGTGCCAGAGCATGTTTTGCAACTTCCACTCGCGTGCTAGATTACTGTGAAATAAAGTACAAATGTCATTCAAAATATTTTTACTATTGGCACCTTTCGCCTTAATAATAGGTAAGAGAGCATATCAGTTTCAGGTTGGTTACTTTCCGAAATAATTTCTGTGTGCATTGTGTCATACCTTGCAAGCGAACGCAGTGGCAAATATACCGCTGTTTAACTTGAAGAGAATTCACGTAGTTAGGGCAACCAATTTCGTTCGCTAAATTGCATGACGCCATGGTGGAGGGGAACTTCTTTCGATATAGGCGTCCCTCAGGAACTATGTTTTAGAGCTCGGAGGAACAGAGGGGTGCGGTTTTGTGGACGGCGTTTGTGCTGAATTCTTTGGTTCTTACCGAGTGTAGCTATACCTCGCTTCATCTCGCATTATGACACAGGCCCGAAGTATAAGGAGTTACAAGTACGATATTGCGGGCTTTACCATTTCTTGGCCGGAGTACGAAGCCGGTGCCGTTCTGTTCCGTAAGGACTGCCGCCACAGTTGTAAGCGACTCCAAGCAGAGGTCGCGGCGGCCGATATCCGCGGCCGAGCCGTCGACTTGGTCAACTTTGTTGCCCCGTTTATAGAGCGACGCGCAGTTCCCGTCGCGCTGAAAAAAAGGAGGAGAGCGCCTACTGCGATTTCAGCGTAAAAGAGCACAAGGGACAGGAAACAGAACAAGCGTTTCGAGTAGTAACGTTAGCAGACAAGCTGGGTATGCAAAAAAAAAAGAAAGAAGTAATATTGTGCGTATCTCCAAGTGACGGCAAACAACGTTACCTTGGTTCTGTTCAGCTACCTGTCATTTGCATATTTTTAAACGTTCGTGCGTGGCAATTGGGACACCCTGCAGACCTCACGGTGCCTTCTAGGTTTGCTCTTTCCTTCCTTTACCACTTCTTTCCTTCTATCACGCGTCGTTGCCTTTCTCCAGCACAGGGCAGCCAGCCGGTATTTACACCGGGTAACCTCCACATTAGTCCCTCTCCTCTGCCCTTCTCCTTCACCAGACGCAGCACGCGATCCACAAAGATTTGCATACCTCGCGCTGCCTTCGGTCTCGTTAGCAGCCGCCGAGAATACTCGGCCCGCACCATCGGGAGGGAGAGGATAGTCGCTCATGTGACTCGGCGGTGGCCGGACCGCGACGTCGCCAGATTGCTGTCCCGTGGCATGGGTCAGGACGACGGCCAGCCAGGAGACCACGAGCAGCAGGAAGATGCCCGACATTACCCGCTGGCGCCGGGTGCCCAGGTACAGAGCTCGCCCGTCCTCGAGCACGTCAGGCGCGTCGGGAAACTTCGAGGACGAAGGACGCGCCGAAGGCCTATCCTTGTTGCAGAGCCCTGGAGTGCGAGTCGCCTCTACCTCCGACGTTGTCGCCTCTCCTTGGAGCGGCGCCGTTGAAGATGGTTCAGATGCGGCCATTTTCGGAAGTCTTCTTCGTTTTCTTCTTCGCCCTCTGGAATACACGTAGATGCAGAGCCTAGACGTTAGTGGCACATACCCACTCTGGAGGATTGGCCAAGAACCGGGTAGTTATACATAACAATAAGACAAAAGAATGATGAAATAACTGTAAGGACACACGGACTCTTTCTTTTTCTTTTCACTTTCAAAGCCTACCTTTCGGTATAATACAAACTTATGTTTGCAGGTGCTCAAGTTTGAGTTGTAGATATTAACGTCCCTACACTGCAAGATAGTTTCTGAAGAATGCATAGTTGAGGGATCTGGATTACTTTTGACGACTCGGTGTTCTTTAAACGTGCACTTAAACGCGGCACAAAAGCGTCTATCTGGGGAGTTGGTAGGTTTTAATGCGCTTAGCATTCCTTGGGACCTTCACGTACTTTTTAGGGGCTATCTGCCTGTACAGGTAGATAGCCCCTAGACAGATAGACGTCTATCTGTCTGGCTGAGTCTGTAACTAATTTGCCCACCAACTTGGATCACTCGGTAGTCCAGGGTATAACGGGTACAGAATCGGGCCGTTGTGCAGAGGGAACAGGATTCAAAACAAACTGTCGGACCAACTTGGGCCACGGATGTGGCACGGGGTGTTTCCATCTTTTCAGTGAGAAAAAAAAAAAACTCTAACTGGTGCCAGCTAGAATCGTAGAATCGAAACGGCGACATATATATTGAGAAAATTTTGTCTGGATATATATTCACACCAGCGCCACGCGCAAAGTTCACGGCGGCGCCACCAGATGGCGCAGGGTGTACAGATCGATGCACGAGATAGCAACCCCGCTGCATACGCACCTCGTACAGGACGCCTTTCGGTGGTGGCAATATACGGCGTGTCGCTGCCACGTGGTCGCTACACAGTAATGTTAATCGTGTTAACGTGGACATTCGATCATTGTAAGAAAGGTCCTGCCAGATATTTTTTATTCGTTTGTATGACGCCATAATTTGTTAGTATTTTCTACGTAAGGTACTTGGATTGTCGCAAATGATATCCGAGCTGCCTTTGAAGATAACAAAAAATGTCTGGTTCCCTTTTTACTTGTTGAAAAACATAAACTACGACTTCTTTCCTGATGATAGTTTGAATACTTAGTATCATGGTGTTTTATAAAAACAGGCGAAGTGTGGTTCACGTATGGTGCATTTGCAATTAAATGTACTGCACCTTCTTGTAATAAAAACAGGCTTAATATATGTTAGTGTTTCGCTTCCACAAACGAGAAGGCAGTAATGAAGTCTACAGCCGCTTTAAGCCACTAAGGTAGTAAATGGTTTAATCTGCTGATTATAACAATGGATGCACTTAAGAGAATCGTCTTGAAACAACTATGAATTCCTCCACGGCTGAGCAGACATTTCTGTGGTAGTTTCCAAGATACGAGGCTCCTAGAGCACGGATATTTAAAATTGCAAAATTTAAACCAAGTTGCGTGACCGTCCACGGAGACGGCCGCCACTTCTTCCTTGTTGTTAACAATGCTGATCGCTTGCGCTTCTTTTTTTCCCCTTGTACTTCCGCGTCTATGCGCCGCGCACATTCTTCGTCTTTCTCGTAGGAATTTCTAAAGGTTTTCACCCTTGCTATTCTTCCTTCTTTGGTGGGCTCTGGATGCTTATTGCGAGGAATAGAAGTAAGGAAGGAAGGAAAAACTTTATTGCTCTATTTACAGCTTTCAGCGGCTAACAGAGGTATTCATGTTTTATTGGAAGTCTCTGTCGTCTTGAGTGGTCGGCGCCCCTATTCCAAAGCATCGCTGAGCCTGGTCACTTTGAGAGCGTGTTGCAAAGCAACCTTGGATTTGGTCTCTTAGATGTAGGAGAATCTTACACTTTTTGAATTCTCGACTCGTCTGCGACTGCATTGTCCGGACTTCTTAATGTGTCGCTGCCCGTCCTGGCTCGACTCGTGTGCATCTGCAAGCTCCTCCCACGTGATACCCGTCTGGAGCAGTTTATCTGTGGAGGTTGTTGGAGGAAGCGCTGAGGCAGATCCGCTGGTCCACCTTTATGACTTTCTTTTATTTGTGCACCTTATCTTTTTTTTTTGCAGTTTTAATCCGCACGATGACTTGGTTATAGGTGGCATGGCTTCTCCGCCAGAAAAGAAAATGTAGAAAAATAAAAAGACGTCATATTCTCGATTTAGAGCGGCATCGTTTAGCGTCTACCTTCATCGTTTAACGTTTACCGCCTTGAAGGCATGCATTCGCGGGCCTTGAACCTGCTGTGTCGCTTTGAAGCAGCTGTGCGTGTGTGAGGGCGATCGAAGCAATAATTATTAGGGACTATAAGTCGCAAGATTGAAGGGTAGTTTGACGGCACAGCGATGGTGATATTCCAAGGCAGTACACTTCCTCCTCCCAGCCTCCCACCGCTTCTGCTGCTGCTGCTGCTACTACTACTACTACTACTACTACTACTACTACTACTACTACTACTACAACTACTACTACTACTACTACTACTAATAATAATAATAATAATAATAATGCTACTAACTACTACTGCTGCTGCAGCTGCTAATCGGCCTCTCGTCCCGTTCAACGATCGCTGGGTCAAAACCGCCAGGCGCTTGCTAGACGCTCGCTGTTCGCCGAGCGCTAGCTGGAGAGCGCCGTGGTTCTGCTCGTTGCATCCTGTGCGGCGCCCAGTGCTCAATAACCGTGGCGTCCCTTCAGTTTATCATAACTTCTTTTCGGGGGCACTATCGACGACGAAGGAGACAAAAACCGGCGACGGAGTTCAACGCTCCTCCAAGACTCGCTCTCCCTTCCGAAAGCGGCAGCGGCGAAGCTCGCGTCGTGAGGTTTTGCCTCGCGGAAATCGGCGCCCTCCCTGCAGCGCGCTCGCGTTGGCTCCCGCCGAGAATGAATCGCTCTTCGAGCGCCCCGACATTCGCGTGGGCGTCCGTGTTGCTCGGTGCACGGGCGCGCACGGAACAGGTTGCCTGCCCGCCCAGCGGCAGGGCATACGATGCGCGCGCAAGCAACACCCCGAACCATCGCCGTTGCACTCGTTGCCTCAGCTCTGCGTGTACCTGGAGAGAGAGGCTGCGTGTTATGATATGCCTGCGGACAAAAAAAGAAACGAAGCGATAACGTGCGTGCCCGGCGTGTCTGCCTCGCCTTAGGAAGGACACGTGTGAGGAACGCCCTGAACTGTCGCCTATGATCTCGCCGTGTAACAGCGATGGACTTCGATGTTAAGATTGCTTAGGGGGCGCTATTTTTTACTGTATATAGCGCTTGCGTGTGGCGCAGGTGCGGCGGCTGAAGACAGTGTGGAAGTGACTGGCAAGCGGATGGATGTCTAAACGTCGATGCTGTTTCGAAACGCCTTTGAATTTTTTTCTCCTATATTTTATATAAATAATTTCTCGGAACTTTGGGCGGCATTGTTAGTATAGTGGTTATCATAGCTGCCTTCTTGGAACTTGCTTGAGAAGCTTGTTTTGCTAATAAGTGAAGCGGACAATTTACGCAGGGCGTGCAGAAGTAGAGCCGCATTAATTAAAGCGCACCGCAAGGTCCAGGCGACACTACGGAAGCGGTCGACTGTCAACTTTGAGGCTATGTCATTTGATAATCACTAACAACCTTAAGTAATCCTCCCACATCAAAAACATTTGTACAGCAGCTACTCGTAAACTCGGCTTACTTAGACACAAACTAAAAAAAAAAAAAAAACGCGCGATCCGATGCAAAGCTTCTTGCCTACAAAACTTTCTTGTCTAAAGTCGAATATGCGAGCGTAGTTTGGGATCCCCACTATCAAAAAGATAAACATAGGCTCGGGATGGTTGAGAGGCGGGCAGTATGCTTTATATCTACAGATTCACGGTCATCCATAATGCTGGAAAATAAGATCCCAACTTTAGAACAGCTCAGGAAGGTAGCGAGACCTAACTTTTTATTCTTGCTTTATCAAAACAAACTGAATGTGATACGCGCGCATATATTCAGCCATTCCTGTCGCGCACGTCGAGAAATCGGCATGCTCACAATCTACTTCCGTATCAAACGCGCACAAACCTTTTCAAGTACTCATTTTTTCCGCTAACTGTTACTGATTGGAATGCACTGCCTGAAAAAAGTTGTTTCATCAGGATCTACAACTGCTTTTGAAAGTGTGCTACTTGATTTATCCATGCTTTAGCATTTTGTTACTTTTTATTCTAAATGTTTTATTGATGCAGTGTTATTTCATAATTTGCAAAACATTGAATTTGTACACCTGATGTATTTCGGAGGAGAGTTCCTTTATTCGCGTCTTCGTCTTCCTGCTGTTATATATATTGCACTCGATTGTGAGCTCTATTATTTTGCGCACTCCTGTTAGCTGTATTATTTTAATTGTGCAGGTTGCACCGGATTCTGTTAATGGTTCCAGTTACACTAATATGTTTGCTTTGTATTATCCATTTTGTGAGTTTGTGAGCCGCTCGCCACAAAACCGTTCAATTGTATGAACTATTTGCCTCCTGCATGGTCCTTCGTAACCGCAGTATACAGCAAATAAATAAAGTAAATAAATAGAGGTCGCGGATGTGATCCCGAGCGCGGCAGCCTCATTTCGACGAGGGCGAAATAGAAAACGCTTGTGCACTTAGATTTAGGGACACGGTAAAGAACATCACGATGGCAAAATTAATCCGGAGTCCGCCACTACGACGTGCCTCTTAATCCGATAGTGGTTTTGGCACGTACAGCCCCATAATCCAATTCAAGTTAAATACTTCTGCCATGATGCAATGTGCCATGTGAGGGAATGACAACGCTCAACCCTCTCAGAGGTTATGAAATACGGCGCACAACAACGCCTCAAGCAAACACCTCTCCCTGTGTGTTCTGTGTACTATACGCAGACAAACAGCAGCGGTGCACGCAAGGTAACGTTTTACATGAACTCGCCACTCTCGTGTTAGACTATAGACGTTCAAGAAATTAAGCTTTCGCCGTCAACATCACCGCTAATTATCGTCAATCATAGCAACCAGCACAGAAAGCTTCACTTATATCGATTCTCACAGTGCGTGGCATCTGCATAATTTTCAATTATTTTTGTTCGAAGAAAAACAGTGCGGCAGGAGCAAGCGACTGCTTGTGCAGACAATTAACTCGAAACATGTCGCGACGCGCGCTCGCGAGTTGCAAGTCATGCTCGCTGCCGGAGCCCAACGCGAATGCGAAGGCGGCTACGGAACCGCGAAGGTTCCGCCGGCGGGTTGTAACATCTATAAAACTACGGCGACAGCGTTAACGCCATTGCATGCACAAGAACGCAGTGGAAGCATGTGGAAGCTTCTAGAACATTACGAGTTCGGCAACTGTAGGCAGGCGGCGACTTTTTTTTTTTTATTCCTTTGTTTTTTTACCATCCCCACTGGCGCCGATCACGGTGATAACAGCGGCGCGGCGGCTAGCGAGCCGGTGACGTAGTTCCACATTAGACCAATGCGAGAAGAGAAGAAATGCCCGGGCGTATCAACGCATGCGCCAAAGAGCTTAGCGTCGTGGGCTTCTTGGGCATATAGCGAGCATCCGATGGCTTGGGCCACCATTTTGCTTTTTCAATCCGCTTCGGCGTGACTTATCGGCTGCCTTCTGCGTCGCACCGTACTTCGAGGTCCTGCTGGTCTAAATTACGCCCTAACAGTGGCAGAGCTTGTCCAAGTTGCACGCTGCGCGTGTTCCCGCCTTCGGCCGTCTCTGGAAGCACTGGCTTCATGCCCCGGGCCTGCAAAACGTGAGGCACGCCTCGAGAGACTTTTTCTCCAACCCGCCTGCCGCCTCGGCAATTCCTGGCCCCTCTTTCGAGCTCCCGGAGTGTAAGTGACGGCCAGCCGGCATTTACTACGTTACTATACGCCAACGACACTCCGGTCGAGCCGGCGCAGCGTACAAGTCGCGAGTCGTTCCTGCCGAGTCCTCGTTCTTTTGTTTGTGCGCGTTCCCACCCCCCATGGCGCCTGGACTATTGAACTGTGGATGAACTCTGAGCGTGGCCACTAACCCAGGACCTGCGCAGCAACCCCTCGTCACGGATAGCGTCGTACTCTACGAGCTTCGCATCGAGCGTCCTAAACGCTCAAAAGGCATTTGCATTTGCTTTTTGCATTTTTCGAGGTCTAGCTGGCGAGGGTGGCGCATGCCTTAGAGAAGTTAACTGTGTGTTCAGTTGCAGTAGCTAGCGCTTACTAGGATGTATGGCTACATCACAAAATAACGTAAAGTTAGTTTTTTTGCTTAGCTGTAAGCCCGAGGTTTCGCGGGCAAGGCTTGCGGCCACACGGGTCTTCTCCGTGCCGGAATCGAGGAGGACGGGCCACGTGTTGCGGGGTGGCGGCGTATAGCTTCAGGTTTAGCGGTCACACAGCTTAGCTCACACTAGGCAGGCTAGCTGATAGCCGTCCTCTTACGACTGCGTCAGGGACATGGACCCATCCGTATGGCCTTGCGACCCGACCCCACTATTTCGTGACAAGGTAGCCCGCGTGCGGGAGTGCGCGGGCTACCTTGCGAAATCTAGCGAAATGTGGACTCGCGGAAGCAAGCGTCATTCGGAAACTGCCTCGCCAGCTATCATGTACTAACCCGCTCTACGCAGCAGCTCTACGCCGGACGTCGCCTGCTGTGTTCGTCGGAGCCGGGCCGGGCATCAGCTACGGTAAGCGGCCCGTTTCATTGCCGTTGCTGCTGCTCGTTTTTTCAGCGTGTGTGTTTACTGTCCTTGCTATTTTCCAGAGCGTCACTCGCACCGCCGCACACCGTGTTCCTTCGTCGGTGTGGTCTTGTGGGCCTGGATTACTACGGGTAAGTACCACGTACAGACGCTAGTAGTACTACGGCTGTGTTCTCGAGTGCTTAAAAAGAAAAGCTTTGTTGTCGTTTCAGGATCCCGAGGTCCGCTTTCGAGATTGCGGACCACGAGTAGAAAGGATATCCACTGTGCTGCTCCACATTTGCCATCCTCCCAACGTCCCCCACCGGAGATGGCCTTGAGCACCTCTTACCGTGGCTGACCGCGTTGGCTCCTTTGCATTTCCACGTCCATGACGCCCAGCTGGCACGGGGGACTTCGTCTGCTACTACTGGTAAATTTCGCTTAAACACGATTCGTACTATCGCTGTGTCCTATTATTTTATTATTACTATTATTATGTCATTATTCTTTTATTATTTATTATTACTATTATTTTATCATTATTCTGTTATTATTTTATAACATAATACTGTTATTCATTATTAATATTGTTACTTTTACTCCAAATACTGCCGCTCTCGACTCGGAGCACAGCAGTTGGGACTACTGCAGGCGCAAACGCGCTTCGTAAGAGCTGCAACGCGTAGCCGCTTTGCCAGGTGCTCACATGCCGTATAGTTCATACTGAATGCCATAGCGCATAAAAAATAAAAATAAATTGCGCGGCTCCCACGCGCTATTGGAATCGCTGTAAGCCAAGCTTTCTTTACTATTTGCGTTGATTGACGGCGATTCGCGGTGGTTTTTCACGTATGTTTTTCTTGGACCTTCAGTGCGATAATGTATGGCAGAGTTCGTGTGATATGTTCCCTTGCGTACACGACTTTTGTCTACGCAGTACAGTGTGTCAATGTTCATAGACGGGGCGAAATGTGAGCACTATCATTGCCTCACACGGCGAGTGGCAGAAGTGGTACACTTGAAATAAATTATGTTGCTTTACGTGCCAAACCAATATGTATGGCACTTTCCCAGAGTTGGGTATCGGGCCAAGAAGTTAATTCACACTGCGCACACCGTAACTAGCTCTCGGATCACCGCGGCGTGTTCACACATGTTAAAACGATCGAGACCGGTGACTGCTTCGAACATGAATGGTTTATTGAATTCGCTCGTGGCATGGAGCCTTTCTCGTGTTCGTCTTCGAGTACCTACAATATATTTTACAGGCTCCCGCCTTCCAACTTGCATTGAGACAGGGTTTGGCGGGCTATTCGAGGCACCCTTGAAGAGGGTAGATGTTGCAGATGGTCAGAAATTCTTTGTTGCCTTTTCGAAGTAGACAAGCTCTTGCTATTTCGTCATAACCAGGGTAACATTTTCAATTCGGTACATTTTCGAAAATGTTCTTGGTCAGCGGTCTTAAATTAATAACTCATCGCCTTTGGACAAGGGTTTCGCTTGTCTCGTTTTGTCTTGACAGTAGCTCCTATTTACTTCAGATATTCGCGATGTCATCCCTTCCACGAAGCTTTCGCGAGTTCGCATCTTCTTTGCCATGCTTCTTCGTCTCACGGCCTTGTTTGTCCACTTTGAAGCTGTTGCCGCCTGCCTATGTCTGCAGGCGTCAGTGGCATGGGCTCATTAGGTTCGCCATGCACGTTAGTGAACAGTCGATTGTTGAGCGCTCCTTCACCTTCTGCTACAATTGCGCGTAGCTTCTCCACTGTAGTTCTACTCATCGCGATTTTTCGCATCGATGCCTCCGGTCTCCGTATGAGGATCTCGTAAAATCGCCGCTTCCCCCCCCCCCCCCTCCGCCCCACGGGGCGCACTCAGCTATTTTCCTCTGGTGTATACTGCAGCAATCCTTCACCCATTCGTGCTCAGTAGCTTCAAGCATTTCCTTCTCGGGCCTTTGTAAAGGCATTCTCGTTGCCCGAGCAGATTACGGCAGGTATACCCCGTCGTGCGGTGCATTGCCGGAAAGCCGGTGATTGCCGGAAAAATCTGGATATCCACATGTCGTTGGTCATCTCTAAGTGTACTGCTCTCATTACCGCGCAGGTGAAAATTACGACTTATTCTACAATGTTGTATTTGTTTTTCGCATAACATGTTCCGGTAAAGTCGGCTCCTTTGACTTAATGGGCCGGCTTCGTTGACTCTGTCCGCCAGTAGGGGAAGCAGAATGTGACAGGTCTTGCGTTATGCCTCTTGCAGAATATGCATTGAGTTAACACTTTTTACAGCTTGGAGACCTTGCAATACTCAGAACTTAGCCCGCAGTTGCGCTAGCGTTGCTTGAAATCCGCCGTGCAATATTTGATGAACGTGACCTTCTGGCGGTTCCGTGAAACACCCGTCCTTCAGAAATACGACGACGTCCCGGCTTTGATTCTTGGCTGTAGTGCTCACGTCCTTTGTCTTGCGAGTCTTTTGTTGGAAAAATAGATTTGCGCATTTATTTTAAACGATTTAGCGTTTGAGTCACCATCGCCACTTGGCTTCCTGAGTAGTACTTTGTCGTAGCCAATATCTCTGCAGTTATCTCTTTTCCTGTTAACGGTACTTCTGACCTTGCGGTGTCTATGAACCTGAATGTCCATGCTGTTGCTCTTAAATGCCGCCCGTATAACGAATTTTTGGTTTCCAATATTACTTTTTCCTGTTTCTTCCTGTGCAGGTGTCACATTGAGCTCCGTGTTTATCTTCCACCCGTACATTCGTGTGAATCACGTTTGGTCTTTCCGGCTCCACAGATGCAACTCATTCGGGTCCATGCAATCATATTTTTCGAGTCCGTCGACGTCTTTGCATTTATACAACGTCAGTGTAGATCGGCCAGATTGTCTTCACCTTGAAAGAACGAATCGCTCTCTTGTACTGTTTTTTCTTATTTATGCGACTCTGTTAAGAAATGTTTCCCCCTTTGCTTGTCCCTTTGATTCAGTGAAGTACAATCATTGAGTCTGTCAAGCAGGCTGCTTCCTGAATTCTTCCGGTAAAGTGACTTACGGTGTAGACACCTAGTGTTGATGCTATCGCCGCTGCCATTAGCTAGTCTTGCTAAACTTGGATTTTGTTGGTGCTACGCGGATTTTCGCGTCGGTAGGCTTGACTCTTTTCCATCAATTTACATGACTGCCAAGTATGCTGCCGCTTGTACGCTGTTGGACTCGCGTCAGCAAACAGATGCAGCTTGTATGCTTGTAATATTTGATCCTTGCTTGTATAGTATTGGAGAACTTCTAGAACTTTAACAGCTCCTTCGTTTCAGAAATCGGGTCCCTCCACTTGCCGCATTCTTTATGGAGTGGCTCATCTCACGTGTCGTCCGTTTCCAATTTTTGAAAGCCTATCTCCGCGCGTATCGTACTAGGTGAGGGCAAACCAAGCGGATCAAACAACTTTCCGGCGGCTTGTTCAGTACTGTCGTGTTAGTGAAGTACGTTATTGCTGGTAAGGATGCTTATTTGCCCACAGTAAAGGATAGCACGTCTTTCGACTACTTCCATAAAATTGCAAGAAGCATTGTGCATCCTTTCGATCGAATCGTTGTGATCGTCGTCCCTTTCATTTTCATCTATTTTGTTTAGGCTCTCTTTATTGGATGTCCATTTTCTGAACATGATCGCCGCCACTTTGATCGCTTGTTTTGCCTCCTCGTACAGCTTGACAGCACCTTAATACATTGATGCCCCTAGGAGTACACCATCCACGTACATCTCTTTCTGTACTGTTTGTTCCATCTATAAAACACTCAGCCACTTGTTTCGCATGGTGCTTGATTGTGGCTGCCAGAAAAAAAAAAAAAAACGGGCTCCTGGTTTTACCGGAGGTTATTCTAGCCATGCGCCAGGTTTGTACTTAATTCAGCAGCTTTCCCTCATAGTCATCCGTCCATCACAGAAATCTCATGGCATCTCTCCTCTTCGTGGATTGAAATTTGTAGGAATGCATTTTCAACGTCTCCAAATGGTCGCCTTTTCCTTTAGAAAGTTAATGTCCTGCCTTCAAATTGTCGTTTAATGGCATGCCTTTCTGCGTGTGTGAAGAGGCGCCGAATACTTCACGAATCTTTCTCGTGGCTCGATCTTCTGGAATAACTGCGTGATGTGGCATGTAATAACACAGCGTAGTCAGTGGTTCTGAGGATTCCTGAACCTCTTGCGCGACTCCCAAGGCCATGTTTTGAAATCGCGTGATCGTAGCGACGAAGCATATTAACACATGTAGTATATTTTTCTCGGCTGAGAGCGTTTCAGTCTAACAAATGCTGTCGCTCAGCGCAGAGCGCGCCTGCATGTATTACAGGTTTCTCGAATGTTATCGATGGTTCTCCATTGTCAGAGCCTTGTGTAATCTGATTGCACGTATCCGGGACGCTAACTGTGTGGTGCTTTCTAGACGACGTGCGAGCACCTGCGATTGCTTTGAAACCTTCGATGACTCGCGTACGAAAGCCGACGCGCTTGACCCGCTGATCAGATTTTTCGAAGATCGCCGACTGTGTTCGCTGCGATCACGATGCCTTCAGTGTAGCCTGCATTTCTTGGCACACATTCTTCCAATAAAGATTAGGTATTCAGTTTTGCTTCTGTCTTCTTGGTCCTCACTACCACGTGACATCTGATGGAGGAGGCTCGCGTTCATGCGCCGGACGCCCTCAAGCCGTGATCCAAGCCTGAACTGCGAAGACTACACCAACGTTGTCAAGGGCCAGCGAGGTAGCCTCAGGCTACAATGACTGCCCCCGGAGCATGGACTTGTGCCTGAGACGACCAGGAAGATCGTGGCCAAGTCGACAACCACAATGGCAGCCCCAGCGTCCTCCATGCTTCAACCCAGGGAGCCACCTACCTTTCGTAGAGCTTAGTCGGACGATCCGGAAACCTCGCTTCCGTCTTCCGAAAGAATCTCGGCCTTCAACAACTGAACCCCTGAGGATAAGCTACGCCACGTGTACTCCCTGGAAGATGCCACGAGGACACGGTTTGAGAACCGAGCGACCACCCTTACAACGTGATACCTGTTCCGCAGCAACTTCCTGAGGAGCTTCACGAGCGTCGTCCTATAAGAAATGACCGAAGTTCTATGGGAAGCCCGTGTGCAGCTACCTAACGAGAACGCTGCCACATTTGCGGAATAAGCAAGCCTTCTATTGCGCCACGCCGATCCGGAAATGTCCGAGAGTCCTGCCCAAGCGTGGGGTGAAGCAAATTTTCGCCGGAATGATTCGAAGACAATCCGAGTTTTTTTCACCAGGCCACCAGCATCGACAAAGCACTGGACATGAGGAACCGAGAATTAAACCGTCGCGCGATGTCAACAAAGCGATCATGCCGGAAGAGGTTCAGTAGTTGATCTTTTCAACACAGCCTCAAGTGGCTTCGTTTGCCGACGTCGTATGCGGGGGAATCCAGCAGTCACCGAGTCCCTCAGCCGGAATCCATGACGTCCACCACCGCCCCTGCCAGAACGTCAAACTGTCGTCCCACGCAGCACGCCTTTCGTAGGCGCAGCACGCGCCTACGAAAGGCGACCTGACGATGACACGTACCAGCCACAGGTCAACGCGACGCAAGCGTGAACCGACGCGAAGATCGAACTGCAACAAAAGACAAAGAACCAGACCACGACGTGCTTAATGACCACGAAGTCGCCACACTTGTAGACACTGGAGCCGACTACTCAGTGGATTATGCGCCGCCGAGTGGGACAGCCAATGGGACAGCCCTAGAATTCGGACAGCTGATGGACACCTCATCACCATCACGGGACAATATCTTCATTTTTCTTCAACCTTGTCGGCAGTCCGGGGGAGTCTGTTCATTAAATTTTCCTCGATTTCGAAGCTAACGCTTTCATTCCACTACAAGTGGACTTCATAGCGACCGTTCAGTTTCAAGATTTTAATCTGCGATTGAGTTCAAACTTCCTTAGTATTGAAGCTTTGTTTTGTCATCCCCATTGATTCCATGCCCCAATACCTTTGTAGCTCTTGTTGAATTGTTTCTGCACCTTCAATTCTTCAGCACAATGAATGACTGCTTGATTTGGACCTCGCAGTACCCAACCCAGTATTGTCTCGACTGCCATCAATCTACTTTACATTTGATTTCTACCGGCGAAGGACTCCCAATAATTTAGCCGATAAGCATTCCTATGGCGCCTGTTGCAGTCGCCTTCGTTCTGTCATCCGCCACTTGTAGCTTTCGTTGCATTTTTCTTATGAAAGTTCTGATTTGCAGCAGGTAGACAACTGACACATGGCGTCGGCTTGCAGATCTTCTATTCCCGCTGCTGATTTGTTCCCTTGCGTTGCGGCAGTTAATTGGACAAGGTTAATATCAATTTTTTTCGTTTCCTCCGAATGAAGCAGTCAACTTTTCCTGTCATATCTTCGCTCCTATTTCTTTGTCTAATCCAGCTTATATAACAGTCCGCTGGCTTACGCTGTCTAATAACAAGTGGCAATGTCTGCCCCCTTATTCTCCCCCTATCCAAGCTACAGCTGTCTCCAAAAGCGCAAAATGGTTTTGCATCCTCAGTTGCGTGTAGAGTAGCCGTCGTCGCTTCCACTTGCTGTGTTGACCTGCTCTGCCTTGCCGCATCATAATGCACAGATCCAGCATGTCGTCCTTTGCATCGCTTGCATTTCACTCTTGCTCTATAGATGAGGTATTTCGGCCGAGTGCATCTCAAACATTCTCTATTCTCTGTGAGAATTGGATTTTTTTTTCATCATTGGAATATTCCGACGGCACTCCTCCGTTGCGTGGTTGTTCTGCTTGCAGAACAGGCAGCTTCTGTTTCTTGGCTACAAAAGCTGTAATTTCGAAGCTGTCTGCTGTTATTCCTTGGTTTCGCAACTGTCCTCTCCTGTTCACGCTGTGTTTATTCTTGGATAGGTATTTGCTATCGCGGCAGTGACTTAAGCTTGTCCAGGTTTTCCTCGCGTTATTGCCTTGCGCGCTAGCTTCCATGGCTGAGCTGTGTCTCATTGCTTCTTTTCACTTGAACGCCACTTAAAACACGAGTGGAATTTCTCTCTGCAACGCTGTCAACATCGACGCGAAACTGTCGGTCCCACCTTTAGTGATTTGAGGGCCAACGTGTTGATTTGCGTTCCGTGTACTAACTTGCATAGTTAATCAGTTTCTTGCACCGACCTCGCTTTTTCTTGGCTCCATAACACGCTCCATGTGCAGTTCCACTGACTGCTCACGATTTCCGAACGTTCATATTTTTATTGCTTCATAATTTTCATCTGCAGATCAAGCACTGAAGCCCTTCTATAGCATGCGCTGCATCTCCAGTTAGAAGTGCTAATAAACATTTGTCCCTTGCTCGTGTTAGGTCTGAGGCGTACTCACTTGTACAGAGCCCAGAAGCGATTCTCTTCCACTAAACCTTGTTTCCGGATTAGATAGTTTATGTAGTTCCCTTGCCGTCTTGTTCTGTATTCAGTGATGCCGCCTGCGTTGTTTTTCTGTTGTTCAAACACAACTGTATGGCCTCTCGAATTCTGAACCCTAGTGTAGGCAAGATCGTCATTATTTTAGTGGTCGTACTCTATTATTCAATCAAGTTCAGCTTCGGCAGTATCTTTTGTTAGAAATTCCTCTATTTGTTCGTTGTCGCTGTTGAGGCTTTCGCTTATTCTCATGCGTTGTGTGCAACTTCTGTCTGTTCACTGCGTTGATGAGCTTCGTGATCTGGAAGCGAAGCGCTGTCCTTATCTTTGTTACTATATAATTGGCTCATTTCTAGTCGAGTAACAATGGAGTCTTGCTTGTCAATGAGCAGTTTCGATGCTTATATATGGTTTTTTTCTACGCTCTCGTTAACCGATCCACTGCTCCACCGCCGTTTCCTTCTCTGCTGCTTCTTTGCAGGTTCACCTTCGTTGTGGACGGGGAGGTAGTATGCTGGTTCATGGCACCATTGTTAAAAACTATGGACCGGTGACTGCTTCGAAAATGAACGGTTTATTAAAGTAGCACGTGCTCGCGACAAGGAGCCGTTCTCTTGATCATAGTGTTCGAGTTCTTCGATGATGTTTTACAATTGATTTCCATACTGTTACGTAGGAAGACGCAGACGAAAAGCTATATACAAGTATATTTACAAGAGGGTATACGCCGCACTTGGCCAAGAGGCAACAGCCCGCGCTAGCCTCTAAACATCATCTTCGCCCTGCTCGCCTCTTTGTCATCGTAACTACTGTTCCGTAGCAATACTGCGAGTCTCAGCGGGGATCGGCCAAGAAGTGGGTGTTGCAATGGCACAGAATGGGTCCCTCCCTAGGAAGCAGCCGGCACAATTAATAGCAGACGCGAAGAAATACAAGCCAGCTTAGACGTCACATTGTGTATCACGGTTCACTACGCCAGAGAACGTGCCCGCTCCTGTTCTTCCGTCAAACGCGCCGGTATGAACTGCTTCATGAACGCTTCGTTTTGCCGAAATTCCAACATGTTCGATGAATCCGCATTTGTCTGCATTGACTTAGTTGTTTTGGTCGCTGCAGACATGTCTGTCCGATTGCTGTTGCATAGCTTGACCGCGAGCAGCACTTTCTCATGTCTTTTACGGATTCTTTAGTCCCGTCCCAAGCTTTCAGTTTTCGTGTAGTCTTTCTCGATAAACCTTATCCGAATTTTTCAATTTGTTACCTCATTAAAGTATCCTTTGTCGTGAATTGGGCAGCTTCTACCTAACACGGATTCCTTTGCTTTTCGTCTTGCCTTGCATTAACGGCGGATGGGTTCAACAGTGACCGCTTCATAGCCGAGCACGTCTCGCTTAGCTGTCATGCCGAAGAGAGCTCGTGTGTCACTCCTGCCACTTGGCTCCTGAGATGACGGAAAGTTCGGTGCTGCAGCTCGCGCTTGCGTTTGTCGGGAATGGATCGGCTGCTCTGCGCAGCATTCCACGTGACTGCACTTCCCGCTGTCAATAAACACCGTACCAACAGTATTCTACTTGCGTACTTTTCCATAGACGTCAGACGATACAATTTGTCAGCCTAGACATTTTCCACATGGTCGGTTCTTTTGTTTGTGACATTCCATTCATACTAGTAACCCAGGCTTCGCAAGCATGAAATTTTGTTTGCAACGTCGTTAACGAGTTGAATTTTTAATCAGCCCATATATATTCCTTAATAGCCTTGATATCAACAGCAGTTTCCTCAAGTTCCTTAGCGATCTCCGTAAAATCTAGTCCTGATTTGGTTTCAGTCTACCTTCGCATCAGAAGTAGGCTGAAGTACACAACCGTGTAGATCACACGTAATGGTCGTGGGCATTACAGCTCTACTAAAAAGGTATCATCATCAGCCTGGTTACGCCCACTGCAGAGCAAAGGCATCTCCCATAATTCTCAAACAACCCCGGTCGTGTACTAATTGTGGCCATGTCAAAAAGGTATAACTCGCGCTAATTCACGTACCACAACGTTTACCCACGTGCACAACGTAGGTGAGGGGGCTGATTTGCGACCTGAGTGCGGGTAGCGCTGCCTTGTCCCGTCACCACGGCGTTGACGGTGCGCCGTTTTCAAGTTCAGAGGTATCGTTGCGCTGTCTCGAGATGCGCAGAGCGGTCCAGGCGGGTAGCCGTTCAGGGTCGTACCACTTAATCCGACGAAATGAGTGGCATGGAGTAGTATGTGGCGATGTGCTCTTGCGCAGCCAAAGTCTCATCGAACCGCACCGCTTGTTCCACGCGCGTTGAATGATCTCGCGCGAACATTAGCTACAAAACGTAGAACTGACTCGTTACGAGGTGCGTGCTCGTAGCGCTGCCATGCGCATGCCTTATTAAACAAGCAACTAAACCGCCGATCACGATGCGTACACAGTGCAAATAAGTGCACAGGAAAATGCTGGTAGAGTCGCTTGATAGTAAAGCGAGCATCGTCCTGTGCTCTTCTTGGCTATGTATGCGCCTGGTTAACTGGGTTTATTCCTCGTTCGATACGTGCCAACTCCCCCATCACTTAGCCCCAGTGCATCCATGTCTTATTGTTCCAGAATCTTGACCTCTGCTTTCGATTGCAGTCCACGTGTAAGATGGATATCCAGCGCGCTGCTCCACGTTTGCCATCCTCCCAACGTCCCCTTCAGGAGATGGCCTAGAGCACCGCTCGCACCGTGGCCGACCGTTCCCCTTGGCCGGTGCGGTCTCGCTGGCAGACGAGATTGCTCATCGCCCTGCTTTGCTACGGGCAAGTACCACTCACAGACGACTGTGACGACTACGGCTGTGTCCTCGAGTGGTCGAAAAATGTCTTATCGCATCAGTTCGTTTCAGATTCACCTTCCCTTTCGTTGCATAAATTTGTTTCATCGTTTGGACAACGAGTATACGACAAAGGAAATAGAATACGAGGAAAACCAGGGAATACAAGTGCTTGTCGGTACCTGACTAGGTCCGTGTCCTCAATATCTTGCAAACTCGAGGCACTGTAACATCCCATTGTCACTGAAACAAAACTTCATAAAGTGCATAAAAAGCACATTTCAATTCACTTATCTGGATTAGCAATTCATAAACAAGCATGAAATGCATTTAATTTGTGGTAATTGCAATTCAGGACATCACATGACTAAACAAAGCTTGACCTTCTTTAAGGAATTAGGTTTTCCTTGTCTAACTGTTAATTGCCCAAATTTGGATAACCCAGGAAAAAGAGAACCTGGCATCTAAAGAAAATAAAGCCAATCTTTATACTACCGGAATCCCAGGAGAAAGAATAAGAATTGGTCCCTTAACCGACGTCTCTAAAGTAGCTTGCTGAAATGTCTCTGGGACTTTGCTTGCTATATTACAACCATTCTCGATAGCGGGGCTCAGAGACAGGAGAGGGGAAAGGCGGGGAGGTTAAACAGAGGGGAGATCCGGTTTGCTACCCTACGCTGGGGAAAGAGGGGAGGGGAGGTAGTGATAACAGTAGAGATAAAGAAAGGAGCACGTACATAGTTCGTCACTGTCGCTGCACACGGTCACCGCACAGCACAGTAGCACTTGCAGCACTACGAACATCTGTTCATGCTACAGCCGCTTGTCCAATTCTGTAGCCCTTAAAAACTGCAACAGTGCCCTCGTCGCCCTCTGATGAAGAAAAGTTCCTCTGTTAGAGGTTAAGTCTGTCTGCCATAATGTCTTTCGTTTTTCAAGTTCTTGTGGATCTCTTAACCTCTCAGTATTAATGTCGTCGTTATGCACGTGTGGTTGGCTTGCGAATGGCAATTTGTTCCAATCGCAAGAATCCCTAGTAGTCCGTGCTGCGGCAACTTTGAAGCGAATAGAAATATTTTACGTCGCTCGCCTTTTAATTTTAGCACTCGTTGTGCCACATATGCGAATATAGTACTGCATCTGTGGCCGTATCGAAGATCGACTTGACCTGAATCTAACTGGTATTTGGTCTTATCCTTCCTATAGCACGTGTTATGCAGGGACAACTTCACGTCAGTCATGAAAAACGTCAGTATACTGTGTTTACGTTCTATATGATAAATTCAGATACGAGATCTAAAGGGTTTACTCCCGTGCTTCGAAACCTAAAAAATTACTTCGCTTTATGGATGTCCAATTGAACCTCATTCACAACTGGCAACTTTGGCAACTCTCTTAACCACCTGTGTTTTATCTCTTAAGTCAGCACAAGAAAAACAACTGATATCATCCGCGTACAAAACCTTTCTTTTTTCTGTTGGTGTAATTGTAGAGCTATTTACCTATAAAGCAAAAAAAAAAAAAAATAGCGGCCCTAAGATATCCTTGTCGTATACGTTTAGTCACTGACATTAACTTGGTTGTTGATGCACAAGTGAGTTTAGACAAGCTCTAATTAAGCTCAGCCCGCACCCACTAATCCTGTAAGAAAACGTACTGCTAATTACTTACTGTTTGGCTGCATCGAAGTCCTTTCTTTCGCAGAGAAATATTCGTACTGCTGACAACTTCTGTTCCGTATCTTTTTGTTTCCTTCATTTGCAATATTGATACCATTCCATGCTTTTTTAAGAGCGTGGTAAATCTTTTTTTGTATTAGGCTTTCGGATGCTCTAGTGAACATTCAGTTAGGATATTGCTCTTTCAGGATCCCGACGTCTGCTTTCGATTGAGGCCCACGAGTTGGAAGGTTATCCGCTGTGCTGCTCCACGTTTGCCATCCTCCCAACGTCCCCCTCGGGAGATGGCCTAGAGCACCACTCGTACTGGGGCCAACGCTGTAAAACTACATTCCTCACCCATGGCGTCCTGCTGGCAGTCGGAACCTTGCCCCCTCGCCCGCCACTACTGGTGAGTATCGAGCAGACTAATCGTACTTCTGCTCTATCCTCGAGTGGTCAACAATTACGCCTAACAAGGAAGCATCACGCGGAATACCTAACTCGGTAAAACACTAGAGCAAATGTTTTTAATTGCGCTTCCTTTCCGCGCACAGTAACTCAATGGAATTTACTCCCGACTGATCTACTAACCAGTATTGATGCCTGAAAAAATTGCTTATTCACGGTTGCAGATTTATTGTTTACTGTTCCTGCTATCTGTCACTCTTTACATATTCTGTTCACTGCAATGTAATTTGCGGTGCTTTTGTAGTTATTGTTGTCGTTTTGTTTTGCCCCACCTGCTAGGATCCATAAGCACTCTGCTGTCTTCGTTTTCCAGATGACCGTTTTTGACGGCGGTGAGCGAGGAGGACATTCGAGGCAGAGTTGCCAAAAGGTTGGAAATTAACCTTGTAAATTCTTCTCGTAATGAAAAACGTGGTCAATTTATTTTACGCCAGCAGCGTTTTTTTTTTTGCTTTATTGTGCTGTAGTGTACCAATACGGGTAATAATAGTTGCTTATATTAGTAGACAATTGTAGTCAATGCGACGTGCCTGAATTATTACACGGACGCTATTTTGCAAGATTTCTAAATGTCATCTCTCATGTGGGCAACTTCGGCTACGCTTTCTACGGCTGATTGCAAGTTGCAAACATAGACATTACAGAAGGCTCACATAAGCGACCTTAGTCTCTTTGGTGGTGATTGCAGTGCGGGTAAGACTAAATGTTGGAAGTTTCAGCAAAGCAGGTTGGAACATCCTTTGTTAAAGAGCGGAATTGCTCCACTGAAGGGTGAAGACCGCTAGCTTCACACGTATTGTGCAATCATGTGTTGAGATAAAACATGGCCATATAAACTGAACATTTCGTAATATTTTATTCCTTTAAGCCAAGTGTAATGCTTGAAACATGCCGATTAGGAGCGGGAAGTGTAGCTTCCAATTTGTATAGCTTTCTTGATTCAGATTATACATTGCTTGAAGGCATGGATCGCTAACAATAACAATCGATGTCTGAGCTTCGAAAGGCATTTTATCAAGGAACTTTATTTGGTATCAACATGTACATTTTTTTTTATCTTCTGGCCACTAAAGCGCACAGATTTTGGACTCCATCGTCCTTGTTTATCGTTTCCTCTTTGAATGGGTTTTAGTTGTAAGTCAGCTGCAAGGAATTTAGCCGCAGATTCTCAGAAAGCGCATTCCTCGCATTTGTATAGCGGTTTTTGAACAAATGTTGACCTAGCGTTCGGAAAATTTCCGCCCTCATGTGTGGCAAAAGTACACGTAGCAATTCGACTGCGAAGGTACGTGTCTGCTCAAAATTCCAGGTATTTTCTTGCCTACGTTCCAGATGGGATACTTTTGAGCAACAATCGTTTCACGTCTATCCAAGTTTCCACATCGGCCGGCAACTGGACATCCAAGTCTGAGCGTGGCAACGAACCCAGGACCTGCGCGGCAACCCCTCGTCACGGCGAGCGTCATCTCTACGAGCTTCGCATCGAGCGTCCTAAACGCTCAAAAGGCATTTGCATTTGCTTTCTGCATTTTTCGAGATGGTCTAGCTGGCGAGGGTGGCGCACGCCTTAGAGAAGTTAACTGTGTGTTCAGTTGCACTAGCTAGCGCTTACTAGGATGTATGGCTACATCACAAGATAACGTAAAGTTTTGTTGCTTAGCTGTAAGCCCGAGGTTTCGCGGGCAAGGCTTGCGGCCACACGGGTCTTCGCCGTGCCGGAATCGAGGAGGACGGGCCACGTGTTGCGGGGTGGCGGCGTATAGCTTCAGGTTTAGCGGTCACACAGCTTAGCTCACACTAGGCAGGCTAGCTGATAGCCGTCCTCTTACGACTGCGTCAGGGACATGGACCCATCCGTATGGCCTTGCGACCCGACCCCACTATTTCGTGACAAGGTAGCCCGCGCGCGTCAGTGCTATCGAGCGAAATGTGGACTCACGGAAGCAAACGTCATTCGGAAACTGCCTCGCCAGCTATCATGTACTAACCCGCTCTACGCAGCACCTCGAAGCCGGACGTCGCCTGCTGTGTTCGTCGGAGCTGGGCCGGGCAGCAGCTACGGTAAGCGGCCAGTTTCCTTGCCGTTGTTGCTGTTAGTTTTTCAGTGGGCGCTTACTGTCCTCGCTATTTTCCAGAGAGTCACTCGTACCGCGGCCTACAGTGTTCCGTCGTCGGTGTGGTCTTGTGGGCCTGGACTACTACGGGTAAGTACCACGTACAGACGCTAGTAGTGCTACGGCTGTGTTCTCGAGTGCAAGCTAAATCGTGCACGCTCAGTCTAATAAGTGCAGGAGCGTCTTCAGTGGATGGTACATTGACCCATGTGCAGAACGGCGACTGCCCAAGAAGCGGGGGTCACGTGTCGTGCCAACGCGAGTTTAAGCTCTCGGCGATGATGGCTGCGTGTTGATCTCTACGCTATGTCACATTACCCAAAAGGTGTCTGGCGAAGTGATTAGTACAACTAAAATGAAGATGCAAATCAACTCCAATTGTATAAAATTTTTCACATTGTGAAGCGCGGTTATAGGAGAGAACGTGCGCTCGCTTTCCCCCAGATACGCCGCAATTAATAGTTTCAAGAAAGCTTCGCTTCAGATTCTAGCACGTCCGTTAGATCTGCATAAGTTTTTTGCGACGGCACTTTATCATTTCGGTCGCACCAGACGTATGGCAGATTCCTCATGCAGTTTCTCGATCGCGATGGACACTTACTTCTTACGGTTTATTTCTTTCGTTGTCCCAAGCTTTTCTGACCTTTCGTGCAAGGTGTTACTTGAATTACTAGTCCGTATTGCATTTTCTTTCAAATACCTTTTCCTCTTTTCACGTACATTTTCTTTCTGCGAATTTAGGCGCCTAATTATAACACATTCTTGGCTTGCATAAACACCGGAGGCGTTCAATACTTACTGCTTCCTGGCGAAGCGCGTCCTGATCAAGTTTTCAACTGTGTAATGACCAAGAGCTCGCGGAACGTTCCTGCCATTCGGCTGTAGACAAGACCGAACCCTAGTCGCTGGAACTTGCACTAGTCTGGAACGGGCAGGCTGCTCTGGGCGTCAACCGACCCGATTGGTTTTGCCGCTGTCAACAAACGCCGCAGCAAGTTCATTTTCCGGTAGCTTACTAGATTCTCCTTCCACCTCGGGATGCCGTCGACAATCAAATTTCACCTCCTGAGCGATTTTTCCCTAGTGCTCGATTCCTTTTCAAAGTGCTCATCATACGCCATTCGCACAAACCAGGATTTCGCAAGCATCAATTATTTTTTTTTCAGTCATCATTAACGAGTGTAATTTGGTTTCTATATCAACCTGTAGCTTGTCCTTCATATCGGCAAGTCTCCTAATGTTCCTTCGCAATCTGCTTACATTCTGGTCCTGCGATGGCTTCAATGTCTCCTCCAAGCGTAAGCTTTTTAATACACGGTCGTGTCGATCACAAAGGTGTCCGTGGCCACGCCAGAACTAGGAAAAACTAGGTACTCGTGATAACGCAGGTACAGTCAACCGAAAAAGATTGCGGCACGCAGGATGTGCGAAGAAGCTGGATTCTGGCGAAGCGCGGTCACACAGCCTCGGAAGAAATGTTCCAACATGTAGTAGCCTTCACCACCTACAGTGATTCATTGAATTAGACGTGCCATGCCTTAACAGTGGAGGAATCGCATTCACAGGGGAAACCGTATTCCGTAAACCTTTGCGGTTCACTGTACATTCGCTCACCCGCGCGATGTAGGCCAAAGGTTCATTGTGCAACCTTCATGCTAGCAGCGCTGCGATGCCCGGTGACCAAGGCGTTGCCGGTGCGGCTTTCTACAGTTCAAAGGGGTGGTTGTGTCGTCGCGATATGTGCAGAGTGCTACGCACCTGTAGCTTTTGGGAGTCGCACCAGTTAATCCGACGAAAGATGTGGCAGGAAGCAGCTTGTGGCGTTGTGCTCTTGCACAGACCAAGTCTCGTCGAACTGCTCCGCCTTGTCCCACGCCCGCAGGCCAAAACCACGCGAACATTAGCTGCAGAATGTCGGTGAACGGTTTGATTGCCAACCGAGGGCTGATGACGCTGCCATGTCCATGCCTTGTTTTTTTTTTTCAGGATCTTGACTTGTGCTTACGGTTGCGGCCCACGTGTAGGACGGATATATAGTGCTCTGCTCGATGTTTGCCATCCTCCCAACGTCTCCCTCGGGAGATGGCCTAGAGCACAATTCCCACCGTGACCGACCGTGACCCCTTGACGGTTTGGTCTTGCTGGTAGACAACGTTGCTCATCGCCCTGCACTACTACGGGTAAGTACCACGTGCTGATTTGTGCTATGACTGTCCTCCAGTGATTAAAAATAAGCCGTGTTGTTGCCGTTAATTTCAATTTGATCTTCCTTTCTAGTTAAATATATTCATTTTATTCTCAAATGGAAAATGAATATACTACAAAGGAAAGCAAGAAAAGGGAAGTACTAAACATTCTCGTCTACGCCTGACTGGGTCCCTGTCAACATTTTTACTCCAGTGGCAACGGTAGCATAATACTGTTCCACAAAAATAAATCATTGCAATATAAGTCTTGATGCACTCTAGCCATATCAACTTAAATACCTGGACAAGTAATAACATTAAAGGAAATGCATTTATCGTAAGGCAAACGGTGCAAGCATAAACTTAAGATTCTACAAGTAATCAGGTAAACCAAACCGACTAACAGTTTGTTGTGGAAGTTTAAGTACAATGCAAAAAGCATGGCGTCAAAGAAAAAGGGGCCCGGGCAAGTTTAGTATTACCTAAGCCCTAGGGGGGTGGGGATTAGCTTGCTCCCTTAATAGATCCCTCTAAAGTGGCTTTCTGAAATGTCTTGTGGACTTGCCAACCTTGAAACTCAAATTTAACATGCAATCATTAACGACAGCAGGGTTCTAGAAGCTAATATTCCGTTTGTCATAACTTGTCTTTAATTTCGGCAATTGATAACACATTTCTGAGCTGCATTTATTTTCGTCAAGTCTCTTTTCGTTTGGCTCGTTTAACCTCGGTATATATACGTTGAGCGTCCGCACGTGTGTAGTTCGCTCGTGAATACCAATTTGTATGCGTCGTGAAAATCCCTAGCAGAGTCCGTGTTTCTAGATTTCAAGCGCACGGCAAGGCTCGACCTGAACCTAGCAGGTATTTGGTGTCTTGTCCTTACTAAAGAGCTTATTAGGCGTGACAGCTTCAAGTTTCAATTAAAATGCTCATTACAAGTTAAACTCGGGAAAAACGAAAATACAAAATATGAGTTTGTGGGTTCCACATTAATGCACATACAAAGACTAAAAAGGAATACTTAATGGCGCTTCCAGACCTAAATAAATTCATTCTTTCTCTGACGTTCACTTGAAGCTACTCGTAGTTTCAATCTAGCATCTTTGGCAACTCTCCTCACCGCCGATTTACTTTGTGTTAATTCTGCGTCACGAAATGAAATTGATGTCATCAGTATATGGTATGAAGAGCTTTACTTAGATCCTGAGGGATCAGTCTGGAACTGATGCGGGCCGCTTCCACGTCGGGACAGAGGCCGAGCACCTCTGCGGTCACACTGGAGAGCCCTGAGTTGTATCCCACTAATGAAAAAATACTTTTCTACACAAGTCGTATGGCAGATATAAAGGAAAACGAAAAGCAGCCCTAATGAGCCTCTTAGTGCACCTGTAGTCACCGAGATTAGTTTGGACAATAATAAACCCAGTTTATCATCTTGCGTACCATCTTGCAAATGGCTTCTAATCAGGTTTAGCCCGCACCCTTCAATTCTGTAAGAATACAGCTTATTGAAAATTACTTGGTGGTTCACTGAATTGAAAGCCTCGATCCAGACATACTTCCACTGCATACAACGTTTGGTCCATATTTACTACGACTTTGTTTCCAGTAAAGCTAGCTCAGTTGCCTTATCGTCTAATCAACCAATTTGGGGTGGCTTAAGTTATTCTTTTTAGAAACCTCTATAATCTCTTGTGCAGTACGCGTTCAAGTACTTCATTGCAAATGCTCAGTACGAATATTGTCCTTTCAAGATCCCGACGTGTGCTTTCGATTGCGGGCCTCAAGAGTTGGAAGATGATCCAGTGTCTTCGCATCCATCGCATTCCCTCGCCGGTGAAGTCTTGCTGGTGGACTGGACTTCGTTCCTCGCCCGGCACTACTCCTGGCAAGTACCATGAACCCTAGAATCGTAGTATGGCTGTGTTGTCGAGTGTTTAACAAGCCTTGCGTAATTACAGGTTCCTACAGTCTGCTTTCCATTGTGGCTATTCACAAGCATATCCAGCGGGCGCTTCTGCACATCTAGTCTCCGACCTACGGTACAGAGCTCCACTTCATCTCTACTCGTCCTATGGTCGGCTGTTTTACGTCTGCATTTTTCTCGCCGGTGGCTTCCAGCTGGCAGACGGAGATTCGTTCATCTCGCTGCCCCACTTCTGACAAGTACCATATACACTACAATGGTACTACGGGATCTTTTCTCGAGTGGTGTCTAAGCCCTGTGGCGTTTAAGGTTCCGAACGTCTTTTGAATGAAGCTTTGTTGAGATGGAGCTTTTCCAATGTCGGCTGTTCAGTTTCTTTCAGTGCTCTTTTCCTTAATCATGTTCCTACATCTCCCCGGTGCCGCAAGCATACAAACTTTGTGGGCTTCCGGAGAAATCTGCTGTCGAATGTATATACTATGCCGGCCCTCGACGTTTGGTTTATGCTACGGAAAACTTCCTTCGTCACGCAGATTTTACAATAGGCTCTTCAATGTCACTCTCCGTGTAAGACGACGTATGACTTCAGTTCCTGGTGATATCAGGTGATATAATTTCCTGACACATAATTTATTTCGTCTACTCTCAGTGGCACTATTTCTTACAGTGCTTCTGTAACTTCACATGGTCTCCCCTTTTATCGAAGGTTGCCGTCCTATTCTTCAGTGCCTTGTCAGGATTGGGGGCTCAATCCCATCGCTCGTGATCCGTTGTCAAGATTGGAGTCCGGCATGAATTGGAAGGTAGCTGGCCCATGCCGTCGTCCAACTTATCCACGCTGAGGACGTTGATGAAGGGGGGGGGGGCTGTTTCTCATTGAGAACGAGTAATAAGGGTTTACAGTATTTACATGCAGTTCATCAGTCTAGCATGACTGCGAGAGAAAGTACGTCAGTCCAACACGACTGCTTGAGAGTGTCTAACATGACTGCGTAAGAAAGTGTGTCGAGCATCCGCACAACAGCGGCTTATAAGCAAGCACTCGGCCCCCTTGATTCCAAGGGGACTGAAAACGTTCGTCCAGTCATTGTAAGCACGCCGCCACTCCCCGGGACGGGTTACACAGACACACACACACGTGCATGGTCCGGAGCCGACGTCAGAGGGGCTAGGAGCCGACAGGAGTAGCGTGCCTGGGTAGCACATTGTCTTGCATCTTGGTCAGCGCGTGGGAAGGAGCCTACGACGACGTTCCCGCGGCAACTCCGCCACCCGTAGCAGATCAGGTCCGCGTTGGGGAGTTCGGTAACAAGAGTTGGCCCGCCGAACTCAGTCACAACGGCGACGAGGCTAGAGCGTAACAATGGCGGTTTCAGGACAAAGCCTACTTCGTCAAACTCATCCTAGCTGAAGCGACGGAGAGTGGAGGGCGCGCGTATTGTTCCCGACACAAAGTCGACTTAGTCACGCCGTGGCTAGAGGTTGGCAGCGGCGTTCCAAGATGAGGTTGCCACCGCTGGCGTAAATGGCTGGCAAACTTGCACTGCATCTGGCCGTTCTTAACAGCCTCCTCCCAGGCTTCTGTTTCCGCCCGTTGCGCACAGCTGCCTCCTCCCCAGAGACCACCCATACCAATCACCACAGAGCTGCCCGGCGTTTCCAAACAGCCCTACCCGACTTGTGCCCTTCAACAGACGGCTGCCTCCCTCCTGCATGAGGACCACGGAGGGAACCTGCAGATCTACGTTGACGGCTCGGTGATGCCGGACACAGGCTCGTCGACTGCGGCCTGCGTAGTGCCCGCCTTGCGGAAGAGCAAGCAGTGTCGACTCCCCGACCATGCGACGTCAACAGCGGCAGAGGTAGCAAGCCTTCATCTGGCTGTGGACTTCCTCGCAGAGGAGCTGCCAGTGACCCCAGTGACCATCTACTGCGACTCCAAGGCGGCACTTCTCGGCCTGCAGAGGCCAGAAAGGGCCAGCCTCGGGGTTGCCCTGCTCTCGACAAGGCTGATGGCTCTCCAGGAGGCGGGCTGCTCGGTGTTCCTGCACTGGCTTCCAGCCAAGGTAGGGATACCGGACAACGAGGAAGCTGATGCACTGGCAAAGCGTGCCCACCACTGCGTGGTCCCGCCAAGCCTGGCAGTGACAGCCAATGATTTCACAAGCCACAGGCTTCGGCGCCATCTGCTGGCCTGCCATCCGGACAAGCGGATGTCCTTGGGCCGCCCTCCGCGACCACTTCCACAGCGCGGCCTCGCACGCAGGGGGACCTCCCTCCTTCTGCGACTGAGGATTGGCTGCTGTTGGACGGGTGCTCGCCGCCACCGGCACGGCCTCATCGCCTCTCCAGCGTGTGCCTCCTGTGGGGAGCCCGAGACCCTGGAGCACCTCCTGCTGGCCTGCCCTGCTTACCTGCAGCAGCGTGACCGTCTCCAGCAGGAGTTCCGACGCCTGGGGCTTCCTTCTGCACGGCAAGAAGACATCCTCTTCCCTGGTCGTAGGAGCTACCAGCCCTCCTAAGTGTCGTCGAGTGCCTCGACTCGTCGGGGCTCTCGGCGAGACTAGGATTTTCTGCAAAGACGGATAGCCTCACGGCTATCCAAACCACTCTAGGCTACTCGACCTGCCCGAACCATCTGGCTCCTGCTGGATCACCGCCCCCTGGCCTTTCACCAGATCACCTCTCCTACCGGACCCACTGGGCCTTTCCTGCCGGACTGCTCAGCCGCTGCCATGACGACACTTTAACCCTCTACTCTCCTATCTCCTTTGCTCCCACGATCCCCCCACCCCTGTTGACGCTGAGCCGTGCTCCCGCAAGGGCTGCAGAAAACAGCGTCAACCTTTCCTTATCCCTTCAAGAACCACGTCTTTCTCTGCAAGAGCTAAAGGAATAGGTTCTCTAGGTCCATCGTGAACTTGCGTTAGCAGTTGGTTGTTCTTGACACACTTCGTATATTAAGGTATATAATTATCCATTGTGCAGTACATGTCGGCCGATCGCTTTTCGCAGTTGACTTTAAAAGTACGGATGGGCCTTTATAAGAAGCCGCCCCCTTACTGTGCTCCTTCAGCGGTTAATTCCGCTGCGTAATTGGTCACGAACTCTTCAGTTGTTTGGCGACGTAATGTCGTGACAACATTCAATTCCTTATTAGTTTTCCGGTGTCTTGCGATGTCGCTGATCATTTATTTTCGAGCTGAGAAGCACCGGAAAGAGTGTAAGAAAGAGCTGAAGCGTGTCCACCAGTTTCGCAGTGTACACATATGGTCACGGCTCATGTGAAAGTTACACAATATGGCAATGTCTGCGTTTTCTTTTTCGAAGTTGATCCCAGAGCACCGTTGAAACGTAGCCAAACTATTTCAAACATTGTGGTCTTTAGTCCATCGTGAAGAGGAGGTACTTCCTCTTAAAAGGTTCTGTAACGTTATCTTCGCCACACAACGCACTGTCGTATTGCTTCACTCATTTTCGTCCCCTTTGCCCGAAATCTCGTCGTTATAAAAGTCTGTGTTCCACGTACTCCGTCGTGCAGTTTGCCCATATACTTGTCGCACTAATAGTAAATATTTCTTCCTTGTATATGTGATCGGTTGCTGCTAGTCTTGTCGTATAGGCCCTGCCAAAGGTGCCCGTGAAGTGAAATTTGGCATTTTTTTCTTCTTTTAGTGGACCTTTCAACTTGTCTGCTCATATTATTCACGGAACGAAACATTCACGCAGTTACCTTCCCAATATTCAAGTAAATACCGAACCTGTCAACTTCAATGCCTCGTCTTGAGATCCTTTTCGACGTGTATCTAACACGTGATTCATCTCCTTTTGTCCTTTCATTATCCGGCATTTTGTAACGGCTATTCCTTGGTCAGCTTCAACTCGCATCCCTTCCACAAAATTGTTCACTACAACATATTTTCTACGGTGCCTCCTTGTTATATCTGCTAGTTTTCACTACCGCTGACGTGTTCCCATAGTTCTCCTACTGAGGACTCCTTGATTATTTTTTTTCAGTCTGCGCTCAACTTGTGCTTCAAGCATTTGCTTTCTCCTATGCAGCATGATTGTACGAGTGGTCCAGTACTTTACTGATGCTCGTAAGTTCTACTTTTGCTAGAATGACGACGGTATCCATCAGAACTACTGTTTTTTTTTTCAGGACCAGCACTATCTCCGCTCTCATATAAGAGTACCATGAACGCTGCACTTACATACGCCATCGGGCTTGCATCCGAGAAAGTGTTGCTGTTCAGTTTCATATTGTCGATTTATTCCGATTTTCCTGGCTGCATTCCTTCATACATCCTTTATCTTCGTCTGAAAGACTGCTGTCCCAAGATGTTTCGGTTATTCCTCATTATTGAATACCGATAGCAGGAATACCGTCGGCCCTGTCCCATTTCATTCCTAAGACTCTAGTCTCGCTTGATCACGTAGGAACGGCGTTTTGATGCGCATTAAAATTTTCATCACTGGTTGATGTCTTTCCTAAGATTCATTGAAGCTCGGCGATTTTTTTGTTCTTGCTTCCTTGTTCATGCATTTTCCCTGGTTTTCTTATGATGTTCCAAGCATAACTTCATCAGCGCGAACCTAATTACATTTACTGTCATTGCGAGAGTTCCTTCGAAAATTCATTATTGTTGATACATCTGTACTCAAATTTCCTCCTGCCTGCACCTACACGACAATCACTACATTGTTGTTTTTTCAGCTACATTGCTTTTCCTCGCTGCTGTCTTCTCAGTCTTTCATTTCCCCTTGCCATTCTCCCAGGGCAGGGAAGCACGCCAGAATCTCGTCCGGTTTCTCTCCCCTCCTGCCTGAAGGTTATCATTCAAAACATTCTTAATCCTGACCACGAGGCGTCAAATACTACGCTTACTTACTTGTCGGTCTTCTGGCATTTGCTTGATGCGACATAGTATTTAACGTTGATCCTTCCGATCGCGGTCGTTATGCCATTTCAAGCGTGAAACCACTCGCATTGAACAGCTGTACTTTTCTCTCGGTACTGAATTTGTCTCCAGCTTTCGGGATAGTATTCCAGTTGCCACTACACTGGTTTCCACGTTCACTTGCTCTCCATCCTTCTGAACAGTCCTTGTGCAGGATGTAACTGCATGGTTAAATTCATGCATCGTTTCTTTCTCAGGAATTCGGCCAGTATTGGCCATTTTCAACTTTTTCTTGGCCGAACTTTCGTCAGTTTTTCTGTCGTCAAAAACCATAGTGCATTTGAGTTTCAAACTTCTTATTCTAGACCACATTTGTAAGGAAAAATCCATTCGAGAATGCTTTCCATTTTCCATTGTATCTTCGTTTCGTCTACGGTCTGCGCTCCAAAAGATTACTTCGGGCACGAGCATCACCTGCGCCAGGAGCGACTGCTATTCTATTCTCCAGTGGCGTCCTGATGGTAGACTGGACTTGTTTCCTCGCCCTGCACCACTTCTGGTAGGTGTCGCCTACACACGACTCGATATACGGCTGTCTCCTCCAGTGGTTAACAAAGAAGCACTGTGTCGTTCCAGGCTCTGCACTCCTGTTTTGCGGTCCACGAGGGTACCCAGCGCGCTCCTGCACGACTCTACGGTCTGCGCTCCAAAAGATTTCTTCGGGCACGACAATCACCTGTGCCAGGAGTGACTGCTATTCTACATTCTCTTGCCAGTGGCGTCCTGCTGGCAGACTGGACTTAGCCTGGCGCGCTTGCACTTAATTCTGGTAAATATCATATACAGACGACTGTCCTGAGACTGCATGCTTTCGAATGACCAAAAAACGGTGCTTGTGTCGTTTCAGGTTCCCAGTGTTTGCTGTAGCTTGTGGCGGGAGGGAAATGTTACAGCACGATCATTCGCAAGATTCCTGGCCTTACCTCAAGAGCGAGTAACTTCAGCCCGATCGTCCTGCCCCAGAGTCCATACAGCACGCTTCCTCATACTCGTGAAGGCGTCGCACGCCTGTCTTGGCGGTGTCCTGCACTGTGTTAACGGCGTGTTCATGTTCTCAAGGACTGCGTGTCGTCGCAGTCCCGCGACCGTCCATCGGATGTGCTCCTACAGTTCGCTGTTGCCTTTTTCCGCAGGCATATGTAACAGATTTAGTGTAGCAAGCCTTTCTGCTTTGGAAGAGTGGTACGCTGCTCAGCGAATAGATGGTGCTTCTAGGAATCCGGTTAATACGAAGCAGAACAGTAAAACGGTCTGGTTATATGGACACCACTCAGTCAGTAATAAGGATTGTCGATGTACAAATGAGCCGATCTGTAAATTTTTGGTGGCGAGAGTAATGGACATTCATTCACATTGTGCACTTTCGTAGTAGTGTGTGTGTGTGTGTGTGTGTGTGTGTGTGTGTGTGTGTGTGTGTGTGTGTGTGTGTGTGTGTGTGTGTGTGTGTGTCACACGCGTTTGGTTTGTGCATTTGGGATAAGTCTCCTTACTCCTGTGTTCCTTTTGTTCGGTCGAGAACGTATGACGAGCTCCACTGGTATACCCGGTGCACTTTGAATTTTTTATATTTCGGTGGCCTTTCCAGCGTCCCAGTTGATTCTTCATTTTTGCTCTTTCATTCCTGTTGAAAAGTTCCTGGTTTGATCGTTTACTATCTTCTATGGACATCCGCTTGGTTGAAAGGCTCGTTTCTTTGGCTTTGGTCCTCGGGTTGGCCTCGGTGCTCGTTTCCGCATTCAACGGATTTGTTCAGGCGTCTTTCTCGTGCCAGAAACGAGGTCTTCACACATTCTCGGTTCTTCCACGTCGCTCGTCACTGACTAGAAAAGATCAACATACCACTACAAAAGGACACAATGCCAATGAATGGGAAAGGGGAGGGTGATTATTCTCGCCAACAAAAATTTCCTGATTTGCTCATTATGATAATGACGTCCATATTTAAGACTGGTTGGTGGGAAATGTCACCGGGCTCGCTGTTTCTAGTTTTTTGGTGTCCCTAATTAATGAAATCCTTTTATGGATCTACATGGTCCAACTTATGTATTGCCTGCCGTTTGTTTGTCGGACAGTGCTACCCGCTGTCGTCACTTGTTCACCGCGTATACTGCGCCGTAGTTTGATACATTTATCTGTGCACAACTATCGTGTACCCTGCAAGGTGGGTAGGAATACTGAAGCGCCATGGTACCCTTGACGCAGCTGTCACGTCGTTGCCCGCTGACTGTAGTTCAGGTTACGCACAGTTGGACAATTTCGTGATTAAAGCACACCGCGTGAGCGATTCTCAAACAGCTGCTTCGAAGGTGCTACATGTACTCCCCCTACGCCATGTGTAAACATGTCGAGGCAAGTGATGCGCACGAGCACGCTCAAAGAAATAAGAAAATGTCAGCTTGTATCTTCTGTTAAAACGAATTAAGTTTACCAATGTAGCCCCCGTACTTGTTTTCTGTGCGCTGTATTAGTCTTTCCATTGCTATGTGAATGCATCTGAATGAGTTTTCTTTCAATAGTGTTCGAATTCGCACGTGCTACCGCTATTGTCCTAATCTTGATATATGGACGCACACTTCATTTATTACGAATTACTTTTATTCTCAACCTTACCTCTGCGTTGATTGATAACCAAATAAAAGGTGGGCACTGTCCTTAATCCCGGTATGTACTTGATATGTATTCCTGTATAAATACAGAAATGTATGCATGTTAATGCACTGTGTATATGCTGCTGCTTGCAACATCTTAAAGTCAAGTAGCATTGAATCGCTTTTATTTCGTTTACTGAAGTCGTGTTCTGCGTTCTTTGTGCTGATCATGCATTGCAATAAACTGCACGTTGCCCCCAAATATTCTATCAAAATAAAACTTCTTATTCCTGTTGTCCGTCTCACTAACTCAATGTAGCGCAAGGACTGTACCAGCCAACCGTAATGGCAAATTCGCCGTCTGCAACAGGTCGAGAAAGAGATAAAACTTATGTCCTTGATGGTGTTCAGGGGTGGCGGGTCTCGGGAGACTAAGCCCCAACACCCCCCTTCCTCAAACGGTGGCCAGTCCTTGCTTTCTGGCGGTGTCTTCGGCCATGCGGACGGCCCAGAGCTGCTCCTCTGGGTCCAAGCTGAGCAGCAATGTCTCCCACTGCTCGGCCGTAGTTATGATGCGTGTTAGTGCGGGAGGTGTTGGTGGGTGAGGCTTCGTGGCATTGCCAGATAACATGATCGAGGTCAGCGCGGGCTTCGCACGCTTTGCAGAGTGGGGAGCATGCATCGGGGTACATGCGGTTGTAAAGCACGGGGTTCGGAAAAGTTTGTGTCTGAAGGAGTCGCCAAGTGGTGGATTGAGACTTATTCAGTGTTTTGTGTGCTGGGGGGTAGCGTAACCGCTCTCTGCGGTAGTGCAGGAGAATTTCTCTGAACGTGACCATTCGGCCCCGCGCGTGACCGCGATGCAGAACAGAGGGCTGGTCGGGATCGGAAGACGCAGGAGAAGGATGATGCGCCCGGTGTGCGGGAGCTCGGGTGGCTTCGTGGGCGGTTTCCAGGCAGACCCGAGTGACCAGGGGCCCAGATCTGCACGCGGCGTTGCCTTGAGGGAGGAGTGCCAGAGAATCTTCTGCGCTTGGGGTGCTATCAGTCCTCTTGTGTAGTTATGAATGGCCGTTTTTGAATCGCTCATAATGCAGTGTGCATTCGCAGCCGCGTAGGCCAAAGCGATGGCCGTTTCTTCTACTTGGGGTTGCGTGGTGAATATTGATGCGGCCGCGGCGAGGCGGTACTGCAAACCCGCGACTGCGACGACCGCCATGGCGTTTTGGTTGGGGTATTCTGCTGCGTCCACGCAGGTTACGTCAGCGGCTTGGTCGTAGCGCTTTTGTAGTTCAGCTCTTTCTGCACGTCGCTCCGGATTATGTTCAGTGTGCATATTGCGAGGTATGGGCGGGATAACTAGCTGAGCACGAATGTGTGGAGGGATGGGTACTTTTGGCCCGAATTAGGTGGTATAGGTTGTGCCTAGCATGTGCCTGCCCGTGGTGCAAGTCGTGAATCGTTCGTATTGGCCAATACGCTGCGCTTCAATAAGTTCGTCTATGGTGTTATGAATGCCGAGGGCGTCCAGTTTCTTGTTAGAGGTGGTGATGGGAAATTGTAGGGCTTGTTTATAAGCCCTCTTGATCATGGTATTGAGTTTGAGCTTGTCAGTTGCATTGAGGCTGAGGTACGGGGCGACATAGGTGATCCTACTCAGGGCGTAGGCGGTTACCAGGCTTAAAGGTTGCTTTCTTTCATGCCGTGATGTCGATTTCCGATGTGTGCAATGAGGCGAGTGGTTTGGTGTACATGATTATCTAATTGCTTGAGTATCTCCGTGTTTCTGCCGTTTTGTTGGATGCGTAATCCAAGGATACGAATGCTAGGTACAGTAGGCATGCGTTGCTGGTGCACGTGGAGTTCTATCTCGGGCGGGCGGGGGTCTGGACGTCGACGTCCCCAATTAGGCTTGTACAGAAGGAGCTCCGATTTCTGTGGGGAGCACTCCAGGCCGCGCGGTTCTACGTATGCAACGACCTCGTTGATGGCTTGCTGCAGCGTGTCTTGGATGTCCCCGTCGCTGCCCCCGGTGACCCACAGGGTGATATCGTCTGCGTAGAGGCTATGCTTGAGGCTGGGGATGCTAGCTAATGCAGGCGGTAGTCCGAGCAAGGCCACGTTAAACAGAAAAGGGGATATAACCGATCCTTGCGGCGTGCCTTTGCTGCCGAAGTGAATAATTGGCGACTGCAACCCTCCGGTGGTAACGGTGGCCGTATGACCTGTAAGGAAATTCTTCACGTAGTTATATGTTCGATGTCCAACCTGGAGTTGTGCCAGTTGGTTCAGTTTGGCCTCATGCGCCAAGTTATCGAAGGCCTTGGTTAGGTATAGCCCCAAGATGGATCTCGTGTCCAGCCTGGAGCTTTTGTCGCCATCGATAATTTGGTGCTTGAACTGAATCGTATCTTGAGCAGAAAGTTTCGGGCGGAAGCTAACCATGGTATTGGGGAAGAAGTCGTTGTCGTTCATATGTCTGTGTAAGCGTGTGAGGATGACGTGTTCGAGGACCTTTCTCCGACACATGAAGTGAGGGAGATAGGGCGGAGGTTTTCGAGTAGGAGGCGCTTCCCGGGTTTGGGAATCATAATTTTGTCTTCTTTCCATTGTGAGGGGAGGTTTCCAGTTTCCCAGTATGCGTTAAAATAAGCTGTGAGGGCTACTATAGAATCCTCATCTAGGTTGTGAAGCATTTTATTAGTAATGCCATCAGGTCCCGGGGCCGAGTTAGGGCGAAGTGCGAGTACTGGATTTGCGTGCGAGCGTGCGTTCCTATTCGCCATGTATAAGCCGGTTGACGTGCCATTGTACGTTCCTCTTTTCGTGGAAGTGGCCTCGACGACAGGAGGGGTATGTGCTCCGCTTGAGGTCAGTGACCCCGCAAACGAATGTCGCGAAACAAAACACCGACAGCGCGTGCCTTTTGTGTTAAATCTTCTCGGGCTTAAATATTAAGAGTGCGAAACAATAACAGAAGCCTGGAAATCATGTAAATTGTTTTGGCTCGAATGCACTACTTCCGGGATCAGCCCGCATAAGAAGCCGCGTTACTACCAGAAAGTTCTGCTTCGCGCGTAGCATTCTCCACCAGCGTTTCCCGGTAGACATTACGGTTACGTAAGCTGCAATTGCCCGGAAGCGTGAGAAGCAGTCAGGGATCTTTGAATACTACGTGTTCCGCTCTCAAAGGCGAAGCTTAAGCGTCCTCCAAGAGAGAGATGATAATGATGATGATGAAAAACTTTATCCCTCTTTAAAGGTAATGGGGCAACGGAATAGAGGGTGGGGGGAGGAACTACTTGAAGTAGGCCGCCTCTATCCTCTCAGCCCACTCCAGGATGGCCTCCTGAAGGTCGGGCCTCGAGCTGCGCAAGGCATTCTCCCACTGCTCCTCACTAGATATTAATTGCTTGAGGAAAGGGGGTGATTAGGGCACCCCCACATGATGTGGTTTAAGTCTGCTTTGGGAGAGAGACAGAATTTACAAGAGGGAGAAAGGTAAATGGAGAGATGAATGCGGTGGAGGAGGTAAGGGGAGGGAAAGGTGCGAGTCTGCAGCTGTCACCACAGAACTTCACACCTACGCGGGGATTTCCCCATGAGTGGCGGAAAGGTTAAACGGTCTAATCGGTAGTGTGCGTAGATGTCGTGGTTGGTAATAAGTCCATCCCGCGCTGTAAACGGGGCCGCTTCCGTGGCGAGGTACGACACACACATCTGATGCCTGAGCCCGGACTGTAAATCCTCGGGCACTGTCATGAGCCGCCTCGTTTCCGGCAAGGCCCGCATGCGTGGGAGTCCAGATTAATGCCACAGGTTGGGCCAAGAGGAGGAAAAGGGCTAGCTTATAGACCCTGCCCGCTCCAAAGTTATGTATGACTGCTTTGGAGACGCTGGCCGTGAGAGTTAATGACTGATATTGCGTAATGACTTCTGTTCAATTTTACTGCTAGACCAGGCTTCTTGAGCCCAAAAGTGGGTGGCCTTCTCAGTCCAGATAGCCATGGCTCGCTGCCGCCGCCCGATCCCTGTTCACCAACCGTAGCTGGTTGTCAGGGTCTTGCGTCACCAGCAGAGCCTCCCACTAGCCTTCCGATTCTTCCTCTGAATCCGCAGCTTCCTGCATTTATGCCTGGTGGTGATGATGACGGTGGTACTTCTCGGTTATTCCTGCACCCTAGCACCATGTGGCGCAAGGTGTTCGGCGTGTCCGGCGTGCAGAACTTGCAGACTCGCCCGTAGGTGCCCGGATAAGTGGCGTGCAGCAGTGTTCCATGCTGGTAGGTTCCAGCCTGTAGTCTTCTCCAGGTTACCGCTTGTTCCCTACTCATCGTCTTATGCGTGGGCAGGTAGCGATGCCTCTGCTTCCTGGGGTGCGCCAAGATATTCGAGCACTTCTTGGATATCCGTTCATCATCCTCGTCACAGTCGTTGGTCCGTGTTTTCTGAGTGTCGGAGATGGCTCGGCGTGCATGATCTGGAGCCGCGGCGTGCGCCGCCTGGTTCCCCGTGAGAGACTCGTGTCCCGGCGTCCAGAGGATTTGTGCTGCGTCTATCTTGGTGTTGTTCAAGACCTGAAGTGCTGCCTTTCCGATCCTTCCATTCACATACCTTCTGCATGCTTCATGCGAGTCCGTCACCACGGTAACCAGGGTCTTGCACATTGCGATGGCCAGGGCTATGCCCAGCTCTGCCGCTGTGCTCGTGTCCTTGGTACATATAGATGTGGCTGTAAGTAGTTCGCCCTTCTCGTCGACCACGCTGATTGCAAATCGGTCTTAAAAGTTTTTTTATTATTATTAGCTGTGTGTGTGTGTGTAGGAGAGTTTAATATGATGGGTGATGCTTGCTACTCATTCTCGCTTATATTCATTTTTTGCGGTATTCACTCTATTTAGTTATTACTACCCAAAGCATACGCTTAACCAGTACCACCTAGTCACTGATTTGACAACTTCCAGTTATGAACTTCGTCTGAACCTATATTCCTCAAAATTTCTTTTCATATTCTTGACCTGTTCTACCGCCCCGTTCTTGGCCGAGGCCTTAAACTTGGTTGCACTATTACGCTAAACAACAGCCAACCATTCGCAATAAGCTTTAGCGCGAAAGGGACAACACAAGGAGGTCTTGTCCTGTCTCGTTCTTGCCTTGTGTTGTCCTCTGAGCGCTAAAGTTTATTAGGAAAACGCACCATCTAATCCGCCCACGCATTCTGCTGAACAACCAACGAACCAACTTGGCCTTGTGGTTGCTGCTGTGCCCTCGACACGTATGGCTCACACGCACGAGGGGCATTGGCCGTGGCTCTTGTTGTTCCTCTGCAACAAGTGGCACATACCCAAATTGGGAGACAGGTCAAGAATTGGGCGGTTTGCACAACATGGGTGACAGTTATTATTATTATTCATCTACTTTTCGATTCACTTAGCATGATGAGTGTTCCACTTTGAACACCGTGGCAGATGGGTTCAATATTTAAGTCAACTTTTACTTCAATTTCATGTACCGTTGATTTGAAAGGTTGGACACGACGTCATTGACTCGGCAAGTTTTGTTGCCCAAAGGTATATCTTTACAATTTGGAAAGTCCGCAGCTCCACACCTAGACACTTTCGCATGTTTGCGTATGTATTTGAGGTTTCTGAGACGAGGAAGACGCAGAAGAAGACAGCACGTGCTGGTGTCCGGTCTGCCCAACGTTCCACAGGACACGCCAGCCAGCGAGCCCGCCTCGTCGAAGCGGCCGCGGAAGCACCAGCCAGGTGCGTTTCCATTTGCTTTTTCTACTGCGACAGCAGTCGTGAGGTGCGTATTCAGTTTGCGACGTGCTGCCTGCACGTTAAAACCAGCTACGCCACCACGCAAGTGACTACGAGCTACGGCTCTTGCAATTATCCCACGACCCTCTGTCCCCAGCGGTTGCGGAGCACGTGACCAAGGCGGCGGTCAGACCTTGAACGTGGCGAGGGTGCTAATTATATCTGGATCCGGACAGGTCACCGCTGGAAACTGGACATAGGCAACGTTTAACACGCGAACCCTCTCGAGTGAAGCTAGCTTAGCAGGACTCTTTGGGGAACTATCAGGCATAGCGTGAGATTTTATTGGCCTTAGTGAGCTTATTATTGGCCTTAGTGAGGTTAGAAGAAGTGGTGAGGCTTATACAGTGCTAACGACTGCGCCCTCTGGTGTAGAGGCCTTCCAGATAAGAGAGAAAACGGGGTGGGATTCCTAATCCCTAAGAATATAGCTGGCAACATTGATGAATTCTACAGTGTTAACAAGAGGGTAGCAGTCGTCGCTATAAAATTAAGTCGGAGATATAGCTTAAAGGCAGGAGAAGCCTACGCCCCAATCTCAGGCGATGATAATGAAGAAATAGATCAGTGTTGTGAATTAGCAATGAGAAAGGTTCAAACTTAGTACACTGTAGTCATAAGCGACCTCGGTGGAAAAGTGGAGGAAAAGCAAGCTGGGGCAGAAGCAATTGGTAACTACCGCACCGATTCTAGAAATAGTAGGGGAGATATATTGGTAGAATTCCCAGGAAGCAATAGACTGAATAATTACCTTTTTCAGGAAGCGCTGTAGCGGGAAGTGGAGGCGGAAAAACCCAAATTGATAAACAAATGAAATAAATTTCATACTCTGCCAATCACAGCATCGCTGGATGTAGTAGTGTTAGGTAGGGTAAATGGTAGTGATCATAGGTTAGCGAAGTCTAGGATTGCTCTCGATTTGAAAAGAGGAAGGGCTAAATTGATGAAGAAACAGGCCAACCTAGACGCAGTAAGGGTTAAAGCAGACGAATTCAGACTGGTTTTCGCAAACAAATATGCAGCTTTAAAACAGGAACGTGAAGATAACAAAGATGTAATGAATGAAACCGTAACTAAGCTGATTTCAGAAGCAACAATTGAGGTTGGAGGTGAGACACCAATGCAACCGCTAGGTATTATCATCTTCAGCCAATTTTTATGTCCCCCTGCAGGATGAAAGCCCCTCCCATCGATCTCTGATTATCGCTGTCTTGTGCTAGCTGAATCCAACTTCCGTCTGCAAATTTCCTAATTTGATCACCCCATCTAATTTTCTGCCGTCCCCGACTGCGCTTAGCTTTCTTTAGCGCACATTCTGTAACTCTTATGGTCCACCTATCCTGCACATTAATATGGCCTGCCCAGCGCCATTTTTTCTCTTATTGTTAACTGTAATATCGACTATCCCCGTTTGCTGTTTCACATGGCTCCCTTCCTGTCTCTTAACATTTTTTTTCCAATCACTCTCTGCGCGTTCCTTGTTCTCGATCTTTGTGAACCTCCGAGTTTCTGCCCCATATTTTAGCACCAGTAGAATGCAATCATTTTACCTTTTCAACAGCAGTGGTAAGCTCCCAGTAAGGGTTTGGTAATGCCTGCCGTATGTGCTCCAACGCATTTTTATGCTTCTGTAAAGTTCATTTTCATGATCAGGGTACCCCTGGAGGAATTAGATGAACATATTCCTGCACCTACTCTAGAGGCTGACTGGCGATCATAAATTCTTGCTTCCTTACCAGGCTACTGAACATTACCTTTGCATTCTGCATATTAATCTTCAACCCTGCTCTTACACTTTATCAGTTAAGGTATTCAATCATTTATTTGCACTTCATCCCCAGTATTCCATGATCGCCAGTCAGCTTCTACAGTATGTGCAGGAGTACTACATTAATCTAAGTCAATTACTCAGGGAACCCTTATCATGAGAAGGAAATTTACAGAAGGACGCAAACAGGTTAGAGTGCATACGGCAGGCATTATCAAATCCTGACAGGGAGCTTCCCGCTGTCATTGAAAAGTAGACAACCACTGCATTGCATTCTACCGGTGCAGACATATGTGGCAAAAACTAGAGGTTAACAAAAAATTGAGGACAAGTTAAGGAACGCACAAGGACCGATGGAATTAAAAATGTTAGGCGTAACGTTAAGAGACGGGAAGAGAGCGGTGTGAATCAGAGCAAACAGGGATAGCCGATATCCTAGTTGACATTAAGAGAAAAAATATAGAGCTGGGCAGGCCATGTAAGGCGTAGGGCAGATAACCGGTGGACCATAGCGTTACAGCATGGGTGCCGAGGGATAGGAAGCACAGTGGAAGTCGACAGATAAGTAGGTGAGGCGATGAAAATATGTATCATTTTGGCAGCATTTTCGAAAATATTTCAGAAGGGCGCTTGAATTTCGTACACTTTGACTTAACAACGTACAGAGGGTACGCCTTTTCGATTACGTACGTATTTGCGGCATTTGGTTTTAACATCTTTGCTGCGTTATTTATTTATGTATTAACACTGTCAACCCTCACAGAGGGTCAAAACAGAGAGGACAATAGCAGTGTTTTGGTCAGGATTAAAACGCTGCTATACCCCAGCAGGAAAGTTACGGATGAATTCCGTAAATGCGTATGTTACAAGAAGGGCAGACCCTCTCGACGTTGCTTCCTGAATGTTGTGGAATTCAGGCAGCCTTTTAAAATATAATTTGTATAAGTGCTGCCCATCGAGTTACGCTGGTGCACTGCTATGAAGTTCGACAAATGGTCGCACGCAGGGCAATGTCTGAAATTCCCGGTATGCTTGTGATGAAATGTTTTCGCATTGTGCGCATTCAACATATAGACATATTCCTTCAACTTCGTTGTCATGAATTAGTTTATAGAAATGCTGCTTCGTGGACTACTTCCAATCCATGGTCTTATTCATGTCTTATATATCGTGACGCTTCATGACCGTATTTTGTTATTCCTTGTGATCTATCGCCTGACAGTGGCTCCTTGGGTCAGTTAAGCTATTTGGTGCAGTTTTCTTGCCAAGGAGACCATCAACATAGGCATATATTTTGGATAATAGAATCCTAAATTTGCAACGACGCGTAAGAGGGCGAGGTGCGCACTGTGTTCCAAAACGCATACGTTGTTGTGCGGCGTAAACTTATTACAGGATGGAGGTCCCGCGCCAGAAGTGGGCCAACAATGTGGAGTTCCTTCTGGCGAGCACAGGGATGTCCATCGGGCTGGGAAATATTTGGAGATTTCCGTACGTTGCCTACGACAACGGCGGAGGTGAGTGTGAGCGCACGCGCACAGCGGTGGCTCTCGGCGAGGTGAGACAAAGACGCGCCACAGGTCACGTGCGCCCTATCTTTTCGCGAAGTTGTTCAGGGACACTTAAATCTGTTTGCGTTTACCGGTCGGGAACTTGATGGTGTTTAGCGGAAAAAATTACCAGCAACGTTTCCCTTTTGAGATCGCGTGTCGGAACTACAGCGGCCTCGCGTTAGTATGACGCCGTATATTTCGCAAGTTTCGTGGATTTTTTTGCAAGTTTCGGTCGCTTCTGGTGCAAAGTTCTCAAGACTCCCTATGCTGAGTCTGTGGTTCCCCTAAAATTGATTACTGTTTGTTTACATTCTTTGCTTATTAACTACTAGGGAACCCCGCGATGTTTCAGGACGTCACGTAGGGACAGCGTGTTCACACAAACTGGCAGTTTAGTTCTTGTGTCTTCGCGTGCTTTCCAAAACTCCGCTCACGTTAAGGCTTACGTTTCTGGCATTCAACAACACTGAACGCACTGCAGTGAGTGCGGCGCCTGTCAAAGAATGAGTTTCCGCTGATGGATATGAAAATGGCCTGATAATGATGGAAATGTACAGGGCGCAGAAGTTTGGTTTCCCCATTACTCAACAAAACGTTTCCTCTCGACTGCGCCGGCGCCACATGGGTTTATGACGTCACAGGCGGAGCATAACAGGGGGCCTCGAAAGCCGCTATGAGAGAGAGAGAGAGAGAGAGAGAGAGAGAGAGAGATCTTTAATGCGACATTGAGGGCTCCCTATATACTGCATGCAGCGGAATGACGTTTGGCTAGTACGTTCATGGCAGCAGGGTATCGCCAAAACATCGCCTGTCGCACGGTGCCGAGTTGAATAGAAGCAGAACAATGGGGTAAGATGCGTTCTAATGTCAGTTCATAAACTGAATTAGATGCAAATAGCTTTGGAACGACGTCACTCACAAGAAGAGTACTTGCCAGAATCTGGGGCCGAATTAACAAATGTTACCGTTCGTAAGAGTTGTTTGCCGTGGTAGGATGCCGTCGCTAATATGTCCACTGACATCATAATTGGCAGGCCCCCTGCTTATATGAACAAGTAAAGTTTCTTCTGAGCACAAAACCTGGGCCCGTGTCCTCAAAAAAGATTTTCTTTTTACGTTAGAACTGTTTGTAAGAGCAAGTACGTTTTAAACACTCGCATTCATCAATAAAACGCTGCTCATGCGCATTCCACTTTGCAAACAATTTAGGTGATGTCCTCAGCCTTACCTGTGGCTTATCATTGATGACCCTTAACCAAGGGTTGTCCTTAAGGATCCTCTGCCCCCCTTTCACAAATTTCAATGGCACCCTGTCCTCCGCAGGGGCCTTCCTGCTTCCCTACCTGCTGATCATGACTGTGGTGGGCCGCTCCATGTTCTACATGGAGATGCTCATGGGCCAGTTCCGGAGCGCCGGCGCCACCCAGGTCTTCGACTGCGTGCCCCTGGCCAGGGGTGAGAGCCCACGTTGTGTTCCCTATATATGCTCACCCTACTGGTCAATATGCTGCTATGGCTATGCAAGTGTCGCCATAGCAGGGATTGGTTGGCGGTATCCTTAATAACGAACGGGTATCACAATCTTGGCACTTATACGCGAGTGATGAGCATGCAAGGGTTTCTAATTTTCGACGCTTCGAGATTCCGACGGATTTGCGTCCGCCAGCTGATCTCCTGGCTTGATCACATGGACCAATGACTGGCCTAAACTAATGCGGATCCAAGTTCTGATTTCTGCACCAGGAGGGATTTTTTTCGTCAAACTAATGCGCATTCAAGTTCCGATTTCTGCACCTGGGGGAATTTTTTTGTCAAATGCGAAGCTACAGCAATACAAGGCAATCCGTTGCAGCAGGATGCCACGCTGAGGTGGCAATATTTCCTTGCATGAAAGGCATCTGGGAATAAATTATGTTATTGAATTCAAGTACTCCAAAAAGCATTCTTGCCATGATATTAATTGGGGAAAGAATGTATGATAAATCAAGTAGACATTACAAATTGCTAAAGCAACACAAGTGGACCACGGACAGCTAGATCAAATAAGTAAAAATAAAAATAAATTGCAAGATACATAGCAAAATACACAGCAACATTATCGAAAGCGGGCAGTAGCTGTTTACAGTTCAACTAAAAGAAACTGATAGTGACAGTATCTTTAAAAGTAGATGCAGCTTCCACAAATAGACAAACAATACATAAACGTGCGCGTTAAACCGAAAGTTTCCTTGCCTTATATAATTTGCCCGATTTGGCGTGGCTGCCTCGCTGCTGCTCGATCGGTCGCCATCTCGCCGGATATATTTGTGGCTATATTGACACGTGCACCACGTGACAATATGTACAAAGGTTATACGTGCGCCGAATGAATGTACCAACGAACTGGCTTATATAAGCTTCGTAGGCCTGACCAGATGTGTGCACCTCTGTTCTGTGTAACAAAGAAGTCGCAGTTTGGCCCGAAAGGCGAAGCATCGATTGCGACAGCAAATTGGTGGACAGCTATACGAAGTAAGGATAATAGCTTTATGGACCATATAAACTTGTAAATACAGACATACTAACTAAACTAACAAGCACGTTGTCACACGCGCGCAAGCAGACATGAAAAAATCTCACTCGATGACCACGGAAACTCGCTGTCAAAACGCTGGAGTGGGAAGCGCGGCAGCAGCAGCGAGCGAATTGACCTTCGCGCTGCCTCTACAACGCGAACTAAGCCGCAAAAACACAGGGCATGGCGGACTCTTATCCCCGTCGCCGATGGCTTTCAATATACAGCGGCCAGGGCGGGCGCGCGTGGCCGCCCGGGCCGCCCAGAGGAGAACGCCTGCCCTCCCATCACACCCGCCCGTAACCTTGTGCGCGAAGGAGGACGGCGCGCTTCGTCCCCTCTTTCCTTCCTGGCGTGCGCGAGATTGAGCAACGATCGCTGGCTCGCCCTCGCGCCCTTTCACTCGCACATGCAGCATACGGCGCGCGGCGACGATTTTTACCGCCCTTGGACTTTATACGGAAACCTCGTGGTGCTACATTGAACGATACGAACCATAAAATGCGATCTTCCTACAAAATTTGAACAAGAACCAATCAGCGGTGAGCGCATTTATTTATTTTTTTTGCAATTTTAAGAGAGATAAAAATAAACCGTCCCTGTACTAATAACCACTGTCCTGCAGATAACCACGTAGAAGAAGAAAAAAGTCCGTGTATTGTTTCATTCATGTCGCCTCTTCGTGAACGGCGACTGCGCAGGCGTCGGCTGGGCCATGGTGTACACGTGCTTCGTGATCTGCCTCTACTACAACCTGCTGCTCTCGTACGCCCTCAACTTCCTCTGGCACTCGTTCACCAGCGAGGAGCTTCCCTGGACCCGCTGTAACCCCGACTGGGCAGATGATGAGTGCTTCGACTCGAGGAACCCCTTGGTGAGGTTCCGAGGCACCTCTTAAAAGGGACACAGAATACGAACACTGAATAAGTTTACGAATTCTTTAAAAAAGCGGTACTAGTTGATTATTAGTACCGCTGAAGGTCGAAGTTCATTTTAGTTTCGAGCTGAAACCCTCAGCGCTGGTACGTCACTGTGACGTCAGTGCGACGCCGATGCTATATCGTGCCACCGAAACGCGCTGCGCATCACGCATTCCTCTGAGAGATTGTCTGTCATTTGACGCAGAAAGCCTGCAACTACGTGAACAAGACGCTGTACAACATGTACCTAAACCAGAACGGCACGGACATGGCAACCAGCGTGGTGCTCGGAGGCGCCAACGGCTCTGTGCTTGTGCCCGAGAAGCTCTTCACCATCTACTTCTCCAACTGCACCGAAACGGTCGTCACAGCGCCTGAGGAGTTCTACGAGTTAGTTACTTTGGCCCGAACCTTTATTTTTGATGGCCACTTCATGCGTTCCTTGTGGCTAGTACCGAATTCACCTCCTGAAGTCATGGTCAGCAGCAAGTGTAATGGGCTCCTAAAATTTAAATTATGGGGTTTTACGTGCGAAAACCGCGATCTGATGAGGCACAGCGTAGTGGGGCACCCCGGAAATTTGCACACCCTGGGATTCTTTAACGTGCAGCTAAATCTAAGTACACGGGTGTTTTCGCATTTCGCCCCCATCGAACTGCGACCGCCGTGGCCGATGATTCGATCCCGCGACCTCGAGCTTAGCATCCCAACATCATAGCCACTAAGCAACCGCGGCGGGCAGTAATGAGCTCTTATGTGCTGCAAAGGACTGGCTCTTGTCTCCTCAATTTCTGTTCATTGTGCTAAACGGGAATAACTGGAGCGGACTTCAGTAGAAGCGAGAAACTTGTTCCTCATGTGTGAAGCCGACAAGTGCATTGTCTTCGGTATCGGCCGAACTGCACCTTAGGGGAGCCCCTACAATGCTTCAGCTTTACGAAGATCAGTAAACACAATTCCAGTCAGTAAGCACAATTTTTCATAAGGCTTAAAAACAGCGCTATACCGACACAGGACACAGAAGAGAGAATGGGACAACTGCAGACGCAGTTGTGTGTCAGCGCCGTGCGTGTCCCGTTCTCTTTTCTGTGCGCTGTATCGGTAGCGCTGTTTCTAAGCATTATGGAAAACCTCCAACTCGCCCAATCTACCGTTCTTCAGTTCAAACTATTTTTAGCAGTTAAGCTGACATGAATGATCTCTGAAGGCAATAATCATTGGCGTGGCCACGTTTCCAAAGTTACCTTGCGGAAATAATTGGTCAAAGCGGCAAGCGATGAAAAAAAAAGGTGTCTACATTGTCGATGGCTCTCGTCGCCTGCGTACTATGCACGTTCCCTTACAAACATATAGCTTGTCTACACGGAAATGTCGCGACGTGTGCTGTCGAAAAGTGACGCATTGCTTCGCGGCACTTAGATACGTTCACTCCGCTTGAGTAAAGGGACATTATAGTTAACTATCATAAAAGTCACTGCAAGAATTTTGGGATGAGTTTATATTGACTTTTTCAATATAATATAGAAGTTCCCTTGAGATGAAGCTCAGTTTCGCAAGAAAAACGCGTCAGTGAACAAGCCGTATAGGCGTGAATAAATAAATTCCGTTTTCTCAGGAGTTCCATATGCAACTCCCGAGAGAATGGAATTGAAATATGCGGCCAAATTGGTTGTACAAATGTCACTGTAGAAATTTCAGTGTTTTTGTATTGACGTTTTGATACCTACAAAAGTGTTTCTGTTGGTGTGCAACTAAATGTAAAGTACAATTTTCGCAACGGGGCTGAGGGAGGGAGCGCGCCGCACTGTAGTCAACTCTCGAGAAAATGAAATTGAATTATAGCCAAGTTACTGTCACATGAAGAATTGAAAGCGCTCTGTTTGTCTATAGTGCGCATAATAAATCAACGTGTGTCGGAATGCGTCAATTAATTATTTCGAAAGCTCCTATTTGCACATCGGAATGAAAAAATTATTTTTTCTTGGCACCCACTGCACCGAATTTGATCAGGTCTGTTGCGATTCAAAGAAAATCTTAAAATCCACCTATTTAAGGATGCAAATTTTTAAATTTACGCGTCAATTTTTAACAAAAATTTGTGGATGCTGCCACGGCGAAAAAACATTCAGGACAAAATTTTCAACTTTGCAGCTCGGCGATAAAAAACGATATCACAATTTTGTAAAGTGCATCTTACGGACACAACTGAAGCGGATAAAATTAATGCGTTATATACCGCTGTGAAATATGCTACTAATTTGTGATTAGGATATACGCAAAACCCTACTAAACATTGTAACACTTTTCACGTACTGAAGCGGATAAAATTAATGCGTTATATACCGCTGTGAAATATGCTACTAATTTGTGATTAGGATATACGCAAAACCCTACTAAACATTGTAACACTTTTCACGTAAGTTCGCACATCATAAACGCCCACCTGATTTGCTCCAAAATATCCAGGCTACAGAAGACGACGTCTGTTTTTTGTGTTGAGGTAGGAATTTGTAAACTTTGTGACTCAATTTATTTTTGGTTTACCAATTTTCGTCATTTTTTTTTGTAATGCATTCCAGGCAATAAACCACAATTGTTTCTTACAGTCACAACAACTTACTCTTTCAAGTGTAACAGATGCCATTCAAATCAGTCCAGCGGTTCTCTTGTAATGGCATTTTCGCGTTTTACGTGCATTTGAATAGGCAGTATCAGGTTTGGTCCTGACCTAAAGGGTTGGCGTCTGTGAAGTCGCACCGGAGTTGACGAACATAACGCAAATCCCTCGCTTGTCCAGGAACTACGTGCTTGGCGTGAGCAGCGGCGTACACAACCTGGGGCGCGTACAGATAGGACTGGTGATCGGGCTGGCGGCATCGTGGGTTGCCGTCTTCTTCTGCGTCTTCAAGGGAGTCCGTTCCTCCGGGAAGGTGAACTCACCCACGTGGTCCGGCGTTCTTGCGTTTTTATTCTGACCCACTGCCGGCAATGTCGTTGTGGAGGACGGCGTATATCAGACAGGAAGTTTCCTAAGCCTAATTCACATTGGGGTAAGGGTAAGGGGGGCGCTACGCGGCTGTGCCCCCCCAAGACAGCCCTTACTAAACTCTCTACCTCGCACAGACACGCGACCCTGGCGTAGTGATTGACGAACTCCTACACCCCTACAAGATGCGGAACACCTAGATGTGAACTAGGACTTTCTACTCCATTCTCGACTTTCCTCACCTACCGGCTTCACCTAACCACACTTAACATACCATGACCTAACATACCTTGGGCCCTTCATTCAGTGTTCGAAGAAGAGATGACTCGGAGGCTGGAGCCAACATTTCAGCAAGGAGACTTGTCCACACGCTCTAGCCTTCGAGTCATCCCTTGTTCGTCCACTTGTGATTGCTTAATAAGATCCCAGGTATGTTAGGCTGGAAGCTGGAACAAAAGAGACGAAGTAATAAACGGTGCTCGACACTATTTATTACTTCACATATAAATATTCCTGTGAATGCTTGCCTTACTGCTTGAGTATTTAAGGCAATAAAGCTCCCCTCTCTGCACTCCCGCATCTCAGGTGTCTTACTTCACGGCTATCACTCCGTTCTTCATACTCGGCGTGCTGATGCTGAGGGGCGTCACCCTGGAAGGAGCGGGCAACGGCCTCTACTACTACTTCTATCCTCAGTGGGAGAAGCTCAAGCTCTTCAAGGTAATTGCCGCTATCTCGCACGAAGCATGAGAGCGTTCGGTCTGCAATGACCTGCATCAAAGCGTTGGCTCCAGCCTTAAAGATACCCTTATTCGAGCACTGTTGACCAAGCAAGACAGATATGCACAAGAACATGGATGCCAAGTGGCCGGCAACGGTTGAACAGTGGGATGTGTCAGCCTGGAAGTCAACGTTTCGACAAGAGCACTTCTGCTCGTAAGTGTCTTCATCAGTTGCCCTGAAAAGACAAGTCCTACTGCCGGAAAGTTGGCTTGTCTTCCCGGAACGTTGACTTGTTGACACAGTTCATTCGTCTTCCCATGGTTGATCGATAATATTGTCTTGCATTTACCAATGATCTGGTTTTTCGCTCAAATTTAGCGACGAGATTGCGCTTCTCGATCAGCGTCGTTTGGTACAACAGGCAGCGCGAAGTTCACTCGGTCACAGGATCGACGAAGCAGGAGGCTGCACACGAACCTTAATGCTGTGTTAATTGCACGAAGTAGCGTGCTTAATACTACAGTTGACAATCAATCAAGCAATCAAGCAATCAATCAATCATTAATTTCAGTATCAAAGACAATCGGTGGGTACAGACAAAAAGCCATTCATCAGGCTTGACGAGGTCTGCACCCCCGAATACTGGCAGACAAGGCGCACAATAAACACAGCACGCCAACATAAATAAACCGAACAGTGTACAGAAGTCAGGTGTATATATTTGTTACGGTCTTAAATCAGCTGATATCGTCATAAATACTAGTAAAAGAAGCATAACAACAAATCATTGTGTAGAAATACGTAATAGAATAAGAAAGAAATACGCTTGAACACACGACAGGGTCACATGAGTACATGAATACTGCATGAGATTACACATTCTATTGCGAAAGCAAAAAGCACCGGTAAATAGAACGTCACAGCAAAGCAAATAAAACAATTAGGTGTGGCATTGTGTTATATTTGGAACTCTGGATTATTAAGCAGCGCAGGTATCTAGTATTTTAACATCTGAGTGCCGTACTTTGTGCGTGTACTAGGCACCTTCCAAAGCTCGCGCATTCTCAATGTATGGGCATGCTCAAGCCGGCGCAGTCCGGACAATTCAGTAAGAAATGAATTGTTATTTTTCACTTCCAATTTATAGCGTTTATTTAACATTATAGGGTAAAGCTCATTTACTGGTAATAGATTTAAGGCCTTAAAGATTGGTTCCATGTGTGTGTCATATGCAGCATTAACGATGTTCCGAAGGGCTTTCTTTTGAAGTTTATGTAGTTTCTGAGTTTTTGTGTTGTCGTGCCCCAGACTAAATAGCAGTACGATAATTTTGACAACAGGGATTTGTACATTAACAATTTTATGTTCTGAGGCAAGATGTGGCAATATTTGCACGAAACACCTACAGTTTTTGAAAGTTTATTTAATGGTTCATTTACTTGGGGGGGGGGGGAGGGGACTGTCCACGTCATGTGTTCTTCAACAACGATGCCAAGACTTGTAGCTTCGCGCGATATTGGTATATCTGATGACCCAATTTTTAGACTGCTGATTATATTGAGTGCTTTGTGCTGAGGGCGAAATAAAACTGCTTTTGTCTTTGCACCATTTAAATTTAATGAGTTAGCGACACTCCAAGTGTGAAGTTTATTTAACACCACGTTGCCTTTTTCTATGAGGCTAGACGGATCACACACTGTTATGAAAATACTTGTATCGTCTGCGTATATAATAAATTTTGCGTTTCGGTCTATGTTTACTATATTTTTCACATATATGTTGAAGAGTAATGGGCCTAGGATACTGCCTTGAGGCACACCAGCATGAATTGGTTTTACTTCAGATAGAAAATCGTTAACAGTGGTTTGCTGCCGACGATGATGAAAATACGATGTGAGAAGTGTTAGGAAAGTGCCTCTAAAGCCATAATGTTTCAGTTTCTCAAGTAAAGACTGGTGATTGAGTCAAATGCTTTAGAGTAATCAACGAATGTGCCTAGTGTGCATAGTCGATTTTCAAAGGACTGCAAAATGTGTTCTTTCTGGCTGAGAAGTGCCGTTTCGGTTGAGCAACCTCTCCTAAAACCGTACTGACATGGGGTGATAATGTTGTGCTTTGTTGTAAAGCTGGACATGCGTTCATATACCAACTTTTCAATGCATTTTGAAAACACGGGAATAACTGAGATTGGTCTGTAATTAGAAAAGTCGTTAATATCACCGCCCTTGAATATCACTGATACTTTTGATGTCTGAAGTCCTTCGGGAAAAGTGCCAATGGAAAACATAAGGCTGACTATATGTTCTAAGATAGGTGCGATTATATTGATGGCATATTTTACAGGTTGTAGCTGGAAGTCATCAGCACCGTTACACATACTATTCCGCAGGGACATGACGGAACTTACAATTTCGTGCACCGTAGTGGGAAACAAAAATGCACTATCCATTATTCGTGTTAAGTACTCAAGGCGTTTGGGATCGTGATTACTCTTGACTAATGATGTGAAGTACTCGTTAAAGGAATCCGCTAATTGGGTATCTGTTAATGTCTCGCCTCTATTGGTGTTTGATAAAATTGATTCCTCTTTAGGGTCGCCTTGCAGTACGGTATTTAGTCGTTTCCAGACTAGGTGGAGTTTCCTACACACTTCGGGAGAAAAAAGTTTAGTCATGTATATCCGTTTTGCTTCTCGGAGCTGTTTGTTTAGATTGTTTCGGAAATGCTTAAAAACCTGCAGGTCATTCGGGTGTCTTGTTTTTATGAAACGCTGGTAGAGCTTATCTTTTTCTTTCATACTCTGCAGGTGTTCCCATATGACCCATGGCTTACGGGCTTTCCGAGTTCGTTTTCTTAACTTACACGGAAAACTTTGGTCATACGCCGCCTTAAAGACCCTTGTGAACTCTGTATAGGATCCTTCTGGTTCAGTAGAATCCATGACTCGGCTCCAATCAGCGTGACGCAGATTACAGCAAAATGATTCCAGTGTACAAGAATTTATCTGTCTAAGTTTTGGCAGGCCGGGATTTTAATGTGTTGGATGGTTTAGCGTACTGCGTTAAAAGAAAAATCGGGAAGTGATCGCTCATGTGACAGCTGATGACACCAGCACTGAGATGCTCGGAGGTAATATTGGTAATAAAGACGTCAAGTAGAGTCGATGAAGTTGGTTGCACTCACGTCGGTAGGCTAATTGCGTTGATGTAGTTGTTCGCGTGCAGGATTCTAGAAAATTCGTTATGATTTGATGATTGTTGCAAGCAATCGATGTTCATGTCACCTCCAAGGATGACAGTGTCGGCCATATCGTTAAATAGCTTAGGAAGGTTTCCAGAAATGCAATGAAATTGGAAACATTTGCGTTGGGTGTACGATACATTACGTTGTACACTCTAGCACCGCTTTTCATGGTGAGTATTTCGAAGCTGATGTTACATTTAATTAGCATCATAACTCCGCCCACATTTTTAGAGCCGCGGTTTAAAAAGTATATCCTGGAATTTGCAACACTTTTGTAGCATCTCGATACCATGTCTCAGTCAGCATCACAACATCAAACTGAAAAGCAATACGGAAAAATAAACATTGTATTTCTTCCTCTTTACTTCTAGCGGACTGGGTATTAATGTGAAGCAGAGAAGATGAGTATTTCTTGTTTCGCGACAACGTGCGCAATTCTGAAACCGATAAAAGGTGGTTTTCCATGTTGTTGAAATGAAAGGTGTACACGTGCGTAACTTACTCTATCTTATCAAGGTCGCTGAGCTTTGTGACAAGAAGAACACGTGACGACTCAGTTTTCCTCACGAATATTTTCCCTTCTTTTGTCCAGCAGAAACGCCAGCTCTTCTCGTTTTTTTTTTCTTATTTTGGCTACTGTCTTTCCAAGCAGAATTTTCAATGCAGGACAAAGGTGCTCGTTTATATATATGGGCTGGGAATTTTGCTGTCCGATGTCAGCGGTGGTAATGCGCTTTTTTCGTGCCTTTTCAAGCAGGGCATTCCGTTTGCAACGGCTACGAAACTGGACAACAATATTCTGTCGCGAGGCGTCCCGAGTTGGTACCCGGTGGCATATGTCAATGTCGCTCTCCGCAATGGTTCGTTCATTGTATCCCCAATAGCCCTAAGTATGCTGTCGAGGTTTTCGTTCGTTGCCTTAGGAATACCCTTAATCTCCATGTTCTTGTTTCTAGAGTATTGCTCCAGTTGAACGATTCTCAGTTCATTTTCGGACACTTTATCTGTCAAGATGGTGCATTCACCCGAGAGGGAGCTGTTCTCGGCCTTCAATTTAGTATTTTCTGTTTCAATTTCTTTCAGTCGGTTGGTGATATCTTCAAAGGTTTTTTTCATGAAATCAAGAGAAGCCTTGCCCTCGCGGAGCTCTTTCCGCAGTTCCCTCTCGAGCGACTGGCGCATTTCAGACAGGTCATGTTTTAGATCCTTTACAAGTTCGTTTTCTTCTGAGCGCGACAAGCTCATGGCAAAAGGAAGGACAGTACACTTCAGTGGCAGCAGCACCAGCAATGAGAACTATATATGCTAATAAATCGCGGTTACAAAGAAAATGCAAACCTGCAATCAGTAGAAGGACGAACGTGAGCGACGCTATAAGTTAGCTGCCGCTGTTGCCAAGTGAACATTCCTAGTTTCCCTGATTTGTCCGGACATTTACGTGCCAATGGACAGCGCACGCACTCAAGTCTGTGCAACAGCCCTCTCTTGCGATGTCAGGGTGCGCCTAAAGTGCTAATATTTTTCCTTTATTTTTTCTTCCGGGCGAAACAAGCAATCAACAATGGCAAGACTCTTATTAAACGACGAGAATTGTTTCAAAAAATTTTATGTTGCTGCCCGAAATGTAAGCTAAAACAAACCAGCAATACCAAGAAGAAGAACGATACGCGTAAAATTTTTTAAAAGTTCGAAAAGGAGAAGTTGCATCGCGCCTAATAAACGGTTATCTAACACGTTGTTGAAACACTGTCAAACATCGCAGTGAACTAAGGATTCTGAGTGCAACCGCAACCATCCTAATTGCGAAATAATTGCTGTTCCATGTCATTGTTAGTATCGGTATACTAATAGTTACAGAAATCCGGAGCAATGGGTCAGAGTGAATGGTCAACAAAAAAGTGCGCGTTTACGTGTTCTCCTTTCGATCTAGACTAAAATGCTCTAGCAGTTAATCTAACTGCAGAACCAGAATCACCTTTTCGCGTGCTCTATTGTCGATACCCTCCCCGAACTTATAACGTTTTTGTACTATTTCCGTGAAGACATGGAGAGCCGCGGCCGTGCAGATCTTCTTCTCCATCAGCCTCGCCCAGGGTCTTAACATGTGCCTCGCAAGTTACAACGACTTCAGCAACAACATCGTTCGGTAAGGCGATATTTCATCTTCTTTAACACTGGCAATTGTCCCGCAACTGCGTGCGATCAGATTGAAGGACAGAAATGCGATAGAAGAATACCTCAAGGAAACCCGTAGGCTGTAAGAGCCGCCACTGATGTGGACTGCTCCGAACTGATTTCAACTGGCTGGGGGGTTCTTTCACGTGCACCCAGTGTACGGTACGCGAGTGCGCAAGATGTGGCCGCCGTGGCTGGGCATCGAACCCACGACCTCGTGATCAGCGACAGAACGCTATGGCCACTGTGAGCAGCCGTGGGTGGGTGACTGACTACATCCTGTGTTTTAACCACCAGGACAAGGAGTCTTTCTCAAAACTCTCTGCCAGACGAGATGAAACTTGGTCTGAAAAAGAAAATTCCCCGTTTTACGTGTTTATGTGAGGCGTCTTCAGTATACAACTTCAGTGTCACAAATTATCAAACTGCAACACTAAATGTCGTAGATCCAAAATAGAAGTGTATAGCGGTGAACTTGTCGGTGGTAAGATGCGCATGGAGCTAAAATTTTGGGCAAAGGAGATCAGTGTCACTGTTAAGCGCAAATAGAGTAAAGGAAGGCTCGGTGATTTGCATGGTACAGATTACAAAATTCGTACTGCAGAAGACCATAAATACGAGGGCGAATCACAAATATTTGCCCTATTCCTTATTAGCTAAAATAAGGTACATACAGGTAATTACAAATATACTTGCTGTTCTATGCAACTTACACTATTTTCCCACATAGGCCCCACACCGGTTGAGACATATGTCCCATGACTGTACTAAATTTGATCCGCCCCTGTGGTAGGATTCGTCCGGCTGACTGTGGAACCACCGCCGAACTGCTGCTTAGCCTCACCGTTGCACGTGAATCGCTATCCTGCCAGGAACTTCTTCAGCGATCCGAAAACGTGGAAATCACTAAGGGCGTGGTTCGGACTGTGTGGTGGGTTGTCCAGACTCTCCCAGTGAAATAACCGGAGCTTGTCGGCGGTGCTGATTGCCACATGAGGCCTCGCATTGTCGTGGAGGATAACCACGTTGTCCACATCGACAATCCCTTGGCGTTTTCGCCTCATGGCAGCCAGACGTGACAGGGTGGAACAATAACTGTCGGCATTGATGGTCGCACCTTGTGGCGTGAAATTCAGCAGGAGCGGTCCTTGGCGATCACAGAAGACCATTAACATCTCTTTCCCAACAAGTGGCACTGAACGGAATTTTTTGTTTTTGTCACAGGCGAACCCAGATGCTCTGCTGCTTCGATTCTGGCGTGAAATGCAGTGTCCACGTTTCATCTCTATTAACAATGTGGTCCAGGAAACTTTCGCCCTCCTTGGCATACCGTTGCAGATGATACAGCGAAGCAATAATTCATTTGCGTTTCTTTACGTCATCCAACTGCTTAGGCGTGCACCCACATGGAACCTTCCGGTACTTTAAGGACCTGTGAACGATGTCGTAAACATTCCCATACGAAATTCCAAGCTCCCAGAACATGTCCTCGAGGTGCACACGCCGGTACGCTTTCACCATAGCATCCACGCGGGAAATGTCATCAGTCAGGCGCACGTGGCCTCCCCTAACGCTCATTGTCATGAAAGTCTTCAGGGCCTTTTTGCGAACTCGCAACACTACCACCTCACACTTCCCAAAGCGAGACACCTTTGTCCATACGTGGGCTGCATTTGCCTGTGGATTTCGATGGGAATTCGACCCTTACTCCATAGAAAACGAATCACACTTCATTTCTCGTACGCCGTGGACGTGTGAAGCACAACAGCCATCTTCAAAACTGACAGCAGCGCCGTGCCGCGGAGCTACCGGCAGATAAGGCCAGGCCGGTACAAGAAAGGTCCACCGCTGGGAATGGATTTGTTCACTTCGCATTTACAGCTCTCATTCGGCGAGAAAAAAAAAGGGGGGGGGCAAAGACTTCGCGATTCGCCTAGTATGCTTAGCACTTAACAGTGGATGACACGGCACAAGCAAGTAACTACACTTCTTCGCTCGTGTCTCGCGATGTTGTAATATACTACGCTTCTCTAGCAGCTAAACCCGCGGAGGTGGCTTAGTGACTACGACATCTTGCCGCCGAGCACGAGGTTACGGGCTCGATTCCCGGCCACTGCGGTCTCGAAAGGGACGAAACGCAAAGACGCTCGGTGGTCAAAATTCATTAACAGCCCTCCACTGTAGCGGCTCTCATAGCGTGACTGTTGCTTTGGATCTCTATGAATCAATCAGTCAATCAACCAACTAGTCCCCATGAACACACTGCAAAATTGCTAATATCCCTGTTGTTCACGCCTCGATCGCTTTCGCGCAGGGACGTGTACATCATCGCGGCGACGGACTCCTTCATCAGCATCTTCGGCGGTGTCGTCATCTTCTCTGTCTTGGGCAACATGGCGCACCAGCTTGACGTGGCCGTGCCGGATGTTGTTCAGTCCGGTGAGATGCCCGGGACACTTGTAGTGTCTGGCTAGCCGAGCGTAAAAGAACACCAAGGAAAAACGTACTTGGTCAAGTATCGCTAAGCCCGTAGCTCAGGAATATGAAATAAGTGGCTAACCGAGAGCTGCAGCCGAGAGTTGTCCGTTTGGCCTAGGCAAACATATCAGGTGATGAGCTATCTTGTTGAGGAATATAGTTCTACAATATGAAATAAGCGACATTAACTGACAACATAATCTCATCATATAACTGGAAAATGACGCAGGGTGCAAGGAATTGTGCAGCGATTCGGCCTTGGTAGTTGCAAGAGAAGCTTCCCATGACGTCACAATGTTTTGCAATTTGCGGCGGAGGCAGCAGTAATCGACTGCTTAACACGAAAATAAGGGAACGCGCTTCATCCGCAAAACAAACGCAAGTAAAGGTAGTAACCTTTTAATGAATTTGACCGCAGTCGACGCATTCTATTGCGCCAAAGTAGCACTAAACTTGTTATGCAAAGAACGGACGTCAAAAGTATCACGTTTTCGACGCGAGAAATGTTTCCTGCATAAAGTCTCGAATCACGCGTTAAATGCTCCTGCTGTCAGGATTGGGGGCTCAATCCCATCGCTCGTAACCCGTTGTCAAGATTCGAGTCCGGCATGAATTCGAAGGTAGCTGGCCCATGCCGTCGTCCAACTTATCCACGCTGAGGACATTGATGAAGGGAAGGACTGCTTCTCATTGAGAACGAGGAATATGGGTTTATTTACAGTATTTACATGCAGTTCATCAGTCTAGCATGACTGCGGGAGAAAGTACGTCACTCTAACGCGACTGCTTGAGAGAGTGTCTCAGTCTAACATGACTGCTTAAGAAAGTGTGTCGAGCACCCGCACAACAGCGGCTATTAAACACTCGGTCCCCCCTTGATTCCAAGGGACGGAAACGTTCGTCCAGTCATTGTAAACACGCCGCTTCTCCCCAGGACGGCTTACACACGCACACACACGCACACACACGCACACACACACACACACACACACACACACACACACACACACACACACACACACACACACACACACACACACACACACACACACACACACACACACACACACACACACACACACACACACACACACACACACACACACACACACACACACACACACACACACACACACACACACACACACACACACACACACACACACAGGTGCACGGTCCGGAGCCGACGTCAGAGGGGCTTCGTAGAACTCGGAGCTGACCGGGGTAGCGCGCCCGGGTAGCCATTGTCCTGTGTCTTGGTCGGCGCGTGGAAAGGGGTCCCCGGCGATGTTCCCGCGGCAACTCCCCCGCTCGCGGCCGACCCGGTTGGCGGTGTCGTGTTGCGGCACAAAGCCTGCTTCGTCGAACTCATTCAGTCCCAATCACGACGAGGTCGTTTAGTTACAATGGCGACGAAGTGACGCCGTGGCTGGAGGTTTGCGGCGGCGCTCCAGGAAAAGATGACGCCCGTTGGCGCAACTGGCAGGCAAAACCTGCACGTCATCGAGCCGTTCTTAACGCTGCCTACGCTTGTTTAAAAAATTCGCAGTTTCGCCCGAAAGGCGAAGCACCATTTGCGATAGCTAATAATAATAATAATAATAATAATAATAATAATAATAATAATAATAATAATAATAATAATAATAATAATAATAATAATAATAATAATAATAATAATAAACTTTTATTATTTCTATAAAACCTAATACACTCATCAGGCCTGCCAAAGCCACATTGGGCTTGACTGGCAGAGCGTGACAGGCAGCATACAAACTGTCACAATATCACGGAAAAAAAGGAAAGAAAGAAATACAGGGAAGCGATAAATGTATATACAGACACTGATACACACATTATACGCATTTATAATACATGTACGTATATGCACATATACAGGTTTGAGAAGCGCATCTGGCGCGTACAATTATCACCCTGCCACACGATTAGTTTGCATGGCACAGTAAAAATTAGTACATGATTATAAACAGCAGAATGAGTTAAAAAACGGAAATGCTCCATGAAACCTTTGCGGAAACAAACTGTCTCGTCACATTTTTGACGAAAACCACTTTTTAAGCGTAACACAGGAGGAGGTAAGTGAGGTCTATTTCTTCATGTATTATAACCGCCCAAATAAGCGCGTTTTAGTGCTTTCTTGAGCTTGTATTTTGATATAGACTGCAGCACGTTACAAGGTAAATAATTAAGCAACGCAGGAACATAGTATTCGCGCATTCTTTTGCTGTATTTTGTTGCACAACGAGGTATCGTATAACGCCATTTTGGTCTAAGGCTATGGGGAGTTACATAAGGTACCTTATAACTATTGTCCCAGCAATGTTGCAGGGTTATTGTATGCAGTAAAACCGACGAAAAATGTGGCATTGGTAATACCTTAAAAATGTCGGTGTTGCCTTCAAGACATAAGTCATAACCTATAACTTTTAAGAGGGAGCGCGTTGGTGAGTTGATTCTTTTTTGCCAACGAAGAGCACAATGTCCGCAGGCAGTAATTCCGTGTTGGAACAAACTGTAGCACAACGCATGCACGGTGGTTTTCCTGACTGATATCAGCATGAGGTGACGGATTTTATAGAGTAAGCAAAGCACTGAGCGAATTCTCTGACAGACATATAAAACATTCAAATTCTATGATAGATCGCTGTCAAAACGCAAACCAACATATTTTACGGATGGTGTCTAATTGATAGGATCGCAAGAACATGGATCGCAATGTGAATTACGTAATATTACTTCCCTAGTCAAGTGTACTCTCTTTAAAGGACTTCGAAAGCAGACAAGTTGCGTTTTTAATACGTTAATGTCGATTAAATTTGCGGCGAACCAGTCCATTGCCTTCGTTGCCGCTGCTTGTAAATGAGAAGCTGCATCAGAATATTGATTTGCACGAGAAACTTACACTGTATCGTCTGCATACTGAAATATCTTAATGGGGACTGCATTAAACAGATAATTATCGTAAATGTTAAATAGAAGAGGGCTTAATGCTGAACCTTGTGGAACACCGGCTTTGATTTGCGAAAGGCTGCTGTGAAAGTTTTGAATTGAGACGTACTGAAACCGGTCCCGGAGAAAATTATCGAGAAGTGACAGAAACAAACCACGGAATCCCATCATCGAAAGCTTCGTTAACAACAAATCACGGCAGAAGCTGTCAAATGCCTTGCTTACATCAAAAACAATGCGCACGCCACTTGTTTACTTTAGAAACAGAAATTCAGGAAATCGGAAAAATAATCCAAAAGTGCTTGAGTGCCTTTGCCTTTTATAAAGCCGTATTGCTGCGGTGATAACGTGTTGTTAGTATCAAGGAAGCTATTCATAGTGAGCAGCATATGTTTCTCTAAAATTTGTGTTATGCAAGATAAATCTGATATAGGGCGGTAGTTTTCAACTTTGCCTTGAGATCCTTTCTTATAGAGTGGTATAATGATTGCCGTTTCCAGTCTGACGGGAATAAAGCCACATGACAAGATATGATTAATTATTGCTATCAAAACGTCCTTGATGTAGCTGTAGTTTCTTCGAAGCTCGATAACGGAGATGTTATCGGTACCTACGGACTTGTTAAGTTTAAGACTAAAAAGAATTGTTTTTAGGTCAGAGTCAGTCAGCAACGGTAGCAGCCGATTGCAGGTTACTTGTTTTTAGTGTACATGTATCCGGATGTGGTCTGGGAAAAACCTGATATTCTAGAAAAGAAATTATTAAAATCATTTGCTATACTCTTGCCATCAGATGAAAAGTGGGAAAGAAAGTAGCTATCGTTACGTAGTTTTTTACCAACACCTCTGAGGTCATTTATTAGGGACCAGGTTTTACGGCTGTCAAACCGGGCATTCCTAAACTTGTAGCGAAAGTGATTGCGTTTAGCGAGGCGAATAGCTGGATTAACTTTGTTTCTGCAAAGTTGAAATTTTAAACGAAGTGTGTTTCAGTTAGGGGCTCGGCGACACAGACTCCAAAGGATATCTTTTTCTTTTATAGCAGCCAGAATTTCTGCTGACATCCAACCATCATTAGCGCTGCGCTGTTTAACTGTTATAATTCGAGTGGATTCTCTCCTAAAGTCATCGAAAAGAGCAACGAATTTTTCATAAATTTTAGACGGGGCACGGTTATAGAAAACTGTGCCAATCGTATTGTTGGACTAGTCTATCAAATAACCTTGGATCAGTTATTGAAATTTCTTTCTTGGAGGCGCTAGAAGCAATGGTGACAGATGACTGTGCTAGAGAAGTAGAGAAGTGCTAGAGAAGAGAAGTAGTGATCAGTTAGTTTTGTTTAAACTACCGTGGAATGAATAACTAGATTACATGACCGCACATTTATGTGGTCGATACATGAAACCGTAAGGCTATCAGTCAAAATTTCTTCGCGTGTGGCACAACGGATTGTTGTTTCTAGGCCCCATTTTGAAATAGTGTCAACGTAATCACTGACAGGTGCCTTCGCAGGACAGAGTGCTATAGACAGCTGTAGAAGCATAGCTATAAACATGCGTAAACTAATGAAATTAACTTGGTATCACGCGGGCACAGGCAAAAATCAACACATCTCACTCGATGACCGCGGCCACTCGCTGTCAGAACGCTGGCGTGAGCAAGAGCGGCAACAGTAGCGTGCGAATTACCCTTCGTGCTGCTTCTCGCTGCACGCGAACTAAGCGGCGAGAACACAGCTGACATGTAGCCATCAGCCTTCGGCGCGCCTAGACTTTCTACCCACCGCAGATTACTTTCAAGTTAAGCGCGCGCTGATCGGCGCCCATACGCAGCCGCGATCTGAGTAACGCCTCCTCCCAGCTGACTTGATCGCGGCGGAAGACGACGCGCTTACTTCCCACCTTCCTCCCCTACGAGCGCTAGATCAAGCAACCATTCTCCTCGGCTCACCCTCGCGCGCTTTCACTCGCACCTACAACATACGGTGCGCGGCCGCGGCCTTATCGAACTTGGACTTGACGCGGAACACCACGGCGACGCCGACGTTGGACGTTCGCCTGGAGTGTCCATAGAATTGCTATCGCAATAAAAATAGATTCTTCAAACCCACAGCTAACAAAAGCGAGACTCTTATACCTACCAACCCAAACAGACCACACCTCAAAACTACAGCTTCATGGATCCGACACTGGTACTCCACTAGCAGCGTCTGGAATCAGCTTATTTCTTCTATCGACACGATTGTGGATGTTGAGGCCTTCGGAAATGTCACAACAGATAAAGCGAGTGCATTTAAAATAAAATTCTCCATCACGTAATTCCCCGCGTTCAACTACAATTAACTATTCAGGCACTTAACAAAATAACAATTCACGCAGAAACTCCTCTGGGAGTTGTCTAAGTATGCGTAAGCATTGTGCCACTTGCTCATCTCCGCGCAACCTGATGTCACTGTAGACGTTATGAAACTTGATCCGACCAGTATAAACGACAGCGCAGCGGCGACATGAACTGCTGCGGACGGCGGCGCAAAGTGAATTGACGCAAGCAAACTACTGTAGGTGGCGGCACCAGGTGCGCTGATGACGTTACGATTATTATAAACCGTTATCGCTCTTTAGCGCCTTATCCATCGGTGTCGGACCAATATAAACCGTGGCCAACCGTACCCCGGCGGCGGCTGCGCATGGCGCGGCAGTGCCAGCCTGTGTTCTCGCCGCTTAGTTTGCGCTGAAGAGACAGACGGCATGAAAATTCGCTCGTTGCTGTGGGCCCTATCTTGAAAGCGATCGTCTTACGTGACGGACGGACTGACGGGTTTTCTCGTTTCGTAGGCGTAGAAATGCGTACGCATTTAATAAAGTGAAAGTAATTTCGGCGCATTTTCCTCGCTAATCAGTTGCGTACTTTGTTTTGTTTTGGAGAAGAGACGTCATATAGAGAGTTTCGAAGGTGTAACATATCGACTTCACGTCACTTCGCCTTTCCCTTCCTTTTGAAAAAGCGTTATTCATTTTTTGGTGCAGCGTTCGGCCTGGCGTTCGTGGTGTACCCGCAGGCGCTCAGCCTCATCGAGTTCCCGCACTTCTGGTCGGTGACCTTCTTTGCCATGCTCTTCCTGCTGGCCATCGACTCCGAGGTACGCAGCGATGTTTAGGTGTACACATTCCGACTCACTCGTATGCAGTCATTCGTATAAAAGAAACACTGCAAATCTTTCTTTTTCAGCAATAGCTCGAATTAGGTGCGGTTTCCAAGATTTTTGAAAGATGAGTGTGCATGAAAATATCACACTGTACCAAATTAGCCATTTAGACAACAGCCCCCAAGGCACTAATAAAAAAGCAAATTTTTGTTGGTCTTCTGAAGCTCACGTTGTTAGCGGAGAAGTATGTCCATCTCGCCTACGAACTCGTCTGCAAAAACACAAAGTTCATTGCGCTCACTACTTTTTTGCAAAGAATCTGTATTTAAAAAAGAAAGTGTAGGACGCTTAAGCTTCGCCTGTAAGAGTGGAACGCGATAGCATTCAAAGATCGCTGACTGCTTCTCACGCTTCCCGGCAACTGCAGCTTATGTAAGCGTAATGCCTACCGGAAAACCCTGGCGGCGATTGCTACGCACTAAGGCGAGCTGTCTGGTAGAAATGCGACCTCTTGCGTGGGCCACGGATAGGTAAACGTGTTTTATATAGGGAGGTTACGGATGGGGCGCAGGCGAGCGCCATCTAAATGGTGTTGCAAGGAAGCGAGCGGGCCGCGCCGCTCTATGAATGGTAGAAACACTGGAAAACGTATCAGTGTTTCAGTTACCCCTTAACATAATTATGTTTTCTCGTATATTCAAATTGCAATCCGACTCTGTCGTGTATGCAAGTAGAGTGTAAGTCGTACTTTACGATCTTTTTTCTGAATCGTTTTATTTCGAGAAATTCAATTAGTTCAGTAATGCCTCTGCGCTGCACGGAGGGCCTGCGTGGATCGGAATAATTTTTTCGCTCGCAAGACGGCCTGCGCCGGATGCCGGATTTTCTGCGACGCGGGGCTCTTAACGCTGTCGCGTTAAACACCACCCTGTTTATTAGGACTATGTGTGCGGTGTCCCGACCACTCTGAGCAGGCAGGCGCTCCAGACCGGCCATGGCCGTATGTGCGTTCGAAGGATGACGTGGATCGGGCAATGCTTTGCTTATCACGTGACAGCGTGCATATATTTCAAGCAAGGCATTAAACGTGCGCGCGTTTGTTGCTGTTCAGAAAATCGTCTCGTTTCCGTCGTAGCCCAAGCGGCTGCTGGCGTCGGCATATCTTGTGGGAAGCTGAAACAGCCGCTACGCCATCTGGCCAGCGGCCGGCTCCCATACGGCGACGACAGCACAGATATACCGTAGTGCTTATGCGACACACGTTGCGAGAAAGGCAGACATGGACGCTGCGCTATATTCAAGCGAAATTTTGTTTCGGAATGTGACATATTTGTACATTAGGTCAATGACAAAAAAAAAAAGAATGTGAAAAAAGACGAGGCAGAATCACAGCACATATCTCGCTTCCGCGTGTGGTCTGCGTTACCGAGCTCAGGCACGACTACGTCGCATTTCGAAGTGTAAGTTGAAATTAACACACCATCCATGTCTGTCCTCCTTTCAATGTCCATTACATAAGTACTATGGTACATGTGTCGAAACAACTAGCTCGACAGCACGTCGGCGTCACCATGCATGGCACACACACAGCGGGCCAACGGCAGATTATCCGCTGGAAACAGACAGTTTCTTTTTTCGATATGACATTTTCCGACGTCATCAATTTTTGCCACCCCTCAAGGCCAGCTTAACTTTCCTCGAACGCTGTTTTTTTTTTTTTACCCAGCCAAACACTCGTTTTGTAAGGTGACCTTATGACACGGTTCCGTTCCGCCTTGCAGTTCGGTTTCGTGGAGGCCGCCCTGACCCCGCTGAAAGACGAGGTACCGGCGTGCCGTGCCCATGAGACCTACGTGGCCACCATCTGCTGCCTCTGCTTCTTCGTCATGGGGCTGCCCATCGCGTCGCAGGTATAGAAACACATTGCATCAACTACTGGACAAGCGGTTCACGAGCTGCCAACTCTTCTCAGCAATCACAGTCGCGACAACAAAGATAAATTTTGATAGCTGCAGCCTAATTAAAGGACATACACACTAAGAGAGAAAACAAGAAGTGTTGCATTTCTACACAGGCAACCTGCTATCATTTTCTACATTGGAGAATCGAAGCTTCACAATATTATGCGCAAGAAAATACAGGGATGTATCTGCGCGACAAATGAAAACAACCAGAATAAAGAAATTTCTTTTTACGTGACCGTCGGATGTTTATGAGGGAAGGCGTACTCTGGAGATGGTGGTGCTGGTGGCCGTGGTGATTTCAACTGGAATCCCCTTTGAAAACGGGTGGCGACGAATAGTTACCTAGCCTGCTTGATCTAATCAGGTTTTACTAATTCCATCTCTGTCTATATCATTTCGCCTATCTCGCCTTGATCTCTATTTATTTATTGCGATAGCAATTATTTGGATATTCCAGGCGCATTTCTGCCGTCGCCGTGAGGTTCCGTATAAAGTTCAAGGGTGACAAGATCGTCGCAGCGCGCCGTGCGCTGTATGTGCGAGGGCGAGCCGGCGAACGCGGCTCAATCTCGCGCACACAAGCGAGGAAAGCGTGCAGGAAGCGCGCCGTCTTTCGTCGTGCGCAAGGATCCGAGGAGAGGGTAGGAAGAGGGGGAGGGGAGTTCTACTCCGTACGGCTGCGCGAGCCCGCCCAGGCCGCTGTATCTTGAAAGCCATCTGCGATGGGGACAGAGCCCGCGCAGCGCCTTGTTTTCGCAGCTTAGTTCGCGTTGATACGAGACGCAGCACGAAGGTCAAATCGGTCGCTGTTGCTGCCGCGCTTCCTCACTCCAGCGTTTTGATAGGCAGTTTCCGCGGTCATTGAGTGCGATGTGTTCACGTTTGGTTATGTGCGCGTGACACCATGCTTGTTAATTGCAAGTATGATTGTTAAAATGCAAGTATGCCTATGTTTACAAGTTTATACGGCCGATAAAGCTATTATGCTTACTTCGTATAACTAGCTGTCCGCTAATTTGCTATCGCAATCGATGCGGCGCCTTTCGGGCGAAACGGCGACTTCTTTTCATTAAAAGCGCTATGCCTGTAACGACTTTGGTTCTAGTGACGATAATGTTGATTTAGTGGCACCTCCTTTGAAACGGGGAGATGACAAATATTCCCCTAGCCCGAGTTGCAGTTAACATCGGCTCTATTTCCTGGCTCTATTTTCTCACACTATCTCAGGGAGGGATGTACATCCTGACGCTGCTGGACGAGTTCGTCTCCAGCCACTTAATCCCCTGGGTCGGTGTGGCCGAAATGGCTACCCTCGTCTTCGGCTACGGTGAGCGGTGCTTGGTCTCCTTGATCCATGGTGGTCACAAAGTTTAACCGCCATTTGGTAGCTTTTTAAAAGCGAAGTTTTTCTTTGCGAGCCTCGTCGGGTTTCGTGACCGTGGGCGCTCCGGCTTGGCTGTTCTTTAACTGCACAGGCCAACCCATCACAGCGGAAGACGCGCCCTGCGCGCACCGCTGCATTCTTTGCAGCACTGCCAGATGGCGCTCGTCTCTGCGGTAGCGGCGGTGCCGGCCGTGCGGGAGAAATTAATAAAAAACCAGAAATCTCGCCTTCGCGCATCCGCGGTAGCGGCACTGCATTAGCCTCTCTACAATGTCTGAACAAAGCCTTCCGTGTCACTTTGTGCCTGAACAAAGCCTTCCGTGTCACTTTGTGCGGACATTAAGTAAACACAAACTCGTGTTTCCACTCTTTATGCACTCACGCTAAGCTTAGCTGTGTGTAGATTCCAACCCGATGGATACGCCGCATTTATTTTTCTCTCTCTTTTCAACGCAGGCAGTTTTCCTTCCTTTTTCATCAAGGTACAATATACCTTTCAACAGCATTGCGCCTGACTTGAGGCAAAAGCTGCTCTTTTGTCTTGTCAGAGTAGAGAGGGCTACACCACTTACACACACAAGCTTCGCCTCCCCTATACTATTGCTACTTTTGCCAAAGCTGGGAGAGTTGGTTACTGGCATTGTAAGTCATTGCTGTTACGCTAAAGAAATGAAACGTAATAACCGTGAAATGCACAGAACGAGCGTTGGGCATTCTGTGCTGAGATTTTTGTGTTGCGCCTTCTGTACGCCTTGAGTGTCGTCAAGCTCATATCACTGTGACCATGTTTCCCATAGTCCCGTCTCCTTTTATTTGTTTGTCTTCTGGTGGTTTTGCTGTGCCAAGTTTACTGTGACGGTTTCGCGCGCTCTGCGTTTTGCGCGTCCGCGTTGCCGCCGTATGTCCGTGCCCTGCAGGCGATGCGCAGGAGACGCAAAGGGCGATGGCCCTGACGCCATCTCTACATGCTAGCGAGGAGGGCGGTTCCTCCGTGAAAGGCGGGAGAGGGGTTTGCTCGAATTTCCTGCCGTTTTTCGCTGCGCGTGCATCGGAGTAATACATCGCAGACAAGACCGTCACGTGCACGATCACCGCGCCTTGTCTGTTTGCAATGCGAGACACAACAGGAGCTACCGATAAGACACGAGCGCGTTTCACTTGCGGAGTAGGCGAGTCTGTCGCAGTCGTTCATGTGCGTTGACGTTGGCCGCCGATTCACGACACTCGCGCGCACGTTCTCACGGTTGCAGGCATCTCGCGCATGATCGCCGACATGGAGTTCATGCTCGGAGGCGCGCCGGGCATGTTCATGTACGTCACCTGGAAGTTCTGTCTTCCAGTGGCTGTGGCGGTGAGTGATGTCCGTTTTCGCACAATTTCCTACAAAAAAAAAAAATTACCCAGAGGAAACGCAGGCTATTAGTTTCTATCCGGGGCTGCAAGTTGGCAGTTAAGCTGCATTCAGCACGGGAATGGTCGGCCGTGCATAGATTTGGCTTAAACATCTTCTTTCGGGCTCGCCTTGTGATTTTGCAAATTTATCCTTCTCGATAAAAAGAAATATCGGGCATTAAATGCAAGATGTCGCAAAGATTACGCTTGTGCGTAGAAGCTAATTGCGCTTATGCGTTTAGGAAAAATGTTTATAGAAAATTTAGAAAGATAAACCACAATAAATAATGGAACGAGAGCATCTTAAGCCAAACGCTCGAAGATGAGACAAATCCATATGTACTACATGCCCTTCATTTCCGTGGTAGGTAAACGCTGCATAAGAAACCATGTGTTTTTGCATTCCTAAAAGGAGCGCAATACCCGCTTTAGTTAGTACGGCACTTCCTCATGCGTATCTTCCAGGCCCTCGGCTATCAGCGCAGATGCGTTCTCCTTAATTGAGGACTATACATAGAGTTTATACAAATTTAATAGAAAGAAATTCAGATAATCTTTTCATTTATCATCAGCCTTTGCGGAGCTGCGTTACTTCTATATAAGACCGAAGCCGACAAACTCACCAGGAAACTGTTTCACTTAACATATTGCTTTTTAGTGCAAATAACTCGAAAAAAGAAAGGACAGTGAGAGGCGAAAGGAAAAGACGAGCGCTACACTTACAACGGTTTATTCCGAAAAGCAGAGCATCCCATATATACACACAAATGCACATGCGCAAACGCATAAAACAAGCAAAGGACGTCAGTCAGTCGGAGGCATTGTTACCGATTTTTATGTGCTTAGCAATCTGAATTCCGAATCGTGATTCGAAATTCAGATTGTGTCCGTGACGAATATTTTACGCAATTGCTTCCCGAATTAGTTTTGAAAGGGACTGACGTAAATGTGCAGTATAAATGTACAAGAGGCCTCGGCGAGAATATCGTCACATCGTAGCTACACGGTGGATAACCAAAACACCGCCAAAACTGTTAGTTAAGAATTTCGCTCTTTATTGGCTGTTTAAACTTGTGCCCGGAAAATGGATCAGCACTTAAACCACGACAGTGGCGAGCGCGGCTGTCGAATCTGAAATGGTGGGTCAAGTGCGCCCGCTATGTGCCACCACGCGCGTCACAGCGCAATTACTGGTGGTCGTATGCATTCTAGAATGTAAAGCGGTACTCGTGTCGCGTACGCAACCTAGTTCGACAACTTCTTTATAGACCTTTTTCATTGGGCGAGGAAGAAACCAGCGCGCCGTGGGCATGTGCTCCTCCTCTCTGGCTTGTGCGAGCCGGCGCGGCGCGCTGCTTCAGTGTGCTGCCACATCGCGTGCTGCGGGATTATTTGGATATGTTTTAGCTGTTTTATTTTTAGTGCTTCGGTTGGCACACAACACTGAACATTCGTCCAAGCCGGAGTGGCGGCGAAAGCGGAGACCTCACAGATGGCGCCACTGCGCAACCAATATGGCGGCGCCCATGAAACAAACAAAAGGTTATATAGGGTTTGCGATTCAAGAAATTTCGAATATAGTATGCGCTTCTTGCGCCGAGCGATAAATGGATGACGGTGACAATCTTGCGAAGTGTGGCCAGGGGGGGGACACTCCGTATACATCCCATTGGCCGTTTTCGAGCAGACGCTCTTTCGACGCTAGCGCCAAGGTCCCCTTCAGTTACGGCCCTAACCAATGGGCGACGCATTAAGCAAAATGGCGGCGCACATGATTGTTTATGTTGTCATGGCAACAGCAACAGCAGCCGCGCGGCACCTCCTCTCCCAAACGTTCTTCTTTCCTTTTTGTTTTTATTATGCCGACCCGCTCCACTCCCTTTCCCCCTTTCCCCCATGCCGCGCGCGCCGCTCACTTTTTTTTTGTTTTTACCCGTAAGCGGCGCGTTTTTTCTTTTTTATAGCGCGCTTGTTACCGCGCGCCACGCGCCAGCTCGCAAGCAATGCGCGCGCTACGCCGCGCATTGGCATTGCTTGCGAGCTGGCGCGTGGTGCGCCGTGGGCTATGCGTTGGCACGCACGCAGTCTTGCCCATACTTATATTATACCAGCATGTGCCGGGACATAAAAAAAATTCCACTTTCAACACAACAGATGTTTAGTCTCGCTTTATTGACTTCGTTTCCGAAAAGAGATTTTTCTTACAACGTGGTGTGATACACGCTCAAAAAATTAGCAAAAGTGAGAGGTGCATGACATATACAAGAGTACTAAAGACAAGAGTTAACAGATGGTGAAATAACAAAAGAAAGTGCTAGAAAACGCGAAGGCCATTTCATGTACATACATATAAAACAAGATTTTTATATAACGTCCTCAAGACCTAAATGTAGACGAGCTCCTGATATGTGCACTAAGATATTGCAGAAAATTGGACGACGTGTATGACATAGTCATGACAACTATAAAAAGGGAAAACTCACTAGTAATGGCAAAAACAATGACACGCAAAATACCTGAAAGATAGAATAAAATGCTAACATTGTTTGATTGAGAGCCATACCAAAAGAAAGCTTACTTATAAATCTGCACGAAAGTACATGAAATGCTTGACATGTTCATTACTGCTGAACAAATTGAAAAAAACATGGCAGAAAAAAATAACATTGTACTAAAAACTGAAACACACATTATCACATTATTTTGCACTTGGCCACAACTTGAGTAACGGTGGCAAGGGAACAGAAGATAGTCGGCTTTTGCAGCAGCACATAGAAAACATTCGCAGAAAGGCTTATTCCTCAATCAAAGACCAGGTAAAACAGGCCAACACGACTTTTCTTTCTACCCGAATGCAATGCTTAGCAATAAAATTACGTCACTTCAGGCACTAAGTCCTACCTACTGGGCTCTCCCTTGTATAATAAACACGCAATGCAAAAATCTGCATGTAGGACACTTGCAATGCTCATGCTTTCCAGAGGAAAAAAAAGCGTATCATGCCTACACATGAAGGTTGTTCGCGCGGTTTTCCCATCGGGGGTTACTGAGATCGTACACAAACACTAACAGTAATTTTTCAGCTGTTAGTCGGTTTGTAGAACGTGATACACAGAAAAAGCACTGAGGGCGGTATGGAAAGCTGGGCAAGTTACTGAAGTTGCAGAATGAGACTTGGCACAGAAAAACACAAGTCACAGACCAGGTGACAATGAGGAGGAACATCTATTTGTCAGCTTTCTCTACCGGGAAGAGGCAAGTGTAGCACAATCAAGGCGCAACGACGTCCGGAGCCTCATGGAGTACACAAATGGACAGGGCTGTATTCGTGTACATGCGCCTTCTGATGTCCTTGGGTCTGAGCGCTCACCTGTTGTCTTTAGGCACCCGGAACAACCTTGCAGGACTTGTTTTTGAGGTATTTGTGCACCACTCCACGATGCACGAGCGGTACGAGTCGTGAAACGGGTGAAACATCGCGGAGCACAAGCACACAGCTACCGAGGACCACAGAACTGACGAAACTAGCCACGTCGGTCAACGCACAGCAGCGCACGCATCTCGATGACAGTAGATAACAAAAATAAAGCGTTACGTAGCGGACTAAGCAGCAGCCGGGCCGGCGGGGATGGCACGGCGGCGCGGACGCGTAGACAGTCGAAGGAGAGGGATTTGAGAGGGTATTACGAGAGAGGGCGTAGAGAGAGGAGTTGAGAGGGGGGAAGGGCTTGGCCACCTGGATCGGCGCGCGTGCGCGCGACGATCTACGAGGCCGTGCAAGGGAAACGGATTTTTGCGTCGCCCATTACAGAGATGGCGCCAATTTCCTGTGCCACCGGAACCGGGGAGTGTCCCCCCACTGGTGTGGCCACTTGCAGAAAAGCAAAACGATACGCACGTGCGACAATGTAGTGTTGAACGCGCGGTCCTTAATGTCAGACCACCGAAAACTAAGCACGCACAGAGCTCGCCCAGCGACACCATTGCACCTGAGAAGCATGTTCCTGTACCGTCCTCTCCCCAGGTCCTGGCCGTGACGTCGCTTACCAACTTCGAGTCGGTTAAGGTGAAACGACACGGCGCCATGTACGAGTTCCCGGTGTGGTCGCAGGTCACCGGCTTCTTGGTGGCCGGCATCGGTCTCGCCATAATCCCCATTGTCGCCATCAAGGAACTCAGGGCCGCCAAATGGGTGAGGCCTATCTCTGCTCTAACGGCACTGCACTCGCTTACGTTACATGCGTAGGTATAGTCGCGCGCGCTTTTTTATGCTCAACCACGTAGATTCATGACCAAAAGTACACCCACCAGGGGTTCCGCTAAGAGATAGGTTCAACAAAGTGTCGACACTAAAGATAGCAAAGTCGACGTGCATGGTGATTCAAATGATTCGATGATCAAATGTCAATTATGTCGGCGTATTTTTTTTCATGTCCATTATTCACTCATTTCGTACCTTATTCATATCGTGTTTCACGCGCAATTACATCGACAATGCCTTCTTTACTGTCAACACTTCGTTGACCTTTCTTTTTTTTTCAACCAATAGGCCAGGTGGGCCGATATTGCAGATAGTGCAATCTAAGGTGCAAAGTGGTTATTTTTCTACTATATGGGCGCTGCTTACGCCCGTATCATTAATTTTACCTACTCTGCGATTAATTATTGCTTCTTATCTTATTAAGATCTACATTTTGATACATTTTGCGACTCAGTACGACGCATTGAAGGCGCGGAAGGGTTTTTTTTTTCCTTCTTGAAGTGGTTACAAGGTACCGAGTTACACCAGACCCTTGTGAAATCAGCAGAGAAGACCTTGTTTTCAAAATCAAAATTACTTGGTAACTCTGGTAACTCATACCGACAACCTTAAACTGACGAATGAACTTCATCATCCCTTCAGAAAAAGTTTTGCCTCAGGAGCTCCTATGTAAATGCATGGGAACGAAGAAATCCTTTTTCTCGGCATCTAATGCACTAATTTTTGTTGTTTGTTAGTGTTCTTCTAATTATTGAAAAAAAAAAATCTGGGAACTGCAGGAAGTAGATATTTCTTTATTGAGGCCATATTTTGCTTTTTTTACAAGGTCTGCTGAAAATCACAAAATTGGAAAGAATACTGAAGCATTAAGTTTGCAGTTGTGTAACTAAGCGATAAAAAGACCACAATTCTATTCATCCGTCCTTTTTTGTTTTTGCGCTAGCGCTAGGAAAGAATTTGGACGAGGACGCGACTGAAGATATCAAGCATGCTAATGTGTTCAGTCTCGTACGTATTTGTACGTTCTTGTTCAAGTTCTTTCCTAACGCTCGCGCAAAGATGGAACTTCACTAATTAGCTGAATTTCAAGCTTTGTTGACATCTAAAGCCGACAACATTGTTAGTTAACCGATGATCAATTTCGGTGTGTCGTGCGAGTAACTTCCGTTTCCGAGAATTCCAGCTCAGGAAGTGGAATTGCGCTATGTCCCTCAAGAGCTTTTTAAATGCTGCGTTAGGATTTTTTAAAAGGAGAACTTTACGTACACGTTATCCTGTGCACAATGAGAACAGGAGAAAACAACACAAAGGAAGAAATTGGGGAACGCAAAATTGCGCGTATATCGTAAAAGCCATTATCACGAGCCTAACGTATGAACACCTTACACGTGAATATGTCGCCCGCGTTCTCGTCTGTAAGTGGTCCCTAAAAAACGCCGTCGTCTTTTCAAGAAAGAAAAAAAGCTGTTCGATTGATATTTCGCGCTTCTGTTGTCCGTGATTTGCTTAATTAGAGAAGAAAGTTGGGTTAGTTGGCACGTATCCCAGGACAGACATTTTCAGCTGCCATCATGCACTGCGTTCCTCTCGTTCTCGTCCTGCGTCAGTATAGCGCTAGTTAAAGAAAACGCGCACATCCAAAGCAATGATGAAATCCAAATGACGCGAGGCTTCTTCTATTTGGCGAGGTATAAGCAGTAGTGTGTGACACGAGCAGAGCTTCGTCGCTTGCAGCTGTTAGGACGAAGGCGGTGTATGACGCTTGTCAAAGGAAGAATGTTGATGAGAAGTGCGTGGGCACAGTGAAGTACAACACACCTTGTGTCACAGTGGCTCATACATTCTGGGGGACTGGCTATGAATGAGCATATGCGCAGTGACCCAAGTGGTCTACTAGGCCAGCCAGAAACCATCGGAAAGTTGTCTGTTCGGGTACTTGTCAAGTGACCCAAGTATCTACTCCTTAAGACAGCAGGCAGAACATACCCAGTCACCCAAGTGGCCCACTAGGTCAGCCAGAAACCATCAGCAAATTGACTGTTCAAGTACTTGTCAAGTGACCCAAGTAGCTACTCCGCAAGACAGCAGGCAGCACATACCCAGTCACCCAAGTGGCCCACTAGGTCAGCCAGAAACCATCAGCAAATTGACTGTTCAAGTACTTGTCAAGTGACCCAAGTATCTACTCCGCAAGACAGCAGGCAGAACATACCCAGTCACCCAAGTGGCCCACTAGGTCAGCCAGAAACCATCAGCAAATTGACTGTTCAAGTACTTGTCAAGTGACCCAAGTATCTACTCCGCAAGACAGCAGGCAGAACATACCCAGTCACCCAAGTGGCCCACTAGGTCAGCCAGAAACCATCAGCAAATTGACTGTTTAAGTACTTGTCAAGTGACCCAAGTAGCTACTCCGCAAGACAGCAGGCAGCACATACCCAGTCACCCAAGTGGCCCACTAGGTCAGCCAGAAACCATCAGCAAATTGACTGTTCAAGTACTTGTCAAGTGACCCAAGTATCTACTCCGCAAGACAGCAGGCAGAACATACCCAGTCACCCAAGTGGCCCACTAGGTCAGCCAGAAACCATCAGCAAATTGACTGTTCAAGTACTTGTCAAGTGACCTAAGTATCTACTCCGCAAGACAGCAGGCAGCACATACCCAGTGGCCCAAGTGGTCCACATACCATGTGCCTCACGTAACGAGAACCAAACTTAAAAAAAAATTGGCTGCGGCTTAGCTCAGCTAACCCTAGATATGCAAAGTGAAAGCTCGGTTTACCGTGGTTAGGTCTTCGTTTCATTTCCTTAACCTTTGATTTAGCTGTAATTATTATACTTAGGTACACAATCATCGTTAAGCCAGATATGACGGCTGTGCCTAGGTCGGTGGCTAGACATGATTGTGATTAGGCTTGGGTAGACACGCATCGTTCGACGGGGCGACGCCTGTTGTGCCACAGGGAAAGCGTAAGTACTAGACATACAAAGAGACGCCGCGAACATGCGCAGCATCGAATGCAAACGGACAGGGCGCGAACGCGGTCGCTACATTGATCTAGACGGTGCGACGCCTGTTGCATTCCGGACCCTCTCCAGTGGAGGAGCACCTTTCCGGGCGATATCCGCGGGGTGGTCAAACGCCGCTTGGCAACGACGGCTCAGTCTCCCGCTCCCGCGCAATGCTCAGAGAAGACGGCCCGACCTCACTCTCATCCATGGCCAAGCTCGCACTGATTAGGCGAGCGCGGCGCTCCTCCTAGCCAGGCGCGCGGCGGGTCACGTGGCCAGGAGGCGACATAGCTGCGGAGAGCGCATGCGCCAAATCGGCGGCGGCGGCAGCGGAGCTCGGCGGCGGCGGCGGAGCTCGGCAGGGCGAGTCACGTTGTGCGCTACGACGCAGCTGTGGTCAAATGAAGGTCAAATTGCTGGCGGCAGCGAAACTCGGCCCGACGCGGTTAGTAAAGCTTTCGATTTAGTAGTCTGGTACAGCTTAGGCGAATGGTACCAGTGGTACATGTTCGTAGTCATCTTGAATCACTCAGACTATGTTGTGAAGAGTGATTGTGCAGCTAATTAGCTAATCTTATTTATTCAAAATTTTAAATATTTGTTTTCTTTTTGGGTGTAAGCCCATTCGAGAAGTTGGAGAGCGTGCTTAGAAGCAGCCAAGAAGACATTTTTTTTGTGTGTTTGTGTGTAAGCCACATTCAAAGCGTTGGAGAAATCACTCAGAAACAGCCAATGAAGCCGTTTTTAACACTCAAAGGCCGCATGCCCGTTGTGAAGAAAGGCGACGTGTGTGTTTGTATCTGCGTTCAGCGCCTATCATTCGCTTGTCTGCTTGTGTGCACGAGCCCGTTCTACTTGGACCCGTGTGCAGTAACAATTTACACACAGTTGCTCAACCGGAAGGTTAGTACGTGCCGTGCACAACTTTCTTGCCGGAAGAAGACGGCAGAACGTTGCCCCCGCTCCACTGCCGAGACGATTGAGCGCACAGTGTGAGAAATCCAGTCAAATGAAGTATCTATTAATCGCAATTAATTACAAAGAAAATTATACAAGTGGGACCATAGAACTTCTCTCAAAATTGTGTGAATGGTGCGTGGATTAACAAATATGTACTGCGTCCTCCTGGCTTTTTTGTCGTTCCGCAGCCAAGATGGTTTGCGCGTCGCTTGCGTCTTTGCGTCTCCGAGAGACGCGCTTATTGAAAATGCGAAATGAACGCGTTTCTCCGCGACGAAGTTTCCATAGCGCGTAAAATGTGAGCGTAGCGGACCGCAAGCAGCGCTCAACTAAAGCTCTCTAAAATTTCGCTTCGCAGGACTTCCGGAAGGCGATCAGTCCTCGAGATAACTGGGGTCCCCAGGGCTACGAAGATCGCCGCCGCTACCGGCTCTTCATGGTCGAGAAGGGCTACATGAAGGCCGAGGAAGCTGCGAGACTCAACGAAGAGGAGAAGGAGTTGCGCGAGCTCGAGATCAAGCTGAAGGCATTGGAAGAGGCCAAGGAGGCCGCCGCTGCGCAAAATCCGGAAGTTCACGCAGCCGGTGAGGCTGCCAAGGTCAAGAGCAAGGATGAGCCGAAAGCAGCGGCGAAAGCGGATGCTAAAGGGGAGGAAAAGAAATAGACAAATCGCGAGCCAAAGCCCAAGCTGTGTCGGTCGGAGATTTGCGCTAGCATCAAGGAAATAAACGTGGGCGGACGGGCCGAGTCCTTCTTGATTGGTGTACATTCTACGCAATGCGCAACAAGCAATTGAAATAGCACGGCGGGGCGTTGATATAGAGAGTAGTAATGATTGCAAGGAGAAACGCGTGAGGAAAAAGTGGACGTGGCAGCGCGCACATTGTGCAGTCTTTCGTCCCCGGTAAAGCGTGCTCTGCCTCCTCTAATGGTTTTGAAAGGAGAAGCCAACTTTACAAAATATAAAAGGTATAGCAAAAAATTGTCATCGTCAAATTATGTGGTAATGAAGAAAACATTTGTTGCGTATGATAAGACCACTCCTCCCATTCTCTGTAGCCGTGTTATCACTCGGCTGTCGCTTGCGCTTATGAAGCAGTAGCAAGCTATTGTCACACTTCTCTTTCGGCACAGCACGCTCTGCTTTTCGTTCACCGTAATCGGCCACTGCCCGACTTTTTTTTTGTGTGTGTGTGCTAACCGCGTCGGCCCTGCAAAATACCTGCGAATTTCATGCGTGCTCCGTTTCCTTGGGAAATCGTGCTCCTCTAAAGAGACACCGACATCTATCCGCTGCAGTACTGGTCTGTTAATAAGCCTATTTTGATTTCCTCTTCAGATGCACACGCGCGCGCGTGCTTGCGTTCCGCTCATGTACCTGCAAAGAAAACTTCGCCGCGTCTCCACCACGCTACTGCTTGCCATATCGTACGGGCATATATATATAATTAACCGACAGATATTTAACCGAGACGCCGCTGTTAACGTGCCGCGTTTGTTACCTTAGGTAAGCTGAGATCATAGTAAATTGTCAGATGGATGTCAGGAAGCCAAAATCAAAGCATCCGAGCTAGTTTCGGCCTACGATGCGACTTGTAGCTTCTCCACCAGAGTACACTACTTCTTGCCAGATCTCGTACTGGCGTGCCACGCTAATTTAATTATTCTACATGCCTCTGTCACGTGCACCAACGTCAAAGCATAATCATCCAGACGGTTCCCACACCCTGGGTACGTAGAAACTGTGTGTACATAATTACACTTCGTTCACAGAGGTGCAAAATTATCGCTTTACTCACGACAGTTTATGAAGACAGGTGTGATATAATTATAGAATTTGCCAGTATAGCATCGAGTAATTTCACGCAAGAAAGGTACAGTTGGAGAACACTGGGAGAGCTAGGCTTTCATCCGGCATTAGATATAAAAGGTGATGATGCTACTGATTAATGGTAGCGTTCAGCACGACGACGACGATGTGCTGCGGCAACATCGCTCAGTTCTTGCTAACGACATCGCGGCGTTTCTAACGGTTCAAAAGCCTACATCGCATCGAAACGTAGTTTGTCTCTGCAATATTCTGTTACGTTCACGACGAACTCCCCATTTTTGCGTTTCCTATGCAACATTCCACATCATCATAACGACGCCGATTGCAACTGCGCTGTAAATTCTACCCGTCCGTCGCAGCGTAAATGTCACAACTTGTGGCAGTTTCACTCGTACCACAAAATGAACCATCGAACGGCCAGTACGTTTGCAACACGTTTTCAACACGCCGGACATTTCAAGATAACGACGTTGTTGTGTAGGCTATGTTGCGACATTGAAATAAAACAGGTGGCGTGCTGAATAATATACTCACGAGGGAGAACCAAATCTTTTATGTACCGCTTTCCGAATTCGTGACTAGATTTAGAATTATTTACAATTATGCTTGACACGCTGCATACAATTGCCGCTTTTCTTTTGACGCGGACGTCCACGAACACGTTGCAATAGGTTTAGGTGAACCGGTGTGAGCCGGAGACGCAAGTGCAGTAATCAAACGTGGCCTTCGTGCCATGATAAGCAAAGAGTAGTCACGACATGAGGGAATTTCGCTCGGCCAGCTTACAACTCCGTAGGTCGTTGTAAGCCGTCGCCATAGCATTGGACGTGATAGTCACTCGGGTTCGGCAGCTTGCCTAAATGACACGCTGCCAGTGGAGCACAGGATAACAGGTTGCATACAAGAGTGTCAAAGAGCACACAACACACACACAGGACACAGTTCACACCAGACATCAGCATTGCGGGATTAAAGCGGAAGCACGCGATGGCGGTCAAGACTAAGCAGCGCGCATTTAAGAATGGGAGAAAAGCGGGAAAGTTCAGGACGAACCAAATGTTAACTACAACGAGGTTTTACCTTCGGTGTAAACACCCGAAGAAGACAAGCACACCCTTCGCAAATCACGCGATCATTGAACCTACGTGCTCAACAAAATCTATCTTTAAAGAAGAAGCTGCACAAGTATGCAGCCTGGTTGCAACGATTGTGTCGCTTCCCGAGTGGCTTCCATTGTTCAACTCGAAGTACGTGCTTGCCACAGATCTTGTCTTTTCTATTTTCGCTAGTTCACGTAACGGTAGACGTTTACGATTACTTCTTCCGCGCAAGTACACAGCCAATCGCCTTTCTGAATGCATAATTTCACGGAGCAAAAGGGGGAAAATTAAGGATAATGGGCGAGCGTTATATACAGCGACAGACGCGCCAAGATAAACGTCCCGAAAACACGAAACAATATTATTCGATGACAAGAGACGTCGCCATGTCCATCAACGCATCTAGGATCTTAGACGGCCGTCATATTGGCGCCAGAAGTAATGGCGGCAGGTGGCGCGGCGTCCACGTCAGGCAAGTCGGGCGTGACGTCAGGATTCGCTGGCGCATTGTCCGGCAGGGGCGCTGCTGCTTCCGTCAGCGGCACGGGGTGATCGACTCCGACAGGGGGCGCCCGCGGCGAAACGGCGCCGCTTTTGTCTTCGAGTGGCGGCAACAGCTGCGAGTCTTGCTCAGACAGGCGGCTCATGCCCCGCTGTCGCAGAAAGCGCAGGTACTCGCGATGGTCTACGGGGTCCTTAGGTCCCCAATTGTGCGACGGAAGCAGGGCCTTGTGCAGGTCCTGCGTCGGGGTGCGCGATATTCTTGACGCTCGCAAAGACTCCGTGGTACAAGGCGCTATGCATTAGTACGCGTAGTGTTAACCGACTCTTGAGACATTGGTTTACGCCCCTTCTTCTGGGCGCCATGTTTGACCCCGTGGTACCAGGCGTTATGCTTTAGTGCACATAGTGTTAACCGACTCACGTGACGAAGACGCCGACGTGAGACATTGGTTTTCGCCGCTTCTACTGGACGCCATGTTTGACGCTGCTCAACCACGACGTAGGCGCTCTTACTAGCTTGTTTGCTGTCTTGCAAATATTGCAAATATATATCCTTCACATGCAAGGATCTCATGTTCTCCGATCGTCTGCTCCACAAATGGTGACTTCGGGCGCCTATTTTGGTGAACGCGAAGGCATTCACCACTACGCTACATCTTCATCGTGACTCCACGAAAGCCGTGACGGTTCCCAAAGACGTTTCTATTTCTACGACCGCCACTGTCGCCGCTGCAGAGCTTCCCGACTAGTGGCCGTAGGACAATCACATTGCACTTCTACGGCACCAAGAAAGCTTCTCTTGCCGACATAGGAGGCACGGAATTCCAGAAAAGACGCAAAAACTAATGATGAGTGGCGGAAGAAAAACTTGAAGAGCTCCCGCACCAGCTGGCCATGACCTAACTTCGACGGCACTTGCTCGTACCTAGTTAATTATTTATTAGTAAAACTGCATTTCAGCGACAAGATAGCCAAGGACTGAAACTGGAAAGCTTCGAGAACTTCTTTGATTAATCCATAACAGCCCAAGTGCTAGAAGATACTTTGCAATCCATGATGGCAAACTGACGTACCGGCAGCTAGATTTTGGAGCGAAGTTAACGAAAAATGAATTTTGGCCTTTACTTTATCTTTGTGTATTCAATCTCTCACCGCCATACTAACTAAAATAGAATTGTGAAAGTGTAGTTTATCAGGTTAAAGTTACTCTGTTTCTCCCATTTTGGCTTTTAGTATACAGCATATGATTAAGTAAAAATTTTATTCTGGATTTCGTTCCGAGCAATCATGTCTAGCAGGGGAAGTGGGACCATGCGCTGGACCGGCCCTTGCCGATGATTGATGATGATGATGATGATGATGATGGTGGTGGTGGTGGTGGTGGTGGTGGTGTGATGATGATGATAGCTGTGGTTTTATTGGTAACGCGATCCCTATACTCTAGCTAGTTCTGTTAGTAGTGAGAGTAAAAAAAATGCACGTGAACAACGGGGGGATGGGCCAAAAATCAGGTTATTTGAGTTAATCAAAATAAACAGATGAAAAAACGAAAGAAAAGGATTAAAGGAATACTGGACGAGATTATAGCAGAAAATCTTTAAAAAATGACATAAGAACATCATTCAACAGTTCAGATCAAAGAATTTGGAGGAAAGTTAATATAATTAGGCACGTTAACTGTCCCGTTACTCGGCTGCGGCGCAGGCGATGGCAACGCCACAGCAGACGGGGCTTCTACGGTATACATGTCCTCTTCCGTGCCGCAAAGTGACAAAGATTGGCGCCTGCCGTTGCCTATCACTGCCAATACTGCAGAATCGGTACTATGCACCCAAACATTCGTCGAAAAATTCCTGCGACAGGTGCGTGGCAATCTTTCAGTGTACCCCTTAATTCTTTCGTACAGCAGTCAAGAAGCATGTTCAAGCAGCAGATCATTGCAGCCGCCGTACCTAACGAGCACGAGTGAACGCGGCTCATTTCGCGCACGCGCCTGTGCGCTAGCGTAGCCACATTGCTCGGGTATGCAAAACGGCGAATGTCGTCTATATAAGGAATGCGAGCAATGAGAGGAAACGACACTCCGAGTGCCACCAAACCGAGGACAATGATAATGATGAGGGCAATTTACAATGGTATGCGGCTGCTATGAAACGGGCCGGAGACATATAATCGCCAAGCTTGCATCATCGAGCTATAGATTTTTTACTGCATAACATTCTGCCTATCTCTCTTTCTACATTATTTTTCCTCGTTATATATATATATATATATATATATATATATATATATATATCACCTCCATATATTGTAAAGTTGTATTCTACGCCACTACGTCGGGAAGGAGCGCCTCGCAGTGGCGTGGTCGAGCCACTCACGTATCCGCAGCTGTGCAAGTGGTAGAGGGCGAAGGCGGCGATGATCTTGACGGCCACGATGACCGTGTACGTGCCGACCACGTTCACCCACGCTGGAAACGTGTACTCGCCCAGCGTCAGCGGTTCGCCGTACAGAAACAGGTCGGCTATCACGATCCACTGCGCGAGAGCGGATTGGGAAGCGCCCGTGCGGCGCCGTTTAACCAGCACCAATGCTGTTTGTCTCTTAGCGACTTCATAGTTCTAGACCCAAATTTAACACCGTTTATGGCGTTGTGAGAAGCGGTTGTTGAATTTTTTTTTATAACACAATAAATACGAAGAAGCAAAGGGTGTGAGCGAGTAGAACATACTAAAATCGACTAAGCCCACTACGTACCTCTGGCCAGTGCTGTTGATGAGGTGGAATGACTCGTATATTAGCACGATTCGTGGGCTTAGTCCACTGCGCGCTCGCGGAGGGTTGGATTCCTGGTTTGGCGGTGGCCTCCTCTGAGAGTAGCTATCAGTCACTATGATTCCCTGTGGTGACAATATTTAGACAGACAGGCGGGAAAGGCGCTAGACTAAGAAAAGGACTAAGAGTTATCAGTCCAGCGTCGCTCCTGAATAACGGACCTGTCCCTCAATTACAAATGATGGACTTTTCATAATGTGCTCGGTTAAGTAACTATAGTCAGTCTTTAAGCTTCTGGCTAGGCATATAACCCTTCGTGTTCTGTTTTTTTTTTTTTCTGTCCACGTACACCTCCACAGTAAGCAACGCAGGTCCGCTATTGTTTCTTCTCGACGATATATATATATATATATATATATATATATATATATATATATAGCGCCATTGCGGCTTAAGAGGAAGCTTTAGCTCGGGCCCAACTCCGTTGCTGCCTATTCATATACATGTAAAACGCAGAAACGAATTTGAGAAACAAAGTTAAATTCTAGTGACTGTTGGAAGCGGAACATTTATTTAGGCCTGACTTCTTTTACACAATTTTCAAAATTTGGAAAGTTTGAAAATACATAAGCGCAAAGTTTGCAAATTCGTTGCTCTGGATCAAGAACAGATATTGCAGTTCTGTAAAATGCAACTAGCATCCAAAGCGGAGAAATTTGATATATAAATTTATACCTTACGTGAACTTGTTACGTTGTTTGCATGATTTTTGTAAAAGTCCTACTCACAACAGTAAATTGCGAAGCGGTGTAACATTAATTTTGTCTGCTTTATACTATTAGATGTAATTTACGAATTTTGATATCATTCCAAATTGTTAAGTTACCGAGTTGTATACTTGGTAGTTTCGTTTTATGAAATTTACAATATTCAACAAATTTTCTTATACAATGGACGGCCTAAGTAAAACATTTTGATGCCAATAGTCACTAGATTGTAACTTTTTTTTTAAGTGCAACAAGCCGCATCAAATTCGGTGCAGTGGTGGCCGAGAAAAACGGCTTCTCCTTTCCGAAACTTCCTCTTAAAACGAGGCGAAAGTGCGAACTCCCAGATGATGATGATGATTATGGAGGTGATGATGATAATCAGCGGACGAGCGTGCAATATTTACTTTAGCATAGACATATAACAAGATAATGCAGAAGGGCTAACAGTTAGGAAGCTTAACACGAACATGAAGCAAAACATAGAGCAAGAATCAACAATCGACACCAAGACGGTAAGATGTACATGTTTTAGAAATGATTTTTACGTTCGCATGTGCAACGAACAGACTGGACAGCTGGGTTTTCAAGAAGCAAATCGCCAACTTCTTTATTCTGCGTCGTTTGTTTATAGTCAAAGGTGGAAAGGGTTAGTAACAGTGAGGGGCAGGTATATGCACGCGGCAATCGTGCATGTAGATAGCGCATGCGCTTTCATCAGATATGACACAATGACCAGCATATTTTACAAATGTTAAAGCAACCATGTTACAGTGAACAAATTGTGTTTCTCAAGCCTTTTTTATGTAATGGAGAATGCCTCATTTGGCAAATCGTTCAGAATTTTCCGCACATAAGCACAACGCCTAGCTTCACCATATCTCGTTGAGGATCGCGGAATTACAAAGCGAACACTACTACGAAGGCTTAATAATAATAATAATAATAATAATAATAATAATAATAATAATAATAATAATAATAATAATAATAATAATAATAATAATAATAATAATAAATCAATGCTACGCGACGCCAACTCACCGTGAGGCACAAGGGGCAGAACACGGCCCAGCAGATCTTGAGCGCCACGCCGGGCTGGTCGCCGGTCATGAACTCGATGTCGGCACAGAAGCGCGTCATCCCTGCGACCAGCATGAAAACGCCGCGCAGTGGGAGAGAGGACGGCGGCCTTCTGTGTGTAGGGCTCGGAGCTCGCCTGCACTTGAACTCTACCGAGGTTCACTGCACGTTTGCAACTGATGCCTTCGGAATTTTTCCACGCACATTTGCGGGACTCATCGCTATACCTACGCTCGACGCACTCATTGTCGTCGAAATGATCTTCCCCGGTATCGATTCGTTGTTTATCTTTTCTCGGTGAGTAAGCAGCACCATATAAACTTTCTCTGTGTTTTTCTGGTTTCATCTCCGTGTGATGGTAACAAAAAAAATCTCGGTTTTCCTTGTTAAACTCGCTCATTATATATATATGCGAGCCCTTAGTCAATGTAAGATGTAGTTAGAAGTCAACGCCCGTGCATTTCTCCCGCCTTCCCGATTTGTGCTATCCACAGTATAGATCGTGTTAACTTATACGCGCAGGTGACAACACGTGCCAGCGATCGCGTCGTACCGTAACCGAGCAGGACGACGAGCAGCTCGGCGAGTCCGATCCACGGCAGCAGGTATCCGCCCAGGTAGGTGTCCATCACGGTGAGGATGTAGAGGCCCCCTCGGCTGGCCATGGGCATGCCGAACACGCACATGAGCGCGCACACGGCGAACGACAACAGCGCGCCGTGCGATCGCAGCGCCGGGAACTGGTCCTTGAACGGCGTCAGCAGGCACTCCACCGACGAGAACTGTTGGGGCGATGCGAGCGCCGGTCCCACGGTGACGCGCATACAGTACAGGTACGGTGGCTAGTATATACATAGTATGCACGTGACGTCACATCCGCTGCTGTCGTCTGCTTTCGCTACCTTCCGCCATCTTGAGGTACCTTAACGGGCGCGCGCATAGGCCTAAAGGTTCCCCAAGATGGCGCTGCCGTAAACCGGAAGTCGCGGAGTATCGTTGAATGACGTACGTGCATACTATGTATAGGTGGTCATTACTCGCCCACGAGTACACTCACTCGGTCATGCTCGTTCGTATACTCATTTCTGAGGCGTGAGTTTGAAACCAGCGGCGAAGGGCGTGAGCGGACAGAAGAGAGTACGAACGCGAGTCCACCTGTGAGAGGTGAGTAGACTTGGTTGCGAATGCGAGTGAGTGCCTAATGGGTGCGAGTAGACGCGAGTGAGAACGATATTATCTATACATACATTGCGCGACCATTGTATAAGATATACATATTCAGGTGTGGACAGCGCGCCTTGCAGGAAGGCCTGATAATGTGCCATATTTCTAAAAAGGCGTCACGGGGTGACTCTCGGATCAAATGTCCGTCACGTGAGAGGCGTCATTGCTTCTCTGTGGGAAATGTCTGCTTTTCTATGGCGTTGGTTTCTGTACGCCCTATTCTCTTTTTTTAACGAATAATATATATATATATATATATATATATATATATATATACATATATATATATATATATATATATATATATATATATATATATATATATATATATCCAATGTGTGACACTTGAAGTGCGTATGCGGTTTACCTTTATTTTAAGATTTATTGAAATATGTATTTTTACTTCGTGCTGAATGTACACGCGCTGGAACGTTATTTTTATATGTTTTTTCCACCTCGCGCTTAAATGTGACGTCACGAAATGCACGGTTTCACCCATTTCCTTCATTAAAAAAAAAACTGTCCCCTGAAGTCATGATGCCACCTTCCACAGTCGGTAGAATTCAGTTTTCTCTTTTAAATTCTACTAGTGTCCTTCAAATTGGTTCAGAAAGTAGTTGAGTAACGAAATCTGAGTTGGCCCCAGGGTAGAGCGCCCACTTTAGGCAAATGTGAGCCCGAAGGAATGAAGCTATAACAAGTTCATTCATTCATTCCACCTACCTCCGTATCAATGGCGAGGAAGAACAGCATCGCGTAGAAGGCGGCCGACCAGATCTGCGGGTAAGCGATCATACTCAGCGCCTGCGGATACGCGATGAACGCCAGTCCGACACCTGCACGAAAGGAAGAACATGGACAAATAAATGCATACCTGCAAACTCTGCCGAATTTTTCTCAAAGCTTATGAAGTTAGGCCCCTCTTGCGATTGTTGCGTCAAGTTTTTCGAAAAATAATTTCTGTTCTCAAAAATGTATCGCGCCTCGGCCTCGGTATACCTCCCGATGTAAGTCGTCTCTGGTGGTGAAAGGACGCAAGAGATGTACATGCTTCGAGCAAGCTTATACCAACAAGTTCTGAAGCAGGTGAAATTAACGACAGCTCAGTCGCTCAAAAAATCAGTGTGATCCAGAAACAGTTTTGTTGCTCGTCAAGATTTGCTGCTCCAAGTTTCCTGCATGTTCAGTGTGCTGCATCTAAAGCTAAATCCTCGGTACTCAAGCCCGTATGTATCGCTAAAAAGACGTGTGCTAAAGAGAAGTTAAAAAAAAAAAAGCATGCCTGCTCCTTTCTTCCCTCCCTCCTTCCTCTCTTTCCCACACGTATGAAACGGAGCCGGCAAACGGAGCCAGCAACGTGCGACATAGGTTCTTTTTTACCGTCCATGATTTAGTTGCCAGAGCCGCGAACTGTTTCTCGATGGGTGTTTCCCGTCGAGTGCCATCAATATTTCCGCGTTGACCTTTTTTTTTCTTTTTTTTTGCCAAATTATGCGTAACCACTTACAACTACTGTATACGTGCTGCGATAAATTGCGGCGGTCCGTAGTACTTGCGCAAGTGATTTTCGAGCGCGACGATCCTCACCGGAAGAGACGACATCGTTGACGGGAACGTCCATGTTGTACGCCATGTTGCCGAGCACCGAGAAGACCACCATGCCGCCCACCAGGCTCACCACGAAGTCGGCCGCCGCCACGACGAGCACGTCCCTGCGAGCGTAAAACACCACCACCTGTCTGCTGGTGGCCTGTCGCTTTTGAGATGGATGCAGTCGGCAGAGCGAATTGCTGACACGTGAATTCCACAGACAGAACCTGACGCGGCTCGTGGCCACCGAATTACCATGACACATGGACGGCACCACCTGCTGACTATGCACGCCTGCGGCGCAACAGCTGGAGCGTCACGTTGCGTCTGCGACGTGGATCGGCGGTTTCGTCCACCGTGCGAATTGCCCAGAGAAACAGTTCCACGTGATTGTTGCACATGTACAAACAAGATTACCATAGCTGGTCACTATATGTCTGGGTGGCACAAGCGTCTGTCGACCTCCGCTGGCTATCTCTCGCACGGTCTATTGATAACGGTACTACATACTCTATAGCTGCATGTGTTCTACAAATATCTTTACGGTGCGTAGCTCGTATTAGTGCTTTCGCGTATGTAAGAAACCTGTATGGAGACCGTTGACGCGCTACACACGGGAACACAATGAAGACGATGCGAACGATCGTTTGTGGTCCCGTCTCTCGCACTTGAAGCTTTTCAAAGCATGCTCTTCCAAAGTCGTACTTTTCGAGAGTAAGAAACCTCGTACCCGCCGTGGTTACTTAGTGGCTATAGTGTTGAACTCCTAAGCACAACGTGGCGAGATTGAATCCCGGCCACGGCGGCCGCATTTGAGAGGGGGCGAGGTGCGAAAACACCCCTAGGTTTAGGCGCACGTTAAAGAACCCCAGGTGGTCAAATTTTCGGAGTCCGTCACTACGACGTGCCTCATAATCAGTTCGTGGTTTTTGCAGGTAAAAGCCCACAATTAAGAAACCTCATGTGCCTAAGGTATACATTAATGAAACTGAATGAGTAAGAAGAGCACCAACTTGTGAAGCCGGTTCCTGAATTCGTTGAATCCGCCAAAGCAAATGATCATGCCCTCGGCGAGGCTAAGCGAGTAGAATATCTGCTCGGCAGCGTTCTTCCACACCTGCAATGCCCGATCCATGAACAAAACAGTGAGTTCGGGTACTTGTATCGTCGCCTCTAGGATGAGTTAATAATTGCATCGACTACTGACAATTTTGTATGGGACGCCAGGTGGCAAGTGCCGTGGTATACGCACATGTTACCGAAATTTGTGTGCGTGAATAATAAAAAAACCAGTAGCAAAACACCTCACACATCATGAAGGAATAACCTCCAAGATGACTTGAGTCAAATTAGAGATAACGAGTTGGACAATCAACTAACGCAAACGCTCGTCAAGGCCGCCTTGATTAAGCCTTAGTAAGATAAAGTAGCGCAAGAGAGTGGTGATCCTATACACGAGTTTTCAACAAAGCTTGAGACATTCTCATATTAAATTCATTCGTAAAGAAGTACGTTCGGAGCAATTTAAGTCCAGAGGAGTGCAATTTGGCGAAGAAATCATCCCCGTATTGCCTGAGCGAGTTCCTGAATCTCTGTCGGCTAGAAACAAAATTCGCATCTTTACGGTATTTAAGTCGCCCTAAAGGAGAGGTAGCGTCGCGCTTAAGCTGAGAAATTAAGTACAATGCGAAAAAAGAAGAAGGAAACACGAGTTTTCGCATCGTCGTCGCAATTGGCGAGAACTGACATTATAACCCAAAGGTGAAGTCACTGCGACATGAGAGCGACGTTTGGCTAGAGTGGATTACGCTGTAGTTTGGTAATATCTTAAGTGCTTGACATTGCGACAACACAGTAATAAAACGGCGCAGAATGAACTCAAAGATCCTGAGTGCTGACCCTTGCGCGCATGATGATCGACCAATCGGGCACCAGGTAGAACCGGATTCCGTCCGAAGCGCCCGGAAGAGTGATGCCACGCACGAACAGCATGCCCAGGATCAGAAACGGAGCCAGTGACGTCACGTAGACAGCCTACCCAGGCGGCAAATGCACAAAAGATTAGCAGCTCCTAAACTGCTAGTAAGACCAAAACAGTGTCCGTATTTTCCTGTACAGAAGTATACGGAACGCTCAGCGTTTTCGTAGCATTCTAATGCCAAATTATGATTTCTAGGGCCTGGGGACGCACTATGAGTATTTGTAGTAAGTGGGGTCAAGTAGACGAGTTGGTAAGACTGCACTTAGAAGACAACAGCGTGAAGGGGCGAAGCAAGATTGATTGATTGATTGATTGATTGATTGATTGATTGATTGATTGATTGATTGATTGATTGATTGATTGATTGATTGATTGATTGATTGTCGTAAGACACTCGTGCTTTTCCGATTACGAAGTCTATTTTCTTCTATTTCTTCTTGCGATTCCGCATTCCTTCTTTCTCTGACGATCTGGTCCCGGTGAGGATCTGGTCCCGGTGAGGATCTGGTCCCGGTGAGGATCTGGTCCCGGTGAGGATCTGGTCCCGGATCTGGTCTGGCGAGGGACCAAATCATGGTGAATCTTTCGGTGCAATCTCCTCTTTTGGAACCTTCTTCTGCGTATTTACCTGTACGTTTAACTTTATGTGTGTTATGAATTTTTCCCGTGTACTAAAGATTTGATTGGTTGATTTCATCTGACTTCTAGTTTGGCCGCAAGATACCTCACATGCCCGCGATAGCTCGAGGTAGTGATATGGCGCTTCCTGGTCTGTTCTTCTTTGTACAATATCAAGACTATTCCATGGTTATTCCAGATTATTATACAATCAACGAATCAGTCAGTCAATCATACAATAAATCGATCAATAAAGGTCACCTCGGCGCACTTTCTGAGCCGACCCCGATGCACACCTTTCCCGACGACTTGATTCCCTTAAAGATGCACAGGTACACGCACAACCACGACACGACGAGAGCGATGGCCAGCCGAGGCTGTAGCGAGCCCAGATCCTCGATGCCGCTGCTCAGTCCAAGCACATGGCGACTGGAGGTGGAGAAATAAGCAGCAGCGCGGGGCCGCAAACCGCCATGTTAGTGATGGTAGTGTGCATCAGAAAAATTACGATGTCACAGAGCGAAAACGTGCATTTTTATCTTCTGCTCAGGCCGCTACGCTCAGGTGCCACGTGTGGTACGCGTTGGATGAAGAAAAACACCGGCTAATTATTTCCCAGTCAACGACTGCGCTAAATCAGCTTTACTGCAATGTACCCATTCTCACGACTTATAGCAACCCCCAGTCATGCAAATGAACGAATGTTCGCTTAAGCAGTGCTTCTGGTTTATCTTGAGCGGGGTGTGGTCATGCTTTCTTCCTATATGGTAACTGCTTCAGAAGGTAAAATGCAATTTTTCTTTTTATGGCTCAATTCTTCCTTTCGATGTTTTTTTTTTCGCCCGAATAAAGGTTCGATGCAAACAACTGCGTTTCAGGTTATCGATAACATGGTGAAAATTGCAGCTTCCTTTCCGTCAGATGTATGATTCAGAAAAGACTCATCCAAAGATGCACGCCTCATTTACGTACGGAACATAAAGTGTGGGCGTCTTTCAAACGATCACCACAGGCAAAGGGAAGACGTGATGAGACGAAACACTTCGTCTTGTTTTTTTTTTTTTCGCGCTTTTCTGCCGGCATACATATCGCGCTGAAGACAGTTCGTCAAAGCTGGCTTCCCCACAGTAAATGACATTGCGGAAAGCGCACCGCACTCTCTTAAAGGTACAGATAACGCAGCCTGCATACTGGGGATATTTCTGAGTGCACATTACGAACAATATCACAACTGCAACCACTGTGATAACTGCACAAATTCGCGTCGGCAGGGATTTAACACTAGTTTCTCTAGATTCACGCGACAAGCACCGAGCGCGGTAGATTGCAACACCACGGCATCGCGCACCTGTACATGCGAGTGAGCAACACCTGACAACTTGCGATTCCGCGTGCAGTACGCGCGGAACATGTTAAACGCCGATGTGTATACAGACGCTGCCGAACTTTACGGGAAACAATTCAGTCGCACGTTACGACAATGAACCCAATTTGCAGTGGGATTCATAAGAACAGTGGACGTAAGAAAAGCCAGGAACTGGGAGGTGGGCTGACCCGAGTCCGAACCAAAGCGTCTCTAATCGACGCTGCAAGTCACAGAAAATCTCTTACTTAATCATCTCCCAATTTGTTCTGTGAAAGCGAATCACATCAGTATTTTGTGTGTTGTTTCTGACCACTTCCAGCTTCTTTTTTTTTTCAATGGCTTCTCGGTTTGTTAAATCTGCCCGAGTGTTAATCAATCTTAGTTATCGTCCTTGATAAGTGACTGCAAAAAAGGCAAGAGGGAAAAAAGGAAGTTGCACAGTGGATAGCATCGAACCCGTGCGCAGCGACTCGTGCTGTTGTTTGCCAATGCTTAAAAAAAAAACGGTTCTGTTGCCTCACGAGCTAGCTCGGAGTCAGTCCTTAACGCAGCACAATAGCACTGTTCACGAGTCATGTTTAGCGTCGCTCTGTAGTGTCCCTTTAAGCACCCTTCTGCTGCTTTTTTTTTTTTTTCCTTTGAGAAGGGCACCTACTAGAAGAACTGCTCGGGCGCCGTCTGGGTGGCCACGGTGCAGGAGTTGGCGAGGAGCTCGTAGGCCTGCCGCGGCACGAGCACCACGTCGGAGCCGTGCAGGATGGCGTGCGCGTCGGGCCCCGTGTAGTTCTCTCCCGCGTACAGCCTCAGCAGGCGCGGCTCGACGGTGCGGCACGGCACCTGTGCGTAACCGACAGAACTTGGCGCCTCGCCTCGACGCGTATTTGCGGCCGCAACAATCTGCACCCGTCACGTGAACGCCGACGGGTGAAGCTGTCCGAGTCGGACGTCTGAATCGACACTAGTTTGTCGGGTTCGTGCAAATGAAAGGCTATAAAAACAGACTGCGCATGGTTTAAGTAAAGTTCAAAGCGTAACCCTTTCATTGCTCGATTTCGTCATCGCCGTCAGCCCTTCGTGCTCTACAGTGCGTAGGCTTCTCCCAGAGATCTCCAATTAACCCCGTCATGCGAGCTTCATCCTATGCCTGTGACTTTCCCATTTTAATCGTACCGCTTCATCCTCCGGCTGTACTCGAATGTGTTTCCCTTCCCTTGAATAAAAATTGGTAGCAGCGCATACGGCAGGCATTCTCCAGGCATTACCGGCAGCTTGCCGTTGTCTTTTACAGGAATACAATCATTGCGTTCTGCCAGTGCTAACCTATTAACCTATGAAACAAACTCAGAAAATAACAAAGGAGCTTGAAAAGAAAGTAAGGACCGTGCAACGAGCGAGGGAATAAATAATGCGTAGCGAGGAAAAAATATGCGTAACATTAAGAGACAGGAAGATAGCGGTGGGATTTAAGAGCGAACGGGGGTATACCCGATGTTCTAGCTAAGTTTAAGAGAATCAAATATATGGAATTGGGCAGCTCATGTGATGCGTAGTGGAGTTATTAAAGCAACAGAATGGGTGTATTAACATCGCTTTATTTCCAGGTGGCTGGCTTAGATGACAGGTCCTCTAAGCAACCAACAATGCATGCCCTCGTAATCGGCGTTTGTTTTCCCGTTTCTTCATTGGCCCGATCCAATCAGGAGTGCACCGAGCCTGGCTGCGGCATGAAATCGCGTTCCGGTGTGAATCACATGGATCACAAGGGGCGCGGCATGCGACTTACAACGCCCGGCCGAGGGTTGTAACAGTCGCTGTCGGCCCAATCGGAGTAGTCGCAGCTCGTCCACGGCAGTGTCCCGCTGAAGGAGTAGACGAGATAGAGCAGCGCGTAGCCCAAGATCACGTTGTAGTACAGGCTGATGAACGCGCACGCGTACACCATGGCCCAGCCCACGCCTGCGATGTGATCGGCGATGCCACTAACGTTAGTTTCGTAATTTCGGAGCAAACAGGGTTCGCAGCAATCACAAAGGTACAGGCAGTTTCGCGAAAGAGATAAGTTGCCATCCAGCCGAATTTAGCACAAAACTACACCCCCCTGCTTGAATGAAAAAAAACTTGACCTCGTTCGGGGTTCGAAGCCGGTACCAACGCCCTAACTCACGAGCGGTTGCTGTCTGTTCGCTTAGAGTCGTCGACTCTGCCATCTGTTAACCTCATGGTTAGCCCAGATCGTAGAGCGACCTCACCGGGAAGGTTTTGGTGTCGCAAGTTTGATCCCCGCGGACCAGGAGTAATTTTTCTTCAACTGCGAAACTTTCTTTCAGAGGAATACCGGTAACGGGGCGCGTCGATTCTTTCTAGCTTCGTGCTATATTTTTGAGTGGATGGTGTATATATATATATATATATATATATATATATATATATATATATATATATATATATATATATATATATATATATATATATATTATTATTATATTATGGCATGGCTGGGCCGTCGCCCAACCATGCCAACGCCTCAGCCAGAATAAAATAAACACTTGCATGTTTTCTTTGTCCCTTTTTCTTTTTTACCGACAGAGGCGTCGGCGAAGGTCCAGCACAGCACTGTATTGAGTTTTGTTCGTTCTACACTGCGTTCTACACCCAGCTCACGTAGTTACGTCACTAGGTCGCTGCTGTCATATATAAGCGGTCGCGCGCACTCTCACCCTTGGCGAGAGGGAATCCGCCGAAGGCCCTGGCCTGCGCGTTGCTGGCGAATTGGCCCAGGACGAGCTCCAAGTAGTACATGGGGCGACCCAGGATGAGCATGAGGACAATATACGGCACCATGAACGCCCCTGTGCACGGAAAAGGAAGAAAATCACAGCGACTTGCTACTGCGTTGAACGGATCAGGGGGTAATATACCTAAGGTCTTGTGTTACCGACCCATCGCGAGAGCATCGGACATGTATTGCAGTCCGCAATAAAGAGCGTCATTTGCTTTAACATCCTGCCGGATGTTCGCAGGCGCGCAAAGAGCAGACAAGTGCTGAACTAGCACTGGTAAGAATTCTTCAGAATTGATTTTGCCTTTACCGCGCATTTATAGCTCAAGATATAACCCCCATCGCAATACGAATGCTGGCACAAATGTGGCACACGTCCAAGTAACCCTGCCAAATCTCTGTCAACAAAAGAGTGCTGACTTGCGCTGCTTGACAAGTCAAGGTCAGCACTCTTCGATGTATCGAAATAGAGCAACAGCTTATAGGACGTCCGTTTCCTTCGGCATGTCCAGTCGAACGCACCATAAGGGACTGCGTCAAAACTGCGGTATCGCTTTCGCTGCATGTTATGTACCGACCTCCGCCATTGTCGAAGGCCACGTACGGAAAGCGCCAGACGTTGCCCAGGCCGACGGACAGGCCGACGGAAGAGAGGATGAACTCGATCTTGTTCGACCACTTCTCGCGCTCTACGTCCGCCATGGCCGCGGTCGGTCAATGTAGCTCGACAAGATGGCGGCGGGACGCTGACGCCGTCTTTGGCCTTGCGTCTCCGGCAGACTGCAAGGACGCCGCGGAAACGGGGTCTTCACCGTGACCGGCCAAAACGCTGCTGCTGGACGGGTTTCGACGCAAGGTGCTGAATCGCCTGCCTGCTCGAATTGATGAGCGACCAGCACGGAACGCACCGCTGAAAACCACGAGCGCTTCTTCTTCTCTGTGCGCGGTGCTTTGCCAGCGCGATGATCAGTGAGCGATGATGAACGTGAGGTCAAAAATAATAAAGACGAATGCGGTTGTTGTTGTTTTTTCTTCAGGCCTAATTGCGATCAACGAGAGAAATCCAAACGACAAGCTTATATTTAGAAGTACACAGCAAGGGTCACCTGCACTGGCAGTTGGTTTCTACTCCAGCAGTTTGCAAAATTCTGCAACGGTGATTGCTCTTGGCTTGGTCGCTGAAAATTTGCAAGTTTGTGCAGTCAACAAATTATACAGTTTCACATTTTACAAAGTTTCATAATATCAACTAACCGTGTGTAATACGTATTCAATGAATAAATGTGCAAGAAAGCTGCCTCGGCTTCGAACCGGCAGCAAAGACGAACATCGATTGATCCCAAGGACGACGCGCGTGCCCCCAGGATTTCCAAAGAGAATTGGTGAGGGAGGAAGTGATACAGAAAGTTTAATGTTAAGAAAGGCGTGCAGAGGTCTGCCTGAGGTGCATTCCTCTAGCCAGCTCAGAGAAGCTGGCGAGATGAATGTATACCTCAGGCAGACCTCTGCACGCCTTTCTTAACATTCAACAGAAGCTGGCTAGAGGAATGTACTTCAGGCAGACCTCTCTGCACGCCTTTCTTAACATTCAACTTTCTCCTCCTCCTCCGCGTTAGAGTAAAGAGAGGAGAGACGAACAAGATGGACGACGATGATGACGACAGAAGGAAGAGCCAAGACACAAGTATACTCATAGCGTAGAGGCCATCGACCGTAAAGGCCTGGATGGGTTGCAAACTAGATTGCCCGAATATACCACCCGCTTGGGAACTGTTTTCTGTCTAAACAGGCATATACATTCGCATCGCACAGCTCAACGTCTGGAAGCTCAGCGCGACGCATTGAGTGCGTTTAAGGACGTGTAGGCGCCACTCTCCGCCTAAGTGGCATGAGAACGCACGTGCGACGGCCATAGATTGAAAAATGGCCTATTCCAGTGTTGAATTGCTGGGAAGGAGGTCTGCGCGATTCGGCACGAGCCGAACGCATGATCGACCGTCGGACCTAGTTAAAGCAGTCGGCGTACTAATCGTCTATGGCCTAAAGACATATATAACACTGCTTCTTTGATGCTCGAGCTTATTCACGTGAAAGTTGAATTATCTACAGCACCTAAAAAATAATGAACGCAGTCGACACCAACTCCTATTACCAAAAGTGCAAAGATGGTCGACCTACCTTAGAATATTTAGGAATTTTGAGTTTGAATAACTTGAATTCTAATATTTGATGTCTTGTCACACACAAAAAAAGAAAGAAAATCAGGCCTCTAAACCCGCCAGTGGCCGCATATCGCCCCAGGTCTGTTCGCGCCGTTGCGTGCGTGCGTTGCACTTTTTGTTTGGTTAAATTTATATGGACACTCCAGGCGCATTTCTGTCGTCGCCGTCGCCGTGAGGTTCTGTATATAGTCGAAGGGCGATAAAATCGTCGCCGCGCGCCGTATGCTGTATGCGCGAGTGAAAGCGTGCGAAGGTGAGCCGGCGATCGCGGCACAATCTCGCGCACGCAACGGACGAAAGCGGGGAGGAAGCGTGCCGCTTTCCATCTCGCGCAAGGCTTCGGGAAGAGGGGACTCCGCGTTCTACTCCATGCAGCCCGGGCTGCCGCGTGCGCCCGGGCCGCTGTATTTTGAAAGCCATTTGCGACTGGTACAGAGACCGCGCCGCGCTGTGTTTTCGCGGTCTTAGTTCGTGTTGATGCTAGCTACAGCACGAAGGTCAATTCGCTCGCTGCTGCCGCGTTTTGACAGCGAGTTTCCGCGGTCATCGAGTGAGATGCGCTTATGTCTGCTTCTGCGCGCGTGCCACCATGTTCGTCAATTTAGTTAGCAATTTAGTTAGTATGTCTATGTTTACAAGTATTGTTGGGGGCGAGGACTTACGAAGTCGCCATCTGTCGGAAACAGCTCCTTGCATAGTATGAGGAATAACGCCGCGCGCTTCTCACAGGTTTGGCTTACGGCGCTCAATAAAAACACCACGCGGCAGCCTTCCTAGACATATCTGTAAGTACTCTCAAAACGAGGGAAGTTTCTTACTGTCAAAATAATAATCTTGGGCAAACTGAAAGCATAGAATCGTTTGCAGACGATATCTCTATACCGAATATGTACAGTGAGCACCACTGCGCGCCGTCGCCGTGATGGAATACGTCTCCCGAACCGGCTTCTTGCGTGAAAGGTAGCCAAACGCTGAGAGTAAACTATCCGAAATATGTTCTTATAATGGGCTGTCTGTATAACCGAATGGATCATAACAGAATGAAGCCTTAACAGAGCGATTGCACGGGTTCGCAGCGACCGACTGCGCGTAGATCTGCATGCATGTCCGCGCACAATGTTTTGCTTTCGCTGCGAGCGCGTTTTCGTACCGTGCCGTGAGCTTTAGCCCGCAGAATATGAGCATTTGACAGTACACAAGCAACCATTGTTGCGTGGACGCTATCAGTGCTGTTCAAAATAATTTCGTTATAGAGACTTGGACGCCTACTGCGACTATGATGTGCCGTCGCGACGATTCAATCTTTTTTTTTCTTGTAAATTCTTGGACGTTTTAATATTATTTCTCAAGTTGCGTCGCATGGTATGTTTATCGGTCTTCTCAGCGTGCGATTTCATGCCGCTTCTTTTTCGTAATCCAGTACATTAATTCATAACACAAACATGACCATGTGTCATGCCTTTTTTAAATGTTTCTTACCGCTCCGTTTCTATTCCAGTGAAATTGCCAGAATCTAGCATCAAGAAGTGCATAGACCAAATAAAGCGTCATGAAATTAGCCGGGCAGCGGGCGTGGGCGAACGTCTCAGTGCGCGTTTTCTGCCACTTACCGAACATCGCAGTCCTCACTCCGTAGCAGAAATCTTCCTCGCGTCTGTGCTAGCTGCATGCCCGAGTTCTAGCCGATGGCTGTTTGCCGGTTCTAAGTCTCGCGAGCCACGCTTTGCGCAGCTTCTTGTCCTGCGGCTACCTGTGAATAAGGCTGACACCACGCTCCGTTGTGTACGTCCGGCACTGCGGCACCGAACAGTAGTAGCCTACCATGCTGCGCGCCTCCAAAAGCAGCCACCACCTATTATAGTATTTTCAAATGCTGTCAGGCAGATACCCAAGGCGGGAAAACCTCACCAGCTAATCAGAACCGCAGCGCAGGTGAAACTTGAAACTTTCGTTTTCAGTTCGCTTCGGCGCTTCCGAAGCAGCCGACGTGATGACGTGATCCCTCATGCCACGTCACGCCGACGGTGGCGCCAGCTCTTCCAATCGTGGAGCTCGCCCCCGATACGGCTGATTAAACTATACTATGCTTACTTCGTATCCACAATTTGCTATCGCAATCGATGCTTCGCCTTTCTGGCGAAACTGTTACTTTATTTTATTGCGATAAAAATTAAGGGACAATCCAAGCGCTTTTCTGCCCTCACCGTCAAGTTCCACATATATTAAAGTATATGTTGCTATATGCCATGCCATGCTATATGACATGCGTTATATAACCACGCCATTCTATCACTGAAGCTGCTCATACCAGGTTTTACATTCTTGACAAAGTTATTCCTCAGAATTTCGAGAATGGTAGTCCACAAGCAAATGCCATGAACCGAAACACCCATGGCGCATACCTTTTATCCTAAATCTTCTCAGCCTTAAATATTAAAAGTGCGAAACAATAATAGAGCTCAGACTTGAACACGATGTAAATTTATTGGCGCGGCTGTGCATTACTCCAGGGACCGGCCGAGGAAAGAGGTTTGAAACATACCAGATATGAAAAAATGGTGATAAATTCGCTATGAAAACGTTCACTTTGATTAATAAACATAAACGAGATTTTCAGACGGCAGGGTGCAGAGGACCCCTAGCAGGCTAGCACAACGGTTCGCTTTTACTTAGCTTACCTTTACTTAAATACTGCCACTACAACTATAACATTCTAACAGGTTGCTATCGCATTCATTGCTTCGTCCTTATGGCGGCACCATTTTTCACAGGTTAAAGAAGCGGGGGGGGGGGGGGGGCGCAGGAATTGCGCACAAATTAAGTTGGGGCCAGCCGAGGCAGCGCACTGCTGTCACACGAGACAAGTGCCGCAGTATAGTCGCTGAAGTCCGCCGATTTTTGTGATAGCAATTAGACGGACACTCAATGAGCGTTTTCGCGGTCGCAGTGCTATCGCGGGTACGTTGGAGCGTGCTCTAGCAGTACGCTATATATTGGAAAGAGATAGATTTCATTGCGGAAACTGGGCCGGGATCTTGCAACGGTTCGCTTCAGAAACGCTATGAATAAGATCACGCCAGTCGCAGGCGGCCTCGCTGGTAACACGGCATGTGTTGTACTGGAAATTAAGTGATCCGAGTTTCGGATGCGCGCGTCACAGAGATAGACAGAACGATCGTTGAATAAATAACGTAGGCCGAAGGCTTCATCTCCTTACTGCCGGGGTGACGCCAGAGGGAGAATCATCTATCCAGGATTCTTTTAGGCCACCAGACCAGACCGCGCTCGTTTATTCGTTGATCATGTATAGTCAACCACAAAATTGTACAGAACCAGAGATCAGAGGGAAAAAACTGAATACCAGCGCAGTCTAGTATTAGTATTTACAGCTTCTACTAGTATATATGAACAGCACTGTGATCTTCGGTCTTACTGACTACCGTTATATGCTGCTCGGAAATTGAACGTTTTCAGACATCCCGTAGTCCGTAAACTTTTGTGGTTGACTGCACAATTCAGGCGAATTTCCGCCGTCGTCATGGGCTTCGCCGTAATTGAATTCTGGGGTTTTACGTGCAAGAACCACGATTTGATTATGAGGCGCGCCGTAGTGGGGGACTCCAGATTAATTTTGACAACAAGGGGATATTTAACGTGGCCCCAATGCACAGGACACGAGCACTGTTGCGTTTCGCCCCCATCAAATTTTGGCCGCTGCGGCCGGGATTTGATCCCGCGACCTCGTGCTTAGCAGCGCAACGCCATAGCTGCCAAGCCACCGCGGCGGATCGGTGTCGCCGTGATGTTCCCTATAAAGTCGACGTGCGATAACATTGCGACCGCACGCTGTGGGTGCGAGTGAGAGAGAGAAGTGGTTCTTGTGGGAAAGGGCGAAAGGCTCGCACTACCTTCTGCAAGCCATGCGGGGGCACGGCTTGCAGAAGGTAGTGATCACGCAGGGTGAGGGAGATGGGATTAAAAGAAAGAGAGGCTAGGAGGGAGAAAGGTAGATGGTCGTCCGAGCAGCATCAGAGCAGCCCAGCCGGGAGGGCCCAGTGGGCTCGACCGGAGGAGCAGGCTGGAGGTAGACCGTATAGGAGGTGGCCCAGTAGAAGTGAAGTAGTGGCGGATCAGGAAGCCCGAGGTGTTGGGATGGCCGTTAGGCCATCCGTCTTTGTAGAAATTTCCTATAGTCTCGCCGAGAGCCCCGACGAGTCGAGGTACTCGACGACACTTAGCAAGGCTGGTAGCTGATTACGACAGGGGAAGAGGATATCTTCCTGTCGTGAACATGGGAGCCCCAGGCGGTGGAACTCTTGCAGAAGTCGGCCGCGGTGCTGCAGGTGAGCAGGGCAGGCCAGCAGGAGGTGCTCCAGAGTGTCTGGTTCACCACAGGAGACACAGGCTGGCGAGGTGGCTTTCCCAAGGCGGTGCCGGCGGGCTGCCGTCCAGTAGCAGCCAATTCGCAGTCGGAGCAGCAACGAGGCATCCCTTCGTAGGAGGCCGTGCTGTGGAAGAGGCAGTGGAGGCCGGCCCAGGGATACCCGTTTGTCCGGGTGGCAGGCGATGATGTGCCGGCGCAGCCTGTGTCTCGAGAAGTTTGCGGCCGTTACAGCAGCGCTGAGGGGGACGCTTGAATGGTGCGCACTTTTTGCAACAACGTCCGCCTCTCCATTGCCCGGGATCCCCACGTGTGCCGGTAGCCAATGCAGGGATAGTGAGCATCCTGCGTCCTGAAGGGCCGTCAGTCTTGAGAGCAGCGCAACCCCATGGCTAGCCCTGTCAGGGTTCTGCAGGCAGAGCAGCGACGCCTTGGAGTCGCAGAAGATGGCTGCCGGGATCGCTAGTAGCTCATCTGCAAGTAGGTCCACAGCAAGGTGGAGTCCTGCTAGCTCTGCTGCGGTAGAGCTTGCATGTCCCGGTAGACGGCACAGCTTGCTCTTTTGTAGGGCCGGTGCAACGCAGGCTGCTGTGGATGAGCCCGTCTCCGGTATCACGGATCCATCGACGAAGATGTGAAGGTGGTCCCCAAGTCTCTCTTGGAGGAGAGAGGCTGCCGTCTGCTGTAGGGCACATGCTGGGGAACGGTTCTTCGAGACACCTGACCGCTCCGTCGAAATAGGGATTGGTGGCCGATGTGGTGGACGATGCTGTACAGCGTTTGCAGGCGTGTCCCCTACGAGTTCCTTATAGAGGCCACATAGCCGTCCCATGTGTGATGCTGGCCGGGAGCGTAGGCGGGTCAGGAGTGTTTGACCATCTGTGGCATGGTGTAGGCGATCAATGTGTCGTAACCCCTGTTGCAGGAAGAGTAATGACAGGGGCCAGGCACCTGCCTCAGCCAAAGTGGCGGCCACTTGTGAGGTTCGGGGAACGCCAAGTCAGAGCCGAGAAGGATGGTGGCTCATTTCGCGCGCGCGAGGGAGGAAAGCGGGGAGGAACCGCCGTCGTCCATCGTGCGAAAGGAAACGAGGGGGAGGCGTAGTATTCCGGCGACGGATGCGTATGGCGCGGGCCCTACTTTTACGGGCGATCTCAGATGAATAGAGTCTAGGCGCGCCGAAGGCTGGTGGGTTCGTGTATGCTGTTCTCGCCGCTTAGTACGCGTTGAAGCGAGAGGCTGCACGAAGGGCAATTCACTCGCTGCTGCTGCCGGTGACCCTCATGTAAGTTTTGACAGCCAGTGTATGTGTAAACACATCAAGCGAGATGTTTGCCAGTGCGCGCGTGACACCATGCTTAATTTAATTGGTTAATTAGTAAGCAAATGTTTGCAAGTTTTCCCTGCCGATAAAACTATTATTAACCTCGTATAGCTGTCCAATATTTTGCTATCGCAAGCGATGCTTCGCCTTCTGGGCAAAACTGGGATATTTTCTCTTTCCTCCGTTGTTGGAGCTCGATCACTGGATCAGCTGCTGCTGGGAGGGCAGGCCGAGAAGGCAGATTCCTTGATGCGCGCTGACTGCTCGTATGCCCAACATGATGAAACGCGTACTATAGCGCGGGAGGTGAGCGGCGGTGGTGAGCGCGCGGTAACAGTTACCAAGCACTCGCTAGCTCGTGTGTGCATGTGTATGGGGGGGGGGGGGGGGGGGGAGGTAGCGCGTCTCCTCTACTCCGTCCGTGGCTGCGCAGCGTGTCCGCGCGGCTGAGTCCATACACGAGCCAATGCGCCGTAACTTTTAGGTAATCTGCGGCGGGTGCAAACTTTCGGGGAACCGAGATGGCTCGTCGCTTCGTACGCGCTGCTTTCCCGAGCGCCTACCGTTAGAAGTCGCACAATCTCGTGTGTCGAACACACGTTGAAGCGAGAGGCAGCCTCAAGCGTTCGTTTCTCGATGCCAGCGCTCTTCATCACGCCACCGTTGCGACAGTGATCGTTCGCGGTCATCGAGTGAGATTTGTTCATTGTTCATGCCTGCCTGTGCACACGTAAAACCATGCTTGCTAATTATTAAGCGAATGTTTATTGCAATTTATACGGCTGATAAAAGTACCTTTGCTTCATGTAGTCGTCTAATACGTTGCTATCAATGCCTTCATTACGACATGGCCATCAGAGTTCTGGTGTCGGTTTGAGTATGTGGGGGCGGGTAATGATGAAACCCTTGTATATGCTTGCTGTCTTTGCTAAATCATCCTTCTCCCACTTGCAACCGGTCAGGCTAATGTGTTACGGATCGCCCAAATGATGCCGATAGATTAGACACGAACCGTACATTTCAGTGACCACTGCCACCGCAAAATTTGGTTCTCAGTCTGCTGCTAAGCCGCGGGGAGCGATTCTTGTGCTAGCGATGGTCAACGAAATGCACAGTTCGTCTCCGACCACGCAGCATCTTTTTCGGCGATCCGTAACATGAAACGTGTAGTTAGCATGACCATGCACTTCGTCAATAGCGTCGGACTCGGAACACGTCAGGAAGACATCGCGGACGGACATCCGCCAATACAAAAGCAGGAAGGAGGACAATACTTTGGTCCTCGGAAATCGTCTTCGCAAGGTACACCCCGGGTGAAAAGGCCACCTCATTTCGAGGCCTCCAAAGAGATTTCGGACATTCCAGGAAGATTCAGGAAAAGAAGCAGGCATGAAGAGGGTACACATGTTCCGCCAGAGAATTCCGAGTGTCCTCCTCTAAGCATTTCAGTTCACGAGAGAGAGAGATAAACGGTATGGGAAAGGCAGGGAGGCTAACCGGACGAGATTCTGGTTTGCTACGCTGCACTGGGGGAAGGGTAAGGGAAAATGAAAAACAGGAAAAACAGCACCTGCACCCAATGGTTTGTCTATGAATGCATTAACAAATTTGCAGCATTTCTTAAGTGTAACAGCGCCAGGGTAGCTGAGCACAAGCCACGCTGTCAATGTCGGATCACTGTCAGTTTTACTTTGCTGAACACCGTGAGAACGAATAAGACTATTCTGCAGGTCTGGCCTAATTTGAGTGGTACTGTTTGCCACATTGAGAGTGGAGACTCGAGCTATCCATTGCCAATTTTTACTGCAACACGTACTAGCTTCCACAACAGCGGTTTCAGTTAGCGGCTGTAAATGCATCCTGCAAATCTGAGGGATGCAAAGTTATTCCCGAGGAGCACACACCTACAAAACTGCCAACATAACTCAATATGCTGAAATTGTAGGACAGAATATCACAGCAACTGCACAGAACATGCGCAGCTGCCAATAAACACAGCAGTAAGGAAATCCTGATTAAATACCGTATTTACATGCTTGTAAGTCGACTCGAATCTAGGTTGACCATCCAAAAATCGCATGCCTCAAAGGGGAAAAAAACGTGCAAGCGCATTTCACACAAGAGAAATTTATTGATGTGGTTGCTGAAGACTACCTATGGTCACTGGAGTCGTCCTCACTGGTGCTACTGCCGTCATAGCTGCTGCGGTCTCACAGCATGTCGTCATAAAGTGAGAGTCCACATTTGGCGAACGACCACACCACAACATCACACGGTACTGCCGCCCACGCAGAGAACCCACCCACACACAGTAGCCACGGAGGCCCTCCTGACACGCCCGCTTGGGGTAAGTTCGCGGTTTTCTGTGAATATCCAGTCGTCGTATTCGCAGCGTAGCAGGTCCTTAAAAGGCTTGTTGACCCCCACATCAAGAGGCTGGAGCTGCCAAATCAAGCCGCCGGGGATTACGGACATGTTGGTGCGCTCCTTGTGAAGTACCGCTTTCACCTCGTCGGTGAGGTGGCCCCGGAATGAGTCCAACACTAGCAGGTTGAGGATGGCTCTCTTGAGAGACGCCCCCGGCCTCAGGAACCACACCAGACAGTACCACTCCACTACGGTGTCATCCTTCATAAAGCCCTTTGCATTCGGCCGTACAACGCCTTTAGGAAGTACTTCTTCAGGTATTGTCTTCCTTTTGAACACCATGTACGGGCGAAGCTTGGTGCCATCTGGCAAGCATAACAGTAAAACACAGCTTCATTGTGAGCAGACTTACATTGCGTGCTCCCTTAACGCTCACTGTCGTATTGCTGGTGATGTCAAAGTATAAGGGAGTTTGGTCGGCATTGCCAATCTGGCCAAGCAAATACAGTCGGGAGTCGCGGAGTTTCAGAGTGCCTAGGGAAGATGGACCTTCTCCTCGTATGTGGCTGGCAACTTTGGGCACACGTTGGTGCGTCTACGTAGGGAGAAGCCAGCCCTCTTCATAAATTTAGATGCCCAGGCCCCACTAGCTCTGAACTGAGTCCTTGGTATCCTTGCTTTCGAAGCGAAGACATGGGTTTGTTGCGTGATCATTGCACATGTGACCAACAATGATCAATTGCGTAGATCAGTAACATATGCCGCAAGCTTCGTCTTCAGCTCCGGAAAGCATCCTGACTTAGGCCCGCGAAAACCACGGCGCTTGGAGTCTCATGAGAAAATTCCCTCGCGCTGAACCCGCCACTGCCGCACCACACGTTCACAGACTATGAACTTGCATCCTGCTGTGCACTTTAGTTTCGTCGGTATGGAGGACAGCAGCCCATTTGAATGCTGCTGTGAATGAGCGCCGAAAGTTCTTTGTACCCAGGACGCTCATGACAGGTGCGAAGATTCAGCGCATGCACAACAGAAGTGACAGAAGCATGCGGCCGTCTAAAATATTGTATCTCAGAGCTCAAATGAGAAGCTCTCTCGTCAACTACCAAAACCCCCCAAACGGCAACTTTTCCATCAATGATTGATGTTCCCGCCAGAGCCTTGCACTCGTGGTGCACGCAGTAAATGTTTCCTTAAAAAAAAAGAAAAGCTTCTGTACAAGCTCATGGAATAACCATACGCTGTGGGTTGAGCGTGAAACTTTACTTGCAAGAACACATTCACTGCGAGATGACGACCATCCAAGCAACTGGAAGCGGCCCTTGCCACGCTGCAGGATACCAAAACAAACATGAGGCTGACGGAAGCGGCCGTACGCGATTTCCTTTATCTCATGAGTACATTACTCGCATTCAAGGAGTGTTTTTTTGGTCACTCATAAACAAAATTAGCATTAGCGAATTCCTTGATTCAATTCACGGCGCAAACGTAGCCACGATCATATCACATTGTTCAATACATTTCAGAACTCGATGGTGGGAGGTTTGTCGCTCTAGGTACGGTGGCCAAGCGGCCCCTGCCACGCTGCAGGATACCAAAACAAACATGAGGCTGACGGAAGCAGCCGTACGCGATTTTCTTTATCTCATGAGTACATTACTCGCATTCAAGGAGTGTTTTTTTGGTCACTCATAAACAAAATTAGCATTAGCGAATTCCTTGATTCAATTCACGGCGCAAACGTAGCCACGATCATATCACATTGTTCAATACATTGCAGAACTCGATGGTGGGAGGTTTGTCGCTCTAGGTACGGTGGCCAATGGGCACCGATTGGGAGCGCCAAGTTTAAATAGAGGGCATCGCCTGTATTGACATCAAAATGTATGCAACACGCAAAATTGACGCGCTATGCTTCTACCGCAACCATGCAAACATAGGTACAAAGGTGTAACCCCGCCGTAGTGTCCCTGATTTTTCCTTTCTCTTGCCGTGACTAGCGGTTCACGGTTCAGTTTCGATTCTAAGTTGACCCCCAACATTGGATTGTCAGATTTGAAAAAAAATGGGTCGACCTACAAACATGTAAATACGGTATTCTTTGCTGCAATCACCATCACTTTTTTCAAGTTTGCGTCTAAACTGTAGAAGTACTGACCTTATACGAAGGCGGGTCTTGCACAAGTGCAAATACAGCAGTCTGCACATGTGTGTTCTTCGGGAATTGTATTTCATAACCAAGGAACAGGGTGAAAGGTGCATTTGGAACATCTCTATTTCTCACACACAGGTACAGGGCACGGGAGGGGTGCATAGTTCCAGGGTGCAGTGTGGCAATTCGGCATCATCAAGGAACCGTGCCAACACCACGTCCCCAACAACCAGAGAGCGTACACGGAGAAACACGGCGGCTTTCTTGGCAAGTCCAATGTCAAAGGCTCCTTCGAGCAGAGTGGTCGGCTGCCCTGAAACACCACCAAAGCACGGGATCTCATATGCCAAGGCAAGAAGAGGACGCATGCTCGCTGCTGCTTCTGCTGCACGCACACTGTCAGGACCCCCACGGTGATCGGTGGACATCTCCCGACGGCAGACCATCCTGGGATTTCCAACACTGCCACAATCCACGGCGGTTCTTGCAACGTGTCATCAGATTCTGCTGAAACTCCTTTTTGTTCACGAGGTGGCCTGGGTCACTAGCAGCAACTCGACGGCTGGAGAGCACGCGGGAAAAAATGGAAGGTCTCCCGCACAATTTGGGCTAGTTCGTTGGGCACAATGAGCATTACCAGCCCAGCAAAACAGAAAAAAAGAAAACACTTGTTGAAAACGTTTGGGGCATGAATCTCGATTCTCGAAAGAATTCCCTCCTGGATGCTGTTCAACAGATAAAAGTGTGTTGTCCGCTGCTCGGAGGAGGCCTGACGCAGGGTGCAAACAAGGCTGCCCTTCAACTGCCCACAAGAGGAAGGTGAAGCCTCTGTCCGAGACTTTGCTGGGGGCAGGGAGGAGACAAAACAAATGAAACAAACAAACAGAAACGCTTGGTGGTGGGGTTTGGGCGAGAGGTGAGCGAAGTCAGGAGCCAGGCACGACGCCGACGCTTGCTCGGAGAGCTGGGGGGGCGTGGAGCAACCGTGCCTTTTACTCAAGCCGCAGCAGTTCCACGTCGAATGTGAGCACGGCGTTGGGCGGGATTGTGCAGTGTAGTCAAGGAGGCAACAGCACACGTATTTGTTGTCAACACTGTCTAGGAATCACATACAAATGAAACGTGATAATTCAAGCAGTGACTAAAATGTGTGCAATGAATTACTTTACTATACTGCAGATTAGAGAGCGTGAATTATGCATGTTTAAATATGAAATTTCTGCATTGTGTGGAACAAGCCAGATTTGTTTCATAATCACTCCTTTCAAACTGTGGGGCCGAGCAAATTTTCACTACAAAGCTATGTAAAAAAATTCAACAGGTTATGTCAATAATAACTACTACACAAAGCACTTCACCATACTGTTGAACTTGGCTCTTTGTTTCTAATGTTTCACTATTAATATATATCATGCTATCGAAGTACCTGATGCAATATACACATTTTTCAAATATGCACGTGGACTGCTAGTATACTACTTGTACTACTTAGCACTATCAGTGGTGCAGTAGTTCAGAAATTTGATAACTATGAAGAAACCCGCCGTGGTTGCTCAGTGGCTATGGTGTTGGGCTGCTGAGCACGAGGTCGCGGGATCGAATCCCGGCCACGGCGGCCGCATTTCGATGGGGGCGAAATGCGAAAACACCCGTGTGCTTAGATTTAGGTGCACGTTAAAGAACCCCAGGTGGTCAAAATTTCCGGAGTCCTCCACTACGGCGTGCCTCATAATCAGAAAGTGGTTTTGGCACGTAAAACCCCAAATATTATTATTATTATAACTATGAAGAAATCAGCGTCTGACATGCAGTTTTAGTGCAAGCTTATTATATAACAGCCCAATTTGAAAGGGCTTCCCTTCAACCTTTTCCCTCTAAACCAATAAAAACTAGGTTTTGAAAGAATACCTTATCAATCTCAGTTAACCTATGGCTACTCTTTAGTATCCCTTTAACCTGCACTAAAGTACATGAGCGCTTTCACATACAATCCCGATAGAAGCATGGCCACAGTAGCTGAAAATCAAACCCTCAAACTTGTGCTCAATAGCTGAATTCCATGGCCACTGAATTGCTCCAGTGGACCATCCCCCTCCTCTGTTACTATGTTAGAAGTCAGTCAATGACGACTTTCCAAGGATATATGCCAGGGTGGCCCATGGCTCCATAGGCATAGTCTGGAGAGCAGATCAGCCTGGCTCGTTGGCCGACACTCATCTGCATCAAGGAAAGGCAAACACACAGCGTGTAGCTGTGTTAGTAATGCAAGCATGTAGAGACCAAATGAAAAAAAAAAAGGAATCAAATAAAAATGTACAGCCCCATTAATTGAACACGATTCCTAGTCACGTGTCTAGTAGCAGATGTGGCAGATATCTAACATCTGATGCATGTGTTACATACTACAGATTCTCTGCACTTTTAGCAAATTTACTGAAATGCTAGTGCAACCCCTTTTCGGGCATGTACAACCCACAAAACTAGGAATCAACAAATATTAGTTAAGCATGAAATGAAGTAGTACAAGATTAAACATATAACGCCTGCTATTTAGCACTGCTGTGTTGTATGACAGGAAGCGAGAAGATTTTATTTCCAGTTTATGGATGCCACCAATGTTTAGGCATAACATGAGCAGTTTGTCAATAGACAGTTTTAGTTTGGTGTACGCTGTAAGCTAAGTGTAGCGTACGCTAAGCAGCACACGTTTTGTACAATTTTAGTTGGCCGGCGATATCTTCAGATCTCAGAGGCCATATGCCGTCGTTGCGGCTATTTCCCGCCTGTAGCGATAGGTGCCGCTGACATCTCGAACGTTTATTTCGTTAGGCTTCAACTCGTTGGAAACGAGAAGCGATCTCGAAAACACAACGAGGTTATCCATAATACTCTGTCGTCGAAGTGGCCTGAGACTAAGCGAAAGCCGTTTACACATTCATTTGCTACAAACAATGTGCATTTTACAAAAGCAATGCCAAATTCAATTCGAAGCGGGCAGCCGGGACCACCGACATGTTTCACGCAAACCACGCAAAAACACTAACGCTAACTCGTTTGCGTTGCGTACGCCCGCTATACCCGCTATTTTGTTTAGTGTTCAGCGCATGTGCAGTGACGACCCGCTATTTTTTAGTGTACGCAATGGTATAGCGTACGCTATACTAAAACTGTCTAATATTCTTTGGTTCAATATCATGTTCATAGCATGCAAAATGCCAAGTACACGTGAACAACCATTCTGTGCATACAGGTCAAGTGTATTATGGTACAAGTCAACCATGACAGTATTGCCACTGTTTACTAAGGCCCGTGATAGCTGTGCTCCAACACCTACATCAAAGAGTTTATACAACCAATGCACGTGAAGACCACGAGCAGCTGCAATGCCCAATGAAACGTGGAATGTACACAGGAGCACAAAACGTCTGGCTGAGCCAGTCGCGATCAACAGGTTCGTCACACACTGATGAGCATAACGTTCGTCACGCGTCAGTAAGCGCAGTCAGCCATCACACCTCAATTTTAGTTCCATTGTCTCTGCATGCACTGATGACCTCCGGTCTTGCCTGCAGCAAACCCTCCCCACCTATGCACACCGAGGTGTGCAACTGAGCTTTGATTGTGTAACAGCTCCACTGAACAGTAACAACTAGGCAGTGCATTACTCATCCGACCAGGGGAAGTAACAGGAATTAATATTGAAGTAAATTTGTATGACTGCGTTAAGCTTAACAGTGTGGAAATGACAAATGCAACTTCAAATTCACATTATAACATTGTCAAAGGAACTAAAGGCAAGGGATAACTATGGCAACATAGCTCACATGCACACATCAGAACAAGGAATGGCACCAGGGCAATAAAAAAAGAAAATGCAATATGCTCACCGAGCACATTTTTACAGCTGAGCAAAGTTGCCAGAAAGGCTGCCTTCCCCCCCTAATAAAGGTCAATTGAAAGTGGAGATATTCATCCTGCCCACAACTTGTCTCCTTGCACCATTAGGCCCTACATATGAAGGCAACAGGCCACCTCCAAAGAACTTCTCACCTGAGCAACACCCTCGTCCCAGCCGCGAATGACTTCCCCTTTGCCAATGCGAAACTTGAATGGCTTGCCCCTGTCCCGTGATGAGTCAAACTTTGCACCATCTGCCAAGGTACCTGCAGATTGAATCAAGCTACCCTGTGAAATTTGAAGGGACAGCATACAGAAGTTCAGTTCTAGAATGATTAGCCGCTTAATATTTTATAATTGTTACATATTATGTCTACCGAATAGGAAAATGCATATATAAAAGGTTTAAGTAATACATAACTTATAGTTCCAAAGATGTGTGGTTTGCACATGTGTATTTTAGGCCTGAATCTGAACCATATTCAGAGAAAAAGCCTCCACTAGGATGATCAGCTTTCTGCTTCGATTTTGGTATATTTATAGAAATGAATGAATAAAGACGGAATGGCTATCTCTGTTGGTTAAACCAGCTGAACTAGACAACAGCACTAGTTCGTTATAAATAGACAAGAAAGTTGTGAGAAAGCATCCAGACGGCCAGTTACAGTTACTAGTAGATCAGGGCTTAAGGCTGGGTTATCGAGCAGTGCTGTGAGTAGGTCAGGAAAGCATAGCAGGTCTGAAAAATCTGGTTCAACAAATTCGGTTTGAAACTATTTTTGTGTAATATACTGAAATCATTTCACAATGCAAATTAAACATTGTAAAGGTATTGGTGTCATTACGAAACCCATAAACCAGCTGTAATAATCTAGCATTTTATCACAAAATCATAAAAAGTTGGCAGGTATGCATTACTGCAGACAATGCCTCAAGACGTAACACAGCTAAATGTCAATGATAAACCGAACAGTTAACTGACAAATGTTGCAATGGTAAAAAGAAACCCGCAGAAACTCCTTTTATACTCGTTGGATAAATGAACTAAAGATAACCGCAAAATCACCTTTTATATATATATATGAATATGAATATTCTAGGTAACTGAAATTTTACTAGAAACAAAGTTTGTAAAACTAAACCTCACACATTTCAAATTTTACAGGGAGACGGCAGACTGTAGACTCACCTGTGTAGTGGACCACAACTGTCTGACCAATTTTTGGGAATGTCTGACCTGCAAACAAGATTATCAACGTAAACAGGGAGGCAACCACTATGTTGCATTGAATGTATGCGGTAATGGTTAAATGAAAACGAGATAAAACGAAGTTAACAAATACTACAGATGACAGCAAAATACTTGTATACAAAATTTTTCTTTAGTTTGTACTATTTGCTGGTGTTGGGGGGGGGGGGATTTGAATGTTTCGATGTGCTTAATTTATACTGTTTATTTCCGATTTCTAATTTTCGCTACTTGCTTTAATGTACGCTCTATATCCTCAACCCTTTTACCCGATGTCCCATAGAGGGATTATTCTAAATCCATAAATGAGGCGGACTGGTGCACTGGAACAAAGTTTTACTTTCCGATTCGACATCAGCGTCACCTTTGGGCAACCACCAGAGCAACAAATTCTTGGCATTTCAAGCTGCATCACCGTATGTTACCGAGCTGCATTAACATACTTATGCAAAGCCAAGCTGTAGCCAAGCAGATGGATGACGTTGCAGAGCATTTCGGCACTTATGGCGTTCTGACAACCAGTCTTTTCTGTGGGTACGTATTCAATGATCGGGAACTACCAGCTATGTCCGGTGTTTATCCACAGGCTACCAACGTGAGAACAGTTCCATTTTTCAAGTTTGAGCCGTCGATAAGTTCCTGGCAACCGATGAACATGTTCACTGGCATCGCAGAACCAACGGTGTTCTGCATCGTGAACATAGGCGAACGCAGCATGATTGTTGCTCACAGTACGTAACACGAACCCTCGTCTGCACCAGAGCCGCCGAAATGAGCACTTCCGCAGAAACCAGTCAATGAAAAATGATCTCCCTAGCGGCGCTGCGCGATCTTCCTGTCCGCGCGCAAGGCCGCGTCAAGCTCGCCAACTGAGATCTCTGCGTTAAGCATCGAGATTGTACTGCAATGCTAGCAGCCACGTAAAACAACCGAAAAGTGACTGGCACACCGTCGAACTTAGGCGCAGCTTTTGAACATGAGAAACGAGTCCCGTGCAAGTCGTCTGGCTGCCGGCACAGCCCTGCCGGCACAGCCCCTTGGTAAACGCTGTGCAGGCACAACGGCGCAGTAACTATCGGGAGCGTTTCTTCGCACGATTCAACAGAACCGATCGGCAAACGGGGATCGGTAACTACGCTCTGGATGGCCTTTCCGCTGGGCGGGCCAGGCCTCGTGGCGGCGTCCCCCCGCTGCAGCCGCAAGCGCCATGTTGGCGTCGCATCAGATTCGCCGGCAGCTCTCGAACACTCACCGTCGCCGGGAGAGATGGTCTGCACTTCAACGCCCATGCTGACGCGGACAGGGATTCACTGGAGCGCGAGCACAACGCAGACGGCTCGGAGCACCGATAACGGCTACAAGCGGTCAGCTACAAGCGGCTGTCCAGGCTGCCAATGCGGTGGCGCAACGAACCAATCAACACGCATGAGATGGAACGCTCAAGAGAGGGCTCAAGCGGCGCTCGCTGACTTCATCCGTCCACGAACAGCATGTAACGTGGCCTTCAACGTGCGTCACAGATCTGTAAGATCATAAGCAGTCAACAAACACTGACACCAAGGACAACATAGGGGAAATTACTTGTGCTTAATAAATGAAATAAAGAAATGAAAGTGGATGAAAGAAACAACTTGCCGCAAATGGAAAACGATGAAGGATGTGGGATCGTTCCCCATTTGCGGCAAGTTGTTTTTTCGTCCAATTTCATTTCCAATAATTTAGAATTTCTTTATTTCATTTATTAAGTTCAAGTAACTTCCTCTATGTTGTCTTGGTGTCAGCCTTTGTTGGCTTTTTATGATATGACTAATAAAAATAGGGTTAACCCCCTTTCTTCCCGTTTACATATCTGTATGGTTATGCTTACAGGTGCAGGACTATTTGTAAACAAAAACGACGACACTTTCGCAAGTGAGGTATTCTGCAGGCAAAAAAAGAGCAGACGCCTGCGTGCAATTGGCTAACATGCACGTTCATGAAGCAAAGTCAATAGTGAATGTACGCAGACAAGCACACATCAAACGCTGCGAAACATTACTGTAGAAACTCCCTAGGACTTGCCAGATAGCACGTAAGCATTCTTTTTTTGATAGTCGCTCATCTTGCAGACATATGTCTCTGACGTATCCGAATGGGTCTGGTTGTATGATGGCGACGTTAGCTTAATGAATTAGGTCTAATTAATCTTAAGTATTCTACTCAACCTTCAATGTTTAATTAATCTAAGCCTAATTATATTAAACAGTGCTAATTAAGGCAACACAAAATAATTTTAATTATCATCACCATTGTTAATTATCTTCAATTAATTGCCATTATGTTTTAGTAGTAGCATAAAGCATTCTCATATATGCCCCCCTAGGACTCCATGCATACCTATGGAATGCATCATGTCACGCGTTACAGGCAGATGGACAGATTTCTGAGGAAAATAACCCTAATGCCTACATATTAAAGGGGCCCTGAACAACTCTTATCGAAGGGGAGAAAGGCATTTGAAGTGAAAATAGGCTGTTTCAGAAATACTTTGCCGCAACAGTATTTCAATGCATTCAGCAGAAACGGTGTTATTGGCAATCAAACACGGCATTCACCATGTTTTCATTCCTTCTTCAATGCCTTGCACTGCAAAGGCTACGGTGGAGTTGGGTGTGCCCACAACGCTCCGCCTTCTAAATGTCACCAGTTCAAATCTCATTTTGGATGTTAACGCAGACGACGCGACTTCCGTTTGTGGTGCCTAGGACGCACTAAACACAAGCCAAATGCGGTTGTCCTCAGCGAGCCACAGTGCGCTTAACCATTGGACTCGTGGCGGCACCCTACGGTGGCTGCGGTATCTAAGATACGCTGCATAGCCGACCGCAGCTACCTATAGCAGCCGCGTATGGAAATCCACTTTATTACGAAATAAAGCATCCAGAAGAGAGTGAGGAGCGACTTCTGTTCGAAAAGAGAGCGTTCCGCTTGCGAGCTCCAAGCACCGCATGGCTGAGGTGTTCACAGCAGTGTATGCTACCTGCGAACTATGTTAATTCACCAATCCCGAGTGGTGGTTCAGCGCCCCTTTAAAAATGTGATGACCTCAATGCAATAGCGAAACAGCTTTTATAAGTTTATCATTGGACTCCTTTCCTTCTAACCAGATGACAGAGGAACACTTCACACAAAGTAGCACAGAATGCACCGGGTGCAAAAGGCAGGAGTTTAATTTTTAATCAGCAAGTGCCCTGCAAAATCTATCTGTAGGAAAAAGATTGACTGTCATATGAGAATGAATGCCGATTTTGGCCCTCCTATCAAACTGACTAAATCCCGAAGTGTCAGGATCTTGCATTGCACAAATGGCACAAATGACTAGATGACAGCAACATCTTAAGAACTGAGAAGCTTGGATGAGTCAGTAATGAGCACAGCGATGAAGATGAAAATTTGCTGAAAATTTCTGCAGTTGGAAGTCTGCACCATATTTGCGTTTCTTGTGTCACCTTCCTCACTGCACTCATTTTATTACTGGAAGTGTTTGACATGAATTCACAGAAGCAAAAAAATTTCACACATTTTGCAATATAACACACCAGTCGCTCCGATCAAGAGTGTTTGAAACAACTTCACTTACATGTCCCATTTCATATAATTTGTCAGTTAATTATAGACCTCCAGCAGAAAATATCTTATTAGCATCATATGATTAAGATCAGTCTTACCTTAGAGAAACCTCTAACAAATTTCTATTGGTCTTATACAATATACATGGGACCAATAGGAAAACCTACAGGTCCAACGGCAATGTGTAAGAGGTCCCATAAAGATTTTTGCCTGTTCCATATCAAGGCAACACAATGTTTTATAAGGTAACTAAAATACTCTATGCGCCCCAATTGAAGAAATAGAAACAGTGATATAAACTTCTATTGGACAAATAAAATGCTTTATATGTCCCAATAGATGCAGTAGAAGTAGTGAGCATGATATAAACTTGTATTGGTAGCATTGCTCAGCAAGAAGCCAACCAAGCAGACGTGCCAAACATCAAGAATGAAGGAACAGAAGGCATCACTTTAATAAAGTAATTGTGCATTCCAAGCTGTATATTGATACTGAGGATATTTAGATACTATACATTGTTTCACTGCGCAATTTCATAGAGATCAGAGCTCTGGACACCAGCATATCGGTATGGTTAGTGCAGATGGGGCTATATGCAGGCCATAATTCATTCGCTATGCAAGTGGTGTCCTAGTGTGAGAGTCCGGAAGGGTTTGCCTAGATAGCTTCGGTTTAAAATGAACAATTCGTGCACCTCTGTACAACAAACCACCTTGGCACACTAAGCTTCTACCTACACCAATACATTTGTAGGCTACCAGTTTTATTAGTGTAGTGTTAGGTCTATTTCATAATCCAATAGACCAATACAGGCTATACCTTTTTCCAGTCAGTCAGGTCTATGATATTATAGACTAATACAGGCTGTCAGTTTTATTAGTGTATCATATCTATTGCATAGTAGAATAGAACAATACAGGATACCAGCTTTATTGGAGAGAGAGGGAAAGACATTCAATGTTGTATCAAGCTTATGTTTTGATAATCAAATAAGATGAGACGTATAGAAACCAATAAAATATCTCTGTCAGAATTTTCCCTTGGTTACACTGCTGAATTGATCCAATTATGACAGTGAAAAAGAAATGTAATGACACAGACTAGTATAAAAGAATTTCATTTATTAAGAACCAGTACAGGCACCATATGCCTCCAGCCTTATGCATATGCAGTTAACTGTGCTTCACAAACCAACATTCATTTACACAAGAGGTGCACACAGGAAGTGCAGAACAAGGATGAAAGATGCAGATGCATTTTACAAGATGAAAAGTTGAATAATCTATGAGAGAGAGCTTTAGCTTGGGACTTAGCCCTGATTTACTTGTTCAAACACACACGAAATGCACACATGCACTCTTTAAGCGCAAGCTCTACCAATATGAATTGTATTTATCGCAGTTGACTGCAGTTAAAATGTGGCGATTGTTGATTTCTGCCCAAAATGTTCAAGCAAAATTGCTGTAAATGAAATTTTAAAATATGAAGCATAATGTTTGCAACTCTGGAACTTCAAAAAAGAAACACAATTGCGTGAACAGTCTACTCGGACATCTAAGGTGAACAAAATTGATATGTTATAAGCAATATTCTATTTACTTGAATTTAAGCTTAGTACTACCTAGAAATTATAAGCTTCAAGGATGAACTTTTCTTGGATGTAAGATGATAAGAGTATCAACAAAAGTAATGAGCTGTACATTCTTGTATGCATCATGCTGCTCACAAATCTTCTAGTGGTCACGCATGACACATCAAAAGCTTGCTTGCCATCTACATAATCAACATGTGACTGCTTCTCAATTTGCGTTACACAACGTTTGTCCTCAGTTCTAATTCTATGTATGAAATGTACCACTATCTAGTTTGCCACAAATGTTTCGCGATGAACAGGTGATGTGACAGTGCCAGTCAGGCTTAATAGGCACACTTCACAATCGGTCTGCCCTTTACTGTAATGACATAGTCATGGTCCTCAAGCAGAATATTAGAGGCACCATCAATGCTTGCAGCTCAGAGGCCAATTGCAAAGAAATTTCACTTGGCTAAATAAGTCATAAATGTGTAGCGCATACTCTTCAAGCAATTTTGGCAACGCTGCAGGGCAGAAAATTGTCAAATTTTCCTATTAACGGCTTTTAATTAGCACATATGCAGACGAAATAGAAACCTGGCGGTTAGCAGATGTGACAGAAATTTCAGATTATGGCTGCCAACATATTCAGCATGCCATAAGCACCACCTAACTTCAACATTCTCAACAGCTGGTGTTCAACATTACGAGTCCTGTGTCACTTCCAACAAGTGTTAACAGCAGACTTGTTTTTTTACAATTTTAATATCAAGAAAAAAAATTTTTGTTAGCTTCTAAAATATAAAATATTGCATGGAGGGCACTTTGACTACACTATCTAAAACTAGGCTTATTATGCGGACCAAAATTTCATTACATTTGGCATTTACCTATCAAAAACTTGACTTCAATTGACATAGAAATGATAATTCGTGAGCAGGAATCGCAAATTCCCATAAAGAAAGCCATGATTTTATGTAATTTATATTAAATGTGCCTGCTACAAGTGCTCTAACAGATTCACTTCACAGAACTGTGACATCTGTTTCGTGAATAGATTTAGTTGTAAACTTGATCCTTTAAATGCAACAAATTTAATTTAAATCAGTTCAGCAGAAAAGTGAGATATACCTCTCATGTATTGGGCCAAGAAAATTGGAGGTGGGCTCATGATAAAGATTCCTCTTAAAGAGACACTGACATGAGATATTAAATTAACCTAGACTGACAGAGTACATACCCGGAATGGAATAGGTCATTACAACAATGACCAAGAGCTTGGTATGACAGAAAGTGCATAAGAATGGTAGACTGGCAGTACAGAAACATTGAAATCCTTGTGTCAGCTTCTCGTGCCATCACGGAAATTGGCATCAAATGCTTAGCGCTATGTATTTAATTTATTTACAACAAAAACAAGGTTGGACTGCACTTGGAACTGAAGATAAATTCCACCAAGCAAATTTTGTGAATGTACCCAGCTCAGAAAGTGCACATATGTTGCCATGTACGTTTTATCAGAAAAAAACTAGATATGCATTACCACAGAATTATTCCGTTGCTCAATTCGTGCTTGCCATATCATAGTTAGTGCATCTCGAATGCTTTAGCCACATGTAGAGAGACAGGCCCATTGTGCCAGTGTGTAGGGATAATTCTAGCCCATTCACTGACTTGCGCTCTTACCTCAAAGTAATATAACGTGTACGATGACTCCCCTATAAACAGGGTACAAAATGGTAGTCAGATCATTAGTTTCGACAACACCTGACTGTGCTTATAGCTATCCCAATGAAGAGTTTCCCTCCGACTTGGTTTTTTGCCTGCCTGCCGACTGGCTGGCACTTGTCGCTACGATGTGACATGCCAAAATGGCATACTGCGAAATCTGTGACATTGACATGACATCATCAACAATGCATTAGGGCAAAAAGTTCAGGACAGGAAGTTTGACCCCATCTCTTCTCGCTGTTAACTGCAACCTTTCTCCCACCAAAAAAATGTACAAATGGAGTTCTGAAAAAATAATAACCTACAAGTCCAAGCTAGTTAAGTGTTTGTTTTTAGTGTGCCTTTCATCATTGATTCCTGAAGCAGCTGTCTCCTCGATGTTGAGGTGGGTGATGAAGCGGAGCCGACGCTGCAAGGCTGGCCGCAGGTTGCGGATGCTCCTCTCAATCTCCGTCTTGATGGAGTCTCCAGTGAACATGTACTTGATGTGGTACCTAAGGCGCCCACTAGTCAAGGACAAGACACAACAACAAGACCTGTCTTTTAGAGTGCAACACCTCTGACATTCAAAGAAATGGTACAAGGGCAAGTGGTATTGAGCTAAATGAAAAAAATTGAATCCGGCTAGAAAGGCTAGACTACAAATATTACACATTTTCTTGACGTCAGAGGCACATAACACTTGAAAATGTATATTTTGTACAAAAAACAAGCAATGGCGCTGCTGTAAATTCCCTGCAATTGTTTTCCATCATGACATAACCAGTCAGCAGTTACTATTTTGTTACGTTTGGATGTCTGCTCCTTGCATCAATGACTAGACTAAAGACCGCTAGACTGGGACTCTAAAAGAGATTTCATCTGTTGAATAGGGGCATATCTGTTGGCACCAAACATATTAGAATTTAAAAACTGGCTATTCAAACAACATGCAGGTTCAAACTAAATGGTAGGACATGATTAAAATTATCAGTCCAATTTTGATATAGCAAACATGGATATAACAAAGTAAATCTAGAATGCATCTCACCAATATGTATCAGCATGTAAAGAACTTATACTTGCACCAACAGATGTTGTATATAATGAAGATATTCTTGTGCCAAATGCCACTTGGTTATATTGAGCTTCAACTGATAACAGTGTGAAGAATATATTTAGTCACAAACAATGTGACAAGCAGTTGCATGATGACGATGGTGTAGAGATGACAAAAGCAAGTTTAATGCACAATGTGAAATCACTTCAACGTTCTGGTAGTTATTGCCAGTTATTGTTTTTTACTGTTAATTATGGTGTCTTTGCACATTTCATTGTTTCTCACATGCATACTTTATATGCATAAGACATACTGTATATGATACTGTTCTGAAAGGACTAAGTGGGCTGGATATCTGCACTATTTTATAAGTCTAGTCTTCACTGTGTTAGTTCACTGTAATCAGCAAACAAAGATCAAGCCAGTTTCCAAAGGGCAAGGAAATTGTATAGCCTAAGTAAATGCTATTTATCAGTTGCTAGTATGCACAGTGCACCGTACCGCACTGTGAGCTTGCTACTTCTTAAGCAACAACAATAACTAACTGCTTGTTAACGAAAAGACACAGCAAACATATCTTGTCCTACAGGTAGTAAACAATGGCCCTAGACATATGCCCTTTTGCATAAAGATAATGAAAAGGCAGTCGAAAAGATCCAGGAAAAGGATACAGGAGATCAGTGATCTGATCAATATAGTTCAGCTGCTCACAATTTTTATCCACATTTTCCAGCATTTCGTACAGCTCCATGGTGATCTGTGATGAAGAGAAAAGATTGAACACAAGGAATGCCACAAGTACATCTCAGTGATCCCGCTTGAACACAAGACACTCCAAGATGGAAACCAGCTACAACAAGCTCACTGAATGAAAGACATGCTTACTCTGGTACACCAGCTCGCCTGCAGTATATATATATATATATATATATATATATATATATGAATCTTCTTAATAAGTTTCATTGCTCTACCATGTAAGTCAAAATTGAACTACAGCAAGAGAATGGAAGACAGACACAATCCATCTGCAACTTTGGGCCATTAACTGTGATGACCAGTTTTAATTGAAGTTGTTACTTACTTCACTCATTGCTTTTACATGGCTTTCATTATCAGCCTTGCATTAGCAAGATACTCCAGTTCAGACCTGCATCGATTCTCTCGCAGCATCACAGTGCCTTTTAGTGTTGAAATAAAATGCTTCGCTCTGTTTGCTTCATCCTTTCCCGTGCGTCCATTCGTGGTGCGGAAATCAAAGTTAAAGAAAAAGAAAAGAAAAAGACAAGAACTACATGTGACAACTCACGTCCATGACAATCCGTGACCTCTCGCTGCCCATGCGCTGGAAGAATGGGGCTACCAGGTGGCACAGAAAAAGAAACTGCTCCTCAGTTTTGACCACTGGCTTGAACCGGTCACGCATGATCCTGAGAAAAGAAAAAGCGAATGAAACGGGCTTCTTCAATAAACTTTAAGGACCAGCAAACCCTTTCAGCCCATGTGAGCCCTACGGAATGCACCCGTGAGCGCAATGCAGGAAACCAGCGCCAGAACTTTCCCATCAGACAGCAACAGAATGCACAACCTGACCCGGCGAGTGAAGAGAGCGTATTTATAAGTTCAGAAATAGCAGAAGTTGTAGTTTTATAAGTCCTGTGCTGTCCGTTAGCATAGAAAGCAAGCCTTCTCAGGGTGTGTTGCACCATCGCAAGCAAAAGTTTGGAGAGACGAAATTTTTTATTTTCTTCTCACACAACCAAGCAGCCTAGTGTTGCAAGGCGCACTTGTGCAGCATGCCACTCAATTTCAGCCTGCATATCTAGGCTACTGAACAGCAACAAAAATCACCTTGCGGACACTATAAAGCGGACAAAAATTTATGTATTATATACACTGCTCTGAAACATAACACTATATTGTGAGTAGGATTTTTGCAAGACGTTTGTAAGCACTCTAACAATTTTTTGTAAGATGTTAACCCATATACCAAATGCGTACACTTCATGCGCTTTAACAGATGCAGTCTACGGAACCGCAATCTATGTTTTTGGTGTAGAGTTACAGATCTGTAACCTTCCTGCTTCAATTTTTCTAGAGACTGATTTTCAGCGATTTATGTGAAAACTGAGGTCTAGAATTCACTTTTCTCAAATTTCATTCAAATCGGTTGAGTGGTTGTCGAATAAAAGCATTTCTGCACTTCACATCTACTTGAATAGGAAAGACGAAGTTGGAGCCAAGCTAAAGCCTCTTCAGGGAACATCTGGTAGTCAAAATTACCATACATAATAGCCCCCACTACATAGTATCACAGCTCCCGCGATGCTTTGGGATGTTAAACAAGCTCAACCAATCAATCAACAAATCAATCAATGCACCCAACTTCCAAAGTAAATACAGGAACTCACTGTGGAATCTGGCTGATCTGGCCGACACTCGCATGGTACCAGACAGCATGGACGAGTGCCATGAGGTAGCAGCACTGCACCTCAGTGATGCTGCTGTGATTGGAGGAGAAACTGAGCAACTGGAAAATGCTCTGCTTGCTGCCAGAGGGTGTTGCCAAATGGGGCCCTTGCAGAGCTGCCAGGATGCGGTCATTGAGCACGGTCCAGTACAGCTCCTGGACACACAAGCGAGGCAAAAGCACTTGCCTTAGCCAGGCTGACAATAAGCATGCATCTGCCAGATTAGATTAAGTGCGGCACACAGCAATGACTTCCACTGTGAAGTACAGGTATGAACGCTCTCCATTGTGTTTCACCTTTAACTCCCAATCCCGAGTCATGGGAGGTTGTACTAACATCGCCAATGATGAGTCACACTCGTTCAGCTCAATGTTGTGCTGTTCCCACTGCCAAAGACGAGCTACAGTCGGCATTGAGAGAAAGCTGCCCTCAAGAGTAGATTTTAAAAAAATTGTTGTGTTAATTCCAACTAGAAATCAATAAAATGATACATTTTCAGAATCAGAATGACATAAAAAAGTGACTACAGAAAAAAAATTTAGAAAATTTGGTACGCTTTCTTGAAATTAATTTTGGGGTTAAAGGGTTAACACGCCGGGGGAGTTGTGTCATATTCCCAACGTACGCAGCCCTTACTTCTTTTACGTGATGTCCTTGATCGCAGTGTTAACCACTCTTTGTCACAACCTACACCACATAGCTATGAGACCTTCTCAGCCCATGGGAAAGTTCCTTTTGTGTGCCGCGAGCATCAAAGGAGCTCTTAGCCTTGATGTGGGAATCGGGTGTTAGTGAAACTTCATAGATAGTTTTGGGTGTTGATGTGCCATTCCTGGCATTCTACTCTCCAAATGTGGCCTGAAAGACAGAACATTGCATCATTTTATTTTTCAGCTTACATTTTAAGAGTGGCACCTCAAGGCCCCAGCCAGGAAAACACATTTTCATTGAATGTGTCTTTCTCTCGCTTAGTTCAGCTATATGTAGTAAAGTGAGCTTAGGTAAGCGAAGCATACAGCATAGACTATGCAGAAGGTAGCACAGCTTGGATACATGCATGCAACGCTAATTCAGTTTAATATTGCGTAAATGTAGAAGTTGGTAAATTAGCAACTGCATTATCAATAATAAATTCATCCTCGCACTACCTTCTCTATACATTGTCCAATGTCGGATGTGCTATTTTAATTTCAGTTAATCTTGCACTTCAGGGTATAACTTGCAGTTAGAAACCCTTCAATCTTCATGAAGTTAGTTATTCATAGCTTTGACATTTGGGCGATTACTATTACTGTACTACTGCTACAGGTCTTCATTTTGGATAGCATGACATTTAACCTTTACTCAAAATACACCATACATAAAAGCACTATGCTATATTAATCGAAATTCGACCACCCCTGTTGATGGAATTTTCAGACTCTAAGGCTTGGACAAGGTGCTTAGTATGAAATGGTCTTCATATTCAGCAACATTAGTACTTTTGTTCTAAAATATAATCACCAAAATGCAGGCAGAAGGGATGCTTAGAGCGCAGGGTGTTGCAGGAGTTATTATTGCAGTGTGTTAATTACAGGGTGCTCAACACGTTATTGCAGTGTAAATCAAATTTAGCCAGCACAACATTTGAGTATATAACAGGGACAATTTATTTATGCTACCTGGAAGCATCACTGTGAGACATGGAATGTCTGTTGAATTGAAAGTGCTGCCCGTGCTAACATGTTACTGATTCCACAGCTTGCATTACACAATGCCTGCTGTTATTCCAGAGAGCATGCCATCCCAATTCAAAATTGTTACTCACAGGAAGTGCAGTCAGGATCAGCCCAATGGCATTCATCCAGTTCTCAATGCTGTTGCGTGGCAGTACCGTGTGCCTTGAATACAAAAAAGAAAAGAAACAGATAAGTGTTTTTGCAACATTTTTTATGAACACTATGAAATAAAGCTACTAAACAGATAATTGAAAAAAATATTGTCATCCACCTGAATGTAGCATGAAGCGACCAATCCTCAGAAAGAAAGTTTTGCAGTTGAGGAAAAATCCGTCCTGGTCTGGAATTTATTCATTGTATGGACGAATTTTCCTCAACTGCAGAGGTTTCTGAGAAAACCGTATGGGGTTCCTCTGTAGCTTCACGCTACTATTTGGGTTAATGACAATTCCTTTCATAAGCCTTCCTCCACCATGCGGGATTCCACAGAACTGATTTTCTATATACATACAGATACGAATTCCTCCATGCAGCTTACATGAAGAAAAACAATTTTTGCTGGTTCCAGCTAACTTTAGTAATTTCATGTTGCAGGCATGAAGCAACGTGTGCGATCGTTAAGCCATCTTGCTTAAGACTAAAGTGCCTTCTACCAGTTAACAGTAAAAAATTTTACAATATACAGATTTAGAGGTACACTACCTAATTTCGAGTGAAAACATATTTGGCAGAAAGTGAAAAAGTAAGTTCAAGTGGAAAGTTTCTGATGCCGTAATGTTTAAGAAAAGATTTTTACAATATAAATTCATGTCAATAATATTAGCTTCTGGCAATGTGGTGATGAAACTGCCAAGTCAAAAGTCTCTAGTTGCTATGAGCAGTTACAGTGTCAGGTCAAACATCTTTAATCACTTCTCCCCTCGCACAACAAATGAGTGGCACAAGGTAAAGGACAGTAGAAATAAGAGACAACATGGTTAGCAGCAATAGCTGTTGTTTGCGTACATAACGTGTAGCACCATGAACTAAAGCTGCACTGAGTTCAGTATAACTGACAGTCACTCAAGGATTCACAAAAAAGTGCAGGGGGCACTGCTCACCCTTTGAGCACCACATCCAACAAGGCATTTCCAACTACAGCGGCGGAGATTGGCAATGCCATGAGCTCAATGCAAGTCACGTGCAAGGCATGGGCAGCCGGGTTGGGAAACTCATTGAAACGCCAGTCTGTGTGCGGAAAGGGGGACTTCCCGGCAACAGCTGTTGAGGATGTCGTCAAGGAGAGGAACGTGTGATCAAGAGGGCTGATACACGTTCTACATCTACAGGAAGCAACAGTCCCCTGTAATTATCCCTCAGCTGCCTCGATGGGTCAGTGCAAATCTATGCGCTGTTCAGTGACACAAGAAAATACTCTGCTTCATTTTCATTGTCATTTCATTGCCGCTAGCTGATTCCAAGTTGCACCTCCAAATTTCCCGAGTTCATCACATCACCTAATTCTCCGTCGACTTTGACTGCGCTTCCCTTCTCTTGTAACCCTTCTCTAACAGACCACTGGTTACCTGCCCTTCTTCTTCTTCTCACGCTTCTTTGTTAACTTCCAAGTTTCTGCCCCACGTGTTAGTACTGGTAGAATATAATGAATGCACATTGAAAGGATACTGTCAGCCATTCTCCCCACAAGACCGATATAATAATCGAGGTCCGGTATCCAGGAAATGTCCTCTGCTGGGCGCTGCAGGTAGCTGAGGTAAGCTTCGCTCAGAGCCCAATTACCTGAACGGATGTCTTTGAGTGACCCTGAAAGGAAGAATAAAGCAATATGCATTCATGTGTGCCTGGTAATGCAGATTCAAGCACACGATGCGACTATTTTGCAAGGCTTTCTCGGAACAATGAAGGAAAAAAAAAGGGACTGCAAATGGAGATATTGTGCTTTTTCTGAAAAATTTTATACTGTGTCACACAAGGATGGCAACACTTCCATACTGTGTGCAACTAATACCTTCAAAGTTCATTCAGTGTCAACACCATAGAAACACAATGTATGCATTTTGCATGTGTCACTTGTATACATATGTGGCATTTTATTGTCTGTGCAAGTCCCAGCAGTACAATAACTTTTTAATTATGCTTTACCAATTAGCCCAACATCAAACTGCTCTATCACTTTAAACCATACCAGTGATGGCAGACACCAGTTTCTTCTTCAGGGGAGGCCTGTCCTTCAATTTCTGCTCATAGTAGTGGAGAGTGTTGTACAGGTACGTCAATGGCCGGTCTGAAACGACAAGCGACTAGTTAATACGAGTTACTATGGATGATGAGGGAAAAAAACAGCTTGTGTGCATATGAAATTCGCATGCTGTTAGCATTTGGCTGCAACACAGACCATGACATCAACAAAAAGGTCAGTGGAGGTTTAGCGGCAAATGCGAGAGAAATGCTTTAGCATTATGTCATACCTCTCTTGCTTCGCACATGATTTTAGCTCGCTCAGCACACGTCCTGACTCTGACAGTGATCCGAAGTGGACTGAGGCGACGGCGCTTCAGCACCTCCGCCTTCTCTCTCTCTCAAGCATCCATTTGCAGCTCTGCTGCCCCCCTCCCTCCTTCCTAGCTCGTATTGGCTTCTAGACCACCCACATTCTTCTAAGCTCTCCCATCTCCTCTCTATGTCTACAACGTGACCCGCTTCACACACATCGGACTGGCTTCATACACTTCCCACACATACACTTTTTTCCGCTTTTATAGTCTTAATGCTAACACATTAAAAGTTGTGTGTTTAAGAAGACAACCAAGGAGTTACAGCAGCAAGACCTCATTAAAGGAATACCGTAGTCACATGCTTGCTTTGAATGACCATAGAAGCCAAAGTCCATTGAAATTTGCCCATTGGTACTTTTTAGTGAGCTTACGGGAAGGAGCCAATGGGGCTTGCAGAATTCAATGACATCTGATTTCAATAGCTTTGAAAGTGCATGTGACACTGTGACGTAAGGTTAACTTAATCAAATTCTTGAACATGGCCATATATAAAGAAGACCTGTGAGAGTAAGTGCTCATGCTTGTGAAAAGGTGCTTAGGCAGAGTACATAAATTAGTATGCTGCAAACTGCCCTTAACCTTTTTACCCCCAATCCCAATTTGCACTCATCCTGCCAGTTTGTACTATATTGCCAAGGAGGAATTCTACTCATTCATGCTGCACTTTGCTTTGCTTTGGCCTGCAGTAGTGAGTCATGAATTTCAGCTCATTGAAAATGATAACTGCTGGCTTTGAACACTCACGCATATCATTTTGTTGTTGGCATTTCTTTTGTTGTCACTAGTGTAGAGAATATTGTAGTGTAGAGAATACTTTTATGCACTTCGACGAAAAGACTCGGCTCACTCCTTGCTGAATGTCCTTTCTTTCTTTTTCAAGTGGTGGGTGAATAGTGATTTTTGAGACCGAATCAAATACGAATCGAATAGTGCCAAAAGCAAATCAAATCAAATCTCGAATACTTTTATAATAGTTTTTAAATAATTAAAAGCCGTTATCACAATTAGCAGTGTTCACAACCCAGTAATCTTAAAGTTAACAAGCTTCTGCCATTGCATAGTATGTTATGAAGCGTTGTTTATCAAAAGCACAAAGGTCCATTAGGAGCAAATAAGCCGTTTTTTGCATGTACAGGGCTCTTCAGAGAGTGCGAATGATCGCTGTAGAGTCTGTATTGTATGGCTACCTAAGTGGCACAGCCTGTTTCACTGCACAAGTTCTCCCGTTTTATGTCTATACTGTGCCAACTGGGGTGAAAACTTACTGTACCTTTGCTACGATTTTATATTGTCACGGTAAAATGCAGACAGAAGACAGGGAGACGTTCAAGAACAACAGGACAAGCTGTTCAAAAACAAACGGAACCGAGGCACGTCTTCTTTGTCTTCACCCAATCTCGGCCACCCACTAGACGGAGTCCGTTATTGCCCCCCTTGTCGTTGTCTTCTAAGTAGAATACACCCGTCAATATGTATTTGGGTGCAGTTGACGTTTTGAAATATTCTAAATGTATTAGAAAAACATTCGCGTTTATGAATAGTCATTATTGAATTCGAAGACTGAATCTAATAGAACACTATTTGTTTCGTTATTTGAAAAAATATTCGCACACCCCTTGAGATAGATCATAAAATTAATATTTTTTTCAATGATAACATTATGTGACATGCAAAAAAAATTGAAAAAATAATTTTAAGAGTTTGTCAATGCGTTCTAACCTAATGGCACCCAATGCCGACAACACACAGCAAAAGTACGAGCCGACTACATCCACTCATAGCACAGAGGCCACAGATGATGCCACTAAACCAATTTCCACACCATCAAGCAACGTCTCCAAGACAATGCAATCACGATAAGAAAGATAATGTGCTCACCGTGAAACTTGTACAAACAGCCCAGGTGGTCAAGAACAGACTCGACTGAGAGTGTGGCCACAGGATACAGCTCTAGGAAACGGTGGATGACAATGTCCATCACCTAATATGGGCAAGGTGTGGATAAAAGAGAATTGGCATTTAATTGCCTGTAAAATGTTCTGCTTTTTCATCATCATCGTGAGACAAATTATGTCCACTGCCAGGGACAAGGGCTTCTCCAAGAGATCTCCAATTCCCCTGTAGTGCATGAACCAAGCAGACATTACCTACTCCTTAAATATATTCCTCTTCTGCCTTCGAATTAGTTTTTTTTTTTTTTTAGCACATGTTCTGTTACTCTAGTACTAGACAGCTTGTTACCTGTGGAAGACTGTCTCACTTTCCCCGACACTTAACGTGACAGGCACCAAATGTGAAGGCATCTCCAGGCATCATAGTTCCTGGGTTTGTGTCAAGACAGCAAGCCTGGCTTTGTGCCAAGGACACTGTCACTTGTAGAAACTTGCGCATCCGGCACTAGTCACGTGAAATCTTGTGAACATGAAACTACCTCCAAAAGAGATCACCAGAGAATATCACCCCTGATCTACACATTACGTGACATGCTCAGCTTAACTTTTTTTCTTCTAATATGCGGGTTGTGTGCCTACCGGAATGAAACGTAGGCAGATGTTGCCAAAGTAGACAGGCAGGTAGGTGTGCTGTTGGCTCTGTCCACTCAGGTCCTGCAGGCCCTCGAAGTAGAACTTCTCTGGGTATTTCTGCAAACGTGCAGCAATGTTTGTTTTTACAACTGCCTTTGTTCAACAGAGGGTCATGCTATGAAATGGTGGTGCATATACCGCATTTATCCATGCAAGGCCTCCTCCCCACCCCACTTTTTTTTGCAAGAAATATGGCAGGATGCAGCCCTTACACAAGTCAAGTACATCACAACCCCATAAAACCTCAAATGATGTGGCAAATTATGTGCAGTGCACTTAAAATTACAAAGTGCTTGTGTATAGTATCAGTGCAATCAACAGCGTTACATGCAAGTAAAACTGATAGATGCATTAACAAATTTAGTTTTCTTTTTTTTTTTTTTTTTCATTGCATTGTTCCTTGCTGCATCAGCCAACAAGGGCATACTGAAAGCGATACATGTTTAATTTAACATTCCAGCATGTAGCCTAAGTAGGTATTGTCATGTTTGATTGAAATGCAAGCACAAGAGAATAAAGCAGAAGGCATTTTTCCCTTTCCACATTCACTATGTGAGTGACGTTGGTGTGATTCATTCACAGGCATTTCGACTATGACACATTTACCCTTCAGTTATGGTGCAATCACACAGTATACAGTAACACACAGTATACACACAGCATACAGTATTGCATATTCAAGTAACTATGATTAAAGAGTGCTCTACTTTGTTTCTCTCATTCACATTTTCATACTGGCATATTATCGCCTGCAGTCATTCCACAATAAAGGTCAATTAATGTGTACTAGAAGGGCTTGCTAATGTCCAGCTTCAAATTCAATAATTTTGCGTGTACTAGAAAAACAATTTCCAACCTGATGAACAAATTCTCCAAGAAAGGTTTGAACAGAAGATAGGTTCATGGAGAGGTGGAACATAGTACCTAAACCTGTATCTAAGCAATGCAAAGAGGACTTGTATCCTTTTTCTTTTCCTGCTCTTCATTCTTTCTTTTATGTCAATGACAACATTTCCATTTTCATTTGCAGATAGTTACTATCTGAAAAAACACACTGTTAAATAATTTATGAAGAAAACCACCTTTAAACAAAAAGGCTGTCAGCCATTTTACCTAATTTCTCATGTAGACGCAAAGATATGTTGGCCCAAACATACCCTGTGAAATGCCAAGTGCTTTTCATGCCAGTCAGTCTGCCTCCAATGTTCCGGGGAATTCTGAGAGAGAATGATAGCAAAAATAAAATATATTTGACAATTTCCTGAGCTGCCCGAGACAGTGATCAAAGCCACCCTATACTTATAGAGGCACTTACATCCTTGACAAAATCCAGAATTCGGTTCTTGAACTCTGATGGCCGGATTAGCAGCATTTGTATGATGAAAAAGCACACCTGGATTTCGTTGCCTTCAAAGCTACGAAGCGCCTGCATTAAGCCAACAGTTCAAAATGGCATAACCAAAAGACTAGAAAAAACAGTTGTGTGTAATGGACTGTATTTTACTAACCAGGCAAAGGATTAGTCTGTCCAGTGAGATGACATGGTACTTCCAAATCAGGTCATTGAGGGCATCAATGCACTGCAATGCAGAGAAGGCATTTTGTTAATATTGCCCATACCCATTATGTTATAAATGAACTTCATTATATAACCAAGTCACATCTGACATGAAAATATAGTTTCATTATGGGTATCTGATATTTGTAATATGCTAATATCAACAATAAATATTTTATATTTGCTTTGTTATATTCAATAGTTCATTATACCTATGCTCATTACATTGTGCTTAAGCCGTAATTACGGATGAGCATTAAAAATGTTTCACAGCCAAAATAGACAAAATGTGACTATAAGACACTGCAATGACAAATTCCATATGGCAAACTTGTTATTATCATCATCCATCTATAAATTACAAATCGAGGGTATCTCCCCGCAATCTCCGATTATTCTTGTTTTGTGTCAGCTGACTCTATTCTATGCCTCTAAATTATCTATCATCACACCACCTGATCCTCTGCAATCCTCAATGCATTTCTGTTCCCTTGGCAACCACTGTTACTGCAATAGGCCACTGGTATCTCTTCTACGCCTTGCATGACCTGCCCAACTCCACTTACTTTTCCTCCCTATTTCAACTATATCAGCTACCTGTGACTGCCATGCTAATTTATCCGGTCACCTTCTATTTTGCTTGACTCAAAAGTGTGTTAACAAACACATATGATCTTTTTTCTGCCATCCTTTTCTTTTACTTCCACTGGTTTGTACTGTGTCTACTTGACATATTTTTTGTTATGCACACATTGCTATGCTTGTTATGTCTTAGAAATAAATGCCTATTCTGAGCCCATGTATAATTGTATATTGTCGGCTTAGACCTTCTCAGCCCCTCCCCAGAATATACATCGGGTAACAAGTGGGTCGCTATCGCAGTGGACACAGTATCATTTTGATGCATGATGCTCCACATCGAATACTTACAGACCATGGCCGTATGCTTTTGTCTAATGTCATTGGTGACATCATGCATGTCTGTTCTATACAGTATAAACTTACCAGTTCCTACCATCCACTAACGAACGTCCTCACTGAGCGTTTGAACCGAACCCTTACAGTCATGCTATCAAAATACATTTTGGCCAACCACCACGACTCAGACCGTGCTCCGCCTTGCACTGTCTTCACTTACAACTCTCCTTCTCTCGAAACTGCCAACTATTCCCCGCTCTACCTCTTGTATCACCAAGCACCAATGCTACGGTTAGACACTGTGCTTTCGTCCGCCACAGCTTCAACTAGCGATTATGCCCGTGATTCCATCGCTCATGCTGACCATGGTCAATAACTCGCACGTGCTCGTCTGCAAGTGTTGCAAGAGAATCAGAAGTGCTGTTATGACTTCCGTCATCGTTAATATTAGGCCACTGTCATCGTGATGTCGATTTTTCACCCAGCACCTTCGTGTTGCTTTGGTCACCATCCCGTAAAGTTTGCCTTTGTGAGAAGCTACTTTCCTGTCACACAGGCCCATACCATGCGTGCTCCGCCAAATGACCGATATCACCTATGAAATTATTCTAGCCATGTTTTCTGCTGTGTCAACCAGTGAAATTGCCCCCGTTGCTAAGCTCAAGCCCTACAACTCTCCACGCACCTTAGATATTTAAAGGGCAACACTGGCGATTTTACAGTTTCAAATGACCTTAATAAAACTTTGAATATATGTTCTCTTTTGCACTCTGATCATCTGTGGCAAATGAAATGATTGCAAATCATTTAGTTTCCCTGAAAATGAATTTTAATGATTGGCTGCGCGTTCCCGACTCATTCCCACAAATGTATGACTTTTTACTGGTTATCCTGTGTTTGCGGCATCAAAGGCTACACTGCCACCTCACCCAGAAACAATTAAGCTGGCTTCTTCTTTTACGAGATGATGTCCGACAATAATGGTTTTAAGAGATGTGATAACTGGAGGATCTCTTCATCTTGCCACAGCACAATGCGTTGAGCTTGGCGCACGTCAGCTGCCTTGTGTGGCGGCGGGTCAAAAGCAAACAGTGATGCTTCAGTGCTTATATCATCACTGAAATCACCGCTGTCTGGTTCGAAAGAGCTGGAAGAGCTCCCCATGTCGTCAGCAGACATCGCCAGCTTCACCTTTTTGGCTTTAGTACCATGTGTACAGCATGTTTAGCACATGTTCTGCATATTTAATTACGGCTGTGTAGGATCTGGCATTACCGACTCATCATAGACGTCACACAATGCAGCTACCCATTTTTGGCACCTCATCTATTGTTTTTTTTTTTATTCTTGCTGAGCTTCTAAGCAAATTGAACTACCTTACCTGTGACAGGACTCAATGCCAAGTGAAAATTACAATATTTTAATATGGTTAAAAAACGCCAGAGTAGCCCTTTAACAGCACCGAGACGGGACTTTTGCTGCCAGAGGGTAGTATTACAATACTATTGGCAGATGCTGAAAAGACAAGTTGCCACAAGGAAAATGACGAAGTGGTTAGGCTCTTAGTGAGAGCGAGTGTCTATCTTGCTCTCTGGCTACAGTATAAATACAGTCAAACCTCGGTAAAGCGAACTTCAATATACCGACTTTACCAGATTTTATAGACTTCGTTATATCAAGATTTAACTGTATAGTGAAGTTGGTAAAATCGGCAATTTGCTTCACTATATTGAAACTTTGTTATATTGAAATTCGACCTTTTATGCAAATAAGTACAGTCCCTGATTGATTTTTCTTACACGGAAGGAGGCGCAAAATTTTCAGAATTATCAGGTAATCAAAAAAAGCGAACTTGACTGAGAAAAACATTTCATTTTGCTGAATTAGGGAGTCGGTGACGAATGATACGGTTCCATGTCACGTCGTCACATTGGTGGTACAAAGCGAGGCCAGCCACAATTTCGCATGCACTCTGCCACCACGACTGATAGCAGTGCCTGAAGTGGGATGACGCAATCATGAAAAGCATCGGCAGCAGGGAGTAAATGCTTCATCTGCCTCTTGCTTCAACGAATTTTCGAAGTTATGCAAGATTATGCAACCTCCAGTACTAAATGTGCGGGAGGACAGTGCACATGATGCCACGCCATCTCAGTACACCCACACTTTGCACATGCTGCAGATTACCTCTAAAACAGGATGCATGGGCTGCGTATGCGCTAAGTCATGATGACTGCCATGTGCAACCACGGCCACGCTAGAAAAGAAGAGCGCACGAACCTGCTGCCCCCCCTCACGTAAGCTTGATTGTGCTGCCACAAGCTTGCTCCGCTCCCCCCCTTTTCCCTTGCTTGTGTGGGAAGACAGTGCTTATGAAACCACCGTCCTTGTCGGCTTACTGTTGCACGCTTTCACTTGCACCTAAAGCACACAGTGCATGGGGTGCGATAGGAGCTTATCGTACTTGCACTTTATACAGAAGACGATGCTACTCCGCTTCTGGAGTTGCTCTTGGTTGCTTTTCGGCACATGATTTGAGAGGCAAGCAAGTTCGCAAGCGGCCGCTTGTAGTTCAATCATTTGACTATCTACATCTGCAGAAGTTTCCATTTATTGTCTCGGTGTCCCTTTGCAGTGGCAGTGAAATTATGTATTGTGAATCGTGTATTAATGCACTTTGTTACATTGAGAGTCGAACTACGCTGTTTTCTGTGGACAAGACGTTATAAAAAGTTAAATAGTATTTCGTTACACTGAGAATTTTGGTACATTGAAGTTCAATATATCAGGGTTTTACTGCAGTTTCTTTTGTCTGTGTCTTTCCACACATGACAATATTACTGTGTGCATACACCAACATCAAACCTGAATATTTTGCCATGTAACCACATTCTGAAATGTCTCATGTGGTACCCTTGTTAGACGTGTGAATTAAGTCTCAAATATAGAAAAGAAGATTTGGAATCTAGCATCCAGAGATGAATGTCTTGGCTGGTGCAATGCTGTAGCAAATGGAACAGTGAGTGCAAATCAACTGATGCCATAAATCTCAAGAACTGTCAAATCATACAACAACACTTACTCAATTCAAGATTGCTTTTTTTTACCTTGTTAACGTGCTGCCCTCCAACTGAATTGGACACTTCAAACACCAGAAAGTCTGCAAATGTTCTCAGATGTGAGGATAGGGCACGAGCGCCAATCCTGTCCAAAATCCTGGAAAAAGTGAGAAGACGATAGAAAATGACGAAGTAAATCAAGATACAATATGCAGATTCTAAAGAGTCTGCCTTTTTCTGAGGGGTACTAGGTCAGTCTCCTTACCCCTTCCGTGCCATGGATGAACTAGGTTCGTCCGCACGTTTCTGGTAAAAACAGCCAAGGACGACGAGCTCAGCTCTTCCGCAATACTTTTCAGTTTATTGCAACTTCATTTGCTCATCGAGGATACTTATCATTTTCTTGCCATTCTTTTGTACAATGTAAGCTTTAGTTTTGCAATAAACGGTTGACATTTTGTATAAATAAGCACCTAGGATACTGACTACATTGCCTCTCATAAATTATTCATGGGTAAGAGAATTGGATACTTTTGGTCAGAATTCGAGATAATAGAGTGTCAATGAAGGTGTTAATGCCGAGTAAGAGCTCCTTAACCATTAACCCTTCACTTGCTTCACATTATCGTGGCAAGATCACTGCATAAAGTTACTCACTTGTAAGCCAGGGGGCTGATGCGGTCATTTTCCAGCAACATCTTCCACAGAAGGCTGAAAATAAACGACAGTGAGCACAACATGGCACTGCAACGTTTCAATGTGATGAAAGACATCAAACACAAGAATTCATGAGCAGTAGAACAAGGAAGGTCGCTGGAGCCAATGCTTCAACTAGGGGACTTGTATATGAGCCCTTGTCACAATGTTCACTCCAGCGACATTATTTGCTCGACTACTGGTTATCACTCCAAGCCTCTACCTTTCTGTGAGCTTCTGTCTTCCTTGGATTTCAAGTGCAAGAATACAACACAACACTGTAAATTATGCATTTCTCAGAATCATTGGTGTGCTTTTTAATTAGTTGCATAGAGCAGGAGCTTTTCATTTTATCATCAAGGCACCTACTCTCACTTTATGGTAAGCCACTGGCTGAAGTAAACAATCAGACCAAACTTTAGAATGTCCACTCAAAGGTCCAGAAAGTCACAAGTTCAATGTCAGATATGTCACCTATAACGTTTCTAATGACAGAAAAATGAAAGGCAAGCATCTTACCACAGGAATAGATGTGGCGTCCCCTGCTGAGAAAAGTGAGCAATGATGTCGTTCTCATTGCTCATCGCTGGAAAAACACAAGAGGCACCACTTTGTTCATGGATAAATCAAACAATAGCATGTTTGAAGCTAGTTTATGTGTGCCAACCATGAAACAAAGCTACTTTAAGTTTTTCTTCTTTAACTCCTTAAAGGGATTTTTTTTTTTTTTCAGAAATAGTGGATAATCTTTTTTATGCAATATGCCTTTACCATGGTTATAGGACAGAAATGTGTCTAAAATGTCATGGGAAACCTAATACAGTAAAAGTAATGATGACCGAATTTCCATTGTCATCTACGTTGTGAGGAGGGCTTGTCATAAGTGAAAAAGTGACACTCGCTCATGACGACGAGCTCAGGTGATCAAGATCCCTTAAGGGGTCAGGGGCTTTAATTTCAAAATACGGCAAGCAGACTCAAGTGCAACTTGCCCTTCACCTAAAAAAAGAAAAAATGGTTGACCAGAAGCCAGTTTTCGCCTTATTTTTACACCACAACCACCTTCGTCCAACTTGCCACATAAACGAAACTTCTGGCCACACTGTTCTGAATGAAACAATACATGTAAGGGACAGCACAGGCCTTGCAGCAACATCAAAAGGTAGCCATACTCTTCCACTTGCGGTACTCCTCCTCAACAGAGCGCTTGAGCTGGGCCTTGTTCTCCCGCTGTGCTTGGTGCTGCTGGAAGAACTCGGCCAGGCTCTGGGGGAAGCTAAGCAGCGTCAGGCTCGACCAGCTGTGCGGTGTGTGCTGCATCGCTGTCGTTAGAAGCTCCTTGCACCACACCATGGACAGACTCTCAGACCCTGAGCGCAGCATGCAAGAAGGAGGGGGGGCATTCGTTTATAGAGAGCAACACCCTAAAATGGCCGTCTGCAAAAAATAAAATGAACAAAAATATGTAGTATGCAGTTCCTCATGCTGTTATGCATGTGATGTGAGATAGAGTGAGAGAAAACAAATGATCAGAACACATGACATAATAAATATGACGAAAGTGAGTATCTACAAGCGAGTGTACAGCGTTGGTGAGATATACGAAAAATTAGAACAGGGCTCCAGCAGCGGCAAGAAATAAACATTTTTACAACAGCAAAATAAGACAAAGTACGCCCCTGAGTGTTAAATATGACTTATTTTTCTGCTTTGCTCTTCCATGTTTCGGCAAATGTGGAAGCTAGGTTGGTTCCACATGTGGAAGCACACGTGGAAGCTATTCGTTATTTAGAATCTTCCGCGAGGAGCCGAAAGCATTCTCAAGCTATACAGGACTATACTTGGTACAGTGACATCTGCGCAGAAGCTCTGCCCCTATGACTTTCTCTTTACTGCCACAGAGAGTTGTCCGTGAGTAGAGCTAATGGCAGAGTAAGGCCTTGGACAGAGCAGAGAGTAAACAATAGCTGCCGGGCTCAAATGAAAACTAGATTTATTTTGGCCCTGTTTGCATGTGCCAGTGTTCCTGGCCACTACAAGCACAAGCCCACGCAGGTCGACATTGTATGTCATTGCTGCTGTGACAATCGTGACTGCTTGACCAAGGTAACATGTTTATTTGGGCTAGTTGGCGTGACAGGGCAAGTATGCACAACATGAGCAGGCAGAGAAAGAGCAATGAACAAGACTGGACTGTTATTCAAATTATTTTTTTTCAATTTGCCTATTTAGGTAATTAGTCTTAATTAATTCATTATTTACCTTCTCAAATATCTTAATTAGATGAAAAGTGTCAATGAGAAAATTGTAGAGCGACATGCAAAACTCCTGATACAGCTTTCTGTTGCTCAATACGTGCTACATAAAAGTGTTTTTCCGAGGGTGAAAGAAGCCAATAAATGCACACAAAGTTGCCGCGCAACTGGCCGCTCCAGGCACTTTGCGTGTATTCGCAGGCTTCTTTCACGCTCGGAAAAGCACTTTTATGTTGCACGTATTGAGCAACAGAAAGCTGTACCAGGAGTTTTTCATGTTGCTCTGCAATTTTCTCCTTGACATTTTTCATCGAATTAAAATATTTGAGAAGGTAAATAATTAATTAATTAAGACTAATTACTTAATTCAACAGAATGAAAACAAATAATTTGAGCACCTTCAAGTGACAGCAAACAACTTTGGTTCTGTCCAGCTATATGGCATTCGCATATTTTTAAACTCTGGCTAAAGTTAGTTGGGACACCCTGTATATATGAGGGTTGATCCAGAAATAAGGTTCTCAAGGAGCTTCAGCCACATGGAAAGGTGCGAGGCGAAATCCGGCAACACTGCTGCGCACGGCTGTTCCTCTGCTCTCAATTCCCGCTGGCCGCGCTTCGCTGCGCCACTAATTCTTGGCTCAGCAGCCATCCGATATGGAGGTTCCCATTGTTGATCCGACCAAGTGCGAGATTCGTTCCGTACTTCGCTTTTTTGCATGCCAAATGGACTCCACCCATGGATATTCATCGTCAGTTGGCAGAGCTGTATGGTGAAAAGTGTATGTCCGTTCAACACATCCAAAAGTGGTGCAGAAAGTTTAGTGCCGGTCGGAAGACTGTCAGTTTTGGAGGCGGTTATCGAGATAGTCCAACGCGAAGTGCTTCAAAACAGGAAGATCACCATTCGTGAACTTGTTGCTCAGATTCCTGGGAGTTCTTACAGTACAGTGAGAAGAGCTTTGACTGAAAAAATTGGGGTATCACAAGTGTTGTGTTCGATGGGTACCCAGCTATTGACAACAGACAACAAGGAGAAACACCTTGACTGTGTTCGCCAGTTTCTTCAAAAGTGTCAAGAAGATAAGGAAGGATTGTTGTACTCTATTGTTACAGGAGACAAAATGTGGGTATTTCACTTCACTCCCGAAACGAAACAAAAATATAAACAGTGGCATCACCCAGAGTCACCAGTTGCAAAGAAGTTCAAACAAACTCCTTCTGATGGCAAAGTCATGGCCAGTGTTTTTTGGGATCGTAAGGGTATACTGCTGATAGATTTCATGGAACGTAGGACAACAATCAACTAAGACAGTTATTTTGCAACACTAAGAAAACTCAGGCGAGCTATCCAGAACCGCCGGCGAAGACGGCTGTCAACCGGTGTAATGCTGCTTCACGGCAATGCCCAACCTCACTTCTCCTGTCAAACCTAGGAACTTTTGACAAACTTTCGGTGGACTGTCATGCTTCACCCACCGTACAGTCCAGACCTCGCACCTGGTGATTATTACTTGTTCCCCAAGTTAAAGGAACATTTGAGTGGCCAATGCTTCCGGAGTGATGATGAAGTCAAAGAAGAGGTGAAACGCTTCCTCAATGGGTTGGTGGCAGAGTTCTACGACATTGCGATACAGAAATTGGAGCACCGTCTACATGCGTAGAAAAAGATGGCGATTAGGTAGAATTTAGAGCAAAGTTTAATCTTTACAATGATGTAAATTTCTATGAGAATAAGCAACGTTGTCTCTTTCTAAAATTTATGGGAACCTTACTTCTGGATCAACCCTCGTATAGCTTGCATTGACCATGGTGCAGTCGCCACACCAGCAAGGAGCTGGAGACATGGACTATGACCCAATGCCCCTTCTCACCAGTGATATGTATTGCCCTGGCGAGCGTCAGAATGAGCGCTTTGTTCAGTTCCTCCGACTCGGAGGAGAGCAGTGACTTGGGCTCAGTCTGGAAGCGAGACAGCTGGGGCTGGACCTCCGCGCTGCCAAGGCCGGTGATCAGCTTGAGGGCAGTGCTCTCGACACTGGGCATGGAAAAGGAAGGGGAAATAGGGACACAATGATTGGCTGTGGACAACTAAACACTACGGCAACAATACGGCAACTATGCAAGGATGCAAGTGCATGTTTTAAAACGTCAACAAAGTCTTCAACGTTAAACTTTATCCTATTTTATAATGCAAACAATTTATATTATACTAGCGGTTCATTTACACTACAGTAAAACTACTGAAACAACACTTTGTTGCTTTACATCAAGTTAGGATTCTGCTGGTTTCACAGCTGATACTGTGCTACTGCATGCATACTGGATTTCTTGCACCTTTTTTTATCTCTGTTGCGCAGTTGAAAGCGAAAGTCTCGAGACCACAGTTGCTGCAAAAAAACAATTTTTTTTTTTTTGCAACGTAAGCATTCAGGCTGAAACCAGGCAGTGTAGCCTATGCACACCTTTTGGCTATTGGAATACGTTGAGACAATTACACACTGCCTCAGTTGTTCCTGAAGAAACAAAATTTTTCTGCTGATGCCGTTGTCTCAAGACTTCTACTTCGAAGGGTAGAAGGCATTTCAACTAAATCAGATCTCCTGTTTCCTCAGAGAATTCACATTGAACATGCAATTATCAATGCTGTACATCTTTCGTGAAAGTAGGATGTGTCTTCTCCTTCTATGTTAATTATAGAGCATTTGCACACTTTTCTTTTTTATAGTATTCCCGTATGCTGCCACTGTGTGAGGTTGTTTCAGAGGCTTCAACAAGCTGTTTAACTTTCGTCTCTGAAAACCTTCCACCATTTCCGCTTGAGAGATGACGAACTTGAATATGGTAGGAATTTGGGCATGTTGGTACATTACTTTCATATTGAGTAGCACAGGACAAACGCAGACACAAGAGGTACATATGACAAACAAGGTGCTGACTTACCAAACTGCTTGTGTTTGCCCTGTGCTACTCAATACAAAGATAAAGCTGACTTGAGTCGGCCACCAGTTAGCTGGACAAGCACCAGTGCAAAGTGACCCACCAGAGGTGCAGCTGAGTCTGATTGGTCTGTGGCACGGCAGCCAGGCTGTGCAGGTGCGACAGCAGCTGGACGCGGTAGTGGGGCTGGATGTGGTGCAGCCGGTAGCTGAACATCTCCAGCAGCGTGTGCAGGATGCCCCACGCCTGCTGACGGAAGACCGTCGGCAGGAGGTGATCTGCATAGATCGGGTGCACATCAATGTCTCACTGGCAGTTGGCTCATAGTCAAAACACTTCTACGCACATACAAATGAAAATGGAACACGATTTTTTAGATGGAAGCGCACTTGCACACAATTTAGTAGGAACTGACTGGCAGGCACATTTCCATCAAGCATGAATGAGGCACTATTAAATGTTCCTGCATGAGCTTGACATACAGAAACAGTGGGCTTTTGTTCTTGAGCTCATTCAGACTTATTTTTAACCTCTTCTAATTTCACCAAGTAATGAAATTTCGGACTGAAATGTGAGCTTTTAAGGATTATATGTAACACTCCGCTTAATGCTAAGCTTACCTGATCTGTGCCAGTTAACATAACTGCCAGCTTTTAAAACTCATTGAACCAAGAAGACATTATGGCGAACAATATCTCGCTGCACAGTGACCTGGCCTTTAGAATACTGATTTCCAGTTTTGTGGGCATGATGCCCACTCATGCACGATGTGCACACTTAACTTTGTGCATTATATCAAAAAAGAAAGAACGAGTACTGGCGTTTCACTCACTGATGAAGCCCTTGATCCCAAGCGACTCGATCTCGCTGTACACCAGCAGACGACTGTAGGTTTCTATGAGTGCTGGCGCAAGGGAGACTGTCGACTTTGCTTGCGAGATCTTCATCACATGAGTCACCACATTGTGGATCAGGCTAAAAAGGTAAAATACACAAGAAATAATAACAATGTCTTATATCCTAACCGCAAAAAAAATTTTCAACAAAGCTCTAATGTTTCGACTTTGTTGTACTCCAATGGTGGCACAGTGGCTAAATAATAGATCTTAAGCTGTTCACTGCCTCATAATTGTGCTTTACAGCAGAACACTTATGGCTGGCCCTGTCACATTTTTTGTTTCAAGTCCTCCATTAATTATGTTTCAAACAGGCTCAAAGACCGTGAAGCAAATGCATAGTTGATAAGCATTAATTTCAATAACAAGTAATCAGTTCAGCAGTAGCAAAAATTAGAAACGAAATCAATCAAGACTCAATCAAATGCTGCTGTGACTATCTACAATCATTACTGTACATTTCAGCCCAGTCAGCAGTTACAGCTTTAAATATGGAGTGTTGATAAAGCAGGTCATTTAAGAAGATGAGATGGTTACTGATTTGACAAGCTTGTATAGCAGTGTTCTCACTAGCTTTATGTATGCACACACGATTTTCTTTCTGATCGCCTAAGATAAAGAGAAAGTGTGCTCTGTATATTTGTTTATACTTTCAGTGATGCTTCTGTCTTGGATGGCTTCATTCGATTTTGGGCAATTAAAACCAAGCACTGTTGCCTCTCAGTAGTTGAATTACCATAAGTGCACCAACATTTCCAGATTTACTGTGCCTGTTGTTCAACTGGCATGCCATGTGTGACCCTGTTTCAGTGCCTTCCATGATTGGCAAGCAAAGTTTACACTACCACACAGCTCATGCCAGACATTTTGCTATAAGAGCACTACACCATAGACTACACTGCACAGACACATATGACAAGGACCCTTAAGATTGTATGCTCTTCCAATCTCAGACCCTACGTCACACATAACCACTCCTTGTAATCTGTCCTGTGATAGTGCATATTACAAAATGTGCCCTGCAGGCAAGCCAGGACACCGAAAGCAGTAAAGTTTAAACTATGGTCCAAGCAGGAGTTTGAAAATTGATCAAGTAAGCTAGCAATGTTGAATGTGCTCCGAGCAAGGGAATACCCACCTCATTTTGGTGTGAACTGTTAGTGAATCAAGCACATTCATGCCCAACGGGTGTGTCGGGTTAGGTGTGTTGGAATTTGATGACGACATGGAGCCCTGGTTGCGTTGGCTACATTGGATGGCCTCGGCCAGGACGCCCATGGGGCGTATAAAGTACTCCTGATTCGTGCTGTCTGCAAAAGACCGCAGCCAAGCATTACACAACGTGCAAACGCCATGTGTCATCGTTACAGGTGAACTTGTCCTCCCAGGCTCCCCAATTGTTTCAGCACAAACAAGAACTTGAAAGTGGTTCCCTTAGTTAAACATGACTCAACACTTCTTGCACGGCAATGGCAAGGACAACACAAATAGGCACAAACTACCAATTGAATTAGAAAGCAAGCCCCTCCACTCAGGACACAAAAGCAACATATGCTCAGAGCTCTAGAACTTCTACTTAAAGAAAAGCGTAGCTGCCTTTCCTGTCAGCAAGGCACGGATTGCACTGGAAATGCTCAAACCTCTCCTATGACACTCGAATTTTTCTGTTAATTCATTTGGGTGAAGAGTCCATCAATGTTGTGCGCTCAATGTGCAGTACAAAACTGCAATGTTTCCTGTACTTGGCCTTATTACATGCGGCTTGTAGTTGCCGGCATGCACTCCTGCGCTTTCACTATCTGTTGGTTACGCACCTGTTGGTCTAGCTGATACACTTTATTTATTTTACCCTCAGGGCATTTTAACACAAGAGAGAGGAGTGGGTTAAAGACGAAACCACAGGGCGGAAGTAAAATGCAAGATTATACACATTATTTGCTAAATATACAACGCTAGCTGAGAGTATAATAATATAATACAGCATAACAAGAGAGTGTAATATAAATAGCATAAAATCAACTAACAATCGTTTGTACGTATACTTCCTATTACAGAATATTAACTAATGATCTTTAAAATGTTTCATTATTGTTAATGGATACAATTTCAGAGGGTGATTCATTCCATTCCTCCAGCTGCAAACATGACAACAGGATCCTCTATATCGCATCCTTTTCAAACATTTTCCTCTTCATGTGATGTTATTTACACTGTGTGCAAATAACATACCTCTAGTGTGCAAATAAACCCAAGGACAGATAGATGAAAAGACAGACAAATGTCTCTCCATTCTTTCTTTCTCTAGCATGCTAGCTAGATACAATGTATTATTAACACAGCCCAAACTTCCATTTTATTATTTACACAAAACCCCATTTTCACATTAAGTGCACAAATTCATCTCTCAGTTCTGAATATGCACATGAAACACATACAAAATTTGTCATAAATGCATGTGTCTATGGCTGTGAAATATCGCTTCAGAAGCAGGCATTTCACTGCTAACTAATATCTAAGTGTCCTCTAAAAATTAAGGAACTGAAAATTACGTTGCATTCAAAGTCTCGAAGTCAAAAGCTAACTTGCAGCAGCTTCTGCTTAAGGCCTTGTAGTAGGAAAGGGTGGCACTCTATAACGACAAGCAGTAAAAAAAGTGGCTACAATTCCACTAACAGTTGTATGTAGCTGAAAGATTCATCTGACGACGTTCTGTCTATCCAAGTTTCACTGCAGCCCTAAATGATTGCTCCGCATAACCTGACATCGCAGACAGTAGCACTACTTATGTGCACCCACCGTGGTGGCACAGTGGCTATGGCGCTCTGCTGGTCAGCACAAAGTCGTGGGTTTGACTCCCAGCCACGGCGGCCTCATTTTAATGGAGGTGAAATGCAAAAAAACTTTCTCGCACATAGGTACACAGTAAAGAAACCAAGGTGGTCAAAAGTAATCTCAAGGCCTGCACTACATGACTTCCCTCATAGCCACAGACTTGCTTAGAAACACCGACCCCCATGAATGAATGAATCATACTCACATGCATTGCAGAGAAGCGAGATCCAGTAATCATTTCCAAAGCTGAGAGTCGTATTTGACACAAAGGGTTGTTGCAGGTACCTGCAGCAAGACAAAGGTTTTAAGCGCTCTTCTTACTAACTAGTCACCAATTTTATTCACTTACTATACTGGATGTCCTTTCTTTAGATTATACACAATTTAAGAAAAAAATTGCTTGTGGCAGATGGCATAATTTTAGTCACTGAGCTGGATTACTTGAAGTGGATATTACCTACAGGAGAAATCGAAATGCATAATCAATCAGTTTTTGCTTACTTACTTAAGTTAGTGACTTACTTACTTAATTACAAGGTACTGCCAGCCTTAGTCTTAGGCCTTGGGCAGGAGTGGGCAGTGCGATGTACACATGAACAAAAAAAAAATGAACAGCAAGAAAAAGCATTACAAGAATTCAACACATTGCACTAGACAGATAATCCCTGTTCCGCACGAGCTGTACAGAGCATTCCAACAAAAAAGCATTACAAGAATTCAAAATATTGTAGGAGACAGATATTCCCTGAACACACAAGCTGTACAGAGCATATTGATAACAACTGGATATTGATAATAAGGAGTAGAAAAAGAATTGCATTCATATTGGTATGCTGAAAGACATTACGGATGCTCGGGCAGTTGAGCAGCAAAAATCTACAAAGAATAATGACAAGGAAGCGAACAAAGGACTTGCGTATAATGTCACAAAAATCAACACTATTTCATCTAAATGCTATCCAGCATGTTGCAGAATGACTGGACGGTCCGGCGTCCCACTGTACTGGCGGTGAGCCCATCCGACTCGCCTATCGTTCGAGGAAAAAACTAGTTTTTAAATATGTCTGTTCTGCAAGAAAATTCTTTTAATTTTTTTCAAATTAGATCATGCTACACACCGAGTAACTAAAAGTAATATACATATCCTTATCTATTGCCAGTATATCATGATAAATACATGTATTTCAGACGGTCCTTATATTGCCTTAATTTTAATGTCTCCAGGTTTGCTTTGCTAATAAGAATAGTCGGAGACACTTGCCAGAAATAACAGTTAAATATGAATCTAACACATTTTCTTTGAATGCTTTCTAATTCTGTAACATTCTTCAGGGTGTACAGGTCTCATGCTATTGAGGCGTACTCAAGAATTGGTATAATATACGTTGTGTATGCTAAAAGATGGATTTCTTATGTGGACTGTCATAGCGACCTTCTCAAGTAACCAAGCTGGTGCATTGCTTTTCTGTAATATAGGATATGCGTTCGTTCCATCTAAGGTCAGATAATATTACGAGGCCTAAGTATTTGTAGCTGCTAACCATAGATAGATCATTACCACTGAAACTGTCAAAAAATTTTAAGGGGTGCTATTTTCGTGTTACTGACATAGCGACCATTTTCTTTGCATTAACATTCATTTGCCATGTGGCACACCATGCTTTTACCTTGGCTAGTGAAGAATTCAAACAGGCCTGGTCATTTACACTAATAACTTGTTGATATAATATACAGTCATCTGCAGATAATTGTATTTTCAAGTTCACTTCTTTTATTATGTCATTGACAAAGATTAGAAAGAACAGGGGCTCAAGGACCGAGCTCTGTGGAATGCCCAACCAAACCAGTTCTGAGCCAGAATGCATGCCATTGACAAACACACTTTGCCACCTTAACGACAGATATGCAGAAATTAATGAAACCAGTGAATTACTTTTACGTATTGTTTGTAGCTTTAGAAGTAGTTTAGAATGAGACACATGGTCGAATTCTTTTTCAAAATCTACGAATATCATATCAATTTGGCCCTGTATGTCTAGAATTGCTATGGGTTTGTGGATAGTTTCGAGTAGCTGTGTTGTTGTAGACAGTCCCTTTCGAAACGCATGCTGCCTGGAATCAATTATATTGTTGTCACTTAGGAAGGCCGAAATATGTTTAAATATAATATGCTCAAGAGTTTTTGCACATGTGGGCAAGAATGAAATCAGTCTGTATGAAGTGATAAGCGACCTGTTTTCTGATTTGGGTATGATGATAACCTTTGCGTACTTCCAGTCACCCGGAAATTTTCTACACAATAAAGACTTGTTAAATAGAATGCACAGATATTTTGAGCACCACTCAGCACATCTCACGAGAAAAGCAGTAGGTATGCCATCCATTCCAGGCAATTTCTTAGTATTTAAATTTAACAAGAGAGATAAAATACCTTCTTCAGTCACTGAGATATCTTCAATTGGCGGGCAATTAACTGGAAGGTTAAAGCTTCGTATGCAACTTTCATCTTCGGTAAATACTGAACAAAAAACTGATTGAAATACTTTGTGATCAAACTTTTATCAGTTAACAAAAAATCACTAATAAACTTTTTCATTAATTCCTTTACAGCACATATTGCAATTTACGAATTATTGTCAGTGAGTTCATAAGTCATATTCACTTGGAACTAATTTGCAGAATGACACAGTTTATATTAATTCCCAAAGTTGGCAATGAAATACATTGTTTTTTTCAGCTGCTCTACAACTTCAATGCCTAAAACATTCTTTTCTGAAAAAAGTAACTGGAACAACAATGCATTCTTAGCATATGTTTGACAACACATCTCTCAAAATAGGTGACATCCTCAGTATTCCCTCCAAGTGAATATGCCTTGCAAACTCGCCAGCCACAATTCACGAATTGCAATATGCACCGTAGCATAATTGATTAATAAGTTAAGCAGTGAGTTCACATTAATTTGTCAATTATGCATTTCAATTTCTCGTACAAGTAATTTCCACCGATTCAAGTAATCCAGCTGAAGGACTACAATTAGGCTATTTGCAACAGCCAACCTTTGAAAATCTGAGAACACCTAAACACTTCTTATGAGGTGTGAATGTGAGAGCGTTAATGTCCAACTGAATGCTGCTGAGCGATCCTTCTAGTTATGAATTCCTCGCAGGCAAGCAAGCGTGTTGACATGCTTGGCGTGTTTTGATTTTGCCTTACCGAGGCACAGACAAGAGCTTGCGCGGACAAGGACCACGCGAATAACAAGCTTCTGAGAGCGAAGGCGACTTGCATCGGGTGGTGGTACCTTCTCCCCTTACGCGACACCTGGCACGCTATCACAGCAGTAGGTCTTCCCTTTCACCCACTCTGCTTCGTTGCGGTGCATTCGTGCCAAGGCGTCGCAGCCAATGGGAATTTAGGTGCTGCTACAGACGCGAGACGCCAGCTTTTTTACTCAATGAGCCATTTGACGCTTTCTCGTCAAAATTCTAATATGATCTAAAAAAGAACACCCCGTATTTAACTCGCAGCACAGCTGTGTAGACCACATTCCATACCTGCTCTGAAACTATAAGAACACTTTTTTAGGAGAAAGTCTTTTAAATCAGATGAAACTGACAGTCTGACTTATCAACTCCCTATACGGTTCGACTATAGCACAAAGTGAATGAAGACAAAGAAACCGAATCAGTTTTAACAACAAAGATAAAAGCTATTTTAGTTTTTTCCCACACTTTTGTGGGCACTAACTGAATTATCATATACAACTTACTCGTGCAGAACTAATAAGCAAGTACATCACACTGAATCAGCTAACAGCCAGAAATGACACAGCATCATGTGTGATAAGTAAGTGGGCTCTGCCAAATCACAACAAAATTTGATATATTCAAAAATCGATAGAATGCTATGGTATTCAGTATTTGCTTAGGCTTGAATTTCAGTATTCAGAACATTATAGGCATTTGGAACGAACAACTATACGTTGGATTAGATGAGCAATCAACAGTTTTGGTTTTGGTAAGCAAGTCAATTTCCATTGGCACAGCTTGTAGCCAAGAGAAACCAAAGATAATGAATTTGTTCGCAGCCCCTGCTAGATTATTTAAACGTCTCTGAAGCGCTGCCACCTTATCTACTGAGCCAACATAATATGTGAAGTCTTTTGGAAAAAATGTCTAAATAGCAGAACTTTGAAAATACACTAATTCCTGAGATGAAATTGTTTAAACATTTACAAATGAAAGACCCCTTATTTTTCTGATTTTTTAGCTTATGGATAGAGGTTTCATACAAATCCCACAACTATTTTAATTATTCCCTTTAAAATTATTACCATAATACTGCTTCCTATGAATCTGCTTTGAACTAAAGAATTGATATTTGCACAAGCCTAATAGCAACCCTTTAACTTTGTTTTGCTGCATCTAGTACTTTTTTTTACACTTATATCGAAAAAAACAAACAGTGAACGCTCACTCGAGGTGTGTGGACAATGCATGTGGCAGGGGCCTCTGAAGCCGCACTTTCTCCAACTGGGCCTTGCGGGTTAAGTGCACCCAGATGGACGTGATGGCCAGAGCCCGAGTGCAGTGCGGCTTGGTTACGTCTGGGAATGGCAGTGGTTCCTTCTCCGGGTACAGCAGGTCGTACAGCTTCATTACCGGCAGGAAGTCATTGAGCTGCATGTGATGGCAAACATGAGCAAGACGCAAGGTTCTGCAGTAGGACGCCCTGTGTTTGAAATGGCGATGGAGGCTGTTTGAAGAAAAAGGATAAACGTGGAACGATGCCCATTACAACCATGTCCAAATTATAAACGAAAGCATGAAACTAATAACAAATCTGCAAGTGAAAGAGAAGGATCAGAAATGTTTTTAACCTCTTCATTATAAAATTAATATTGAAAGAGTAATTACATGCCTCTTGCTGTATCATGAAAGTGAATAATGCTCCTTTTCAAGAACGAAAGCAAAGTCCATGAAGTAAGAACAGAACCAAAAATTTATTATTTCTTCAAGGCAAAATGGAGAAGGCTATCAGTAAATTGCCAGTGTGATCACATCAAGGAGCTGGAATAAAAAAAAAGACACTTCGCCAAGTGGTTGCTGTCAACCTTTATTTTTTACACCTGAAGATAATATATGAAACAAACTATCAGTAACGCAAATGCAAGCCACAAATAAGTACTTAGTTGACAGACAATTAAATATTGTTTCATTGAACTAAATGTCCCATTTCAGGCCAGACTACTGCAAGCAATCAATAAAGCCCAATCAGTTACCACAAACAGTTTCCTGCAATCAAGCATGGCAGTTACAGCAACTGTAGTCATCCTGTGAATTTCCAATGTTGAATTAGGCTAGGAGGGAAGCACACTGCATTGCTATTCTGGCACGAAATGGAACTGACATCAGTCTCATAAAAGTGATGTTGGTATGTTCAAAGTATCAACAGCTTGGAGCACGAAATGAGTGTGCTTACTGCCTTTATACCACTACTAACCAATAGAGCATGAACTTGGAGGTTAACAAGAAAACTTGAGAAGAAGCTGAGAACTGCGCAGCGAGTGATGGGACAAAAAGTGACACATGTAACATTAACAATAACAAATGGGCAGACAGCAATGTGGACTAGAGAGGAAGCTGGGTTAGCCAATATTCTAGTTGAGGTTATCAGGAAGAAACAGAATTAGACAGACCATGCAATGCATTGGGCAGATAAGTGGTGGCCTATACCAGAGAAACAGAATGGTTGCCAATGGCAACCAGAAAACATAGCTGAAGACAGCAAAGGGAGGATATTGAGAAATTTGCTGGCACAGGATAGAATCAGTTGATGCAAGAGAAAGGCTATTAACAATACCTGGGAGGAGGCCTTCGTCCTGCTGTAGAAATAAATTAGCATAATGATGATGACGACAGTGACGATGACGATAACAGATTCTGCTACACAATTTCAGAATTCAGCAATATGTGGCAATTAGGTACTGCTAGCACCAAATGAAATGCGCCAATTTAGAGCTAACTAATATGTGCACTTTAGCTTCCGACATATTAAAGTTCGTGTGAAATTGGCGTAGTTGTGGTTTCTTCGCTTAAATTAGCATCCCTGCTACCTTTAGTGATCACATGCATAACAGCTCAACACTGCACCTTCAAGTAAATGCACATATGGGTAGTTCTATTGTTGCATTTCACTCCATGATTGTATAGCTCAACAAAGCTTTTCCTCTATGCTGGTTACCTAAAAAAAACCCAACCAGCAACTACTCACTGGGTTCTTGGTGATGCTTCCAGAGATGAACTGCAGTAGAACCCACATCAGATGGTCTCTACCCTTGCGCAGGTTCCTGCCGACCAGCTGCAATCAATGGTACATGTGAAATAAGATACGGCAAATTAGATTTCTCAAAAAGAGACTGAAGCTCAGTTCAACAAAACCTGCTATGTCACATAGCTTCATTTCTTTAGCATCTCCTTCGAGTTGGATCAGACACATTTTTTAATCTCTGTATTTAGCACAGTAATTTGAGAACAAACTTTTAATTGCCAGATAAAAAAAAGAAAAACAGGATGTTGTATAAGAGAGCTCATTTTGTAGGTGAATGCAGGTCAAGATGGCCAATAGGTTGGTTCATTTATGCCCGACTCAAAAAGAGTCTATAACAAATGTTGACTGAAACATAAAGACAGTCTAATGAACAAATAAACTACACCTTGCAAAGCATTCATGAGAGCAATAAATTTTGCTTTAGGCTGAGCATACACAAGCTAAATGCAAAGCTACAACCACAGATCAGCAGAGTAGTGATGCATATTTTTTTTATTAGCCAGATGACACACGCTAGCAGAGTGTCAAGCATTGCTTTCTTAATGGTAGTATAAGATGCACATTGGAGCAACTTGGTCATGTAATCTTTGATAAATTACCTTGACTGAGGATGAAATCATCACAACATTATGAAGCCAGAAAAATACAAAAAGAAAGTGTCACAAACACGATGCACATAATAATACAGCAATGTGGCCATGGCAGCACGCTGGCAGTAAGGCACGCAGTAACAATAAACTGAGTAAACCTGAATGCATTACTATGTGAGCCAGTGTCAGCAAAGAGAACTACAGCTCGACAGTGAAAGCTACAGCACAGTCAGCATAAGTGGATGATGTGGATACAACTAGCCCCCTATTTATAGCACATTATAGTGCGTTCTATATCAACCAGCAATTACTAGAGGTCAATCGGTCTGTCTAGCTCAACTGCTGGAACTAAACACAAGCAGCGGAGACAAGGTGAACACGACAATACTGATGGCATAGCAACAGCAAAAAGGATAAAGCTACAAGAATAAGTTGTGCATGCCAGTATGAGCCTGGTACTAGAATGCTTTCAACTAGTAATCACCGCACGCCCCAAGCCAGCACACAGTGAACAAGAGACTTGCCTGGTCATGCAATGCAAGCACCATGTGCGGGAAGTTGGCGTACTGGAAGAGCACGAAATAGATGAGCTGGCTAGACAGGTTCTGCCAGAAGAGCTCAATGGGCTCCTCCGGACCTTCCTGCTCTGACTTCTCCATGGCTCGGACAACAAGGGCCACCAGTTCTTGCTCTAGCACTGGGCAGCGCTGCTTCTGCTGCAAAGGGTACGAAGGACCATGCAACTTGCACACACGACCTTTTGAACAATGGAAGCTGCAAGCCTGTCGTGCATGGAGTGTGTCATTTACAGTGAACTACTTCAAACAAACTCAAAGGGACCAGAAAACCTGTTTGTCTGTTCAGAAGTTCGTCTTTCACAGAGGGGATCCATAGAACTCGAAACCTCCTATGCGCCTGGTATTACACCCAAATATCGACCCCACAGAGTAATAAATGAAATGGCATTAAAACGAAAATGTAGTTGTGAGAATTTCCTGTGAAAGGCTTCGGATTCGGCTTCCCAGTTTGGCACCGAACCCACAAACAACTTAGGCTTTGGTGTGTGCCATAGGTAAAAATTTGCCCATCATCCTTGTATGGCGAGTCAAAAGTCCTTGATTCCTCATGTGTTGGATTGAGAAAGTTTTCCTTTCACATATACCAGCTAGCTCACATTCTTGATAGAAGGAGCAGTGAATGCCCTACTTTCATGTTTGCACTAGTACGGTGCTGTCATGTCTTTTATTGCCAAGAGCAAACCAAACCCATGTACTAAAGAGCATAAAATGCATGTACAAACCCTCAGACATCCCATCTCTCTGTTTTCATACTTCTTCGGTTTGATGACAAAGCTGTGCATGTGTTTCTTTCTCTAGCCAAGCCACAAGAGTGGCCTGCAAGCCAATGTTGCCAACATAACATCAAGAAAGCGCTTACCTGCTTTGTGAGACCCAACATGCTGCAAACCATCTCCCTCGAATATGGCTGTTCCAGCACGTATCTGAGGAGCTCTGTCTGGGGCTGCTGAACTTCCTGCAGGAATTTGGTTAAGACGGTGAACGTACAGTTACACTATTTTACATTGAACACATAAAAAAGTCCCAGTGAGTTCAATATAGCGTGCAATTTTATAAGTTTTATAAACGTTGACAACTAAAGAACAACACATCAAAGTTCTTTCGAAAATTCATTTTTTGGAAGGAATCCCACCAGGACACAGTGGTTGGCTGTTGAATTAACATCATGAACTCTTGTGTTCACTGACTGGTTCACACTGGCCCACATATACAGGCTAAGCTACCTGACAGGTGCATAATTTTTATGCTAATTCCAATTTGATAATGCTAATTAGACAATTCAGTTAAACAGGGTTCAATATAATCGGGTTTAACTCGACACTAGGTAATGCTGCACTTAAAATGCTCTTTCCAGCATCACTAAGAGTATGAGATAGGCTGAGAACTCACCGCACTGTAAGGTAGCTGTCCTTTCATCGTAAACTTGGCTGTGTTCGGGTCGAGCTTCCAGACGGTGCAGCAGGTTCCTGAATGGCCAACAACTGGCCGAAGCTTGGAACGACCTGAGCAGTAGGCAGAGGAAAACTGAGATTCCAAGCTCTTTTAATACATATGGCACACACATGGCAAATCTCTGACACAGAAAGTAACAGGACTTCAAGTTTTCTCACTAGAAGGCACAGGAATCTCCGAGTGTCCACCTACCACTCTCAGAAAGCTCAGGACAGCTGGCGGTTAGCAGTAACAGTAAGCACAGTATGAAAGATGGCAGTATATGGCATATCAATATGTATGGCATCGGGCAGCTGGTATACCAACCAATTTACTCCAGCAATGGATGTTAGAAGCCAGGACAGTGTTCACAGATCCTCATCCTGTATATGTTAAGCACGCACTATGCTTAAGGCTGACTGAGGGAGCGTATAGCATTGCAGCCTATAACTGCTACCTTAAGCTTTTAAGTGTTTTATTATTTTGATCAAAAGTGACATTTCCTTTCATATGGATGGTATATATTCAAACTTCATTCCTTCGAAAACCCTTCTAAAGCTCTTTCTACAAATTTGCTTCACAATATAAGCATCAACACCTCATTTTACCTCTTTGCTATGCAATATCTAAGCACTTCTCATTGCCACAAGTGGTATGTTGACGAACTGAGCTCGTCCCTAAAACACCTTTCTAGCTAATCATAGAGTGGCATTACTATTAAAGGATGTCAGCTCATGAATCTACTTTGGTTGGTAACAACTTTATTTAGAGACCTGCAGAGCTGCCACAAAAATTTTTCGCATCGTTCAAGTATTATCATCATCACTGTTAGGCTATTTTTTTATGTCCGCTGTAGAGCGAACGCCTCTCCCAGGGATCTCCAATTACTTCTGTCTTGCACTAGCCGATTCCAGCTTGTCCGCAGATTTCCCAATTTCATCACCCCACCGAATTTCCCGCCGTGCTCGACTGTGTTTCCCTTCATTTGACACCCATTCTGTAACCCTAATGGTCCACCGGTTATCTAACCTACACATTACATGGTCTGCTCAGCTCCATGTTTTTTTTTCTTTTAATGTCAACTACAATATCGGCTATTCCCATTTGCTCTCTGAGTCACACCGCTGTATTTCTGTCTCTTAATGTTATGCCTAACTTTTTTTTTTTTCCATCACTCTGTGTGTTCCTTAACTTGTTCTTGATCTTCTTTGTTAACATCCAAGTTTCTGCCCCGTATGTTAGCACTGGTAGAATGCAATAATTCTACCTTTTCTTTTAAATGACAGTGGTAAGCTCCCAGTCAGGGATTGGTGTTACCTGCCATATGCACTCTGACATATTTTTATCGTTCTGCAAATTCTCTTCTCATAATCAGGGTCCCCCGAGAGTAATTCTTCAAGTATGAGCTGAGTTAAAGGTAGTTCAAGCACCTATATGTGGCTTTCTCTTTCCTTTGGCTGCACTAGCGCACTGGAAGCTACATAGGGGAGATGGCAAGGGGGCCTGGCTGCGGCCAAACCTTTCTTTTTCTTCCCCCCCCCCCCCCCCCTACGACGCTGCTTCCTATTCAGGCATGTGTGACGCTCTCTCAACACAAGATCAGCGTTCAGGTGCCTGGAGGTACGTCCCTTACAGCGACCAATCAGCACACGTGGTTGTCTGATCATCTCGCCAATGAAAAGGCTGACTGTTGCACCCCATGACGGCCACGGTATATACACTACATAGCTCACCAGTGCAATCTCAGAGGTGACACTCAACAGATGAAGCTTCATGTAAATGGCATATCTAAAAGGAATTGCAAACATGAAATGCTTTTTTTTGTCTTTTTGAGATCACAGACGAGTATTTAAATTTATTTAATAATTAGAGTATTACTGAGAATGTTCTTTTGATCATTAAATCAGCAAATAACTGTTAGTGAGCCTGACTGCTTCCAATGTGGCTGCATGAAAATATTGTGAAGGAGAGAGGAAGCTATTTTTCACTGTATTTGAAACAAGATTGTAATTTCCCTGCTGCAAGCAATGAAATAATATTTGGCTCAAACATTCACAGGAGCCTTGTCTACATATCGCCAACATTTTCTTACTGAGCTTAACTAAGCACTTTTTATAGATCTGTGAGTGTGAAAGCATTAATGTCCACTTGAACACCACTGAGTGGTCCTTCGAGTTATGAACTCCTCGCAGGCAAGTGAGCGCATTGAGACGCTTGGTGCGTTTGATTTGGCCTTACCAAGGAGCAGTTAGAATGCAGGTGAGAGCTTGTGCAGACAAGGAACGCACAGATAACACAGGCTTAAGAGAGCGAGAGCAAGGGTGACATGCCATCATGGCAATGCCCTCTCCCCTCACGCAACATCTGGCATGCTACTTGCAGGAGCAGGTGTTCCTTTCGCCCGCTCTCCTCCGCTGAGGTGCACTCGTGATGTGGTGTTGCAGCCAATGAGAACTTGGGTGCCGTTTCGCTGCTACAGATGCCGGACACCGGATTTTTCGCTCAGTGAGCCATTTGATGCTTTCACATCAAAAGGGTTTTAGGGCCCCTTTCACAGATGTGCTTACTGTAGATAACACAGAACTGCCTATTTGATCAGCACACACACTCTATTTATTTATTTTCAATACTGCCAGTCCCATCAGGGACCATAGCAGGAGGGCACACAGAAATGAAAGACACGGTAATAAACGTGCACATACAAATCGCGTGTCAATAAGCCAAACAAGGAACTTAAAGGAACAAGGTAAGAATACATAAAAAAACAAATATAGATATCACATTTCTAGGAAACATGCGCAGCAATACAGAGAATACATCATGAAAAAGACAGCAAACGGGAACAAAAATAACAGTAAACACCTTCACGATAATCAGCATGTCTTACAATAGTTGCAAAGCATATTATATGAATAAGACTGCATTACTGATTACTAGATGTGGATTCTAAACGTGATGTGAACTGAGACTATGAGTCTGCAGAAATGACTGACGGATCGAGGCGATTCCATTCCCTTATCACGAGGGGGAAATAAGAGTACATGAATGTGTCATTATGGCACGAGTATTCTATTAAAGCGTGTGCATGTTTATGTCGCGATGATTGTGATTGTGATGTATTTTGTTAGGTCAATCTTATAATAGTTGTGAATCAAGTTAAATAAAAATTTGAGCCGTGCTTGCTTCGCCCTTGATGAGAGCGACGCTATACCCGATATAGCCGCAAGGTTAGTGGGTGAATCTGTGCGCTTATACTTGTTGTGAATAAACCGCAGCGCTTTTCGCTGTACTTTTTCCAGTTTCGTTATGTTAGTTACTGAGTGGGGAACCCCCCCAAACTGTGTTAGCGTACTCCAAAACTGGTCTAACGAAAGTAGTAGACGCGAGAAGCTTAGTCTGAAGACAGGACTAAGAAGCACTGCCTCTGAAACTTCAGCTCGAGACACTAGATGCTAGCTCACTGCACAGTGCTGTCAATTTTATAAACCTATTTGCCGCCCAGGATTCCCATAGTTATATTCATTCCAACCCTTCCCCAATGATCCTACACACAACTGGGACAGATGACGCACAACTTCCTTGATGAGCGCAACTTTGATATCCCCCCCCCCTGCATATTTGCAGTGCTATAATATTCCCAGATTATACAAGCAATAGCTAAATAAAATAGTCTCCCTCTGTTAGTTTTCAACCATGCTGACTACTTGATGTCTCTTAATTTAGAATCATATTTTTCATAGGTTATGTTTTCTACCAAATCTGTATGATGACCACTATGTAGAGTAAATAAATGAATTAATTCCTTTCCTTGCCTTCATTCTGAGCACTGCAGGTCAAGACAAACACATCTGAATAGAACATACTGAAAACAGTCAGCTATAACTACACAACGCCAGATGCATCAATCACTAGCTTTTTATAAAATCACAGGAAAAAAACATTTGCCTGCAACCTCATAGTCTAGCACGTTCATAATACAAACTCTAAATGTGTTCCGTGGCGACAGAGAGTTGACTCACCCACAATGGTCACCATTTGAGCGCAGGGCTGGAAGCTGTCCACAAAGTCAGAGACAAGTTTGGCAAATTTCTAGGGTGCCACAAGAAGGGAGAAAAAGAAACAGAAAAGCAATATGAAATGACAACTTGATTACAGAAGCCTTATGGCAGACATTCCACGAGAGGCAGATAATGTAGAGCATTCCCTGAAATATAAACATCATGTTCAGTTATAATTTTAACCATTATGTTTTATTGTCATGTACTTTCAATGCACCGCCACCACTCACAAGTGGTAACACTGCATCAGCATAGAGACACATCTCAAATTTCAACTGCCTTTGTTATATAAACCCCAAGTGTGCATCCACATAATCACAAGAATGTATACATTCACAAGCCTAACTTAGTCACCATTGGTTTAGATATGCACTAAACTGCTGATTAAAATTTTATCCTCTCACTCTGAAGTTCTTTATTAACCCCTTAAGTGCAGTGACAAATTTAGAAATATATGTTAAACGTGCAGGCTTCCTTTTAAACCTGCATATTTTGTTACAATCTTTTCTAAAAATAGGATACGAAGGGGGCATTCTGTAAGTGTCCACCTAGTGGACCTGTCCATTTCATCTGCTGCTGAAGTGCTGATTTGCTGGGGGCAGCTGTCTCCTACTGAAGCTTATCCCAGCCCAGCCAATCGGAACTTCAGCAGCAGACAAAATGGACATGATCACTGGCTGGACATTTACAGAACACCCCCCCCACCCCCTCCGCGGCAATGCTTATTGCATTTTTACTTGTCTTGTTGAAATAAAGTAGCATAAGTCACTGTGTATTATTAATTTGTCAAAATTGCAAGGAACTGCACATGTGTAACGTGCGAAACTTGCAGAAAGTTCACAACAAGTTAACTTGTCGTCAGCACCAGAGGACGCTCATTATGATGACAAGTTACCTCAATGTCAGCAGCTAAGGGGTTAAAATTAGTGAACTTTATAAATCTCCTTCATTAAACTATATATTTCTAGATAATATCCTAATTACAAAACATGTGTATGAAGCATTTCTTTATTCATCAAAAATATCTTCGAAATAATTAAAGTTTCTTCAAAAACAATTTCCTGTCAGTCCGAATGTTGGGTTCAAATATGAATGATTCAAATACAACTCTTAGATAAAAAATAAACCACCAAATTAAATGTAAAATGTGACCAAGTCGAACAGCACAATTTGAAGGGAGCTGACAGATATGGTTCATTTTCACCATGCGAAGCAACTGCACTTGAGACATTTAGGACTCGTCTTCCAATATGCTGCCACAATCCCCTAAGAAAAGTGCAACAAAAGTGCAACAGGAGTTAAAGGGCTCATAATTCAATCCCATACATGCGAAATGCATGGAGGCCTAGATGTGTGGGTTTGTGCAGTGCAAAAGAAGTTTTAGAAAGCCAGTCAAAATGATACATTACATGATAGTGTTGTCATAAAATGCACACTGGAAGACGTACACAGCAGAACACAGAATGCTCGGTGCCAAATTAACCAACATTTTACTGGCCTCTGTGGCTAACGTGCTTTGTGGCCAAGCATGAGGTCATGGGTTCGATAACCAACTACCATGGCAGCATTCCAATGAGGGTGCAATGTAAAAACATTTGCAGCAGTTAGCTTTAGGTGCACGTTAAATATACGCAGGTGGCTGATAGACCACCACAGCCATGTGTTGCTTTGGGATATTAAAACCTTATGCTTTGATTCTGGATGAGCAACTTTTGCTTAGTAGTGAAAGCAGCTGTCATATACCCTTTCTCACTCATTCAATCGCAACAGTGGTGTTTCATGTGAACAATCACAAAATACAACAAAAACGAACAAGAAACTAGATGAAGCATGAAAAGCACGATCAATATCTTTGTCCACTCCCATTGTTAAGGTCAGTTAGCGGACCGCATTAAGAAGCACATAGTGGACAGTGGTTCTATCCAGGAACTTTGGCACTAACATACATACCCAGTGTGGCCAGTTTGTCTTCGAAGCCAATCGCTTCTGGACGTCATCAAAGATAAGGTAACTCGGCAGGAGAGCAGCGTTGCGGTCAAAAATGTGCTCCAATACCTGACGGGTGCCAGATGATAGGCAGCAGTTAAACACTTCTGTCGTCACACTCGTTAAAAAAAATTTAATTGCAGCAATTTTTTACACAAAAATGAAAGTGCTGTTGTAATCCATGTGAATTAAACAACATAGACGTTCTTGCATTGAAATTGCATTTCACAGTAATGCTAGGTTCCATATTGACATTTAAGTGTACAAAACTTTAAGGTACAGCACATTAAGACAGATAAAAGCAAGAAATTGAAAACTCACACTGCTGATTGTGTTTAGTTGCCTCATCATAGATATGTTTACCGTAGGAGGAATTGAAAGTGCCTTGTCAAATATTGCCTTCAAGAGGTCACGAACACCCTGGAAGATGTAGAATTTATTTAGCAGCTTTCAAGTCAAATGTACCTGGACAAGCTTAGATGAGTGATGAAGGACAAACCTTATAGTCAATTCCAGCCACAATCTTCTGAATGAGACACAATGATTGGCACCAATACTCCTCGGCCGTGTAGTGAAATTTGTCAGTAGCCAAAAGTGCATCACACACAGGTCTGTAATAAGATAAGTGTCATGCTGAAAGGCACAGTTCAAATATGATCTAAAGAGAGCAACTAATAAGCCTTTCTAATTACAATATTTTGTTTCAGTTCCCAAAGTCTAACATATGTGTGGTACACGTTTGTCTCACAGTTACATATTGCAATCAATCAACTCAATTTCTCAGTGCCATAAGTTACAGGAAAGCAGGAATTTCTGCCCTTTTTGCATATAATTTCAAATTAGGACTGTTCACATACTTAATCCATCTAAATGTCAAACCTCTGCCACATAAAGTACTGCTACCAGCACACTAAAGCAGTTAGCATCACTAATGAAATGGAGCTTAACCTTCTCCATTTGCTTTCTTTTCCAACAAAAGAACAAAAAGCCTACTTTTTGATGCTTTAAATATGTAAGCATGAAATGAAGTAGCAGAAGTGCATTTCAGTTAAACAACACAACCGCCTCTTTTGTGTTGACTGCACCTTTTATTTACAAATTACACCAAATGATAGCAGTGCAAAAATGAGAATATGAGCAAGACCCAAACAGCATACTAATTTTTGCAAGTGCTGCAGCGAGCACTGATATCCACATCCCTAAGACAATATAATGTCTTGCACATGTAGCTGCTGCATACAATTTGCAAAATTACATGAGGTCAGCTGTCCTGTAAAACTGTTTTCCATTCAAACACTCCCCTTAACAGATCAACACTCACGCATTTATGTCAAACGAAGTGGCAATGCGATCTGGCCCCCATAACCTCCTTCTCCTTACATGTGTTGATATATGAACGGTCACGGCATGTTTTGAAGGAAACAAATTATTCACAACAATTTTATACTCCCAAAGAACCTTCTGTAGGAATGAAGGGATAGGTATAGGTCAGGAGCTCCTGAATATGCATTACTGCATGAAGTAGTCCAGCAGAGTTTGACAATGCTTTCTGTAGTCTTGGGCGAAAGCATATGGCTTGACTAGAATGGTGTTTTACAGGGCAGAAAACCCAGGCCCCAAGGACAGAAAGAAATTACAATAACAGCTTAACGCTTTAAAGTTTAATGCCCTTCATGCGATGCCACATGGTCATTCTTAACAAGTTAATGCCACTTGCAGTGTACTGCATTCTTACAACTCATTCAACCATTGAATGCATACAGCATGTGCTCACACTGCTGGCATTAACAGGTACAACTTCACAAAAAAAAATAATTGAAAAAACATTTTGTACACTAAATTAAAATTACTCTACAGCTAATATGTCCATCAATGTTTTATTGGCACTTCTTAGATATTTACACACAAGAAACTTCTTTATGTTATTAAGATAACAAACCGAAAGCTACAGTAATCACTGCAGCATTTAGTGCATTTAAAAATGCAAGTGTAGGACTAGACTTAGACACAATGGCATAAGGAAACTTAAGGTCCTGGACACTTAATGGCACTAACCTTGCCCATGTGGCACGGGCATGAGATAATTTTGCAAATTGTCTTTTGGTGATAAAAATTGCAATTAATGCTTGTATTCACAAGGAATGCCACACATGTTCAGAACTCACTTTGGCTGAACAACCCCAGCATTGACCGCATGGTGGAGGAGAGACAACAAGGTCTGCATCTGGCGGTGATTGCTCAAACTGGAAACCACTGAAACATACTGCTTCAGTGCAGCATCTAGCGATTCCTGGAGAGAAGAAACAGTCCATGCAATAAATGACTAAGGTGTCCTGCTGCTGTGCACAAGGGTGCAGGTTTTATGACCAGCTGCCATGCAGCAGAGACAGCTCAGGATTTAGGAGCACATTAAAAAGGTTAGTTGTTCCACGAGTGGCCAGTTGTGAGGCACAACTTGGTGGCACAGAGTTCAATGAGACAGACACAGAGCTATTATTGCAGTAACCAAGTGTATGCAACTATACTGCTGGTGTAAATTTTAGGCAGCAGCATAATTATGAACACACTGCCTTTTTACATTTTTTTTTCAACAAGAACAGTGATGTAACATGAAAACATGTCTAAGGCATTGTGGTTAGACAAAGTGGCAGAAGATGTTGCTACCAGTGTTGTTGCTGCTGTACACCTCTCCAGCAAACCACAAATGGTAAGAAGTTTTCGGATGTGCTAGAACTCTCTATTAAAGACCAACTGCAATGAAATTTTGGGCTGCATAAGAATTCTAGTTTCAGATAGCGTAGATATAGAGGAACGTACCCGTAAATTATTTTATTGCGTTTGAAATAAAAATTGATGCATCACAAAAACTTCATGAAACGACATCATTTTTGATACCAAGGCTCAAAGAAACACTGGTATTATCACTTGCTGGAAATGAAGCAGAACACAGAATGCTAAGAAACAATGCAGCACTTGGGCTTAATATTTGAGATCAGGCAGCACACATGGCAAGTTGGAAACCTCGGATGCCAATTTCAAGGATCTGCATATATGCACTAACCATTATACGTGCCCATGTCATCTGCTTAGGTGTCGTGTAAAGTGTTTAAATTATCGTAGTAGTAGGAAAATTGACAATTACCAGCGCCTGCCGCTTCTATAGTAGATAATACCTATTTACCACCTTGGCAGGGCTGGTCGCACTGCGCTGCTCAATTATTACAACGACACATGGGTCTCCGGTATTGTTCCGCAGCAGTGGAAGATCATCCGCCTGGTTGCTCTCTTGAAGCCTGGAAAGACTCCTTATGAGCTTACCTCATACCGCCCAGTTGCATTAGCCAGTGTGTTGGAAAAGTTATGGAACGAATAGTCCTGGCGAGGCTCGAATGGTTTCTGGAAAGAAATTATCTTTATCCAAACATGATGACCGGTTTTCGGCGGGGTCGTTCTTCAATTGACAGCGTCATTGACCTCGTTACGACAGTGGAACATGAAAAACGTCAACGCCGACTCGTCGCCGCTGTTTTCTTAGATATCAAAGGGGCCTACGACAACATCCTTCATGAAGCCATTCTCGATGCCCTAGATGACTTGGGTATTGGCGGCCGGCTCTACCTGTGGAGTGTGAGCTACCTCAGCGGCCGTTTCGTTTACATGTCCACGCCTGACGGAGAGACTAACCGTCATCAGGTATGCCGTGGAGTTCCTCAGGGAGGAGTTCTCAGCCCAACATTATTTAATGTGGCACTGATTGGCCTGGTGAGCGAACTTCCACCTCACATCCACATCAGTGCATATGCAGATGACATCTGCATCTGGGCTTCTGGTACAACACGCCCACAACTATGTGCGAAATTACAACGGGCCGTGTCATCTACTTCACGATACATACGGCATCAGGGTTTGCGCTTAGCTGCCGAAAAATGTGCTGTGGTTGCATTCACGCGCAAATCCGTCTGCCGCTACCCGATCTCCATTAACGGTGTCACAATACCTTATGTCTCCCACCACAGATTCTTGGGCATTATCATCGACCGCGATTTGTCATGGACGAGGCATGTTAATATGCTGAAGCAAAAACTTAATCTGTTTTGCCATGTTCTTCGCTTCGCAACAGGCATCAAATGGGGCCCCACGGAAGGCTCATTACTAAGACTTTATCAGTCTCTTTTCGTAGGCTACATTCGATACAGCCTTCCGATACTCTCAAACTTGAGCATTTCCTGCTTACGGACATTAGAGAGCGTCCAAGCGCAGGCACTCAAAATATGCCTCGGGTTGCCACGGCGTGCCTCCAACAAAGGCACAATTGAGGAAGCCCACATATGCCCATTATCGATATACCTGTCCCACGAACCACTTCGTGTGTATTTACGCTTACTGACACGACACCATTGCCATCCATTAACGTCGGTTCTACATGAGCGGCCGGACAGCAGTTTCACAAGTGCACTCCGCTGCCATCTACCCCACATAACATCAGGCTATGCCCTTCCATATCACCCCGTCAAACCACCATGGGTGATGGTTCAACCTTTCGTATGCGTACATGTCCCCGGCATACTAAAGAAATCATTGGTTCCCGTTAGTGGACTACAACAACTTGCTCTCGCGTACATCTGGTCAGAATACCAGACATATGTTCATGTTTACACAGACGGCTCCGCGTCACCAAAGGCATCGACAGCAGCTGTGGTGATACCAGCCCAACAGATGACTCGAGATTTCATACTAGACCATAATTCTACATCAACCGCTGCAGAGCTTGTGGCTATTCGGGAAGCGATTCGCCATATCTGCGGGGAAAGACCTCAAGAGTGGTGCATTTTCACGGACTCAAAACCCGCGCTGCAAATTTTGGGATGCTTCCTGCGCCACACCACATATCAGGTTCTGGCACTGCAGATCACCGAGCTACTTTCATGAGCTCAAGAAAAACACCACTGCATAGTGTTCCAATGGATCCCGGGACACTGTGGGCTCAACGGTAATGAGATGGCCGATGCTGCAGCAAGACGCGCCCTCAGCAATGGCCTGCGAACTGTAGTGCCATTCTCCAGACCGGACATCACATGCCTCCTGTCGGAATTAATGAGGAGTGCGACGAGAAGATACTGGGCCCAGCCAGACGCTCGTCACGTCCGCCTTAAAAGGCTGGATCCCGATATGAAATTTCCTATTCTGCATGGAATTCCACGCCCTCATGCATGCCTGATACACAGACAGCAATTAGGCGTCGCCTTCATGCGCAAATATTTGCACATTATTCGACGGACAGACTCCCCGGACTGTTCAGTGTGTGGTACTGTAGAGACTATAGAACATGTGCTCGTGGTGTGCCCTGAGTATGCGCGCGAAAGACTGACAATGGCAGATACATTGAGACATTTACAAAATGGACCACTGTCGGAGGACCTCTTGCTAGGCGCATGGCCACAGAGTTGGCAGACGACAGAGACAATGCGTGCATTTTCACGTTTCCTAGGTGACACGGGCCTGGACTCACGCCTGTGATACCAGTTGTGTAATATGTCCTTCACTTTGTTCCTCCCATTATCATTCCCCATTGTGACCCTTTTTCTTCCCCTTCCCTTACGTAGAGTAGCAGGCCAGATGCTCCAATATCCGGCCGACCTCTCTACATTTTCCAATCATTAAAATACTCCTACAGCCAATCTAGCCAAAGTTCAATTTCACTGCAGTTGGCCTTTAACTAATCTCAGATGCTCAATATTACTCCAGAGTGCACCACAACATTCACCCTCGCAGCCCGCTGTGTGGCTTGGAACGTAAACCCCCTCAATTTCAAGATTGAACAGGAATTTTTTTTTTTATTTACAGATACTGCAGGCCCTTCTCGGGCCCATGCAGGAGTGGATGCTAAGAATACAAACAAGAGAAGTAAATTTAAACTAATTACTTGATGCAATTGCAAAGATATAATACATGCAAAAGTGAAAAAAAAAATAACATGGCAATATACTGGACATAGATGACAAATGAATACTCGAACAAGGCAATATTATCAACTCAGAGTGTACACCACTTGGACTCGAATTTCAACAAAAGGTGATATTACTAATACATTGAACAAATGATTCCAACGAGGCGGAGTTCATTGCCTCCTCAGATAATGTATTCCAATAATAAATTGCGCGAGGAAATAAAGAGAACTTGTAAGCACTGATGTGGCTGACTGGCTGTCTAATAGTTTTACTGTGGCGTGTTCTCTCTGATCATATGAAAGGATCCTGAAGATATCGTTCCCGTGATAGCTTAAAGTTCTCGTGATAAAGTTGGTAAATAAATGTTAATCTAGATATTATCCTGCGCTGCTCAAGTTTTTCTAGGTAGGCCCTATTACCTAAGTTGCTGACACTAGAGTGACGGGAGTAAGCTGAATAATTAAAACGCAAAGCTAAATTCTGTACTCTTTCGATTTTGTTAATCAAGTATTGTTGGCAAGGGCTCAAAATAACCGATGCATACTCCAATTTTGGTCGTATTAGCGCTTTGTATGCATTTAGTTTCACTGCAGGAGGGGTATTATGCAGTTTCCTTTTCAAAAACGACAATTTCTGTAGTGCACCCTGACAGACATTTTCAACATGCGGTTCCCAATTGAAATTATTGCTAAGTGTGATGCCTAAATATTTAACTTTGTCAGTTCTTGTGATGGTAACGTTACCTAAAGAGTTAGTAAAGTCAAGGAGCTTCTTTTTGTTGCCAAATCTAATGGAAGCTGTTTTGGAAGCGTTTATTCTTAAGCCCCACCTTGGGCACCATGCATCAATAAAGTGTAAAAAATTGTTCAATTTAATTTGGTCATCTCGGTTATTTATGGCTGTGTATACAACACAGTCGCCTGCAAATAGTCTAATCTGGATTGGTGGTTCGACGCAAAGGTGAATATCATTAATATATACCAAGAAAAGGAGAGGCCTGAGGACCGAGCACTGCGGAACACCCGAGTACACATCCAAATCTTCGGAGACACTCCCATTTATAGCAACACACTGCTTTCTATGTCTTAAGTAAAATTCAATCCGTGCTACTACTTTCTGTTCAATGCCAATTGCCTTCAGTTTTGTTAATAAATCTTTATGAGGAACAACATCAAACGCCTTTAAAAATTCAAAAAAATAGAGTCTGTTTGGCCTTTTATATTGAGTGTACCAATTAATTCATCAGTTATTTCAGCAAGTTGGGTTACAGTAGATAAACCAGATCTAAAGCCATGCTGTTGCGAAAAAAGCAATTTATTATTTTCTAAGTAAGTAATAATGGCCTTAAAGATAATGTGTTCGAACATTTTACAACAGGTGCTAGTTAAAGACACGCGCCTGTAGTTGTTAATTTCAAGAGGAGAGCCAGATTTATGCACCGGAATTATTTTTGCCGAGCGCCAATCATCAGGAATGACTGCAGTGCTTAAAGATATAACGAAAATATGATGTAAATATTTGGCCACCCATACAGCATATCTACTCAAAAAGGTATTGGATAGTTGGTCAAGACCAGGTGATTTTTTTCACATCTAGCCTATGCAAGAGGGCATGAACCCCATCCTCTGTTATCTCTACCTCGGGCATAGGACTATCATAGCCATATGATGGTAACAGTGCATGCAAAACTGTACACATCAACACGGATTGGAAAAATGCATTAAATGTGTTAGAAATGACAGTCGAGTCAACAATACTTTCACCCGAATCTTTTATCTCTGATATACACCGTTTATCCTTTGATAGATAGCGCCAGAACTTCTGGGGTTCTTTGTTCATAAATGACTGCAAAGTGACCGAAAAAGAACGTTCTTTCATCGATCTTGTTTGCTCCCGCAGGTTAAAAATAAGGCTTGAAAGGTCGTTTGTATTACCGCGTTTACGTCGCTGCTTAATTTTACGTTTTAACTTAATCATTTCTCATGTGAACCACGGGTATTCCCTATTTGTGCGTTTCTTTTTTAACGGTACATATTCTTGTTCGCAAAAGAGAAGAGTTTCTCTAAAGTATGACCACATTTTATCAACATCACTGATTTTCTTGAACTTAGCCAAGCGTGATTCCAAATAGTTTAAAACAGCGATATCGTCGGCGTGTGTGTAATTTCTGACGAAAGTATCTGCAGGCTTAGTAAAAGAACGTCTCCCTGCAACCGGACACGACAGAGCCAGCAACTTATGGTCAATATGCCGTCTTCAACACTAACCGTACAGCCTTGAAGTGAGCTGCTAACAAGTGCTAAATCAAGGAGTGAAGATGATGAATTATTGACCCTGGTATCGTCGGAAACTAGTTGTAAACAAAAGTTGAATGTAGCCGTGAGCAATGCATGAGCACTTTTAGAATCTTTGCCATCATGAGAAAAATTAGACCAGTCTATTCTCGGCAGATTAAAGTCTCCCGTCATTGTAATGTTCGACCGCGAATTCGTATTACCTGCAAGGTAGTCAGAAATGGAGCAGAACTAGGACGACAACTCAGCTTGCTTTGACGACATGACCTTGAACTTCAAACCTTAGTTTAGAGGAAACAGCAGCACAGTGGGAATTTCAAATCATATCATGACAAATCCATGGTCTGGCTTGCCCGACTGTCATAAACTTACTAACAAGTGGCATACATGTCATGAAAAAGTGATCCTATGCCTGAGGTACGCACAACAAAATGCCTTTTTCGTTTTCTGTTCCTATTATTTTGATCTCAAACATAGGCCAAAGTGGTTCGTTGCATCAACATTATAGCCTGCAGACACTCGCCTGTGCGATACCAGAAAACAGGGTCTTGATGTCCTCCTGGTATGTCCTCTCCTTAAATTCTTGCATTTCTTGGGAGTGGATAATGAAGCAGTTGAACACCTCCTCCAGCGTATCATTTTGCTGAAAGAAACAAGAAACTAGCAAGGTAAATATCGTTTCACAATATGTAATGTTGATTATAACTAGCTCTCCTGACGCTTAAAAAAAACGCAATACGACACTTATCGCCGCGATTCGTAAAGAACATCGTTATTCAATTGGCTGAATACATCATCGCGGCTTTGGTTCGCACACGTTTTCCCATAAAAATGAAAAGCCGGCAAACTTATGTTTCGATCCTGGGTACCTTCGGATCAAATTCAACTGAACTTTTCCAACTCGATCTAAGCATGCAGCGCCAATCAGCATTGAAGTCACGTATGCTTGAAAGTGAGTCTGTGTAGTTTTGCTCGGCCAGCCATGAGATCGACTAGCATAGACAAATAACGCGCTGGATGGTTTTCGCGTGACATGGGCATTAAGCACATACTGCGCATCTAATGGCCTCCCGAATTTTGCCACCACACGGGCGCCTTTCATTGCGCGTTGAACAAGTACACAGTGCAGTTTGATACCGACCAATCTTAGAAGCTCATCTCAAGCGTGCTCGCAAAATTCAACGAAAACTGAAAGTGATCGCGCGACAGCAGAATTTGCACAAAGGCAATCCGGTTCTAACGCCCTAAGCTAGCGATTCCGTGAACGGTAAACAACTCGTGTCACATTTCGTGTAGCAATTTGAGGGGTGGAAATGCGCAGACTTCATCAAGATTTTCTTCAGCCGCTGGCAGCTGAAACGGTCGACGACGCAGCCACAACGCTTGGTACTCACCAAAACATTGTCGATGTAGCGCGATACCTGCACTTCCACCGTTGCCATCGCTGGTGATCGTTGCCTACACAGTTGTATTTTAGCTAGTTCGCAGTCTGTGTGCTCGAGTCAGCTTGCATGCTTGAAATGTGAGCCACAAATGCGTAACAGTTGACAGTAAACAAAAAGCCGGCAGCACGGCTCATGGCAAACCACGGCGGCCAGACGATTTTTGTGATGTCGATGATGATCGAGCCACTTCAGCAAGAGAGCGCTCACTTTGCCATTTCCCTATTTCCCAAATATTTTTACAACTCTCTTGAAGCTCCCATAATATTTTGCTCTAAAGCTTCTAGTGCTGTGGCTTGTCAATGGTCATAAACGCTGTCACAATTCGATCATACCACTGTTGCAGAGGGGTCGCCAGGAATTTTTTCGTGACGGGGTAGGGAGGGGTGTGTGTGAGAAAACTCACTTGACCTAACGTTTCTAGGTACAGAAAATACCTAGGGACTTTTCTTTATTCTATGGAGACTTGACCAACTCGGCTGGGGTCGGCAGAAGGCACCCTAGCACACAGAAATTTCGACGGGGGAGGCGTTCTTGTGCACCCCCTCCCCGAGTCCTTTACAATACTAGCCCGTGCAGAACACACCTAACAAGCAGTGACATCGCCAGGATTTTTTGTTTTGTTTCTTTTTCAGAGAAAGGGTGGCAGGAGGGTGTTAATTGTCGCGCGTCGTTTTATGCATATGCCAGGTATCCTGGTTGCACAGAAATTAACGGAGGGGAAGGGGGGAAGGTACTTACCCAGCAAAAGTAATAAGTAACTCACTGAGTTTATCCAAAACAGCCAGCGGACAACATAAACCTGTTGAAAATAAATAAACCAGTGGAAAACAAACTGCACAGTGCAGAGAGAATTAAAGCTGCTCCATAGTACAGGGAAGTAATCTAAAATGAACACAGGCTTCAAGACTCGGAACATTTCAATGTTTATTCATGTTAGGCCCAAATTCTGCAATGGTAGAAATGTCAAATTTTATTGCAATAAATAAGGGAGCATTTTGAAATAGCAGATCCTAAAGCTAGACACTTTATATACTCTATGTGCAAAAGAGTTTGGGTTCACCATAAATGCTAAGCCAGCAGTAAATTTTTGGACACAATAATATCCCTTCTATGTGCACTAATGTCTCTTTTCGGTGCACTAATATAGAATAGGCAAACCTTCCGTGTTTGCTATTTCTAAAGCTCACCGGGTACAACAAGGATTTGCCAAGCGTGCATGCATGCCTCACTTTTAAAACAAAGCAACAAAAATATCCCTAAAATTATAATGACATTAAGGCCTACACATAAGGAAACAGAAAAGGCAGCTCTAAGGCAAGTGTATAAGGCACGAGCACCATCACGGAGCACATTAGTAAATTCATGTGCTTGTTAAACTACAACCTAAGTGCGTTATGCATCAGTCTAAGATGGCAAAGAAGAAATATTTGACATACACAGACTGAATGCGTTGCATCGATCCTCACACACGGCAGCTCCTCACACACGGCAGCGCCAATCTATCACAAATTGAACAATGGCGTACTGGGATGTCTGCTGCAAGAACATCACAGTTTTTGCGTGGAGGATCTGCAGCTACAACCTCTACTAGACATAACACACACATATTACTATCACCTTGTGCCGCACCGTAAACATGACATCCTCGTGTTAGCATTACACATACATACTGCTACAGCCAAGTCCAGATGATGTCATAGCACCCCTGATATTCGTTTGTTATATGGGCAACAGCTGCACACAAATGCTACTGTATCTTTCACTGACATTTGTGTGGGCTGCCTGTCCACTTACACTCAAACCTCGTAATCAAGTTGCGTGCGAGGCAAAAGTACCTTCGTTCTAGCTGATATTCATTATAAGCATATATTTGTTGCATGCTAATATCAGCAAGAAACACCATTTAATTTACCTTTTATATACAATAATTTGTTATATATGTGTCTATTATACGGTTGTTTGACTAGTCAAGTAGTACTATAGAGGCACAGTAATGGCTCACGCAGATGCAGCTGTTTCTTTGGATTGCCTCTCTCCTAGTCTCCACAAAAGCACTACATCACACCCAGTGCAGTACATGCACCATCCACAATACTATAGACCGGTCATATTCTATCGTTTTATACCTCGCTGCATCTGTCCGCATGCTCTGTTAAGCTGTGTATGTGCCTGTGTGCATGTGCATGCATGTGCACACAAATGCCGCAAAGGTGCAAGTAGATGCAGCCTTAAATTTCTTCTGGCAACTGCATCGTACGTGGTGTGCAACCATCACATTACCACTCAAATGCCGAGGCAATGTTCACTTCTAGAAAGCAGAAAAATACCTGTGGCACTTCCCCCATGCCTACATTTATGGCCTTTAAGCACCTTCACTGCAAGCACAATATACAGTGAAGCCATGGCCACAGAGCAATCACACAAGAGCAATTTCAAGCAATAATAGAGCATAGCCTACCAGGAAATGTGATATGTGATGATGCATAGCCACTGTAACAAGCAAAGTGCATGGACAAACTAAACAAGTCATTTTGCTGTTCAAAGACTATTATCCAGAAGTGACAACTTCATGCAGGAGAGGCCTGTAATATGTTTCATGATGGGAGAGACACGCATAATAAAGTCCCCCCCGAGTATCTTTCTTATGCATTTGATGGCCCTTCCAGATAGGTATAGTGAAATGGCTGTTAAATCGGTCATATCCAAGCCAATCTGTGGTGTTTTCTCTAGACACTCTGCAAAGAATTTTATCTTTTGTCTGTAACACCACAAAAGCAAGTCTAGCAATGGCAGCTTTGGTTAACGTTGCTACTGTGTGAGCCTGAGAACATAAGCTGCTCAAAAAAGGTTGCAAGGGGTCGAAATACTGTCTTGAACTATACATGTATTCAAGACAGCATGCAATACCAGTTCCCAGACATACAATGAGCGACCTTGGCAATACAAACATGTTACTGCCCATTCCATACTATGTTTTCATAGGGAAACAACCTACCTCATAGTGTTGTATTCAGTTTTTAACAATGATGGGAAGTGTTCCAAAAGCAAGTCTCAACATTCAACAAAACATTCAACAAAACATTCAACAAAACATTCAACAAAATAACAGTCAAGAATCTACAAAACAAAACTGAACAGTCATGCATATGGAGGACAAAACAGATCTCGGCATTTCTATGAAAAACAAGTAACACCAGATTATTCTAGAGGCATTAAATCCCAAAGTTCGTCAACAAAAGCCGCAGACCAGTCTGCAAATAAAAATTGAACAATCGTACATATAGAATGACTGCAAATCAAAGCTGTTCATTGCTAAAACAAGGCATGAGGTGATGCGCAGAACAGATGAAAATGCCACCCATTATGTGAAATTTGCCCATATAGTACAAACACTTAAGTACTACAGTGCTATTCTACAGTCCTGAAAATGCCATGATAATGTAGGAACACTGCTTCAAGTATATCATATTATCATAACATCTTAAAGCACAAGTCTTAACAGCAGCGAATCAAGCATGCCAGTTCTTCAAACATATTTTCGTAAGACTCTCCCACAGACTCTTCAGCATGGCAGTTTTTGTAAAATTAAATCATCTTCACCAAAACGTGACAGACTAGCAGAAATATAAGTACAACCAGAAACTGCCATGAGTAATAAATTTAGAAGAAAATGTATGCAATTAAAATATCAGTAGCACACTACTAATCAATTCCCTTCCAATATTCGCCAGTAATTAAAAAGAACTTGAAGTACATAGTTATGAAAAACCATTCATAAAGAACACTAAATGTCATTATGCAAATGCTTTATGTGTGCTGACAGCAACTTTCTCCAGGTTAAAATTGTCTGTAAACAAGACAAAAATAAATGTGGTAAGTACCTTGTCAATAAAAATGAAAAAAAGAAGTGCATTTGGACTTTGAAGGCATGCTCAACTCTCTTACTTCCCCCTACATTCATCTCCCCAGCATGACTACAGATTCTAGAATCTCCTGAAATTTGGCTTCTTGTATGACACATGCATGATGGACGGAGTCGGCGGCACAATTACGCAGGTATGACAGGTGATGGCGAGAATACACTGATGCTAGTGCCTTTAATGGCACTACCAATGGCATGAATAGCTCAGGCACAAGCTCGCATACTTCATCTCTGCACCTTAAGCATCTCAACCGACAACTGTGGTGCAGGGACTGATGACGTGTATTTTATAGCTAATGTATAAGAACTGTCCAGCAAGTAACCAGCTGCATGATTTTTTCAAAAACAGGTTCATAAGAAAAGGAAAGAAAATGATTAAGGAAATCTGAGTAAGCTTCAGCAACTACGCATCATACAAAGCAAACAGTAGTTATGCTGAAGGCTGCATTGACAATGCATCAGTGGTTACATTGACATTGAGATGTTATGGGCTGGCAACAATCCTTGTATTACTATCATGAGAAGCTGCAAGCAGAGTTCTTCAAGCTTACACTTAATTGCTTAAATGCTACAGCTACAGTGCACAACTTCCTTGACTTCCCTTCAATCAAAATGTTTGTGGTTTAAATTGCCTTGTGTAAAGCAGTGCAGTGAGGAGTGGAAGCTGTACTCCAAACCTTGGCAAGGAATTCGCACGAGCAGCTTTGAGGCACAGGCAGGAGGCCAAGATCAGTACTAGTTTTGGAAAAGACAACTCGTTTCCTGTAAGACTGAATGCCAGTATTTCCGATGCTACCCCCTCAGAGCCTGTAAAACTTATTCATGCCTCAAGCATGACCCCATGCAGCTGAAGTGATGCGGTTCAGTGTAACGAAAGCAAGAGATCAAAGTTAACAAGGGCCCGCCATCTTTGTTAGCTAGCATCAGTTATAGACCCTAAAAGGCTGATCAGAGGAAATTATTGACATGAATTAATTTCTTACGGACGCCTGTTTCAAAGGTACTCATGCATGTCATTGCTGTTTTTAAGACATAAACTGCGATTACTGTGTGCAGTGTCATCAGCTCACATTGAAATCGTGATAAAATGTTCTTTTCTTCTTAATCAAACCTAAAAAAATTGTCTCAAACACTATATTCCCAATCACACTATAATGTAATGCGTACAAATCTGGTATGCCATGGTATGCATATTCTAGTAGTACTGTGCCCACTTCAGCAATGAACTACAGAATGTGCACTTTCATCGGTTCTTGCAGCAGCTCTTTGAACAGATTGGACAGATCATAATGCACATACCCTGTACACTAACCAGGTACTATTAAAAAGAACCGGTATGTTGTGGCAAATACACTGAAAGAAGAAAAGCATGCTACCATGGTGAAAATTCAAATAGTTTTACAATCAGAACAAACAATGTAGAGGTGTGCGCACAATGCAGGCACTTGTGCTACATAACAGCCTGCGTAACGGATACATGGCGTTAGCATTTGCTCAAGCTATTAGAGAGTTCTAGCTTATCCGTAAACATATCAGCGTTTGTGGACTACCGAGTTACAAGAGAGGTGTGCGGCAGCAACAACACTGTTAGTGGCACCTTGTGATGCACAGCTTAACCAGAGAGTGCACTGCAAAGATAACACTGCAGTGACCTACCATATCCTACTTAACTGCTGTTATAAAGGGATGGCAGCAACATAACCCTTAACATGCAGTCTATTTATAATTTTTTTTCAGTGAGAACATTCATGCAGAAAAAAAAAATATCAATGCTATGTAGTTGCACATATCCTCACAGGATGTCACTACCAGCTTTGCTACTGCTGTCCACAGCTCCGGTAAACTGGTAATCTGCAAACGGTAAGAAGCTTACAGACAAGCTAAATCTCACTATTACCTACATCAGAATTCTATAAAATTAGCATGACTAGGAATTTCAGGTTAACTCTTCAAACAGCAACAAAGTTTCTTGTCAAATGCTTGACGTTGCACTAAAATATGTCCGTGGGTATACTGGAGGTTAAACCTCAGTATATTGGGACATTACTACTAGACAAAAACTTTGTTTAAAGAAGTGTGGTTATTAAGCTTCGACTACATTCAGCGCATGCGAATGAGCTTACTGAGGACTTGGATCAGAACTGTGCTGCAAATTCACTTCTTTAGCTCACAATGTTAAGCAAGCTAAAATTGGGAAATTATTAAAAACATTAAAATAATAGATTTCATTAAATTCAGATATTTCATATTGAGTTGCAACTGTATGGAGGCAAGTTACATCAATGCCAAGGGCTTTTCGAGCAAGAACTTGTCCACGGCATTCCAATGATAGATTCGCAGGATGATGGAGACTTGAAGTTATCAACGGTGGCTGAGCAAAGAATGTCCCAGGCTGTAGCCAATATTTCGACAAGGAGACTTGTCTTCGTCCTTGGTAAAGATGAGTCTTCTTGTTAACATCTTTTGTTTGACCCCTGTTTATCTGCAGCAGGTGTTTCAACAAAACATAACACCCAGAACTTAAGAAATACAATCAAGACACTTCAGCACCTAGGGGCAAAAAATAAATCCAGCAGGACCCATCTCATGATGAATGCCGACGTTAATGCAATTAGCTGCGAAGCAATGTAGTGATGCACTGTATTCCCACTACCGAAACACGTCATGTATGAGGCGTGTATTCAGCTGGGCTCCTCTCTCACGCTTCCTCTCTAGAAAATGCTGCGCCATCTTGCGGCACTGCAATGTCTGCCGCATGGTGCCTATCTTTATTCAGACAAGATTGAATATTATATGACGCATGTTCGATTTCGTTCAGCACTGGAGAAATATTAAAAGCTTCTCTTTTTTTATCACTGAAGACCAGCAAATAACCAATGCCACATATCCATCCAGTGACCCAAGTTGGTCCTATTGTTGGATTAAAACTTGGTTTACTCAGCATAGCAGCTCGTGCTCTACCTATTAGACCATCCACTACCCAGTGATTCAAGTTTGCATAAGAAAGGTTAGATGGAGACAGACATACAGACAGACCGACATATCACAAATTGGGTGGAGTTCCCAAAGAATGCTTATTTCATTAAAGATGAAACATCATAGAATAGAGAAAAAAATCACAGAAGGGCAAGGACACTGGCTATCTATCAAGGAATGGCTATCTATGCCTACAAATGTGTACTACTCATGTGTGACAACTGGTCTGATGTATGTGGCATGCTTTGAGCATTTGATTATATTTCCACATGAGATTTTAGAGCATAGTTTCCAATGCAGTAAAGCCAATTGAAGACCAGCACCCTTCCTGTACTGTCATCTTTTCTCTGTTCTATGGTGTTTGTTTTATTCCTCTGAAGTGCTGAAAATGCCTCAGTTGTCTAAGTTCCAACTGGCCCAGCTTTCTGCATGATGCAACACACATCACTGTTCAGATGCAATTTACCCAATGTAAAAAAATAAGAGTGACACAGTACTGTAAGAACCTTGCACAGAGATCATTATCAGGGCAACATAGCATGACAACACAAAAGCTCCAAGATTTCAGTGACCACTACAGCAGACAACACACGGCCATGAATACAATGGCAACTAGTGCTGACTCGGCTGAGACAACCTCCGTTAGGCTCACTTATTACGCGCAGCTCTCAAGGTTGACAATGTGTTTCTGTGATTGTGATCACGAAGGCGATTCTGCACTGTGGTAGAGCTTTCTCATCTTGCTCAGCAAGGGTTCTTGCCGCACGGAACCTTCATCACTTGGAACTCTCGACACTTGGAAGCGAGACACACGGCGAAATGGAAAGAAACCCGGCCTCTTGCGACCTGGCTGCTTTCCATGGCTTGGTGAAGAATCTGCTTCCTGCACAAGTTAAAAATGACAAGGTTACTTGAACTATTGTGTTACACTTTTGATTCTAGCGCACTAAAATAAAAAACTAACAGCAGTGAACATAGCCCTCTACAGATCTTGTGCTGACCAGACGCAAACATGCACAGTCAAGATGCAGGGTTTGAAGGTCCACATCGTGCACTCTTAGACATCTTAGACATCAGAGGCATTTCTAGCACTTCAGAGGATTTCTCGGCTTATCCGTGTATCATCGCTGGGCAAGCATAGCGCTGCAAGCCTCTGCATTTCAGCCGCAATTTGCATTGTCACACTTCAATTTACAGATGAAATCAATTCAGTGATCAGAGAAAGATATTATGTCAATGCGTTTGACCGAAAAAAACAACAACGCTGTTTTGCTCATTCTATGCATCAAATGTGTACCATTACGAAAGCAAACACATGGAGTGCTCTACTGCCACTGTGGAACTAATACGCAGAGTGACGGCCAATGCATGAACACATCACATAAATCTGCAAGTTTTGCAACCTTACAGCATGTAAAGCTGGTTTTGCAGTCATTGTTAAATAGCGCAATATGTCTTTGAACCATGTGTTATGCTGTGAGCAATTATTTGCTCTTTCAGAAGTGCAATCTACAAATTTACCTAACATGTTAAAGAAGAAAACAATGTGCAAAACAGACAAAGACAAGAGGGCAGGGACAACCAACTAGGCAGCAACAAGTTTTATTTAGCTTTACCTAACATATGTATTTTAATTTAAGGTTCCTTTAAAAGGAATTGATAAGAAAACATACAGACTTAAATCTTTTATTGCATGCTCTTCACTAAAATGCTTAAACACCCCCACAAATCTTCAGTAGCAAAACAACTTCAGCGTACCATGGTTTCTGACTTGCTACGCTTGAGCTTAAAAGTGACCCTGGGCTTTGTCTGCGAAGATGACGGCTCCCCGCCAAGCAGGCTCTCCAGTTCCCAGACACTCATGCGGCCTCCACCAGGGTGGTCCTTTTGCTCAGGTGTGGACAGTGCCCTCGACAGGTAGCGCACCATGTTCTGCATACACACAATGCCAATGAGAAGCGACGTACAGTTTTTGTCAAAAGTTTCAATGCAACTGCACTCATTGCCAGACCTGCCACCAGGCAGCATAATACCATGGCTGGTGCAGGACTTTTGTTATTTCAAAGCACCTTCAGGGTGCTGGATATACTACAGCAGCACTACAATGGGGCCCAGTGGCAGGCCTTGTAAATCATACAGTGGCATTCATACTTTTGACAAAGACTGTAGATATTATGAGATAAGTCTCTTTGTTTGTAACCAATGTGTACTCTCTCCCACAAGTGTTGGCTCTTGAGCCTTTCAGCTGTTGATAGGGCGTCTGCCCAACTTTTGGAGCCTACAAATCATACACAATTATGCCAGTACTACATAGGTACTTTAACTTCTCCACTTGAAATCTCGCCATATATCCCTGAAATCAGTGCAAAAAAGAAAATGCCTCAAGCAGTGACTTAATAGATAGCTTTGGAATATAAGCACAAAGAATACGCAGCCGCAACGCACATTTTCACAGATGGCTCTACAACTCCACATCGCTCATCGTGCGGACTTTTTGTTCCCTCTACAGGGCAATAATTCTTGTTTCGTCTTGAGTGAGTGACATCATCTACTTCAGCAGAGCTATATGGCATTGAGGAGGCCCTTGTGTATGTACTTCGACAGCAGCCGCCAAAGACATGGGTGATTTTCACGGATTCAAAAGCAGCCCTACAAAGTATGTGGAACAGGCACAAGCGTTGCAATAATCAACCTGCAGCATTTGACATTGCTTATCTTCACCACAAGGCTAAAATTGCTGGGTATTGCATCAAGTTCCTGTGGAAACCTGGCCATGCTGGCATTTCAGAAAATGAAAGAGCAATTTTCAAAAGAAAATTTTTACAAAAGCCAACGCTTCAAACATAGCAAAAAAATATGCCTATCAAGAAAAAGACCGCATCTGGGATCTGCCGCTTCACCAAGATAACTTCCTGCGTTACATTGACCAAGAAATGAGATTGAAAATTCCACGACCACTTCCTCGGCACTTAGAGACATTGTACCATCGTCTTCGACTGAACGTGGCATACACAAACAATTATCTGTACCCCATAGGGCTTACCACTAACCTATACTGTGATAACTGTTGCAACTTAGAGACAATGGAGCACATATTACTAGAATGCCCCGCGTACCGCGACGAGAGACAATTTTTTGAGCGACAAATGGACATGATTTGCCACGAACCATTAACATTACTGAGCATCTTAGGTCCAATGCCTGGCCCTTCAAAACAACGGCGAGTTTTGGATTTATTGTTCAAATACCTGTCAGAAATCGGTCTAATAGGAAAGCTTTAAAGATTGCACATTTCATATTTATTTTTGTTCTCTTTCTCCCACTCTCCTCTGGAATCTTTTAATCCCATTCTCCATCCCTATATAGAGTAGCATGCCAGCAGTTATATACGTGCCGGCAAAATTCTCTGTTTTTCTAATAAAGAGTCCCTCTCTCTCTTTAATGTCATTACCGGCCTGCAAGTGCCTCGTGTGCGATGACAAAGCGAGCAGGGACAGCTGAACTGCACATCTTAACCTTCAATAAGGAAAGTGAAAGTCTCACACCTTGGCACCCCATTCAGCAATGCAAGGTGGACAGGGAGTGAAGGATTCCAAAGCATGGGTGAAAAGCTGACAGTACTGCCACCGTGTGCAGTTCACTGTGAAACTTGACGCTTTTACTGAGAAGCCTGTGTCTATGAAGCATCACGGAGTCCTGCCTTACCATTGGTGGAGGATGATTGGCCAGCTGCTGCACAACTGTCTGGTACACATCATCATCCTCTGCCTCCTGTTGTCACAAAAGAACAGGCAAGGTTTACCCAAACTTGTACTAGTGAAAACAAGCAGGTTTATGCGTAATTTTCTACAGGGCTGGATTTCAGCAGTGATCTCGCAGACCTCTAGACAGGCCATGTGCGAGACCACGTGTGTTCTTTTCAACCACTCAGCGAGCATGTGCTGGTGAGCGAGTTGGTTATACATGATTACAACGAAGGCGCCAAATAAAACAACGGACGAAGGGACGTGGTTGTCCCGTCTCGCTTTCCTTCATCCGTTGTTTTATTTTCCGCCTTCGTCGTAATCAACCACTCATGCCGTTACCTTTCAAATGCTCATTAACACTTAGCAGATGCATGAAGCACAAGAATGCGTCTATTTCTTTTGGGTCATGACATAATAATGCAGACAGCATTTTTAACCCATTAAGTCACAGTAGACACACTGGTGTAGGTGATTCATTAATACCAGTTATGTCCATCAGTGGCAAAGATAAAGCCACAAACATTAAGCTGTAGCTAAATCGAAGCCTCTCATTCAATGTGGCTCTATTTCACTTTAGTCTGCCAGGTATTGCAACACACGATGACTTTAATTCACGCACTGCCATGTTTCACAGAATGTTCAATGTGCTGCATTCTGTCAGCAATGTTGAAGTAGTTTTTCCTTCTTCCTAACACCTGCAGTCAATAATTAATTTGTGCATGTACTTTGGGCCAGAGATTCAATGTTCTTTGCGAAGAAGTGCAACATGACTGACTATGCACTAAATCGAGATTTAATTATTCTGTAATTGAGAGGACTAGCTAGAAAGTGCATGAAAGATCACTCTACTACCTGGACATTCTCTTGGAGAAACTTGCGTTCCTTAGAATATATATTTATTGCACCTGGACATTCTTTCAATAGAGTATGCAGTTCTTTGGAATAAATTTATATAACTATGGGTTGTAACTATTCATGGGTTGTTCAATACAATTCACAACTAAATAGGGTACTGTACACTCATGGAAGGAAGCTTAGTGCTTCTAATTATTGCAAATGTATGTTGGGCTGCTTTCACACAAAAATGCAGTTTGCTTACAACAATGAGAACAATTGAGCTAGTTCTTCTGTGGTAAGCTAGAAGCAGTGACGGGATAGACAAAACAGTTGGCACAAACCTCTATCATGTTCTGAAGGTCTTGGAGATTTCTGCTTGCCGAGGCTGGGTCTCCATTCTTACCATCCAGCTTCTGCAAACCATGTACAGGAACTTGATTCCCAAGATGCACTACCAGGTGTGAATAAAACATGAACAAAAAGAAACAAAGTACTACACATCCTATGCGTAATCACACAATTGAACGTATGCATAATCATCATCAATACATGAAATAGTTATGGGGTTTTATGTGCCCAAACCATGATCTGATTATGAGACACGTCGTAGTGGGGGACTCTGGAAATCTGGACCACCTGGGGTTCTTTAATGTGCACCTAAATCTAAGTACATGGGTGTCTTCATTTTTCGCCCCCATCGAAATGCAAGGTCAGGATTCGATCCCGCGACCTTGTGTTTAGCAGCCCAACACCCTAGCCACAAAGCAACCATGGTGAGTATTATCAATATATGGTCTAGCTTAGAAATGCAGCATATGTGAATAAACCACATCACTTTCACACAGACCAGCAAAAGTTGAAATGAAGATCTTCAACCTAGTTCATCTTCCGTAGTTCACATTTTATGCCAGCCTGTGCATCACCAGGTAATAGTACCATGAAGCACTTAGGAAGTGCAGTCAGAGCAGCTTAGGCTTTATAGTACTAAATCTTCGTGTTATTGATGTCGGCTGTACAGTCTCTTTCACATGCCGTCGGCCAAAGTCTACAGTACATAGCATCAGCGAAAAATCTGAATTCTTTTACTGTTTTTCCTTGCATATTTGTGAATATGAGAAAGTGCCTCACATTATACTTGGAACTATACGTTCTCGTATACTCCAAGGTAAGTTCCCCCTTTTCAACTGCCCTGAGACAGGGCTTCACTAGAACGTAGACCTGTCGGTGTGCCAGAAGAAAGTGCACATTTCAATCAATTAATCATTTTTATTGATTCATTTTGAAAAATACATTCATAATATTGAAATATTTGGAGACACCAGTCGGTGAGTAAGTAAAATCACAATGAGAGAAAACAAGGTGACGGCGCACAAGGTCTGACTAAGCTTGCTTTCTTAAAAAGGCTTGGGCGTATTTTGGGCACTTTCCCTCCAAGCTTCATATTCTATTCAATACTTAGCAAGCAACACAGCAGAAGCTACCGAAGTAGTTCTGTCATGAAAGTCTCACTCCAAGCATTTTACAGCACAGCTGTTTTTGATCTGTGACTCTTCCTGGAGAATAACTACTTTGAATACTACATGTAGAACTTGTGGATGTAAGCTCATGTCAAACCACACATTATCTGTGCACCCCTGTGCTTCCAGCATGTTTGTTTGTTCCAGCATGTACTATGTTTTGGCTGCAAATGCACGCGGTGCACTGCGGTCGCCGGTGACACAAATGTATCACTCCACTCATTAACATAATTCAGATCTTCTGCACCTTCCATGTCCTATATATATCATATCTTGAGAAATAAAAGGATGAGACCTAGTGTAACATCTAATAACGTGGCGCACACTTATATCTTTCTCTCATATGCGACATACTACCTTTTGCTCACACATGCAAGCAGTGAAAGACTCTCTAGCCGTCGCAGCATTGCCTGCTATGTGTGAAACGAAGTATACACAAATGTGCATCACAGTCCGGTTAAAACAGCACAATGCACAACCTGTAATAAGAATAGTACGTAGGTTGCTGAAAGGCTTGGCCTGACAGTGCCAACGTGGGAGCGGCCTGCCTTGGCTTAAGAACTCGAGCCTCCGGACCTCATTACAATAAAGGTTTTCACACACACACACACACACACACGCACACGCACACGCACACACACACACACACACACACACACACACAACCTGTAATGATGAGGTGCATCGGTAGGTGTGCACGGCCGTACAGCTACGGTTGCACCACGCTTTGTTAGTCCACATTATAAATTGTGTTTATAACATTATAAATTTTTTTTTACTTTCTCTTTTTTCAAAAGCTTCTCCTTTAACTGTAAATCATAGTCACATTATATTTGTGTAAATATGGTAATTAAAAGGTGCACACTATGCTTGCGCATGCAAGCAAAACAGTAAATTTCTCAGTTCCTGTTTTCACAAGCTACAGACTCAAAAACAGAAATTCAGTCTTCTCATCGCACCCGTGCATCATAAATATTTATAAGGGATTTAACACACATTAAAAAAAGTGAGAGAGAAACCCCTGCTACATCCCAAGACAACAAAAAAATTCAGTACAAGCTGCGCCCACAGAACCACACTGCACCAGCTGCCTGTACTTCTATGCTCCAAAACACAGTTCTTGACGAACGCCAACAGTAAAATAAGATTAACTCCATTGTGATGGCATAAAAACGAGTAAATGTACCTGGTTGGTGCACCTATACAAATTCTTTATGAGTTGGACAGTGGTGTATCAGCCACCGCACTCTTAAGTTATCGTCGACTATAGTCATTTTCACATGGCAGAGCACAAGAACTTGCAAAACCAATGACTGTGATACACGCACAGATTCATTTTGTTGACCTCTTATTGACATTAGAGTCATTAAGCAAGCTTTATCATCTTGTCGTAACTGTTCAGCTACAGAAAAACTAAAAGCATTAAAGAAAATCAATAACTGCACGAAACACATTTCTTTTGTGGGGATTGAGGAATGCGTCGGTGCCATTACGCGGGCATTCACCTGTTCTGCCATCCCTACACCTCATCCCTTTCCACTTGCGACCAGTTGTCGGTGGTGGCGCTCCACTCACGATGGTTTGCGGTGGGGGCGGGGCACTGATGTCATGATGTGGCCGCTGTCAGCTTCTCTCGGCGATTCATGGGGCTCTTACCTCAGGGACAAAATTAGGTGTGTACATGCTTCCCTCTCATCTGCCGACACCTTTATGACTAGGACTTGAGCTTGCCCATGGTGCCTTTTCCCCTGCAGGGAGCGTGTACTTTGTGTTGATCCTTTCTGGATGCTAAGCCGAAGAACGGGTGCCTAGTGCTTGCACGAGGCCGTACCTCGCCAGGCCGCGCTTATCGGAGGCCCAAGCTGAAGCAGTTTGCCCGAGCTCTCGCGAGCTGGCCCATTGGTTATAACGAGAGCAAGTAGCATAGCTTCCAGGACTTTTCCTAGCACCGTGTCACAGGTGGAGCCTGTGCTCTCGCAGCAATGTGCTATAGGTGCCCTTTGTGTATATTTGCTCCTGGTGCGGGACCCCTGTGGTTCCCGCGCCGCCCTGGGACCGGGTGTTGGGACTGGGTGTTCGTGCAGTGTTGGGTGCCACCGGAGGCAATAAATGTTTCTGTTAACTCAGGGTAATACTGTGTTCTTGCACGCGTTGCTCAGTAGCCCCTTGCAACCTGAGCTCACGCTAAAGGCGAGGCTGACATAGTCCTGTGGCTTGCTAAGCTCGAACCCGCAATGGTTGGTACTCCCGTGAGACCCTAAGACCCCATATTTTCACAACATGAAAAAAAAAATGTGTTTCTGCTTACAACTTGTATAGGTATACATTATTTTGTGACGTGGTTCTTTGAAATAACGGCATGTCAAACATAAATGCTATAAACAAATGAGACTAAACGTCTGACTAGACTCGTACTTACTTCCTGTTATTTAACTGATTGTTAAGCCACAATCTCAGCATTAAGTAAGAAGACGGATGAGCAAAACAGGAGGCAATACAACTCGCATTTACATTCTTCCAAGCTCGTATAAAAGGCATGATCATTCTATACAGACAAAAAAAGTTAAAAGCAATGATATCAAAACGCACCCTCCACTCTTCAAGGAGTTTGCCCATGTTGCTTGCTGCTGCACCACCCAGGGTCTTGTTGTAGTCTCTTGCAACCTGTAGAAAATATGAGAATCAGTTCCGTAGAAAGCTTTCACGGTTTTAATAGTGGCGCTATTAAATGTATCAACACATGAAATTTAGAGTTCATTTTTCAACTTTCAAGTCCTCACCTCCTTGACACCAGCAATGCTAACGATAGAGAGTCATCATCCTTGCTAACACAAAAAGGCTAAAAGCTGCACTGACTACAGGCTTTTGGTTACAGTGACAAACAAAATATAATGCACATAAACCAGCTTTAAACACCTCGGCCGTCAGAGATTAGCAACACCTTCTAACAAGTTTATCACAATGAGATGTACAAGGCAAGCTGTTCGGCATAGAATGGTCTGCTCACCTTAATGTCATGCTTCCAGAACCTTCTTGTACCTTGTAGGCTTTTAGAAGGTGCAATCTCCTTGATCTAAACAAACAAAGGGCATGACGAAGTTCAGCTTTATTGCACTAGAACTTGTTAAAACAACATACAAAACATATCTTGTTTAGTTAGAACACATATTTTAAAAGAATTGCATGGGGCATATCGCACAATTCGGCTAGTTCAAGTGGACTACTTACTGAGGTAAACATTAGTTGCATGGCCAATCATAATGTTTAGCATATTGATTAACAATCAACTAATTAGTTTTTTAATTGTTCCCTTTAGGACACATGTTTAAATTCTGAAATGGAAGCCAAGAAGTAGTTAAGTCATGTCTGCTTAGCAGAAATTATCAGTTTCGAGATATTCATCAACAAAACATGACACAGAATACTGTATTTGCTTGTTTAATGCCCACACCGTTTTTTTTCTTCTGAATTTTTACTGATGCAGGCCTTACACGAGGCAGGCTTATGACTACTCACTGAAGCCTCGAACTGTGATCAGACTGCTATGCAAATAAATGCAACCACTGCTAGCTGGCTATGGACACATTTACAGTCACAAATAAATGTTTTGGGGCACGGACTAGTGCCATCTTGCAGTGGCTCGCAGGGATCAACCAGTACGTGAGTAGTACATGCACATGGCACTTCGTAAGATTTGTTTTCCAAATTGTTACACTCCAAAGCACGGGTGCAAAGTCATACTTTTGTATTAGCAAGCAAAGTATGACTTCTGATCATACTGCAGCACAGTGAACGCATCTCGCTAAGTTAACAACAGGGTGCATATGTCCTGGTCTCTTTAAAGGGGCCCTGAAGCACTTTTCTAACTAATCATAGAATGGCCTCATTATGAAAGGACATCATCTCACAAATCTCATGGTGCAAAATTTTTCGAATCCTTGAACCATAAGTGCGCCTATACCCAGCTTTCTCTCTCTCTTTTCATCTCCACTACTGTGCTGCAAGCTACACATTGGAGAAGACAAGAGACCAAAGCCTCAGCCAAAAGCATCGCAGCAGTGAAGGGGCTCGTCACGGCACCCTGTGGCGGTTGTGGTACACTACGCTACTCACCATGCTGCTGCCATCTCGCAGGCGATATGCAGCTGACGCAGCTGCGCGCAGTGCAAAAATGAAATGATCTTTCAGTTTCATTGAGATCACAGACATACATATGTTTCATTTATTTAACTCGAAGTCAGCAATTATGAATTATTGAGAAGGGTCTTGCGATCATGAAATCAGCCAATAGCGTCGGTGGGTCCAGCTGCTTTCCACAGTGCTGCATGATGGCATTGCAGAAGCGAAAGAAAGAGATCTTTTGCTGTTTTTGAAACGAGATTGTAAATTCCCTGCTGCATGTAGTGCATTAATATTTGGCTCACATGTTCACACCAGTCTCTGCGACAGATTGACAACATTCTCTTACTATGCTCAAAAAGTGTTTCAGGGCCCCTTCAAGGAATCATTGCTTCTGCGATATTGTCGCTAGTGGATCTAGCTGTGCTGTTGATGTCTGTGCACGCTGAGTGAAATACAGTTGAACTCAGATACATATAGAATGTGAAGAGGATCACAAAAAAGTTCGATATATAGGTAATTCAATATATAAAATAACAATTTCATACAAAAATTTTCAAGGGGCTTTTACTGCTGTTCGTTATACACAATAATTCATTGTATGTGGATTAGAAATATCCAGGTTTCACTGTATTTATCTGTAGCTAGCAAAACAAACGTATGCTGCAACACTAAACAAAGCAGCCCAAGCAAATCTGGGCATAAATCATGACAATGTGGTTGTAACGCAAAGCAGCTGACTACTGTACGCACATATATATTGAAATTTACCAGGAAACGCTCATAGGCAGAGTAATGTTGCACAGAATCCCAGTGGTCATGTCTTAGGGCTAGTTTTGCTTTAGAGGAAACATAAAAATTGGTTGCGTATCTAATTGCTTCGCTGCTAATGATGTGTAAGTGTGGTAGTGCTACCTCAGATCACGGCATGCAAAAAAAATATATATATATATACATATTTGAATCTTTAACATTGGTGTCATAAAGTAGCACATTGTTCTGCCACTGTTACATTCTTTAAGGCAGGCCTGGCACCCAACAATTTGAATGAGGTTCTATGTAATCTTGGCACTTTGCTCTACATGCCAGACAACTTTGGACAACAAAGTTTAAACATGTTGACATCTTCTTCTGTGAATATTGGCTTAAGCAGAAGCAGTATTGTTAGCACAATACCTTGCGCTGCAACATCACTTCAGCGTGAGTGCAGTGACTTCAGTATTCGAATATTTTGAAACGAGCTTAGAAATAAACTTAAACTATATAGCTTTTAGTGTATTCTCATAACGCACAAAAAAAATTTATCTTAACAGAAATCATGTCAACAAATTGATTAGCAACCAAGTTTCGCACAAATCTAGGGAAATTTTTTTAGCGTAAGCAGAAACTGGCTTTGGAGCTTGGCAGCACTGCTTTGAGCACCGAGCTGGTGTCGACGTGCATCCGCACCAACTGGCCCAGTGCTTTAATTAAATTAAGACAGAGTATCTACCTTAAGGACAAGTGTGCCTGCGAGAATGATGCAGAGGATGTTGACCACTGTGAGGCAGAAGGAGATGACTCCCAGCAGTGCGCACTCCTTGTGCATGTTGTATTTGTCGAAGTAGTAAGGGCTGTAGCCCAGCGGCGCTATGAAGGCCGGGGACACTGTCAGGGTAGTCCCCGTTACGTTGACCTGAAACAAACGTGGCCCACTGATACAGTGAAAAACAGTTTGAGGCTACAGAAACTTCTAATCTGATGTAGACACAATACTTGAGATGGAGGTAAAAACAGCAACACTTCTGGCAACATTGTGTTCAGTTGTATTCAATTCTAATTCACCAGAAATGAAACAATTTGCAAGGCTCTTCACTGCTAGTGTGTCTATGCCAGCAGGTTAGCAGGGAATAGCAGCAAATTGCAATGGGAGTTCTTGGAGCTTTGGCTAAACAAAGTGTCTCTAAGTCTCACCACCAGAGTTCCTGTTTCCATCAACCACTGTAATGGTGACACATATATGTGAAGCCAAGCCCCCGCAATGTGACCAGATTCCACAGTGCACATAGTGTAGTGTAGCAAGAATGTATATAACAGCAGTCGCAGGCAGATGTTGAGTGTAGTAAGTTTGCTTCCTGGTTCGAGCACAGTGCCGTCTTCGTTTCCTCTCTATACAGAACAGTGTTGGTTCCAACTTGGAATAGTGAAAAGTAGAGTTCTAAAGTCATGAAACATGATGAAAAAGTTGTGCTTGAATACAAGCAAAAAAGTATTGCCTGCGTGCCGACTTGCTGGTCATGTGGGCTTCTAATCCTCTTCACCAGTCTTACACAGGTCGGCTACAATGCTTCCTCAGTATTTGCAATGCCATGCCTGGAAGTCGTACTCATATGCCATTCTAGATAATTCAGCAAGTCAATATTGCTTCTTAGGAATGCCTGTTATCAATGCCAATGTTCTAGGACACTTCGGTTGCAGGTCTGCCTTTCTGCCACAAAACGTACATGCCAGTCTGACACTATATGATGGCATAAGAGCAGGGCCAAATACAGCTCTATCGATAATCAATATTCTTGCATCGTGCCAAAACAATTATGCACCAAATTAGGACACATAAAACCCCAAATCAGGCAACGCAGCAACTTCTGAGGTACATAAGACACAGTTTGGCATGTTCTACAAAACATGTAGCTGTACCACTACACTATGCATGTACAGTCGGTGTCAGCCTTGTGTAGAGTGCAGGAGTGGTGGCCACCGGGGCACACTGGTGACAACCAGCGACGTCTAACGGTAGCTGCTGGGCTCGAGATAAGAAGTGTCTGAGCACACGTGGCCAACGCATCTAATCTCAGGTCCAGCCACTACCGTTAGACGTCACTGGCTGGAGCGCCCTGGCGGCCGCCGTTCACAAGCTCTACACAAGGGTGACGCCGACTGTACATCATTAGGACTGAACCATGGTTACTAAACAAGCTGCATGCCCCTCAGAAAACGTCGCTAGCAGATAATAGCATGCAAATTAATGCAATGATAGTGTTTACCTCAATTGGGTCTTGGGTCAGTGACTTGAACACCTTCACCAGAGACAGTGACCACAGGATTCCCTAAAGCAAAACACAAGAACGGTTAGGAAGAAAATGATCCTGACCAAAGGAAGACAAATTTATATTTGTTGTATGAGAAACTTGCATGTAAAGTTTATAAAAGCTTGGATAAAGCTGTCATTTGCAAAAAATTAGAAGATGACAACTGCATTCATGTTACCAAACTAGATAAATATGTGTTCGGTCAGTATAATTTTTAGCCAGTACCAGACAGAGCAAATACTGACACTATTGATGATCGGTGGCAGGAGAGAGGCAGAGATGGCTACGCCCACCAAGCACGCAGAATTCCCGCCCAGAATTGCCATGGCAACGCCCCCACCTGATGGCAGGGCCACCAGGGACCCCACCCAGAGGCTTCGCCAGTGACCCCTGCATGAAAAAGTTAGTGCTAAAATAGTAGAAAACAGTAAAAACTGTAAATACTAAATATGCAAATAGTAAATAGGCCCTTCGCAATAGTAAATATGTAAGCAGTAGTGGCAACCTCTGTTTGACTGCTAGGTTATCTGATGCACCACGACAGCCCTCGAGAATTTCAGCCACGGTTAAGTAATCCCTTCTATGCTGTTTGTATGGTAGGTGCTCTAGCAACAATTATGTTTTATTATTATTAAAAATATGGGACTCGAGACAAAATAATGTTTCTGCATTTCAGAAAAATGCAGGACAACAAATGGCTAATGAAACAGCAGTGGATCTAACAGTGCAGGTTGACTACGTATTTTTCTAAAGTACTTCTAGGTGCAGTGAATGGTTATGTTTCATCTACTGGCAGGCTTCAATTCTATGATTACATCTCTACAACATGTCAACATCTCAACATCTCTTTCCAAGACGAAGGTGTCGTTGTCTAAGAAAGAGAAAGCAACCACATGCTTAGGCTAGACCCCACGTTATCATAAAATACACAGATTCTCATACCTAGAGCTCATTTCAGGGTTGGGCCATCGTGATGGACTCCAGCTGGAACCTTCGTAAGGCGGTATGTCACCCCAGAAGGCATTCAGAAGGCCAAAGAAGAAGCCTGTGAACATGATGAGCAGTAGTTTTTCTTATGACAATGAGATATAATTGTGTACCTTTCATACCTTTACACAGATCACATTAACTGAATGCTTACACTATTAAAATGTAACAGAAGGCTCTAGACTAATGAAAACAACTTTGCATTACTACCAGCTGTCTCTCTTACTAATCATTTCTGCATTATATCTCAATTAATAATTAAAAATTATGTTTCTTAATTTTCAAAAATTATTCAATGACTTGGATATCAGTTAAAGCCTTAGGATGAGTTGAAAAGCACCAAGGAAGTGTTCTCCCTGCACTGAGTTAAATTAGCATTTATTCTATAAATTTCTTGACCCTACTTGTGCATATGTTGTAACTATGACTTCATATATTGTTTGTCAAAGTTTTACTGAATTGCAAGTACTGATCACTGTAATGCCTTTCAAAAATCATACTTGAGTTCTCAGGTCCTAACTGCATATATATTTGTGTATAATATCCATCATGAAAGGATCAATAAACTTCTAATTTCTTTACTTAGTTATTCATTTAAAGGCCCTGAAAGAAAACCCCAGGTATGAACACAATGTTAATGGAAAGCATACAAGCATATCCATCTGCTAGTTCTCCCAGTTATTTCACCAACTCAGACTGATTTAACCATTGGACTACAGTGATCAAGCAAATTACAGCAGATCCACAGCCCCCTATTGAAGAAAAAGTATTTAGTAAATACAATTTATAGCAGAATGATAATGTCACAAAAGTGAGGCGAATTCTGCAAACCTAGTTCTGGGACCCTGGCTTGAAGAAGTTATGAGGGTCACACTGCTACATGAACTCACCAAAGAGCAGGCAGATGAGGAGACCAATTAGCTCCGTCTTCAAGCCAAGTTTTGTGAGAGCGGTGTCACGAACTATGATACCAAATGTGATTGCCATTATGGGACCCTTGGAGAGATTATGAAATGTACATGAAAACATAAAGTAAAAGCAAAATTGAGTGAGGCACTTTCTTGATGCACTGGTCCCTGTATTTACAAGCACACCTAGACTTGAAATCCCTTCCAGACCTTGTGGAGCAAAGGGAAGCAGCAATCCTTCCTTGAAGTAGCCACTGCACTCTTCTTAATAGCCACTGCACTACGCTACTCGGGGATTACAACAACAATGACTTCCCCACCCAACAGACATCAAAACTTTCCCCCAATTCTAGTATCCTCAAGTAGTCATTTCAAGTGCATGATGACTCAACTTCAGCTTTGATTTACCAAGCAGCCTTACTGAAGCACAGTGATTGCTGAACTCAAATAAAGAGTGGCAGGGTCAAGGATGAGCTTCAAGTTGTGGTGCGCTTGTGAATATGGAGGCAAAAGAATGAAAAAGAATGTGTCAAGACAAGGTTAACTGAAACAAAAAATATTTGCACAAGCTATAGAAATTACATTGATCACCTTTTTTAACACAGAAATAAAACACATATGGCATAAAATATTCCAAATCAGCATGGCTCCACACAACGAAGGAAGCATCTGGTAATAATGCCTCAGCTCAAGCATATGCATACCGCAAGGCCAGAATGAAACTTAAACAAGAAAAAATTAAGAATGCATATTTATGGCTCCTCATTCATCAATATTTGTGACATGAGCGTGACCCCTTTTTGGACAATGAACTTGGTGGCTACGGAATGTTTTGTGATCAGCTGCATGCAGATGATTAATTGAACAATCGGTAAGCGAGCTTGTTTTTCGATTTCTCAATTAACATGCCAAGGCAACACAGACGCTTTGAGGATACGGGTCTCCTTATAATGTGTGCCTGTGTGCTTATGTGCGACATGAGCACTTTTTCATTCTGGCCCCATGCCAATATGGCTGCTGTAGCCAGCTGTAGCTTCAGATGTTTTAACAGATGTAGTTTACAGAACTGAAATATCTGGTATCAGTGCAAGGTTATGGTTTTGTAAACATTGTGGTCAATTTCTTTTTAATTTTTGACTTGCTGATTTTTGGCAATATTAGTAAAAAATTTCAGGCCTTAAATATAATATCTACTTCCTACGATCAGGAGAATTAACGTTCCTCCCTGAAATGCAACAAAATTTCATCGAAATCAGTTGATCGGCTGCCTAACAAGAGCATTTATGCATATCACATACCTATATTTGAACAAAAAAATTGGAGTTGGACCCAAAGCAATGCTTCCTCTTAAATCATGAACTTTGAAAGTAGCAGCAGAACAACACAGCTACTGAGGCATTACATGAGATAACATGCAGATATCACATATTTTGAAGCAACATGTTCGTGTACACATCTCAAGTTAGTCCAATTGCACCTTTCTTGCTGCTCAATGAACAAAACAAAATAACAAAATGGGCACCTGCTTGGAAGTCAAATGAGCGCCCACAGATCAATAGCTGGCAAAGTGGAAAACACTAGAAAAAGCGTTTAGCAGCTCATAGCTTGTGCAATAAGACAACATTAAAGCAATCAGTTGTGCTGTGACTCACCATAAGAGGTGATACCAACATTGCAGCAATTATTGAGACCACATTGTTGTCCATCAGGCCAAGGGCAGCAATCATGCTGAAAATGAAATCAAGCCCACGAAGACATTACTCTCAATAAATTTTTACCCTTTCAAGACAGAGAACACAAAAAGAATTGAAAACAATATCGTTAATTGGCGATAAGTGTGCGTTGTTGTGCATTTACTTGCGCTATATTTGTGCAATCTGAGATTACATAAGTTTGTTGAATATCATTGTCATTCTTTCTTTGTATGACAGGTTGTGTCCGATGTATAGACACGTGCCATGAGTGACCATTTGGGCTATCATAAAGAAACAATAAAATTATTCTTAAGAAGAGAGTGTACTGCTTGTTAGAAGCAGTTCAGCCAAAGGACTTACTCACCCTGCAAGAATTATGAACGCAACAAAATCAAATGTGAGCTCTCCCTGAGCCTTGACACCTGCAACAACCTAGGTAAGAAAGGATGGCTTATCAGTGACAGTCTCAAAGAAGGTGTTCCACCTTCATGCAAAACACATTAATGGCATGGTCACAATCATGCATGTGGAAATGGTTTCAGCAATGACAACCAGTTTCACCTGATTACTGTCAATGAAAGCAAAAAACTTCTTGAGTGGGACCTTCAGCATATGAAATACAATAACTGTTCCCTTCATTTTGGATATTGTTTAAAGAAAAAATCATTCAAGAAATGTACAAGATGTTGTTTTCAAATGCACAAAAGCGTTACTAGGATTGGTGCTAAAACAGCAAATGTTTGACACATTCCATTAAGAAAACGCTTTAGCTCAGAGCTAAATCCGATTTCCCTATTCAAACACAAATAAAATACACAAATGCTTTCATGAGACAACCAGTAGAACAATTTGAATGAAGTTTGTTGCATTTGAGGAAGTAAATTTCTAATGAGTAGGAAGCATAATTTTGATTTGGGGCCAGTAAATTCTTACAAAAATTCCTTAAAATTAGTAAACTTAAGAAAACACTGATGCATAAAGTTTACAAATCCTAACTGCGCACCAAAAGCAGATATTACAGTTCTGTAGGCTGCATTTTTTAGAGACTCTAAAGCAGGAAAATTTAATATATTAATATATAGCTTAAACAAAATTGTTGCAATGTTTATGAGAGCTATATGAAAGTATTACTCGCAAATTAGTAGTATATTTCAAAGTGATGTATCACAGATCGATTTGATCTGCTTTAGATGTGTTATTAGGTGCAGTTTACAGAATTGTGAAATATTTTTCACTGCTAAGTTACAAAGTTATAAACTTGATAGTTGACTTCTTTCTGTGTTGCTTCTTCCCCAATTTTCTGCAATTTTCTAAAAAGAAATGATGACCTAACTCAAAATTAGTTTTCTACAGTCACTAGATCTTAACTTTTTCTTTTAAGGGTAACAAACATTATTAAATTTGGTGCAGTGTTTGTCAAGAACAATTTCTCCACCCTCAAGTATTTAGATGGGAGCCCCCGAGCTAAAGCTTCCTCTTAAAGTAAAAAAAACATTGGAGAGGCACTGCCAAGTTCATTAACATGCGCTTAATGATTAAAGAGGTCAATCTAAGGCACTATGATACGGGAAAAATAAAATATGCATGCAATTTCTCTAAAAGGTTGTGCAGTTCAAATGTAAATTTATTTCTCCAGTGATAACTGGGAGGTTTCCAGGCACAAAAGCTGCTTTGAGCACCTTTACGTGGTCCTCATAGAATAAAGAACTGACTGTGGCCCTTAAGAACTCTCACATTGGCAGCATACAGAATTGCATCATGGTTCAAGTTATACAGAATACATATTTATCTACATCGTCATAAGATAAAACAAGCAGCGGTCTGAGAAGAGAGAGAGAGAAAGGCAGTCTAACACTCAGTAAGCTCTGGTGATCCATTGCATTCACATACAAGCAGCACATATTTAGCAATATAGAATAAAAACTGATGAAGCTCTTAAAAGGCCATGATAATTATTCTGATAACAATAATAAAATGGGATTGATCATTACCAAAGCGACATGAATGCACAACAAAATTAAAGAATTTCTGAAATAAAGGATGTGGTAGAAGGATTCAGAATTCAACCTAGCTTTTGGGGTTTTGCGCATGTGTGTTATTAGAATTTGATATTCCCCTTATTATTGCTGCCTTTTTGGTAACTGCATCATAGCTGCTGACAGATTTCAGAGTAAATTTACTTAGCTATATTAATTAATGTATGTAGGTTGCATTTAACTCACTACAGAATCACCCAGTGACCATCAATGTCCACAGCAACTTTTCAGAAACAAAAAGAAGCAAGCATACAGTCACTAAAACATACAGCTGTCACATGAATATATTATGTTTGTAGCTAATAATATGTTAGTGAAAAGAAGCACACGGTACCACATTATGCTATATCAAATTGTACCCTAAATGTCACAAAATGAGGCACAGTGCGATACGAACAGTCACTAGGAAAACTGTTTGTCTGTCACATGAAAAATACAGTGACCAAAAAAATAATATTCACCATACAGACAAGAAAAAACAACAAAAGCTCAATTCACGGATTCAACCTGCAAAAATAGTGTTGAGTTTTCAGATGCAGAAATACAAGAAGTGGCGATCTCTGAACAGCATTTAAGAATAGGGCAGACAAAGAGATAATGGCCACTTTGTTTCAAGCTGTAAAACATAAAGCGTGGCTTTTTTCTTTGGGCCATCAAAATTCAATTTCTGCTTCAGACCTTGCAGCTGCTTTTGTTGCCTGCAGTTCTACCTTTCCACAGTGAATTATCTTTTCATGGAAATTTGTAGTGTTGTCTTTCTTCTGATGTATGTACTAACAAATGGTCTTGCAGCCCAGTCTTATGAGTTTGCGGCTTCCTTCTGCACTTATAAAATTATATACACTACACTTTCATAGTTATGCACAGAATCTTATAAAAATTAGGACTGCTCTTGAATATAGTATACCCTGTTTTGAGCAGCATTTGGGGAAAACAACAAGTTTTGATATTTTTTTATTATTTCAGAACCTTTCAAACAGATACTGCACTGTGTTAAATAACGTAGTATGCACAACCATTTCAGTCACTATAAGTTCAGTAAGAATTTGATCATATGAAAGAAGGACCTATCATAGCTAAGCAGCAATGTTGGACTAATTAATGATTATTCCCTTCAATACCAATAACTCTATCATAAGAAAATTTTGCTTCAAAATATTTCTACTACATGCAGCATCAATTCACAATGGACAGCAGAGGAAGGAATTAAAAATGTACAATTTTTCACTGGATTTCTCAGGACTTCACAATCCTGAATATTGAAAATGTTTTATCTATGGGAATGAAAGCAAATGTAATCTGTGCAATTAAAAATTTGCCTGATATGGGTCATTCTAACAAAAAGCAACAAAAAAAAAGAAACAATGTATGTACTGCTATGACCAGCAGCCATCCAGACAACTATCATCAAGCAATTTTTAAAAATATTTTGTGCACGTTTGCCAGTTTTGTAGCACAGGCATAACAGAAGTGTCCTAAGATGTAGGAAATATGTTTCAAAAGTTGGTATTATCATTACTCCTGGAATGCTGAACTTCAAAATAATTCTTTAAGGACAACTCCTGCCGCGTGCGTGCGTGCGTGCGTGCGTGCGTGCGTGTGTGTGTGTGTGTGTGTGTGTGTGTGTGTGTGTGTGTGTGTGTGTGTGTGTGTGTGTGTGTGTGTGTGTGTGTGTGTGTGTGTGTGTGTGTGTGTGTGTGTGTGTGTGTGTGTGTGTGTGTGTGTGTAATGCTACAAATACTCCCAAATGTGTCCCAGACAACAAAAAGCAAAGTCATCATAATAAACACACACTAGTTTTGTCAATTTGAGAAGCACCTTTGTCAATCCAAGGCACAGTAATCACCTGATCACTAAACTACACACCTGAGCAACCGTAAGGCGTGCCTTAACCGACTTCAGAAACTTCTTCTGCATTGATCGAAATCCACTCTCCTTCTCTTTTTCCTTTTTTGCTTCATCGCTAAAAGAAAACAGGTGCCAATAGCATAAACCATGTAAAGCCAAAGACACTGTAGTGCTTTGATTATTAGTACTCTTCATATGCCAGACAAAGCTAGCTAGCTGAACAAAATGGGATCAGTTCATATTTGCTTTGCTAACTGATTTGACTATGTAAATCATGCCTTTACAACCATTCACTCTTATGTTTCCAAGAAAACGTTAGGTTTGTCTGACATGGTGTCTAAAGCGCAGACTTGTAGTAGTTTTTATGAAACATTTCCTTACCAAAAGGGGAAGTCCTATACATCTCAGCATAAACAGATGCACTTTCTGTTTCAAGTTGATGGTCCAGATATGTCTACTGTCACAACAAAGCAATGACTATACTCTTTGCTTTATCTTCTCAAAGCACATCCCTAGCATTTAGCATCTGATAGTCTTGCCTACTAAGAACGGTGCCTCCTTTTTCAATTTCTTACACAACATTCTTTTACAAATTTTTGTGCAAAGCAAACCACTAATCATTTTTCCTTCGTGTGAAAAATATTTTACTATAATGACTTAAAAAGAAATTAGGTACAATGCATGTCATCTCATTGGGTACCATGCTCAGAGTATAGTTGTTTGCTAGAGCAAGAAATGCATTGAAGGTAAGAATTACGTTTGTTTTTCTATCTAACATGATTCCACGAGTGAACCTGAATTTATAGTCATAACTTTGACAGTTCTCATTGAATACATATCTAGCAACAACAGCTTTTGTGCACTCAATATTTTCATGGTTAGGTGTGCCCACAATTTACAGGCAGTTCTGTCTCATCTTACAGCTGATTTGGGAAAGGCAGCATTTTACACATCAGAGCACACATGTGGTAAAAAAATGCATGGCTCGGTATAATATCATACTGAATACAAGATGTATCACCATGGTTTTACTACATAGACTTACAATTGCTGCAAGCTCACTATGTTTCGTATTTTGTGCATCCTATTAATTTTGACGTGGCCTGCAAACAATTTGAATTTATGATAACATGACTGACATTTGCTTCCAAGGTACCATCCTATCAAAATGAGAGGTGAACATGAGAAAAAAAAAGTAGAGTACACATTTTCCTTTTCGTATTCACCTGTGTATGTGACACTGGTGATTAGGTCACAGATGCTTAATTTTAGGGCCAGAGCACAAACTGCACAAGGCTCCACAACAATCACACATCGCAATTTTAAACACTACACCTGTCCAATCAAGTAGTTTCGATTGCAATCTAGCCCAATCAGGATCGAATTTCTAGACTGCGAGTGACTCCCTTCTGCAGCCTGCACAAAGGAGCTATTTGTGATCGAGAAGCTAGCAGTTAATTCTGGCATGATATTACATGGCTGTCATAACTGCAGCAAAAAGTGTCTTCAATGAGCAAGGCTTGACATGTATAAATATTGTGCCATGCCCATTGCTATGCCTTACATGGCAGAATTAAGCCAGAATGGAAAACTATTCATGCACATGGTTTTGCAACATCACAGTACCCACTCACCCTGATTCATAGTTAACGTCAGCTATCGTGTTTTGTTCCTCATCATCACTTTCTGGTTCAACAGCTCTGTAGAATATTGGACATGGAAATACACTGTGGATAAAAAGGGCAGAGGCGGGAACAATGTCAATCGGTGAGTAATGTCTAACACAAGGCCTGTCAACATTATAGATGTTGTGATGGCACTTGAAGAGTATCTATAGCATAACATTAATTAAAGAGGTAGAAACATTCTTTAATGAATGATTTGCTATGGCCATACACCTAACATAATACTTAAGATGACAAGGGCAACATTTAAAGTGACGATGCATTCATACAAAGTACACACATACACAACATACAAGGGCAGACAGTAACAAATAAGGAACTACTAGGGTGTCTGGTCATGGCCAGTGTGTTTAAGAAAGGCTAAGAGCATCTTCTTTGCACACAAAGCACCAGCAATGCTCCAAGGCTCAAGTGCATGGCACAGCTTGAAGAAGCTTCCACATAAATTTAGAGCAGATTTTATAGAAGCTCTTGAGGCTGCAAGGTGCATGCAGATGCAAAAAACATCATTTAAGTCATTGAACACATTGCACTGTGGCAAGCACATCAACGGCAGTTTGTGGAATCAGAGTGTGTGTGTGTGTGTATATATATAAATATATAAATATATATATATATATATATATATATATATATATATATATATAACACTGCTACAACATACAAACTTGGAGTAAGGCGCAGCCAAAATAAAAATATACATCACTCATTAAAAGAACAGAAGGTAACCTCACCCAATAGTTGAGTCATAGTTCGAACCAATTCCCCGAGATGTCAGGTCACTAAGGATGCAATCCGTTGGTTTTCCGCTTTCATACGGAAAGGACACCTAAATGACACTTGAAATTAGGAGGACTAGCAAGGTAGGGTGTTGGAGCATACTGAGGCTTGCTTGTGCGTGTGTACACATTACCTGATAGAATTTATCTTGGGCTGTTGCATTCCAGATGGCATTTCGAATTCCGTATGACTCTAGGCAATCTTCCAGTGCCTAGAGTAGAGAAGGTACACCGTGATTACTTGATACTGCATGGAAATGAACAAAAATCGAGGCTTGTATATATATACCTGCTTCAAAGTAAGATGTTCCTTGCTATCGCGAAAATTCTCACGGTCGTCATCTACAAATGATTAACAAAAAAAGAATAATAAAAATAATCAATAAAAGCTGTAGGCACGCAACTGTGAGGTTAGGCTTTATTATTATTACTGCTTGATAGTAAATGCTTTCTCATTTTTTTTTTTTTTTGTGTAAGCCATATTTCAGCAGCATGCATGCACAGAGATGCACGCATCAATTTAGTGTGTTATGTCTTGGCCATTGATGCACAAGCAATGCAGCGATAAAAGCTGGTGGCACAAGTGCACGAGCATTGCATACCTTCTGATAAAGTCGCACGGCTGTCCGCGCAAGAGCGTGCCGCATTTTCAGTGTCTTCCTTTGGAATGCTGACCAGGAACCACATGCCCGATCTCATACTGCCATGACCATCTCCAGGCATTTTTCAAAACACTGCAAGACTCAATGGATCTTCGGTGCTGTAAGAAACACGTGCATATCGTTTTGAATGCAGCCGCACATACGCTACGCTTGCAATCCTAAACCAAAACGCGCGCGCACCAACACCGTCGTCACACGCACGTCTACGCCGAAATAGGAATTTGCACGATTCTGTTAAAACTGCAGATGGATATGACTGATGATCGACCCTCATACAGCGCATATAATCCAACTCCAAGCCGCGAATTCGCTTTCACGCCGACGTACTACTACGCCTCGATCTGCAGTGACATTGATATGAGGGGGTTAAAAAAATCGCATAATCGCGACTCGTCACCATGCCGCGCCCAGAAATAATGACCTATACAGTCGCGTCCAGGGTGAGCACTCGCGACTGATATCACTGTATACAACTATTGGCACATAACCACATGTAGAGTACACGGAGTTTCTCACCTCAATTATCCGGTGAGGGGCGGAGACTGACTGTAAAATTTCTAGGTCACCTGAAGACTGTGAATTTTGAGGAGCTATTAGAACATCCTATGTTGTTTTGAAAACTCTATCCGTTAAAGCACTGTTAGGAAAAAATTATTGCTCCACAAGACTACGTTACGGCTCACTCCGCAATACGCTCCGCACGATCTGCGTCCATGTGCACATCTCTCTCTCAATTTTTATATCTCTCTCCCACTAGGGAGTTTTCTAGGGAACTATCTGGGGAGCGCTATTGAGAAAAAAAATTGTGCACTGCGAACAGTGCGAACGCGTTGAAAAAGGGTTACGTAACTATTTCTTTTCTTTAACGGCTTTAATTAGCTAGGGAACGTAATACGACTGTCTTATACGGAATTCGTCGCTGTGACATCGCACCCAAGTAAGTTCAACGCGGCGTGGCTGTCTTTTGAAAGAATTACAATCGCCATGTATGTGTAGTCCATACAATTCGAAACTCTTACGCGCTTGGTTGTTTTTGCGCTGGACTGTGGCACGTGTGAACTTTTGCATGGCGAGTGTTGTACCGGCAAGCGCGTCTTCAAACCCCACAGTGCGCGCCATGTGAATTGCTAACTAGCGTCTCGTAAGCTCGGCGACAACGCTGACTGCGCTTTGAGATTAGTTTACCTTTTGACAGCTGTACAGACTCTCGGCGAACACTTCCAGCGCTTGTGTCGAGGCCAAGCCACATCCTTGCCCGCGCAACGCGTGCTAGCAGCTTACTTCCGTGTGCACTGACTCTGCATTTCCTCTCTCTAGACAGTCTCGACGCATATCTGACAGGCAAGTGCCACGCGTTCTAATATGTTGCATGCGAAACATTGTTTGGCTGGGAGCCATTTTCAACCACGGTTTTTAAGTTTAGGAATATTCTGGTTCTATGCATAATCAGAGACGCCGAGGCGGCGATGGTTTACTTCACTGGCGATGCCTTTATTGAAACTCAAAACTGCAAGTCCCCCCCCCCCCCTTTATTTTTTGCGTGACCAAGCCAACAGACCGATCTATTTGGTGCTCTTGGGTTCTTCCTGACCGCTGGGCAGGGCGACTTCTTGTGCAGCGTCTCCCGAACGGAACTTTGGAAATGTTTCCCACGGCGTGGACAAATCGAACTTCCGAAACTCCTGCGTCAGCTCGAGGGGTTCGACAACGACCCTTTCGACTTCGTCGTCGTAGCGGACCTCCACATAGCCCGAAAGCGGGAAGTCCTTGCGAAACGGGTGCCCTTCGAAGCCGTAGTCCGTCAGTATCCTTCTCAGGTCCGGATGGTTGCCGAAAAAGACACCATACATGTCCCACACCTCGCGTTCGTACCAGTTGGCGCCCTTGAACACGGCTGTGGCGGAGTCCAAAGGCGTCAGTTCGTCTGTGTACGTCTTGACACGAATCCTCGAGTTGAAGTGCACAGACAGAAGGTTGTAGACTACTTCAAAACGGTACTCCCTCGATGGTACGTCGACGCCACAAATATCGACTATGTTCGTGTATTGAGCGTTTTGATGTTCCTTGAGAAAAGTGAGCACAGGCACGACTCCTTCGGGGGCGATCATAATCTCAAGCTCGTCACCAGGCGTTATTTGGACCTTCTGGACGTATTTGGGCATGCACTCGGCCACGTACCTTCCGAAGTCTTCAAGTTTGGAGCGCTGTACATACAGGGGCTTACGGACCGATGGTCTGGTTTCTTGGGTCGGCGCCGCGGCGGAGTCTTTGCTTTCGTAACGCCGCGCTGCTGCGGACGCTAATGGCGTAGTCTGCCTGATAATCTTGCCCAGCCTCGTGAGGCATCGAGCTCTTCCAAAAAGAAGAGACATCTCTTGAAACAAGGTTCGCGCGAATGTTTGATATCGAGTGTTTCCTTGACTGGCGACCTTTCTTTCGACGAGGGAGACAGCGACGCAGGGACCGCGGCACAGTTAATGATGATAGCTCAATTTCTCGAGGGTGGCGCTGTTAGCGCCATCTAGGTTTTTTTGTTTTTTTTTTCTTGTGCCAGGAATTTCGGAACAATACCTATCACCATACTGACGATACCGCAGCGCAAGCTTTGCTGCGTTTGCGCTCGCCTTTTGTGGTGTTAGAATTGTGAATTGCGCGACAGTTACGCTTTCCGTTTGCCCTCGTGCGCAACCGGACTGTGTCTTGGAAATAGCACCCACTTCGAGAGTACTGTCTGACATATCGCGGCGGCGCTCGCGAATGCACGCGAAAGAATTGGAGGACAGAGCGGTTGTGAAGTGAGCTGCTGCTTGACAGTTTGTGGGCTGCGTTTGGTTTCGCGTGCTCAGTTTTGTTCGTTCCTTGGTGGCAGGCAGCAGCAATCATTCTTCGACAGCACCGGCAATGACTTGCAGGTAACGAGCGGGAACGTGTTTAAACAATGGAGCATCCGACGATCGTGGGGAACGCGGCCGGTGCCGCGGCTGATACATTCCAAGCTATTGTAACGCACGTGGCGCCCGAGCATCGATGGCTTAAACTGTTTGTGCAGAGGAACCACGAAATGATGAGGCATATTGAAGCTTACCTCGAGGGCCTCGAGCCGGCGCTGTCGTCTAAGCCTGGCTTTATGCATCAGAGTCAGATAGCGTTAGGAACGCCGTGTTTCGCGCGCTGCTCGAACAAGAAGTGGTACCGTGCCGTGGTGTCATCCTGGCCGCGCCACAACGAGACCCTAGTCGAAGTGACGTTCATAGACTACGGGAACTGTGAAGAGGTATGCGTTGATGACGTACGCCAGAGCCCAGACCCTATTTTCAGGACACCGCACGGAGTTTACGAGTGCTTTCTTGACGAACTCGACTTGAGCCTTGCCACGCCGGATGGCGCAGAGAAAGTTGTCGTATTGTCAAAGGCAAAGCTTTTGAGCGTGAAGGTTACCGTCACAGTCCACAGGTACGAGCAGGTGCAGGTGAACTGCGTGAGGCCCGTCGTGTCCGTCACCATGCCTGACGGGAGGAGCCTAGCGGACATGCTTGCGCGTTCGGCGGCGTTTACGAACGCCATGGTTCCGGCTAGCGCGAAGCCCGCCTTCACCATACCCGACATCAAACTAGGCGTACCTTACAGGGTATACGTCGCGCACGTTGAAGCCATATGCGATGTGTTCTTGCATCTAGCGACCAGGGATCCAGCGGCGTTTTCTGACATGATTCAGGACACGTACGCGAACGCTGTCCCACTCGACCCCGCGCTGGTACGGAGTGAAACGGTCTGTCTTGCACGTTTCACAGAGGATTCTTTACTCTACCGCTCCCTTGTTGTCGACTGCTTCCACGGTAGCTGTAGGGTGGCCTTTGTCGACTACGGAAATCGTGAAGTCAAGTCAACGTCAGAATTGTTGGTCATTCCTCCTGAACTGCTCCAAGAGCCTGTCTTTGCAATCCATTGCAATGCGTCTAGCACAGGGCTAGACAAGGATACCTTCCTTGAAGTCACTGCAGAGCAAGAGCTGACCTGCACATTTTCGCAGGGAGTGATACCTGGCGTATATACCGTTAAGTTTGAGGGTCTGAATGGCAACAAAGCACCTCCGGCAGTAAATTGTGCTCCGTGTAATGGGCTGCCAGGAAATTTACTGCCAGTGACTGGCCTTCACACCCAGATACAACGATTGAGGCTTGACCCAGGTTGTCGGCACGTCATGTACGTCACATTTATTGAGTCTACCGAAGTTCTCTATGCACAGCTGAAAGAAATGGCGGATGAAATTGATCAGATTTCGACGCAGCTGGAAGCAGAGTCCCCTTCACTTGCAATGCTTTCGCCTGCAGATATCATGCCCGGCTTGGCTGTGGCCTGCAGATATGAAGGAGCGTGGTACAGGGCTGAAGTGATCAAGCCAGGCCCGCAAGTGCAGGTCTGGATTGCTGATTACGGGGACACTGCAACACTGGATATCTCTGAACTCCGACAGCTAGACCTCAAGTACACTCTGCAGCCTGCATATGCTACGAAGCTCACTTTGGATGGATTTACATGTTTGCCGCAGGCTTCAGAAAAGATAGAGCTGTTGCTACAACAACGACTTCTGGACATTGAAGCAAATGTTTCAATTGTTGATGTCCTTCCTGATGGCACCCACTCTGTTCAAATATTCATTGGGGACCCTCCAAAATCAGTCATCAAGGAATTGAACGCTGCATTGGCAAGCACTCGTCAAGTGGGCTCAGCAAAGGCACAATCTCCCATTGTGTGTCCCGTGGAGAAACTCTTGGTCACTAATGTTGCTCCCCCACAGAAGTTCTTTGGCCAGTTCATGAAGATACCAGAGGGTGAGCTGGACGTCCTGCAGAAAGGACTCAGAGACTATTACTCAGCATCGTCGCCAAACCCGGCCTTCCTACCACAGCCTGGCGATCACATCTGTTGTCGATTCTCCGAGGATGGGCAGTTCTACAGAGCGAAAGTTGAAAAAGTTTCAGCCGACGGTTCACAGTGTGCTGTTTTGTACTTAGACTATGGCAATGAGGAGACCGTGATGCTGCAGGACGTGCGCCCTCTGGAACCACAGTTTGCCATGCCTACTTTGTTTGGCATACCTTGCCAGCTGCAGTCTGGGCAGGTCTCAGATGACATGATCGACACAGAAGTGGAGGTACGCCTTCTGGCATGCCACGGAGATGTCCACAGTGTGGCATTTACCAGCTCTGGGCAGAGTCTTCCATCAAAAGGTTTGTTTGTGTTTGTGGAAGCTACTTAGTAGCTGTAAATAGCTCTGGTGTTGTCACTTTTACTAAAACCACTGTACTCCGTTTCATATTTAACAGGCAACACTATGGAAGCACCTGCTGTGGTGGTGTAGTGGCTTTGGCAGTGCGCTGCTAAGCCTGTGGGCATAAGATCGAATCCCATCTACAGTGATCGATGGGGGCAAAATGCAAAAACATGCGTGTACCATGCATTAGGTGCACATGAAAAAACCTGTGGTGGTCAAAATGAATCTGGAATCCCCCACTACAGCATGCCTCACAATCATATGGTTGTTTTGGCACGTAAAACTTCGGAATTTAAAAACTCTACAGAAGCTTGTAGTGCAGTTGTAAACGCCTCAGCACTTTTTGTAGTACAGTTTTTTATTTGCAACGCCTTCTGTGGAATAACTACTTCATATATTACAACTTGTAAATACAAGGTTATGACGAATCTTGTATTTGTGCCCCTCCATGCGTCTAGTATGGAACATACTACGTTGTCATGAGCAATGCTGTGTGGTGAGTGGTCGCAGAAACATGTCACTCCGCTTGTTTGAAAAGTTTCAGGTCTGCGACACCTTCCATGTAACAGTGGCATATTTTTCAACATAAATATGAGGCTTAGTGTAGCATCAGATTACAGAACATTTACCTCTATTTCATATGTGACACTATTTTTTGGTCGCAAATGCAAGCAGCGAGGGAAGTCTCTAGCCTTTGTGCCGTTGCATGCTGATGCCTGTATTTAGCTGAGCTCCAGCCGTTCAGTTGAGACTTCAAATATGGCACCAATATGGCTGCCATCTTAGGCTTATTGGAGCTCTATTGAAAGACTGCACAGCCCAGGAAGAAAAAATTACAGGGTCTCTTAAGATCTCTTTGGAGGTGAATGGCAAGAGCCTACTCTTCCTCTTATCATTCGCCTCTTTCTCTTCTTTCTTTTAGTCATTACTGCTCACTACTAAGCGTTTTTAGTCATTTGTAATCAATTGTGGTCATTACAAGTCGTTATTAGACACCTTGGACATGTCATTAGTAGTCATTACAAGTCATTTCAATAATTGGTCATTACTGGACATTACTAAGTGTTTTTAGTCATTTATAATGAACTGTAGTCATTTCAAGTTGTCGTTAGACATATTGGTCATTTCGTAGTCATTAGTATTAATTACAAGTCATTTTAGTCATTACTGGTCATTCATTAATAAGCATTTTTAGTAATTTCTAATTGTTTGCAATCATTACAAGTTGTTAGATATATTGGTGATTTTGGAGTCATCAGTAGTCATTAACCTCTACCAATATCTATTATAATGTTATTCACTAACAGTATTATCTATCATTTTTCATTATTTAATCTATCTTTAATCTGTCTTCATATGGCATGATGATGCTTTGCAGACACTCCAGCAGTCAGTTCTGCTGACACAAACTTCACCATGAGCCTAGAAAGACTCGCCTTAAGCTGTGGACAGGTGACAGCAGTGACAAATGATGGCAGTGCAATGAACAATACGGAAATCTTATCTGTGAATAATTTCGATTCGTCTGCATTAGCTAAGACTGCTGGCGGTGCAGGGCCAAGTGTTTCACCACTGTACTGGTTCAGCGCTGGTGTTGTGAAGTGTGTACCACTTCGCATTTAAGACAGGCCAAAGCAACCACTCCCTGAAAGACTTGGAGTGTAGAAATATTCTCGCACCAGGAAAGGCATTTCAAGATTAACACAGATTCGTCTGCTAGTCTCGTTCGTAGCCTAGTCAAGACGTAACCTTGACATCACAGTCTTTCTTGGTTGTCACAGTGGCAGCTGCAAAACAAATGACGGGTCTTGTGACTGCAGCTCAGTGAAGCTCGTGATGGGTTTCTATCGGGCATTACTGGGGCATTCTTGCAGAACACAAAAACCTCCTGTGCACCAAGATGTTGGAGCACAGTATGGTCAAAATGAATAGGGAATCAAGAATATTGCCTCTCACATCTTGTATTGGTTGAATGAGCTGGGCATATGACAGAACAGGGACAGAGGCAGAGATGGCCTCTGTGACATGGTGTCACCCTGTTCCTTTAGTCTTGTGTCTGCTGTTTGTTGTTTGTTTTCTAAGGTTAAGCCTTTACTTCGCCTTTACATCCTGGTGCTTTGTGACGTTAAGCAACTCTTACTTAGCAGATCCTGTGCAAATCTTGTGATGGCATGAGGAGTTAGCACATGAACTTCAAGTCTGTCTTTTGTTTTTGCATTTTTTCATTACTAAGGTGATGTGCATGGCTAGACTGACATTCCTCCTATTGCAGGAGGGGGATCTGCTATTGCAGCAGGAACATTCGTCTCTAGATTTCATTTAAGAGGAAGTCTTATCTCTTGAGTGGAAGGCAAACGTGCATCTGGTGGTTAGTGGTTGTGGCACAAATCCCAGCACATGGCCTTCAAGATTTTCGGCGCTCTGTGGGCACTACCTAATCTTGTAGGTAGGGGGCGCTTTACTATGTCAGCATCAGAAACGTTTAAGCATTTCATGGCACATACAATTTTGCGCAATTTCGCCCTTGGCTTATGTTCCTATAGCTGCACTATTTGAAGATCGGCTTTTACGCAGTCCAAAATTTTAGCACAGTTTGCCTTTATCATGGTAACATGCTTCAGAGCGCATGAGAACACACACATACATGCACTCACGCTTTTGCACACAAACACCCCAAGAAAGGACACCCTCCTTACTTCTTCACAGTGCACTTGTGAAAAGGGGGGGTGGGGGAGTGTTCGTGTTAGTGCATGTGCATGCATATGAGAGAGTGTTCTCTTGCACTTTGAAGCAATTTGCCAAGCCGGATTATAAACAAGTGCAGCTACAAGTTCAAGTTGGCCTTTAACGGCAAGAAATATAATGTACAATACACAGAGAATACGGATATTGAACAAAAAGACAAAAACATTTCGGTGACTTGTTCGGCAATAGGTTTATTGCCTGTAGGCAACACCAGGCAGGACACTAAAAGCAAGCTGTACCTCAAGCCACCTATTGCTTTGTGTGAAATTTTTACACACATTTCTCATTGGGATGTGGAACAGGAGGTGTACATTGTACTTACTCCACATTACCTGTGTGATACTTCTGCAGCCGGGGATCTTGCATTGGTCTTGCATGCTTTCAAAAGAAAGAAAGCTGTGCGACAAACTATTTGTGTCCCCTCTTCCTGCTCTGATTCATCAAATGAACTTGCTGCCCATCGTTCAAGTGTTAGCTATAGACATTTGCCAAAAATTTCATACTCGAAACAAACTCTTCAAGAAATGAAATTTTTGCTGGTTTGTTGCCTGTACGCAACACTCATTCATAAAGTGTTAAAATCTCTTTGATGCTCATCTGCTCAGGTCCCCCAGCAGTGGTGGCGCCTGCTCAGGGATCAGCTCCGGCCAACATGAACACATGTGGTGGAGGGGAGGCCCCTGCCCAAGGCCTTTTACAGCTCCAGCTTGGGCCCGGCAAGCAAGAGCAGGTCACAGTGGTCGTGGTGAAGTCACTGTCGGAGTTCTATGGCCAGCTGACCAGAAATGATGCCCAGCTCAGCAATGTGGACACTGTGCTGTCCAGTGTTGCCAGTGCGCAGCCTGGCCTTTCACCAGCTATGCGCAAAGCAAGTTGTCTTTGTCCTCCCCCTCAACAGCATAGAGTTTCATACTGTTGCTAGAGAGAAATGTGGCACTAGTGTTTATGGGAGCTGCAAGCAGGGTGGTACAGCCGGCATTGAAATCGTTAGTTCGTGGATTTGCCTAAACTTCTGGCTTCGAATGGCTTTATGACTTTTAGGCTGATTATTTTAAACAAATTTGTGTGTTATGAGTAATTAAACATTAAAATTGTCCAGCACCGCGATTCGAGCACGAGACCTCGAGCACAGGAGCCCAATGGTGAAACCATCATTCCACAGACGCATGGACAGGCAGAACAGCTGCAGTTATTTGCAATTGTGCATGGTTACAGAGATTTATTACCTTCTGCATTCAACAAAGTGTAGATTGCTTTCAAGTTTAGACCAATGATGGCATATAAAACTGTAATAAAGCCACAAGCACAAAGATAAGACAAAAAATGTACTAACCATCATTCTTGCGGTGAACGATCACAGCACCAGAGTTCCCTTTAGTAATTCTTGTAGGAAATGCGATGGACCGCAGAGCTTCAGGCAATTACCTTGAGGAAAAGTTGTGCTACATTCCTGCTGTATGTATGGGAATGCAGGGTTGGTGTCTTGATGCTTTTCGAGTACATTTTAACACAATAGCGTTAAGGGCCCCGTGTCGCGGAAAATTCGGTGTTGGCAGCAGCGACGTTGTCCATATGAGAAAAATCATCTCGATCCACGCAGGCCCTGCACGTGGCGCATAGGCGTTATTCAATTAATTGAATTTCTGAAAGTAAAATGCACCAGAAAATTTGTAAAGTACAACTTAAACACATGATAGCATCAGACTGTAATTTGAATATACGAGAAAACGTAATTCTGTTAGGGAGAAACACAAACCACTTTTCTAGGTGTCGTTTAAGGTCTGTCTTAGCAGAAACGGCATGCCCCAGAAAGCTCGTCTTCATGCCTAGCGTTCGCCGCCAGTGTTTCCAGGACAACATTACGGTTACATAAGCTGCAGTTGTCAGGAAGCGTGAGAGACAGTCTGGGATCTTTGAGTGCTGTTGCGTTCACTCTAAAAGGTGAAGCTGAAGGGTCTTCCAAATTTTGAAGACATAATTTGACGAACATTGTTGTCTATCACAATAGTTGAGTCTCCAAAACAGTGTGTAAACTTCTATTTTCGGAATTGTGAAAAAAAAAATTTATTTAAATCTAAGTGCATGAGCAGCACTGTAATGTTATGCCAAATACAAACAGCGCTGGTGCATTGCTACAGTTCTAGGAAGGACAAGGTTTGCGCACACTGTGCATGAGTATTAGTGCAACATGTATTGCAGGAGAAATAAGATTTTTTATGAAGATTTTATTGCAAGAAAGCTTTCTTTTTGCATCTACGACACTTTTATAGGCCAGGTCACGTTAATGAAAAGCTAAATCATTCATTCAGCATGAGATACAGGGGTCTGCGCTCTAGCACTACCGTACCTGAAAGTAGCAGTAGTGGACAAATTTATATAGGTTTGTATTCTGAGTTGCAGCAGACTTAAAGGGGTGATGAACCACCCCTCAGGCTTATCGAAAAAACAGTCCACAGCGTGCGCTGCTGTAAACACCTCAGCCAAATTTCGCAGTACTGTGTGTCGCATGGAGCTCGCAACTGGAGCGCAAAGTCACCTTTTTCTCACACTCTTCTCAACAAAAGCCTCCTCTTCACTCTTTTCGGGCTGCCATATTTCTTCATGTAGCAGATTCTAATATGTGGTTGTTATTGGCCAATAGTTGACATCAATCGAGAAGGGTGTTTGAATCAGTGTGCTTCTTCCTACTGTTATTGTGTATATCTATTGATGCAGTTTAATGAACAGCCTGAGTTAAGCGAAAATCTGCGTTTAGAATTTCCATAGGTATTGCATACTTCCGGAAGTACGACTATTGCTGCCTATCATCAGCTGACGCTCAGCCGCACCTGCCCACGTAGAAATGAAACTGGCCACACTGCTTAGTGTCGTAGCCATAGGGTCTTGCTAATTTCTATTAGTTTTGAGCACTCAAAGTAGCCTTGAACCACGCGAAACTTCAGATGTTACATACATCTGGTCAGACCAGATGTACGCTTGCCAGCGTACACTCACTCCTGGCTAGATGCCTTGGCAGTCTTTGCTACATATTTAGCTATTGGGTAAAATTGAGAACAGCAGCATAGTCTCATTGGTATCTTTGGGTGACGTGACTCAAGGTCTGAGCGCTAACATCTGACAAACAGGTTGTCTGCTTCATGAGTTGGACACCCTGGAGGTGTGTCACCATCATGGTCGAAACTCGTTATGTTAGGAATCCTTTCAACACGAGTTCGGAGCATGGCATTCATTGCTTAGCAGATGTGTGCGTTGCCGACTTACTCGCACGAGTGAATATAAAAAGTTTGTTTGACCCTTGGAAATTGTGTGATTGTCGTAGAGATAAACGCAACAGGAAATGTGTTGCTCGTATCACTCAGTGCAAGAATAGCCAACGCAGCTGTCTAGTACACTGTAGCACAGCGATGTAATGCAACACCGTTAACCGTAATGAGGGACATCCTCAGGGTTTGGTGCATTGTAGGTGCAAAAATCAATAGTGGCATCTATGCTAATGTCCATAACCAAGTTCTAACCAAATTTGAACTGCTCACCATAGTGATGTTCAGGAAGTGGAATGTTGTGGGCACCACCCTGCTCTGTTGTAGCCTTCACAATGCAAGTCATTGAAGGAGTGGGAACACTGCAAAGAGGATCACAGGTGATCTTTGCCAATAAATAAATATGCTTCTGCTGAACGCATCGAAGTACTTTTTGTTGGGAGGTGTTTTTGAAGTACAGTAGAATTTCGTTTTCAATTTTTCGGTTAGTTCTATTAAGAGGCTTGGCTGGTGCCCGTTATTTACTATGTGCCCAAGCTTTCGTTATTTCGATCCTAAAATTGGCCTTCACTGAATAATTCAAGCTCAACTGGTCAGCACGCATGCACCTGACCACTAAGGTGACCCCAACAGCAGCCCTTTTATTAGCAGCGTCTGACTTGGCAGAGTTTTGTGGACAGTGAATAGCCCTTCAAGAATGCCCAATTTCAGCTTATCCTAGGAAGATATTCAAGCAATAATGGTACCTCACAATATACAAATATAGTATTTAGTTTGTTCTAACGAGTGTCTCTCTCTTTTTTTTTTTTTTTTTAAGATTACATAGAAATCTTTCTGCACAGTGCAATGGATATGAAACCAAACTCTGTTCTCTATGTTTATATGCTTCAGCACATAACACAGCTGTAAAGAAAACCAGCCACCATTATGCAGCACACATTAGACAATTGCTAATTTTCTTTACTAAAACATTGGCTGTGCATTAGATTTCTACTTTGGACACAAGAAGTGGGCACGCATTTAATTTCAGGGCATGTTAAAAATTTGGGAAATACTGCCAAATGAAATGGTAGTGTGTTATGGGAGTTTTTCTGCATCTTGTTTAATTCAGCCCACCAGATAATTCGATCAATTTCATTGGTCTCCTGAGAGACTAATGGAAGTCAACTGTAGTCTGTTTTAATGTCGGATGCATTTCTCAACTTCGATAAAATTGGTTCAGGAACCGTTTAAGACAACAAAAGCTAGATGCAAACAGCAAGTGCTAACAAAGGCAATGCATAAATGGTAGCGAATTAGCACAGCAGCGGAAGGAGACAAAAATGTTGCTAGGTTTCGACTTTCCCTCACTTGCCTGTGTAAGGCTAAGTTGCTCCCTTGTGGCATTTCAGGTGGGCACTGCCTGTTGCGCCCTCTATTCTGAAGATGGCTGCTGGTATAGAGGAATCATCCGGGAGCTGCACCTTGGAAGTGTCACCGTGTTCTTTGCCGACTATGGTAACAGTGAGAATGTGGAGGACTCTTTTGTCAAGCAACTGCCGGACAGCCTGAGGTCTATCCCATGCCAGGCGGTGGCTTTCAGGCTGAGTGGGGCCATTGCCGTGGACACTGCTGCGGCAACGGCCAGGCTGGATGACATTCTCGCTGATCAGGTTCGCCTCCTATGTCAGTGCTTTGCTTCAGAGGTTGCAGAGTTCATTACCCTGCATTGCTCATGACGACTTGCAAAAACAGGACAATGCAAGGAAAGGCCAGTGTGTAACCTTTCTTTGCTTTGTGATGTTCTTGCACGATGGTTTCTCGCATTTTTATACAGCTTTTACTTATGTCCTTTTTATGTATTTTCAATCCTTAACATGCCGTGTATGCAAAATTGCTGAACTGCTGAACATGGTTAATCGGGTGCTGGATTTAATATACTGTAGCCTGCCCCTTCAGGAGAAAATGATGTGTGTTCTGAACTGCCCCACCTGCCAACCAGTGATGCAACTGCATGGCCTTGGCCAAGTTGCCTCACATTCAGCATGTCCGAAATTTAAAAAAAATTGCTAAGGTGCAGGGCGCTACCAGAGTCCTTCCATGTTTTTTCTGGTCACGAAACTGCCGCCTCAGTTTCATATAGCGCCAGCGCCCGCCGCTAGAGGCGCAACCGTGCATGAGAGGGCATGCGAACGCCGCTACCGCTGTGGTTGTGTGTGGGGCAGCCTCGGTATTCTAGCTTTCTCAACTTCCTCAACGATCGCTTTAGTTTCACGTAACTATTTTTAACATTGAATATAATTAAATTACTGCCTGAGCGTGTCTTCTGCGATGATATGAGCGCACGGGACGAAAAAAAAAGCCGCTCATAACATGGAGCTTGCGGCGGTCTCAGACCAAAAAGAAGAAAGATCTGGAATTTTAAGAGCCAGAACCGCGATACGATTATAAGGCACGCCGCAGTGGGGGACTCGGGATTAGTTTTGACCACCTGGGATCCTTTAAAATGCACCTAAATTTAAATAAACGGGTGTTTTGCATTTCGCCCCCGTCGAAGTGCGTCCGCTGTACACGGCCGGGCGGTCTCGGTCCGGATTTCTTCGTCATCGCCGTTCGCCTCAACGCTTCGGTGGGCTCCGCTTTTTAATATTTGCCTTAAATTAAACACCGCGCATTCGCAACAAAACGCCAGTGGTCCCACTTATCACCAGAGGAGTAAGCGCCAATTCTCCGTTGCGCATAGCGCCAGATTGTTCGCCGAGCACAGCTGTTCAGTTTCTGTTAAACTGTGGCATAGAAGGACTCTGTGGGCAGTATCTTATAACGAGATCAAAAGAATGAAATTGTTATTGCAAAGGGCTGCTACTGTAGAATACTTAATGACAAAGAAAAGGGAACTGAGCTGCTCCATGCGCTTAAGATTTCTTGCAAAGCGATGTCATTTCTGAATAAGATTTAGGTAGAATTAATGCAAGACGAACTTCGCTACTAAATGTCTTCCTAGACAATCACATGTAAGAAGACAGGACAGACAGACAGACAGACCTGTCCTGTCTTCTTACATGTGATTGTCTAGAAAGCGCAACCAATGTTTCCTATTACAATGAACCAACTTGCCCAACAACGCATCCTGCTAAATGCCTTCGGTGCGGCTTTTAACAACGGATTAAGGCGAACCTGAAGTGTTAGGACCTGCACAGTTGACACTAGCTGTAATTAGGCAATTGCCTTAGCAAGCAGTCGTTTAGAAGCGTCAGTAAGCTCAGCACTTCACTGCTCGTGGTTTCGACGCAGAAACGACGAGACTAGGTATTTTGGTTCTTAATTCGCAACTATTTACAATATGTTAAAATGTTGCAATCACCGGTCCTGATATTCTTATCATGGTCGAAAAATGAAAAAAAAACTTTATAATTCGATTAAGAAAATAAATAAAACGTGTTGGTGCAAAAACAAAATACGAGCACGATCATTTATTTATCATGTAAAATAAGCGGAGCGAAATACAGATAGCACGGAGGCGTCAGGTCACAAATGGTCCACCATTCACAATGCAAGAAGTTTGTTAAAAGCATGACACTGATATAATACGCATAAAGAAATAAGATCAAACGTGAGAGTTATGCATTGGGAGGCAGGAAACAAACACCAGCAAACGAATGGCAATAAGTACAGAATGCATAGTCGATTGTTTCTATAAACAAGAAAGTGTAAAGCATAAGCATTTCATAACACACGGCTAAAGAACTCTCAAACAAACACAAGTAGCCACATCACAAATACAGCAATTTTTTTTAAATGGCTTGTTAGAGATACCACCTTTCTACTTCTTCAGCTGTTACTTAAACATGCAGACAAAACTTGCTCAGCAAATCACAATACAAATGTAGCTAACAGTGTGCTAATAACCTTCTTACTCATAGTAGCTTATAGACTTAAAAGTACGTGCAATTGAAGAATAGCCCATCATTAGCCAAGACTAAAGGACAATGGAAAATAAAACAATGCATATTATTCTGTTTTAACACTTGCATTTAAAGGAATTCTAATGCTATACCTTTCATAGATGGTCGGGGTAAGGGCGCTATTGCTGTGAACTACTCTATCCTGGTATAACACAAATTGAGGTTGCAACAAAGCATAAAGCAAATGTGTTCAGCGTCGGCTTCTCACGCTCCAGGGACACGTCGTCGCCGTTGATGTTGAAATTGTACGCAGTGACGATGTCCGAGGCGTAAAAGTGTTTCGCGCACACACGTGTATACTTCGATTCGAAATTAAAACCGCCACTTTCCTGCTGCGGTATGGCCCGCTTCTATTTCTCGCGCTGCTCCTTGTTATTAGGTAAACAGAACAACGACACCTTTTCGGTCGGCACCCAGGCACGCAACACGTGTTCGGCATCGTTGTCCCACCCCACCACTTCAACCAAACAGCCCAACACTCGAAAAATAGCACAGCACATGCACAGAACGTACCCGAAAAGTCAGCTCGCCTCGCACTGCGCACGCATTTCGGTACGCGAACGATGCCCTCTGTGGCACAGTGGCGCCGCGTCGCGGCACCTTTGGGCAGCATATGAACCTCTCCCATAGCGTGACGGCGGAGTTTCGTGACCAGAAAAACATGGAAGGACTCTGGCGCTACCTATAGTGGGCGGCGGTGGAAATGCCACCCGCCTCCTAGTTGACCAGTCAGAATTTCCCAATTTCCCAATTTCACTTGGGCGTATACTGTCAAAGTAATCTTGGCAAAGCAGCAGTGCTGGTAATTGCCTAGTTTTACTATTAGCAGATATTAAATAGCGCCTATGCAGACGACACGTGCACCTAGCGGCAAAGCGGTAGCGATGTGGATATCGCGAATATTGAAGAGCCGTGCGCATCTGTTAAGCTCTCATTCACGCCATGTTGCGCCAAGGCAGCCAGGTGCATTGCTCGCTCATCATTTGCGAGTTGACGGATGTCTCTCTCAGAATGCGTTATCACTGTTGCACTCGTGATTTGAGCTGTTGCAAGAATGCTGATGCGTTGCATGGCCGGCAGGTGCTCGAATACGTACTCAAGCACGAGCAGTGGCTTTGCAGTACAGAACGCTGAGTAGAGGAATGTTGAACACATATTTTCTGTTCCAGCTTTCAGGTTGAAAGCATGCATTGTGTTGCAGCAGGCAAATGGGCGACGCAGACCAGCCAATGTGCACAAAGCACATAAACTGCAGTTCATGAAGCTGCACAGGCTCCATTTAAACATTTAGCACAGCCACTTGCCTATCAAGATCTGCTTGGCAAATGCTTTTTTGGGGTGTATATAAGTACTACATGCCGCGATGGCGCACAGAAACCAAAGGTAACATTTAAAGGTAAGTTGTATTCAAGGGCGATATTGTCAAGTGATCATTTCCAGTAGTGCATCATCTTCAAGATATTTCATGCGTCTCTGCATCGGACGCATCGAAGTAGGCGAACAAAATTCTTTCTGACACAGCGCCAAAAACGAACAGGAACTGCATGCTGTATTTGCCACGAAGGAGAAGGCGGCTTGGCAGCCATGGTGTAGAAGCAGCAGCAAGCCATGCAGGAATGCAATGCCGCCAGAGCAAAATGGGCGATGCTTTATCACGGTCGCAGTTTGGCTGGTCCGGTCGTGAGTTTATGCACACTTAGCACCGAGCCCCTCTAGCCCAGCTGTGCCAGCCTCAGCTACTTATCCTTTACTACAGATGGCGGTAGTTGTCTGGTTGGTCTCATCAGTCGACGAGCCCCGGTGCTTCCAGTGTGGCAGGCAGCAGCTGGTGAAGTCGGATATGTTGGGCCATAAGATGCTAAGATCGCTAAAATTTTACCCTGCGCTTTATAGATGACTCACAGCAGCACTGCAATCAGTTGCTACCGAAGCACTAGCGGACAAGTGCGCGGCGAGCGAGCGCTCCTTTGTTTGTTGAAGGCACAAACGCAGCATGCTCGCTTCAGTAAACCCAAACGGCATACTGCTTGTCAGTCAAGCTAGCACGCGATGCACCCTGTTCCAGCTGCCCCGCCGTGTGATAGGACAATGTTCTACTCCCACGCCAGACACACAAGACTGAAGAACGTCCAATTTTCACCAATGTAGCATAACTGCGCCACGCAAGGATCGTGTCCTCGTTAAGCCGGACTACACCGCACCTTTAGCTTGGCCACCCCAGTGCACTCTCCTTCGAGCGGGAGCAGAATGCATCGAGGCCCTGCTGTTGAACGTAGACAACCAGATAGAGAAAACTGGCTAAACTCTGAGAATACTTTGCATTAAAAGAACATCGCGGGCGCACAACGGTGTTGTCACAGCGCTCGAAGCAGCTAACAAAGCGTACCAACTCTGTGGCTAGCAGACATGTGGGACCTGTTCACTGATGCACCAGAACGGAATACAAGCAAGAAAAGCAGACAGCACGGGCACTGGTTCTCCACTCTTCGCTGTATGTCACTTCCGCTAGGCAATAATGGCAGCATTTTTTCTAGTTTCAGTATGGAAAACATAGATTTTTGCTAGCTCTTTGCAACGCATTGACCTGTGTTTCAAGCCTAAGATTTTGCACAGAGGCTACTGCGTAACTAAATTATCTAAAACTGTGCTTTTTATGTGGTTGAAAATTTCGTTGTAGTTGGCCCTTAAACGGTAAAGTTGACGAATAAGTGTCCACAGCAGCGCATCTCAGTGGATCTACCTGGAAGCTGTTGTTTGACTTTGGCAGTCATGCTCTGATGGTTTCTTCCTAATTCCTTAACTACTACTGCTTTTTAAGCAGTTTCCAAATGCTACCAAGCCTGTGGTATCTGTTTTACAGGAGGTGACCATCAAGGTGCATGGTTGTGGCCTTGACAAGGTCCATGATGTTGACGTCATTCTTCCTACCGGTGTGAACGCTCGTGATCAGCTGATTCAGGAAGGACTCCTGCAGCATTCGGGTGGCTTTGCTTGTCCTCCGCAGCGTCCAGCATCTTCTGTGCACGTGCCACCTCCACAGATGTCTTCTCCGGAGGTCAGGCGTTTTTAGCCATTCTTAGTGTTGCCAGGGGCATTAAGGAGACATGAAAGACTGAAAAAGTGGTTGTCTTTTTCTCTCTTGTGTACGTCTGTTTGTTTGTCGTTTGTTTGTCAAGCTCTTTTTTCTTTCATTCATTTTCTTTCTTTTTTTGCTTTTTGAAACTGGTATTTTTGGGTACCAGAAGTTTTGCTGCATAACCTCACCAAGTTTCCCACCACTTGGATTGATAATTTTAGGCATTAGTAATGATTTGTATGACCTCTTCAAATAAAATTCTTACTGATGCCTGCGTAACAATTTTTTTAAAGGTGTTCGAATACAGTAGAACCTCGTTCATACATTTTGGAGAAAGGAAAACACTAACAAAAAGTATTAACCAGAAAAGTGAATGATTCGAAGTAGCAAGATAATACCGTACTTGCGCAAATCTAGGCCGGCCCCAATTCTAAGCAGACCCCCGACAGTCTGAAGCCAGAAAAAAAAATATAAATTACCTCGAATGTAGGCCGAACAAAAGAAAGTGAGGACAGTGTTGACAAGATGAAAACAACATTTATTGAATATGAACGTGCCGAGCTCGAAGCAGGGAGGAAGTGCGCCACCCTCCAGTGCATGCCAGGATCCAGGGAGAGGGTAGGGAGTGGGTGCGCATTCTTCTCCGGGCAGCTGCACATGCCCAGCCGTGCCGCTGTATTTTGAAAGAGAAAACACAGCTGCGCTATGTTTTCTCGGCTTAGTTAGCGTTAATGCGAGATGCAGCATGAAGGTTAATTCGCTCGCTGCTGCTTCCTCACTCTGGCGTTTTGACAGAGTTTCCATGCTCATCAAGTCAGATAAGTTTGCTTGTGCATGTGTGACACCATGCTTGTTGATTTAGGTAGTGTGCCTATGTTTACAAGTTTATATGGCAAATAAAACTACTGTCCTTACTTTGTACAGCTAGCTGTCCACTAATTTGCTACTGCAATCGATTCTTTGCCTTTCGAGCGAAACTAAATTTTTTTTTTTTTTTTTTTCGCATCGATGCTGAAGTTCCGCCCGGCTTGAACGTTTGACGATGCCTCTGCGGCTAGCATAACATTTCGTTTAAAAGTTGAAAGTGGCACTACAGCATTGGCTGTTTGGTGTCAATACGTTAACACCATGCCACACGCTGATACGACACGGGTCAAAATTGCGACATCACTCGTAATTCATTTGGCTACTGGCACGGCTCCTGGCTGTGAAACAGATTTTTTTTTTTTAGATGGCACTAGCTGTGCACCATATTTATGAATTTAAATTAAATGTTGGCACGTTTCTTTAGTCCCTGAATCAAAGCTGACCATAGAGTTTGCTATATGATTATTTAAAAAAGAAGTATTAGCCAAGATTCATACGTTAAGCAGATCCAACGCACATGTGAAATGAAGCTTTTATGAAGCGATTGATGAAATGCTATAAATTTGCCCATTTCGTTCTTGTGCCTAATACAGTACAACCTCGATAATTGGAAGGCTGCCGGACCATGAAAATTCTTTGAGTTAAGCATATTTTCTAATTAACCAATATGAAGGGGAAAAAAAGAAAACAAGAACTTGCCACAAAAAAGGAATCGCCTTTATTTTCCATGTCCGAGAACAGTTACTTGAAATAATCACTGAAGCGGGATTGCTTGGTGCAGTAGTTCGCCCAAGTGTGATGTTCTCCAGCTGTCTCGGAACACGTGGCATAGGAAAAAATCACTGCCGGTCACTCAACACAGCTGCGGACGACGTTCACGGAATTGATAACCGCCGCTAAAGAGGGCGCTTCACTCAAAAAAATTCGGTCTTGGTGGATATTCCGGACTTCATAAATGCACCGTTGGGGTTCCCATTGAGCTAATGTATAGTCGGGACCAATTTTTCAGATGAGTTGAAGCCCCAAAGTTCGATTTACTGGACTAACTCTCACGTTCCGCGCCACGCTACGCATTCTTGGAGGCTGCCATGTTGGATTTTTCGCTGGCTTGACTTCCAGAGGCCCGCTCTATAGCTTCCTAGATAGGGAGGCGCACGCTATTCAATACACTCTTAAACAAATTTACACCCTTCGGGTCATATCTTGCCACACAACAATTATCTCCATTTGTCTTGTCTGCATTTCCTTTCTTTAACTCTACGAGCCCGGTACTTTCAAGCCACGAACGGCATGTGCGTTATCAATATGACAGAGCACTCTCGACAGGAAAGTAGTGAGCACAGCGTTTTCAAGCAAGGAAACGCAAGCAAGACTGACGACGATTACTGTTGTGTGGCAAGATATGACCTAAAGGGGGTGTACATTGGTTTCAAAGTGGGTACGTTCAATTCGCCTGCACCACCTGAACCAGCTCTCGAGGTGCTGCACTCTGCCATTTGTTTCAAAAGATGCAGGAAAGGTGCAGAGCTGGTTCATTATTTTGCTGCACCCACTCGACTGTCGGTGCCAACTTGGTGCTGGCGTACAAGTGGGAAGCAGCAGCGCAGCAGATGCAGCACATGAGCGCGAGCGCAGTTAAGCCTGGGATACATGGAGTGAACTTTCGCGGCGAGCATCGCTCGGCACAAATAGTTGCGGCACGCCGCCGCCGATGATTCACTTGCATTGCTTACATTCAGCAATAAACAGGCGGATGCCGCAGCAGGCTCGCCGCGTATTTGTCAGTGTTGCCAGGCCCTAAGAATGTTCCAGGCCCTAAAAAAATACTAAATAGGCTTTTTATTGTATTATTTGTTGTTAATGACTAAACAACTTGGAAAAAAAAAGTTTCATAGAGGCGCTTACAAACGATTTCCGCACATTTCATTGAGCTGTAAGCGTTTTAGCGAGCTGGCTTTGCGCCTTCTGGCTATGTTGAGTGGTGACACGGCAGAGCGAAGGCGTTGCAGAAAGTTTTGTGGTTTTCCACCTGTCACTTTAGTTTACTTTGTGTAAAAGCACATTGTGGTTATTCATGTTTACTTCAGTTTCTGTTCCTGTTTTAAAGCCTCCTCCAACAACAAGCGTTTACTACTGTTGCCAGAGAGGATAGAATTATCGGTATTTGACATGAAGTGGGCCTGTCAGCGGCTCTCGTTCTCAGTGCCCTAGGCATTCCGTGCGTCCCCTAGGCCCACACAGATGCAAACAGCCACAAGACCAGGCATCGTCGGTTGCTAACTGTATGTAATCTGTCGTCGCTGTTTTCCCTCAAGGCACTCGACCAGAAGGGACTTTGTAGAGCGGGGGTGGTTTATGACCGAAGAAGCACAAAACCAAGCTTTGTGAGCACGCGTGCCAACAGCGAGGAAAAGAAAGAAAAAAAAAAAGCTTCGGGTGCCGCGAGCGAGCAACCGTTTTGTCCCCAATACCTGAACCCATATGGGGAGCACCACACACACACAAAAAGAAAATAATAAGAAACGCAGTACAATGCACACACTATTTTGTGCCATGGAACCTTCGATCAGATTGGTAAGAAAGCTGCACTGCACTTATAATTATTATCTGTTTCGTGAGCACCTCATTTAAGTTTGTGGACAAAAAATAAGTTTACACAAATTTGTACTTTTAAACATTCAGTATGCAGCTGTAATGACCCCTTTCATGTGCAGAGAGGCAGAAAGTGCGCCGCCAAACTAGCCCTAACACCCGCATTCCATCGAATCAGCGCGGCCGCGCGATGGACACTGCAATGGAAAAGCAAAAATACGCAAAAAACAACCAGCTGCCGGAAGTCGTAGGGAGATCAATCGTCGCAACACCTGGTGAGTGCGCGAGCCGCTTTTGCCACTTCCGACGGCGATTTTCCGATTGGTCAGGGTAGCCAGCAGGAGTCAAATTTTTGGACGTCAAGGGGCGAGCATTCGCCGCCGGGCGTATTTTGTCGCCTGGATGCCAGTTTTCCGCTCCATGTATCCCGGGCTTTAAAACTCCACTTATGCACATCTGATGTATCCACGCAGATGTGGTGTGTATTTACACCCAATCATACCTGCAGTTCAGGACCTCTGCATGCACATTAGTCTGACATAACGCCTGCACCGTGTCTGCACCTTTGCATTCATGTTGAGTGTCTCGCTGGGCCTACACAGGAATCGAGCTGCACAATTTCTGAGCTGCTCATGAACCGCCGTGAACTGGTTCAGAGTGGTGCAGGCAAATCGAGCAGACCTAGTGTAAGGAGCACGCACCATCCTCCAGTCTTGGAAGCCACGCCCACTCTTCTTTGGCTGACGGCACTTCTTTCTTTCCCTTTTTCAGTCAGCACCATCGTCATAATCGCTTTATGTTTGATCTGTTTCTTAGTAGGTACTAAACTTTCGGTTTCTATTTTGTATGTGTGTTCACTGAGCAAGTGTGTCTCGGAGACGCCACATCTTTGTGGGTGTGTGCGCGCTTCGCATTTGTGTGATTGTTGCCACCTCCTGTGTGTTCGCTAGAGCGAAGTGGTGCGAAGCCTGTTTCTTTGATCTCCATGGTGAACTCCATTGGCGGAGATCGCCAACGCATTGATGCTCTTGTAGAGTGTATACGGAGACATCACTCTTCCGCGAATCCAAGCATGTCTGATCGCCTCCAAGCATAGTACGAGGCAGGGAATTATGAGATTTTTTTGAAGCCACCCTTAGCCTAATAAGTTCGATTTTTGCAGACTATTCAGTCCCCGCATGGTCCGGAAAATCTGTCGGCAACTGTATATAGCACCCTAACCTTGAGTCGCATGTTGTTGCCGGCCGGAAACTATGACTTGTTCAGATTGAGCTGCGCGGGCTATTCAAATTATCCTGTAGAGTTTGCATTGAAAATGGCGGGACCACTGAAATTCTTCTAACCGAGTATGAATTATCAAGGTTTTACTGTATCAGAAAGTTAGTTCATGGCACAAAATGTACCGCCTACTTGGCCAGTCGACCGTTGTGGTCATGTGTCATAGTACAGTGGAATCTCGATGATACGAATCTCACGGGGTCACAAAAAATATTCGTATTAGCCAAAATTCGTATCATCGAAACAATTAGAACTAGCTAAATTAAAGAGTCAGAGGTGAATGCACTCAGGCACACGTACGTAAAAAGCATTTATTTCTTGAAGAAAAAGTCTCTAATGGTGGTAGTCCTTCGCCATCACCCTCGTCTAAAACAACGCGTCCCGAAGCATAGCAGCTACTCTGTCCGATGGCACGTGGAAAAGGAGGAAAAGCACAAAAGCAACAAAAGGGCCACCACTTCAAACTCTTTGCGCCCAGTCGCGGCCGCCGCGCTGTCCGGCACCGCGGCCGCGCCTCCGCACCAAAAGAGAAAGGGAGAAATCGCGTGACTGCACGCTGTTCTCTTTCGCGGCCATCGGTGGGCGGTAACGGCTGATACTTGCGGTTGCATCCGTCCGTGCACTGGAATCGTGCCAACTGTGGCCTCTCCGCGCAGCGGCGCAACCTCCTCCACCCCTTAGCAACCGGCGCGCCAGTAGGAGGTAGGGGGCGCAGCTGCACATAGTAACCGTGACGTCACACAGTAGCGGTAGAACGAGCGCGTGCGTGTCGGCGGTGGCAGCTGCACTTATAGCTGCACTGGCTGCACCGCCACTCCTTCGCCAGACGTCTCGTTGCAGTTGAGTGAGCAAGACGCATGGCTCCGAAGCAGCCCAGTGATTCCGCGCCAAGCGGTTCGGGGAAACGGCAGCGGACGCCGGATTCCCCCAACACCAAATGACAGAAGAACAAGGAGCGCATGCGACGACATAACGTATCACCAGATGCGAAAGGAAGGGAGGCAGAACGGAAACGCCAACACCGACTGATTAGATCACCGGGTACCAAAGGCAGGGAAGCAGAATGAAAGCGGCAGCAGCGACAGGTGATATCGCCGAACACCAAAACGAATGAATTGTAGCGCAGACGGCAGCAGCGACTGGCTCTGTCACCGAACAGCACAGCCAGGGAAGCAGAGCGCAGACGGCAGTAGCGTCTGGCTTTCGCCAAGCACACTTCAGAATTTCCAGTGTCTTCGGTAATTTTCGTATCAACCGACGCAGGTCGAAAATTGATTCGTAACAACCGTTCTCTAGCACGTTGCAAAGTAATGGGGCTCGACTGGGACCACAGAAAAATTCGTATCATCCGAAAATTCGTATCAGCCGTGATCGTATCATTGAGATTCCACTGTATTGAAATTATCATAACCGACACGTGGGCAATTTTGCTGATCCCCGTTGCAGGTATGCGCCATAATATGAAAATTAACATCCTAATCAACATGGGAACATCCTTTGTCGAACCCTCGTTGCGGGTATGTGCCATAGTATTGAAATAATCATCATAACCAACATGTGGACAATTTTGCCAATCCCCTGTTGCAGATATTTGCCATAATATGGAAATTAACATCCTAATCAACATGGGGACATGCTTTGTCAATCCCTCGTTACGGGTATGTGCCATACTATTGAAATAATCATCACAATCAACAGGTAGACAATTTTGCCAATCCCCTGTTGCAGATATGTGCCATAATATGGAAATTAACATTCCAATAAACATGGGGACATGCTTTGTTGATCCCCTGTTGCAGGTATGTGCCATAATATCGAAATTGTCATATAATCAACATGTGGACACTCTTTGCCAATCCCCTGTGTTGGGTATGTGCCATAGGATGGAAATTGACATCCTTATTAATGCGGGGACATGCTTCTTTGTTGAACCCTCATTGTGGGTATGCGCCATAGTATGGAAATTAACATTCTAATTAACGCGAGGACCCACTTCTTTGGCAATCCCCCTTTAAGGGTATGTGCCACCGTATGGAAATCATCACAATCAAAATGCAGACGCACTTCTTGGCTGACCCTTCGTTGTGGCTATGTGCCATAGTAAGGAAACCATAATCAACATGCGGTGATCATCTTGAAGAGATAGTAGGCATTTGCACAATATGTATCAGCCACTTCCTGGCCAATTTCCCATCGTGGGCGTGTGCCATAGTACAAAACAGTCATCCTCATTATCAATATGCAGACGCGCTTCTTTGCCAATCCCCCAATGTGGGCATGTGTCATTGAACCACTCACTCCTTGGTTATGTGCCATTGTACAGAAATTATCATTCTCAATATGCCAGCACGCTTCTTGGCATATCCCCTGTTGCGATTATGTGCCATGGTAGGAAATCATTATCAACACCATGCTGGTGCAATTAAATCTATAACATATTTGATTGGTTTTATTTCTAAGTCATCTACATCATGGCTATGACCATTTTTAAGTTTCCGATACAAAATTGTTACTTCAGGGATAGAGGTTGACATTAACTGTTGTATTCAGAAATGCATCTTGACTTGAAGTTCATGCTTGACTTAATATAAATGACGCCTGGTGTAAACGTGCCCAAGACGCTCATTGCGTTTCTTTCGGTGCATTCACAACAGGCATCATTTAAATCAAGTCAAGCATGGGCTTCAAGTTAAGATGCATTTCTGAATATGCGGGTAAGTACATTGTAGGGGATAACCTCAGAATATGATTAGTAGCTCCATGACAGAAAGTACTAGTGCCAATTTCAGCAGAAACATTAAAAAGGTTAGCTAGTTCGGCCCTGTGAACCCTTTTGTCATTTATAACAAGGTTGTCAGTTGGTATGCATAGTGCTCTTGTTTAGTAACTTCAGGGTGTCTACCAACCGGTAATTCTCAGGGATTTTGAATAGTCTGGAAATGTCAGGGAAAACTCGGGGAATTTGTGCTTCTATCAGGGAAAATTAGCTGTAATTTTATTGAAAGGGAATGAAAGTCGCAGTAATGCTGGCTCGCGTAACAGAGAAGGGTCGTAACGAATCGTCTTTTGATGCTGTGTCATCGGCTGGAGAAGTTGCCAATGCACACTCAATGGCTGACTTTCTGGGTGCCCAACAGCTCCACAGCACCATTACGTACCCCATAGAGTCAATGTATAAGAACGTCTGAAATTTTGGACGCAAGTTCCCTTCGCCGTCTGATTTTCTGGACTTTTTGCCGTGAGCGCAGGTCCGAAACGACATTGATCAAAGCCACCACCACCGCCATGGTAAACACTAGGCCTAGCTGCTTCAACATTCATTATTAACCTTCCTGTACTTCGGCACCGTGTTTTTCCTTGAAATAATTCGCCGCTGTAGGCAATGGTGCCGACTCCATCTTTGTGGCTCGCGATTGGCTTCGAAGCTCGGAAAGTATGGCACATTGCGTAATGCCGGTTCCCAAAAGTCAGCTTTGCCTCAATACAGAAGCGTTATGCAGTGAAGCATAACAAGCGTGTGAAGGGCCAATTGTCACACACAGTATCAATTCCTTAATTATACACGCGTCCATCCGCCATCTCCTGTCACAGTACAGGCACCGATATACCTAATAAGCGTGCTGGTAAGCCTTTTCGGATGTGCCTGTAGTGATTTCAGCCTTTAACCCTTTCGCTGTCGGACCTTTCTGGCCGTGACGCAACCCCAGTGGCGGCTTGGTTTCAGGGAATGAACATAGCAATTTATTTTTGATTATGATTGGTATACAAATAACATAGTCAATGCAATATGCACATTTCAGTGTTCTGCAGCTGTTGTTAGTAAACATCATCATCATCAGCCTGAGTATAACATCCGTTCAACATCCGAATCTGACGGTGCGGAACTCATCTCTTCCACGCGTGAGACGCTCTCAGAGTCCAAATACGAGCTCGGCTCGTATTCTGAATCGGAAGAGCCACCGTTCCAAAGAGCAGACGAAGGTCCTGCGCGCTCAGCCATCCGAAAGTAACCGCGCGCAGGGAGGATGCGCTATCAGTCGCCCGCACAACGGAGAGAAACGCGAGGTTGTGTGATCAAGAAGACAGAGGGAGATGAAAAAAGGCTAAAACAAAGTTCGAAGGGCTTTACGTTTACTGCTGCAAGACGCAAGCGAGGGTGCGGCGAGAGTGTGAAAGCAGCAATCGAGTCACTCTTTTCGGAGAGGCAACAACACGTGCGCCTGAACTTGACGCGCCGTAGCAGACACACCAACAGAAGAAAAATAAAAACCTTCAAACCAGCGTAGATGGCAGAAGAACCCTTGAACCCATAACCACACGCGCGTGATGCATGATCCAGCGAACAGGGAGACATCGTGCCACTCAGCAAAGACAAAGTGGGGAGTGGCAGTCGCACCGTACTCTTCAATACATGAACTAACACAGGTCGGGGCGAATATACAAACTTGCAGAAAGAGTCAACAGATGGCATGGCCAATCCAGGAGCGCCAGCTTTGCGCTCAGGCACGAAATTTTCAATGCACGATAGAGAATGTACCGGTACGTCAATGACACTGTGGGGTTGGGGGGGGAGCGATGACATACCGGTACGTCCGTGACAGCGAAAGGGTTAATGGAAGTAAAAGACATGTCTCCATTTTTTTCAGACTGCCCGATTTTATGGACGTTTTCGCGGCCCTTAGGGAGTCCAAAAAATCGCACGTTGACTGTACAGCTGACTAATTGAACGCTTCAAATGGTCCTTAGGGCGAATGCACGGTGGCAGGAGGACGAGAACAGAAAGGACCTATGCATTGAGGAATGAACGGGAAAGGAAGCCTGCCGCCGCTTTTTTCGAGAAGCTCGAGCTCAAAAAAAACAGTGTTGGCTGACGCCGGGTTGCAGGGGTCCCTCATCCAAACCGAAATAAACTCTTTAAAGCAGTGAAACGCAAGACTGAGGCATTGTGTGCGGGCTGAGAGTATGTCAGGAGAGTTGAGGTTGGCACACCAGCTGTTGAGAATCTCATTTGTGACAAAGTTTGGGCATCACACCAATGAGCTTGCTATAAATTGATAAAATTAGCTCATATCATTTTCACTCATGGCGTCCACATCTGTAGAAGCAACCTGTTTTTGCCATTTTTGTGCAGTGATAATAGCAAGGAATAGAGCATGAACATTAAGCTTACAGCAATGTGAAGATTCTGATAACCTAAATTACTTACATTTTGCTTCTGAGTGATATGTATCGCTTTGGTGAAGGCACTTCCATGTTTTACGTGACGCTTGATGTGGGGCATGTCGGTAGCAATCTTGAAATATATATATTTTTTTCTTTCTTGAAACGCTTGAGGCTAATGAATAATTTGTGCATATAATTCGAGCAGGGAATTTAATCCTTTTTATGAAGAAACATAGCATGACTCACTTTACAATATTCAAATATTTAGTTACTCTGTAATTATAATGACTCATCATAATATTCTCAGAGTCGTTCTATCACTTTGATTTGCTTTTAGTGGAGTCTCAAGCACCACCAATATTGCACACATATGTATCGACAGTCGATCATAATTCGTGACTGAAGTAGATATTCAAAAACATTTGTTTATGTATGCATCTCATTTTTAATCGTATTTGAGAATGTTCCACTCGATTTGCAATGAGGTTTACCTTTCTTTTTTTTTTTTCAAATATATTTTATTCGCTGTGCATTTTACTAAGCCCTTGCAGCAGATATTTAAAAAATAAAATGAATGATACTCCCTACTATCCAAACTGGATGAAGTCGTTTTTTAGCATGCTTACTAGAAAGTGACAGCATCGTGCGACATAGTGTCAGCGAATATAACGTAAAGCAAAGTTCTGTGTCACTCAGGGAATTTTGCAAAGGCAGTCAGAAAACCTGGAAAACTCAGGGACTTTGGGAATGTCAACTTGGTAGACACCCTGAACTTGTTATCCTTCACACTTTGCCACTATCACACAAGCAGTTGTCAAATATTCGCTGTTTGATCTTTTTATCTCTTTATTCAACCTATTTCGAAACCTTCTAAATCCTTTTAATTTTTGCATGTTTCATGATTTTAAAAATTTGTCAAAGAGTTAGTTCTTAAACTTAATCTTGATATGTTCATGTGTGATCCATGGCTTATGCAGCCTTTTTTGTTTACGGTATGTCTTGAAGATTTTTAGAAATGAGTTATAGCACTTGTTGCTGTCTCCACGAGTAAGTTTCCTTCCAGTCAGATTGAGCTATCTTATCCCTAAAATTTTCTTAAGTGAGAGACATTTCCTAGTACGAGAGAGTTCAAGCCACTCCTTTTGTTTCAATGCACTGCTTCACTGAAACTCACAAAAATTAGCTAAGTGATCACTAATGTCACTGTTTATAACGCCAAAGAAAATGTTAACGTTTAAGTTAGTAATGAACAAATCTAGCAAAGTTGCAAGGTAACGTGTGTTGGTGTTGCTATAACGTTCTGAAAACCATTGCTCTGTAGCACAAATAAAAGGTCATTCGCTGGACTCGAGACCTTTTGAACATTAATATTCATATTACCACCTATTGTCAGCAACCATCTATTTTCATTGGGACAAGAAAGTAAAGAATCAAGGAAGTTTAAAACTGTCACAAGATTGCCGCTTGGTAGTTTGTATGGCATGGCAAACACATTATTTTGCTTAATACAAATGACTCCAATATCGCTAGTAACAGCGCAAAATTTGCGTAGCATTTAAAAACCTGGTACAGCAACCTGAATAGAGACTTCACCGCATTTTTCTGATCTAAAAAGAAATGATTGTAACATGATAAAATAAAGTAATCTGAATTTTCACCATAACAAGTCTCAGTGGATATGAGTGCATTAAATCTAATATTCTGTGATTTTAAAAGGGTGATAATTTAGTCATATTTATACTGTATGGATCTAATGTTTAAATGAAAGCTTGTCTGGATTCTCAGATATGACACCACGTATGTCCTGAGGTAGCATGCAATCAGTAACAATGTTTTGCACGTGGCTACTGGAAAATCTTAATGTTTGTGCCAAGCGTGCGCACTCTTATTCTGTCGCGCTAATCTTGTCCAGATCACCCGCCGTGGTTGCTCAGTGGCTATGGTGTTGGGCTGCTGAGCACGAGGTTGCGGGATCGAATCCCGGCCACGGCGGCCGCATTTCGATGGGGGCGAAATGCGAAAACACCCGTGTGCTTAGATTTAGGTGCACGTTAAAGAACCCCAGGTGGTCAAAATTTCCGGAGTCCTCCACTACGGCGTGCCTCATAATCAGAAAGTGGTTTTGGCACGTAAAACCCCAAATATTATTATTATTATTATTGTCCAGATCACTCTTGCATTTTATTGCCAAAACTGCTGTTTCATTGCGCCTGGCAAAAATGCCACCTTTTTTTGCTTAAGCGAATTTCCAGCCATGTTCATACTTACATGCAACTGCCATATCAAACAATTGGTTCAGAAATTGGCACAGATTCTCATTTTGTTTGCCACCCTGTGAATTGCGTCTATATCGCTGGCCAGTTTTAGCAAGGATATCGGTTAAACACTTATTCTGAGTTTTCACAATACCCTTAATGTCAAGGTTTCTATTGCACGAGTACTACTCCAATTTCATAAGACTGATTTGACATTCAGCCAAATCCCTCTTTAATGATCACACTTGCTGTTGGAGCATATCATTTTCTTCCTTAAGAGAATTGTTCTCATTCAAGGTAGCATCATGTTGCTGATTAGCATCATCAAGCCTTTTTCTTATGAAGTTTATGCTCTGCTTCATCTCATCTATATCAGCCTGAAGCCCTCTTTCTTCTGCATGCATGTTTCTTTTGAATTCATTCCGTAACTCATGTTTAAACTCTTGTTGTTTTGAAAGATTCCTGCAGTCATTTATAATGACTGCTGCAATAAACAAAAGTGTTACGCACATCTGAAAAGTTTACTAACCTGCAATGTGCAGCAGTAAGAAATTATGCCTTCTGCTCCATTGCTGTCATCGCTGCCAGTTGATGCGTCTGCGAAACAGCGGTAGCTTTATAGCGACCAGGGGATGGCCATGTGTTACGTTATCCAGGTAAGGGGGAGAAAGATACTCATATAGACCGTTGACCATTACATTGGTGATATACAGGTTAGCAATGAACTCAATTAAATTGAAGCTGCAAGCATGGGCAGAGAATAATGGCATATTGGGAGAACTTCGGAATGGCTTCAGAATAGGCAAGTGTCTGGATGATAACTTATTTGTCCTTGCTCAGTCTATTGAAATATCCAGGGCAGAAAGCAGACCGTTGTATGTGGCCTCTTTAGACATTACATTAACGTATGACAACATACCGTATTTACGCGATTGTAAGTCGACTCGAATGTAAGTCGAACCCCCTTATCGCGTGTGACAGGGGGGGGAAAATAACAGAGCATACCCACGGGCGCATTCCATAATGAAAATTTATTAGTAGCTGACATGGTCACTGGGCTACTACTCCTCACTAGTGCTGCCATCATAATTTCTGTTACGGTCCCGAAGCACGTCGCCGTCCTGCGAAATTCTGCATTTGCATACATGCACAAGTCCCCGCCGAAAGCACCCAACCACACAGAGCCATCAGCGAGGCTCTTTTGGCTTGTCAGGTTGGCGTAAATTTGCGGTCTTCTGCCGCCAGCCACTCGTACTCATGGCAGCAGGTCCTTAAAAGGCGAAGATCCAAGCTTGTCTCACCATGTCGCACGTCACTAGCAGGGACCGATCATGCATTTCGGCGACGTACGCCACAAGCTTGGCCTTCAGCTTTGGAAAGTGTCCCAACTTCCGCCCGCAAAAGCTTCTTCACTTGCTGTCAGAGGTAAAAATTTTGCTTCGCTGCCGTCGCCACTCTCACACCACCCATTAAGAAACATCAAACTTGCGGAGGACGAAAGAGGACGCTGATAGCATCCATCCACCCCTCCATCCATCCAGCCTGTGCGCTGCCACTCTTTTCTGTAGGCTTGCACTGTCTTCCTGCACAGTCCTACCTGCCCATCGGATAAAGCTGTCTCAGTGACACCTTGAAGTAGGTGCAAATCTGCCATGTGCAACAGTTGGAAATTGAGCCTTCTGCTCCGCCGCTGTCACCACTGCCATCATCTTGGGTACCCTCATCTTGGGTATGTGCCATTGTATGGAAATTGTCATCATCATTATCAAGAGATGGACATGCTTCTTGTCCAATCCCCATTGTGGGTATGTGCCATAGTGGGAAATCGTAATCATCAACATGCTGCGATCAGCTCACGAAGAGCTACTTGGAAGCACGACATGTACCTCCCGCTTCTTTGCCAATTTCCCGCTTTGGGTATCTGCCATTGTACTACCTGCTACTTAGGTATGCGTGAGTGTATGGAAATCGTCATCATCAATGTCAGTACGGAGGCATGCTTCTTGGCTAATCCCCCGTTGTGGGTATGTGCCATAGTAGAAAGACATAATCATCATCAACACACTTCTTCATCTCAAAGAACTACTTGGAGGCACGATGTGTACCTCCTGCTTCTTTTCCAATCCCCCGTTGTGGGTATGTGCCATTGTTTAGCAGGGTAAAGTTGCAGGCCTGTCGGTGGGACATTGTGAATAAAACCGCTGCAGACACAGGATGGAGGGAGACTGGAACACACGAAAACAACCGCCCTGTGTTGTCTCCCTCCATGCCGTGTCTGTAGCGGTTTTATTCACAATGTGCCATTGTACTACCAGCTACTTGGGTATGTATTGTTCTATAGCAATGATCATCATCGTCATGATTAACATGCAGAAACACTTCTTGACCGATCCCCCGTTGCGAGTCTGAGCCATGGTGGGAAATCATAATCAACACATGGCAAAGAGATAGTAGGCATTGGCATTATATGTGCCGTCCACTTCTTGTCCAATCCTCCGTTGTGGGCATGTGCCATTGTACCACCCGCTTCTTGGATATGTGTCATCGTATGGAGTCGTCATTACTATGGTTAGAGCATTGGACTGCTGCGCTGGCATGCAGAGTTTAGTATCTGGCCACCATATGCATGCTTGTTTTACTTAGCTTTTTTTTATCTACTTAAAGATAAACAACCCGACTAGCGACCAACTGACTGACCCAGGCGAAATCATAGGATGGCAGGGAAAGGAAGCTTCGCTTTAAATATTTAGTAGGTTGGACTGTAGTTAATCTACATAATTTGAAATGTTACGCAAATCGTTGCAGAACAAGGTGCCGACGTGCCTTTTTATTTTTGCGGCTTATGCTTGCCAAAGCCAGAAAAACGCAGATCCTTTTTTTTTTTTTTGTCATCTTGGCAAGTGAGTACTGTGGCGAAACTACCATCGTGGGCATCTACTGATCTTTATCAAGCTTGCCTCATGCATTTTATTGTTCACACAGTGTCTAGGGGCTGGAAAACGTACAATCACAGTTTGGTAGCATACTGAACATTGGTGCTGAAAGATTGTGTTTACCGGGAACATATTAACCAGCAAAAAAGAAGCGTTGCTGTGTTGGGTCATTTCATTGGGTCATTTTAGGGAACTGTATTAGAAAATGTCTGTCATTAAATATAACATTTTTGATGTTTGTATTCGAAACAAATCGAAATAGAATCGAAAAGAACTGTCTTTTTTTTTTTTTTTTTTTTTTTGCTGTGCAAGAACAAACAGTTCTCAGCGTCTGTTTCTAAATTAAAAAATATGTCTGTTTTGTGTAGTATTTTGTGATGACTACATGCTGCTGGTTAAATTTAGGATGTAAAAGCGCGCTCAGCCGTTAGACGTCTAAGCCTTGCAAGACAACCAGCCTCTCAATAGCAAGGGCATGGGATTGTGGACAGTGAGGTTGCACTTAAAGCATAGTAAAGAGTGATGGGGGCCAATGTGCAAAAGAACATATTTGCAACAAGAATGCTCTTTCCGGGAGTGTAGGTTCAATGGGCCAGTACTCAGCACTATGCAAATATGCCAGCTCGCTGCCACATGCACATGCCGCACCTCGGTGCAGTGTACCACATGCCTGATCCAACATTTCATAATAGAGCGATGGCCAATCCGCTACTGCAATATGCGCCCAAGCAAGATATGGGACATTTAATACAGACCTCACAGGCAATGGATGTTCCATGATGGGCTTTGCCAAAATGCTGAAGTGCATTGTGGTATGTTAGAAGGCACTATTCTAAACAAATACAAATACATTACACATGATTGAAGTTAGAACGTTCTTTTTCATGCAGTCGAAGAGGCCCTCTCCCTTTTTCCTGTAGTACAGTTAAACCTTGTTATATCGAAATTTCATTGTATTGAAATTCGACCTTGTATGCGAATGAGTATAGTAGCCGATAGATTCTTCTGACACAAAGAGGGGCCGCAGAATTTTCCAAGTTATTGGGCAATCAAAAAATGCTGATTTGAATGAGAAAACAACTCATTTTGATGAATTTGAAAGTTGGCGATAAATGACACTGTTTCATGCCATATACACGACATCTTCACATCGGTGGTGCAAATTAAGCGAAACCAGCCACGCTTTCGCATGCACTACACCCCCGCGGCTAATAGCATCACCCGCACTGGCATGACGCTATCATGAAAAGCGCCTGCAGCAGGGAGCGAATACTTTGTGAGTGTCATTTACACGACATCCTCACATCGGTGGTGCAAATTAAGCGAAACCAGCCACGCTTTCGCATGCACTACACCCCCGCGGCTAATAGCATCACCCGCACTGGCATGACGCTATCATGAAAAGCGCCTGCAGCAGGGAGCGAATACTTTGTGTCTGTCTCTTGCTTCCAATGGGTCACCGAAACTCGAGATTACGCAACCTCCAATACTAAACACGTGGGAAGACAGCTTACATGATACCACGCTGTCTCGGCACGCCCACTCTTTGCACATGCAGCAGGTTACCTCTAAAGCAGGGTGCACGGCTGCATGTGTGCTCAGCCATGCTTACAGCCATGCACAGCCATGGCCGAGACATGCGGCAGAAATTGGGAGGCACGCCAACTTACCCGCCCCGACTCTCGTATGCGCTTGATCGCATTATTGCGAGCTCGCTCCCCTCCCTCTCTTTCTATTTGCTTGTGTGGGAAGGTGGCATTTGTGCGTGAAGCCGCCGTCTTTCTCTCTCACCTTCGCACACTTTGACTTGCACTTAAAGCACATAGTGCGTGGGCCACGACAGGATCTTTTCACACTTTGAGTTTATACGGAACATTATGCAACTTTGGAGGTCGCTCTTGTCGTGCTGCGCACGATTTAAGAGATGAGTTTGCAGGCAGCCACTTGTAATTCAATCGTTTGACCATCTGCGTCCGCTGGAGTTTCCATTTATTTTCTTGGTGTTTCCTTGCTGGGGAAGTGAAATTTTGTAGCATTGAAATTGCCTACAAACACACTTCTTAATTGTGAAGTTCTAATTACATGGTATTCTATAGACAAGAGGTTAAGAAAAGTTAAATACTTCGTTGTAGCGAGAATTTTGTTATATCAAAGTTTAACTGTATAATGTACAGTCGCCGACCGTTTATTCGGACCTCACAGGGACTGCGGAAATGTCCAAATAAACAGGTGTCCGAAAGCGCAGACTAAGAAAAAAAGAAATCCTTTATTTCCACGCACTTATTCGGACTCTGCAGTGGGCTTGAAGAAATCGTGAATGCGCCGTTGCACGCTGTTCCATTTACGCGCAATAAGATAAGCCTGAATCTCGGAGACGGTCGTACGGTCACTATAGGCGGCTGAAAGCACAGTCATTGCTTGTACACGCTCCGCATGCGACGGCAGCGTAGCATATGGTGCGCCATCTTCAGAGTCTGAGTCATCATCCGGCGGCGCAGCAGAATGACGAATGATCTCGCCGTCGTGGAGTTCTGCACATGTCAGTACAGCAGTATCAGCACCTGTGAAACTGTCAAATGAGACGGTGTCCAGAATCTCAATGCAACCACTGCGCAGGTCTCGGCAGAACATTTTCGGCATCAGTAGGGAGCACACCGGAAGGCGACAAATCCTAGGCCTCTCGGCACCCGCTTGCCGGCATTCCCCATTGGAGTCTGCACGGGCACTGTCGGCGCCATTAGACACTTGACACTATGTTTCCGTATGCCGCGTTGCATCACCGCAACCTTGACACAGCACACAAAGCAAACATCACCACGCCGTCACGCCGACACCAGTCGTACAAACGAGAAACTTGGCCTACTCACAGCGTCGTGCACGAAGAAAGAAACAAAGCAGCAGCTGGATTGTCTTGACATGGCTTACTAAGCTGAGACCGGAACTGCTGTAGCTACGAAACAGGCAGAAACGTTGATGATGAGTGGTGATTTGCAGGAGCGCCACTTCGTGGGGCAGCAAGGAGGCTCCGCTCAAAACAAAAATGGCTTTCAGCAAGTCGAACCATGCACCGGTCAGAGTCGGTGCATGGTGCTCTCGATCGAGCTGACTCGAGGAGTGTTCGCAAAATCAGACAAGAGGTTGCAAGGTGCCTGAACGTTCGGCAGTTGTTATACATTATGGTCTATGGGGAGAATGGCGATGCCGCGAAGCAGACCGAATAATCGAGCATGTCCGAATTTTTGGAGTCCGAAAAATCAGTCGGCAACTGTACATGTCGCATTATGTGAGTGGTTGCGCTATATTCTTGTGAATGCAGTACCTTGACAACAGTAAGTCGGTCAGATGTCTCACACTGAAGGAAAACAGAAGGCGCTTGCTGCTCAAGCTGTGCTGATGAAGTCCTGCTAGCATGTGGCACAAAGATTAGGAAAAATAAGAGACAATGTTCTTCAGTAGTTCTTGTCTAAGCTACGGCCATAGCAAACAGTACAGCACCATTTGATTTTGGTTGGGTCTGAGTGCAGCTTTTACCATGCTCATTTGTTACTTTTGAAATGCCACTCCCATTCATGAGGTTACTCATTGTATTTGCTTGACCGCAAATGCAATGAGTGATGGCTGACACAAGGTCAAATGGCTCCGAGTTTTGGAACATTTGATAAAGCACATATTGGATAGAATAGACTGCTAATGTGAATTCCTCAACTTTCTAATTTAACATGAGCAAGGTTCCTAGACCTCTTCAAAATCCTGCAAAAGCTTTGAATTTGGAAAAAGTGACTCAACTCTTAAAACTCCTTGAATATAAATGCGCTCCTTGAATTCTTTGAAAACGGCGGTGGTGGGCAACTTTTAAACCTACAAACACTGCATATGGGCTATGCCATGGACAGTGCCTACTGGAAGATGATCCTAAATATTTTCTTTTCAGTGTTGCTAAGCAGTGTAATGTGGCGTGTGCATCAGCATCCAACAACAGGCTTGTTTAAATTGACATTGCCGTCGTGGAGCTAAATGAAGCCAGGTGGAGCAACCAAGCCGTGCCACTAATTTTGTTGTTTTTATAGTTCACACTGCAGCCATCATATAAAGTAAGTTTCAGCCGTTTGGCTTTGATGCAATGAGTCTCTGGCTGAAGCTGGACACTAACTAACCCTCAGGCTGGGAGGCAATAGAAATCATTGCAATGGAAAACTCAACTTCGAAAAGCCCCCTAAAGAGCTTTAGGCATGTGTACGACTCGGCAGCTGCTCAGCTGCAAGTAATTGCAGCTAAGAAGGAGATTTTACTGTTTTTTATTGTAAGTGTACGAATAAGGCTTATTTTCCCCCTCCTTGAATTTTGAATAGAATATTCTGTACGAAGCTTGCATGAGTCAAATACGCAATCCTTTAGTGTAACGGTTTACTAGTCTATTTTTTTACCGTTGACAATGTTATTACAATGATTCAACATGTTAAAATAATACCCGTGCCACACGGGTGAGGTTCATGCCATTATATTTCTATTGCTGCTACACGTGCATACTTAATGACATTAAACGTCGTGATGATGATAGCAGCAGTGAAGTGATAAAGTTTGCCTGCCAATCGTAATACAATAAAAACAGTTATTTAGAAAGCAAATGTTTAAGAAATGGCCTGAGAAACATTGATAGACGTATTTTATGTAGTTTACTTCAGGAATGTCATTGTGACATCCAGCCGTAAACTGTTTGACGCCGAAGCTAGCTGAACGGCCAACCCATAGCATAGCCAAAGCATAAAAATTGGAAAAATGGCGCTCACAGCTTCAAAGCTTTCAAGCAGCAATCCTGAAAACTGATCGTTTGCTCCAGTTTGTTGTGGCATATGTGCTTCTTCGAGCCAAACATCGTCAAGAAAAAATTTCTAAGGCTTCAGTATAAGACCAACAAGGCAAGGAGTTGCCACCGTGCAATGGAACATTTTCTCATGGCTAACGCGTTCATGATTAGTACTGTAGCCATGCCTACTGGCAAGATCGCCTGCTGATCTATACGAAAATAAAGAGCTCCTGTTTAAAAATAAGTGAAGATCATGTTAGTTGTTTTTATCTACAAGTTTAATATTGCAGAACGTGGTCACCACGCCCACGGCGGGGACATTGGAAACGAGAGTACGCATTCGGTGGTCAAGTGAGCTGTATTACTGTAAGAACGCCCTACGCCGTGAAAAAAAGAGCTCCTTTTAAAAGAAAGTGAAGAATATATTAATTGTTCTTAACTAAGAATTCATTTAGTCTCATCAGAATGTGGAAACACTGGGAACGAGAGTACGCATTTGGTGGCCAAGTGAGTTACGAGAACGCACTACGTCGCGAATGGCATTAAGCTTTAATGACACTAAGCATGTCCGTGTGGCGACCCGCAAATTGCATTAAAGTTTAAGGCATTAGCAAGTTAATGTCATTTACTGTGCCCGTGTGGCATGCATATCAGCTAACTTGCTAACAAATGCATGTGCATATTATAATTCAATATTTGAAGCTAAGTATCCCTATTCGAAACTTATAATATCTGCACACTTTTTCCCCCCATCACAATCTCTGTTGGTTGTATCATTTTTATGGGCGGAGGTTCACCTGAACTTAACCTTTTTCTACAGCTGTACCACGTGGGCGGCTTCCAATACCCAGCTCTGATGGAAGGTGTTGCAGTGCCTGTTGAAGCTTGCTGGGTGTTGACGCCTGGCGAAGTCTTCGTTCAGCTTGCAGAGACACAGGGTGCCCTTGAGCAACTCATGAGTGAAATGCAGGTAAGCTGTGTCGTGTGTTGTGAGGTATGGTGTAGTGGAGAGCTTCAGGTTAATTGTTCATGTTGTAGGAGTCTCGTATCTCGCGGAAGTACAGACCACCATGGGTTTGGGCTTAGCGAGCCCTTCAAACCACCTCAACTGTCACTTCTCGTAGTCTTTGCACACCGCCGCACACACGCTCAGGCCACAAAAGAGGGTGAAGATTAAGGCGATAGCTTGGCTGTTCAGCTATTCTTATAAAACAGAATTTTCATTAATTTCACTGTAAAATGAATATTTGAAGTGAAATTGCCGCAGTTCCATTAAAAAAAAAATTTTGTGCTGCATTCTGGCTCTGGTACGTAAGAGTGATGTTAATGCTTTCTAAGTTTTGTATTTTGGCTGTGTTTGCTTTGTAAAGTTTCCTTAACTCTTTCCTTACCGCAGAAAACAGCCGTTTTTGCTATGTGTCTACATATTATTTTTTTTCTTGGGAAAATTTTGTTGTACAATGGATTGTTATATATGAAAATGTAGCTGATTGTTTTGCCTTTCCAATGTAATAACATACAAAGTAATCACTGCGACATTTTTTCATATTTTATCTCTGAAAGCTGAAGAAAAGTAAGAAAAACATACATGCGAAGACACGAAATTGACACTACACTTCACCACACGTACAAGAAAAAAAAACTGGGATATACAAATGATTGTCCGTGAACTCAGGTACACTTCCTGAAAATCTGAGCACTCTGGGTAAAAAATTATATTTTCAAGCGACCTTTGAACTCGGCGCCCATGACGCATGTGCCAATCGGCGAAACAGTTACGCGTAGTCGTAAAACAAAGGTGCGCTTCACAGGTGCTGCAAAAAACATTTGTCTTCACTTCTTTCTTGGTTTTCTCATAGCACTGCTTACAGTTCCTTCGGTTGTCGACCTTCTCAGGCTTGTGGCGAACCCAGTCGGGTGGCAGATAAGAGATGCTGGCCGGTTGATCATCATCAAGATTCAAAATTTGCTTAATGAGCATCTCTCGGAAAGAAAGTTGGTCAAAGCGGGCACTCAGACGTAGCTCAGCAATGTCGGGGTGCCTTTTCCGATGCTCTTGAAACAGAATAAAACTATTTACACAAGCAATATCTATGCAGTGGAAAAAGAGTGTTTTCCACCAGCGCACACATTTACGAAGCACGTTGTACGTTCCAATGATTTGGTCAGATTTGTCAACGCCCAGCATACCTGCATTGTACTCATGTACAAACAAGGGCTTTCTTATGGTCCTCTCGCTCCACTTGTTGCCCACTTTTGTACGTCTCTTTGCAGGCACATGTTCATTGGCTGTATGAATGGGGCTCATGAGACTTACAGCCTTACGGTCCTTCCACTGAAGAAACAAGACGTTTCCTTCCCTTATCCAACGAATGTCTCCACGTTCAGCTTTCTTTTCCCATTTTGGATCTTTCAGATCGCCAGGGAAGCCTCGACGATCTTTTCTCGTTGTTCCACATGCCAGCGTTTTGCACTGAAGGAGGTGTTCGAAAAGGTGCTTCGAAGTATAAAAATTGTCCATGTAAATTTTGTATCCTTGTCCTAAATATTTATCACAAAGCTTACCCACTACATCAAAAGCCAATCCATGCGGTCCCGGTCTCTCCCGCTTGCCCGTGTAAACGAAGAACTGTAAGGTGTATCCAGTTTCTGACTCAGCTAAAACCCACAATTTGTAGCCCCACTTCGTCACCTTGTCCCGAATATATTGCCTGATTCCCGAGCGTGCTTTGGATTTCACCATCCTTTCATCGACTGAAATGGCTTCCCGTGGCTGAAAAAATCGTGCCGACGCCTCGTTGATCTCTCAAAGTAGTGGGAGTACCTTCCGCAGTTTGCCAGCTGAAGCAGCACTGTCATCCTCAGGGTCCGAGACATGCAAAAAAGCAAGCAGGGAGAAGAAACGCTTCCTGCTCATGATCTTCCCTGGAAGTAGACCGCCGTAGATTGTTCCAGTGTTCCAATACAAGTGGAGTCTAGGAAGTTGCACGATGCCCATGTAAATCAATAGCGCAATGAAGCGCAACATCTCAGGGGGCGTGACCTCTAGCCAGGAGCCATCTGGCTGAGCATAGCTTGGTTTCTCAAAAATTTTCATCCACGCATACTTGTTTGTGTGTGCACAGAAAGTGGAAATCATTTCAGCGGTAAAAAACATCATGAACATGTCCAGTGCACCAAGAAACCTGCGCGTCTCACTCCGGCGCGTCACGTCCAGGTGTACGCCAGGTGCGCGATTCGGTGAAAACCTGACTCAGCACGGCGTGTTTGGCAAAATATCGCCTCCGTATGTAGTTGACACCCTAAAAGAAAAACGTAAACAGGTGTCGTCATTTACAAAGCACGCGCATCGTATAACAACAACACTGACATCCGAAACTATGCTTACCTTGCCACGCTAGTTGAAGGTCCGGGCTGTGTAGAGGAATCATCACTGTCGGAGTCGAAATCCGATGATCCAACGTCCTCTACGGACTCCTCACTACTGCTCATATCGATAATATGAGCATCAGAAGCAGCGGAATCACTTTGAGAAGACTTCTTTTTCAGCGGCGCGCGACGCGTTTTCGGCGGCATGTTGGGAAAACTCCTCGCTACCTTCTCCGCTGCTTTTTTTTTTCTCGCAGGAGCCTTCGCGCTAAAACGCAAAAAAACATAGAAAGTGCGCAGTAGTTCTTCTATTACTGGCCAGATGGCGCCACACGTCCGTAACCGCGGAGTTTTATTTTTGGCGGGGTATTCAAAACCATCGATCCATAGTGATCGATGCTCTATGGCGCGGTAAGGAAAGAGTTAAAGGGACTGACAACTGACCAGAATGTGTTCTGAGGCTGCAGTGCAAATGAGATGACTATGATTTACAGTGATAGAATCGAGCACGCTGTTTGCAATTGAAGTAGGAATTGTAATTTTAAATTAGCAAAGAACATCTTAAAAACTAGTAAGTGGCGAGGCCTGGCACTGAAATCTTGGTACTTTGGATGTAGTCTATGAGATTACTGTACGTCAGTTTGCTGTTATTAAGTAGAACATAAATAATGTTTAAAATTGCATTTTCTATATTATTAGACACTTGCACTTTATTCTATGCTTTGGAAATCAAAAGCACACGTGGCCACCGCAACACGCTGAACCGCATATCACATGCAAAAAATTTCGTTTCGTTTTTGATCCGGTTGGTTTCTTTTTGACTGGTTAAATAGTAAAGCAGTTGGACAGGAATCCATGAAAACATGTAGCTATTATTGCAGAGGTACTTTAACACTTCGGAAAACATAAATCGCAGGAACCTCGCAGTCGTAGACAAAATAATACTTTCTCACAGTTATGGCCGCACTTGTCGTCTGCATCCCACTACTGCCGGTGTATAATCGCTGTTGCGCTGACGTATCACCGTTTTCAGCATCCATCCAGTGAAGGAGTACATCCTCACTGCAGATCAAAAAGTTCTGACAAAAAATGTTCCACGGTGTTTGCCACATTACCACTCCACGATTAGACACTCTTATCGGTAAGCTTTCCATTGCATTAAAAAAAAAATTAAGTACCGTGAAAATTTCTTGTCATAATTTTTCGAATTGCTTCATTAATAGCCAAGGTAGAAATATTTTGACGGAGGCAAGATGTAGGTGAAAAATATATTTACAAAATATTTACAAAGAAATGTGGGGCAAGAGACGATGCCTGATCCGGTCCACGTGCAAGCGACCTCATCGTCGACTTCATCGCTTTGCCAAATCTCACGTTCATTAATGTATCGATCACTCCCTAATATCGCCCTCCGGTGGCGGAAGCGCCATCCTGGTGCTTGCTACGACATTGCAGAGCTAGAAGGGCAATAGGGCTTCAGCCAGACTGGCCCTTGTGCCACTAAACAACACATTCATTCATTAGAATCGTCGAAATACGATTGATGATGGGCTCATTTTTTCGCCCGATGTTATCACCGTTCTTAGGAAACATCAGTTGGTAGCAAGGAGGTCGAAGTAGCAGGGCCCAGGGGTATAATCTCGTAATCGACATCACCAAGTTGACGCAGCACCTTGTATGGCCCGATGTAAAGTGGGAGGAGCTTCTCTAGTAGGCCAATGCGGTGGCATGGCAATCATAGGTGGACCAGAGAGCCAGGCGTGAAGTGCACACTTCCGTGTCGGCTGTTGTAACGGGACTTTTGGGAGTGTTGCGAAGCACAGTCAGTTGTGAGCAAGTTGATGTGCTGCACGGGCTCAACCATAGAGTGTCTAAATAAATACCTTAGAGGGAATGTGGCTCTAGTGTCTAAGGGGGCTCTCCTGAGCGTTGCCTCAACCTACGTGGGAATGATGGGAAGCACAGGCTTCGGATTGACTTCGATCTTTAGACTAGCGGCGTTTGCTTGTGGCGCAGTAAACGAAGCTATAATCAGATATTATCACGTAAAATCTAATTTTATTTATGCAGTATTTTATATAATGTACAACATGTTATATAAACTTTGTATGACTTTGAGATTGAAGCACAGCTTACTATGGTTTATTACCAGGGCACACCAGGGTATGCATTCTCGTGCGTTTCTGTTCCCGATTTAACGCCAGAGAATAATTACCATATTTACTCGCATAATGATCGCACTTTTCGGTCAGAAAAAACTGACGCAAATTCAGGGGTGCGATCATTACCGGGGTTAAATTTCCTGCGAAAAAAAAATTTTTTTTCGTCCCGCGTTTGCTACGGGATGCGGGTGCGGGACACCAAAACAAAAATGGCGGCCGGCGGAGCAAGCTGAATGCGCCGAACGCGATTTTTTTTTCTTCTCGCGAGTACATTACGTGCATCGAAACAGTTTCTTCCATATCAGTAATGAATAATATCGTTAATATCTGCAAGTTTGCGGCAATAACGTAGCCATGTCCACTTTGAGGGGGCAGAAACAGATGGGCGCGCTTAGCTGCCAGTGACATAGAAACACATGGCGGGCATGCTGCGTAAACTGCGGCATCTGTCTTCACTATTATTCTAATACCGCACGTCTGCGCTAAGGGTGGGTGAATATCTTAGCTGTGTTACAAACGTTGGCGTATGAATAAGGTACACTTTTGATGTATCAGTGTAAACGTGGCTACTATCATTGCCGCTCGCGATTTGTTTTATGCCCATGAGTGCAGATGAGAAGAATCGAAAGGCGCCTTTTTTTGTTGTTGTTGACCACAACCATTATAAAGCCGACACATAAGAAAGGCAAGTTTGGTTGTACCTCTTTTTGTCATGGAAGTGTGGAAAGTGATGAAAGTAATGAAATGAGGCATCTACTTAAGAATGTTTGGTGCGTGTAGACCGCTTGGTTTGTCTTGGAGAGTCGTTCGCGTAGCATTCGACAGATGGTAAGCGCGATCATTATTAGCTAGACTCGGCACACGACATATCGCTGCGGCAAGTTCGGGGTGCGATCATTACACGGGGAAATTAAAAAAATCGAGTTTTGACGACAAAATTCAGGGGTGCGATCATTACGTGAGTGCGATCATTATGCAAGTAAATACGGTATTTATTTTTACAGTAGCAATAACAACCATGCATGTACTTATATAAAAATACTCAAGTATTTATGGAAATAAATATTTTGTATTGTGAGAGTGTTGCGCCCTTGAGAGGAATGCTACAAGTGTCGTCTGCTACGACGCCTACTTGCTGCGAACGCAAGACTTTTCTCGCAGATGACAGGCACTTGCGAGCTCTTTCGAAAGGCTGCTTTGGCTGTCATTAACGGCTGTCAGCTGAACGTCTTCAAGAACTTTTAAGCACATTTGCTGCAGTGCTAGCTGGGACGCTTGTGGCCTCCTACGAGTATGCTTCATTATATGTTATATTGACGTAACGCTTCCGAAGCGTTATGGCATGGCTTTGCACTTACCCCTTTTGCGACACTAGATTTCATCTTCAAGGGGTGTACGGTAGTGCGATTAAAAGACGGGACAAAATTCGCAATTGAACGAAGCCTTTTGCTGCAAGTACAACTTCGTTATAACAAGGTTTTGTTGTATACATGTACGTAGGTGCACTTGCTGATGCACGTCATACCCCCCCGCCCCGTGTTAGAGTGGGGTGCCTGCAAGGAGAAGGGTAAACGGCATATAGTTTGAAATTTCAGCTCTTTCTGTGGCGCATAGTGATGTAATTCTTAGCAGACATGATTGTGAGTGCACAATGTATGCACTGCGCTTGTCAGCTCAAAATGGCCAGACCTGGTGAGGGGCCCTTTAATGTCTGTTTAATGTATTGCTTTTTTTCATATTAGCCTGTGGCTGTGCTATTATCTTGTACATATGTTGTGCCGTCTGCATCGTCTCTGCTTTGTGGCAGGCGTACTATGCCAGTCTTGGCGACGTGGTCAGCAGTGACATTCGCCCAGGCCAGGCATGCGTAGCCCAGTACCGTGAAGACGGGAAGTGGTACCGTGCCCGCGTGGTGCACGCGAAGGGCGGATTGCTGGGCGTTCAGTACGTCGACTACGGAAACTGCGAAGAAATCCCCGAAGGCTCTGTGCGTCAGGTAAGCTCCCAGCCACAAGGGAGGATGCCTTGGAAAGATGTGAGACGTACCTCACTGGTAGGAGTTAGTTTAATATTGCTAAATTTATTGCCTTGCTACTTCCACGCAGGATCGCCTTGCAAAGAAGGTAAGCGCACCTGCCTGCTTTCATCCTCATCTTCATGGTTGTGCATGCACGCTCACACCTGCACATTACTTTTGCTCTTGCTATCGCTATTGGTGTGTGAATTTTTTTTATTTTTAAGGAGCTGGCTTCAGTTCTTTCCTACCTGTTTTAAGTGCATGCAAGAATGCTAGCACTCTGTTTACGCAACCACTGAGCCAATTTGAGTGAAATTTATTTCAGCAAAGCTTTGGCATACAACTATCGCACCCTAAATTCTTTATTTATTTTTAAGAATGCGTTGGACATGCGACCATTACATGAAGAAACTAGAAGTAAATGCAAATTGACAGAACAAATTTTGGATGGCGTGGCTGACGACACTTAGTGCCCGCAGCCATGATCAGATGGTGCCCACAAATTAAACACAAAAATATAAAATAATGCGGACACAGGTGGCATGTGCTACACTTGAATAGTGTCAGTGTGGTTTGCAATTGCCGTGTTTTTGACTTCATGCGCACACGGATCTGTCTGAGAAATCGAACACAGCACTGTACAGAGTCCGAAGTTTCAATCACTGTGCTACATTGGTTTTGTTGTGTTGTCAACAGTGGTGCGGTGAAGTCTGAATGATCAAGCAGGTTTGAAGAACTCGCCCGCGACTATACTTTTTCTGCTTCATGGTTAGCGGCAGTACGGTTGCTGTATGCTGAAGCTTTTCATTGTTTGCAATCACCTATGCTTTTTCTGTCACGCAGGTTTTGTTCCTTTTGCACTCATCATTGTCATTCATTGTCATGTTGAGATTAGTTCAAGCTTATGGTTAGGTTCTGCAAACTCTTCATTCATGGAGGAGTCCATCTGCTGTTGAAAGCAAAATAGCATACTCTAGGCCCAAAGCTAGTTTCAACACTAGACTTGACATTTGAAATTTCAGGCATAGCCCAGCCGCTTTGATACATGCTAGTTTCTTTCTAGCCACTGAATGACAATAACCAAAAGTGGCCACATATTTGAAATTTGTTTTATAGAGGGACTTTGGGTGGGTCTTGTACAGTTTTATCGATCTATTTCCAGAATTGTTCCTTAATTTTTCCTGCTATATTTTATTGACCTCCATGAGTGGCATTATCTCTTTCTGCTACAGTCGAATGCACTTATAACAATATTCAAGTGCCAAGAAAATGCCATTGTTATAGATGAGACAAGTTGAAGTTTCTGCCTCCGACACCAGCACTAATTGATCCCCTAGCGGACAGATTCCTCTGTCGCTGGACGCCTGTTTTCCCGTTATAGCAAGCGCACCGATTTGTGTTGGAGTGCGTGCTATCATTGTTTATGCTTACACTTTGGTAAGTGTGGCTTCGTCATCCCATAACCTTGGTACACAGTATTTTTATGTCGCTCAGGGACACAACAGCCTCGAAAACATTAAGCGCTATGGCCCAGCTGTGAAATTGCTTTGTTCTGAGAAATTCACAGGTGAGACAAGCGCTGCACTGTACACAATCAAATAGCGCATTTTTCTGCTCGAGTTGCCGCTTACATACACAGCAGAAAAGTTTAGTAATCTTCATACACACGGGCATGTTCACTCAGTACTGGGCCCCATCGAAAAGATGCATCCTGCAGGACCAGCTAATGGGGGGACAAGCATAGTCGTGGTTAAGGGGCAGTGTGGAAATGGAGTAGATGCAATAGCACATTTTGGCAGCAGCTTAAAGTGCAAATATCATGGGCGTTTTCCGGCAGTTCTTCCCATATTCTGTGACCCTGAGAAGCAGCCGCGTGATGGAAAATGATGTGATGTGCATTGTTTATCATAAAGCACTTGGAGAGTGCCTATTGTACATTGAAAGACCAGAAAACGCAGAGCAAGTGCCACAAGCAACAAGAGAGAGAGAGCAGGCACAGTGCGACCGCCATGAGCACTGAGAGCATGTTTAGCGCCACATGCCTACAAACAAAAGAGGAGAAAACGCAGCGCAAGCACTGTGAGCAACAAGAGAAGAGCACGCGCACTGCTGTAGAGGCAACACACAGTGGCGCAGCTGTGCGACCACAATAAGGCACTTTTTAACATTGGGGGCGCTTCTCAAGGGACGCAGTAGTGCTGCTTAGCGAAGGTTGTGGGATCTGTAACCGGTAATTGTTATAACTGAGTTGCATGAAAAAAAGCAGCAAGGACAAACATGCAGTTTACTTAGACACAAAGAAGTACTATTGTCGAAACTACTTGTAGCATTACCGGTTTTAACGACGCTCGGGTGCAACAATGAGCAGCCACCCCACTGTGAACTTCTCAGTGTGTACGATGATAAAATAAACCGCTTACTACAAGGTTCCCATGCTGAATTATTAGCTGTAACAATCAAATCTGGCTACTAGGTGCCTACGCCGAAAAGAAAAGGCACGCGAAATTCAAAACAAGAGCAAAAATGCGAGCTACCGCACACCTTTTGCACATATCGTATTTACTAGCCTTAATGCGCCCCTGATTCTAACACGCACCCGATTTCTGCAAAAAGAAAGAAGGTTTCAAACCCCAATTCTAACGCCCACGACTTCTGTGACCAAAAGAAAAAGAAATTTGAATAATTTTGTCTTTTCACCAGTGAACAACCTCTTTATATTAGGCCTGTACTTCATTTGCTATCACTCTCAGATGGCCCCCTTTCACTTTTGGACCATCGCATCTAGTCTTCAGCGCCGAACATACCCAATGGGATCCCATCGCAAGTTTCTGCCACGCACTTTGCCACTTACTCGATAGAGGCACGCTTTAGCCTGTTGCTGGCTGTGAACATGTGGCATCCATTCATCATCCACCCACTATAATGTGCCCAAATGCAGGCCTTGACAGGCTTGTTACACACGTCTAATGGCTGCAACTGGAAACTCAAGCTGTCCGTTTTTACCACAAGGTCTGTGTGGCAAGACCTGCGTGGCGAGACCTGCTCTTTTCATTGCAGGATGAAAGCATGTAAACTTGTTTGGCCCCCATTGACTCCTCTGTTGTGTTGGCAGGCACACAAAGTACACCGGAGTCTGGCCGGCATTGCCGATCTGGCCTAGTTGATATGCTTTGCAATATCGCAACCATAAAACATACCGCTGAAAAGAAAACAGCTTTTATTCGAATTCCTGTGGCAGCTTTTGGCAAGTGCCAGTCCGCCTTCACAAAGAAAATCTTTTTTGCATCATAAAGCTGCTAATCCAGTTACAGCTTGCTTTAAAATTGGCTTCTCGAAAGGCCTCGACTACTGAAAAGTTCAAGGGTCTTTGCCTGGAGTGCCTCAGTGGTCACGGGCATGTGGTCCACTCAGAGCTTCAGGACGAAGTCAGCCATATCATCTTCAAGGTTTGGGAACCCTCCTGTTCGCGGACCGTGGTGGTCTTTACTTGAAGCTTTCCTGTCGAAAATGGACTTCAGTTTTTGCCATTTGCAAACTTAAGTCTCCAGTACACGGAAATCGCGTGTCGCAGCTTGGTTCCCACTCACCTCTGTGCACAGGATTACTTTACACTTAAAGCCATTGTCACAGTGGAAACGACACGCCTTCATGGCCGCTGAATCCATTTATCGGGTACGATAGTCTGCGGAGTGAATATGCGAGTAAATCACACAGGTACAGTTCACTGTAACAAAGGCAGCACTCCAGCCTATAGAATATGATCACTGCAGCTGTAGAAAACAATGGGGAAATGTGCTACCATGGTTGCCAGCAAAAAGTGTACTGCCACTGCCTTGTAAAGGTGATGGGAAGTTATGGGGTGGGTTTCGGTTTGTACTTGATTATAACGCACATGCGATTTTGGGGCCTATTTTCATTTAAAAAAGGTGCGCATCAGTATTGAGGAAGTAAGATACGCCTTTGTGCCGTGCACCCCACATGGCTTGCCTTTGTCGCATCGCCAGCCTCTCGTGCGCCTCTCCTGTTCCCCTTGCACCTCTCCGATACACGAGTCGACTGCACCCATGGAGGAAGTAAATGAATTAGAAGAGAGCATTGTGGCATGCAAGCAGCCTTGGCAAGCGAACTCTCCGTGAGGCTCACTTGTTCGGCTGCACTGTCGTAGCTCTGCCCTCAGTGGGAGTACTAAAACCTGCTTTGCACTCTTGACGCAACGATCACAAGTTGGGCCAGTATGTTTTGCTTCAGTCGTGTGGAGCGACACTCTCTCCTAACTTTTCCTTCCTCCATGATTGTGCCGGTGTTGGAGGGGTGGAAGGAAGGCAGGCTAGAGGCATGGGAGGCAGGCAGTGTGTTGGGGTTGCAGTGAAGGGGTAACATGCAGCAAGCAGGTGGATGCAGCAGCTCACATATTTTGTTTCTCCTTCAAAGATTTTCCATTCCTTCGTCTTTCATAGCACACACCCATTAGCCACTTAATTATTATAACTGATAATGTGGCATGGGAGCATTGTAGTAAGAAGTTTATTTCGCCGTACAACACATACAAAAGTTGGCAGTGCATCAGCTGCTCATAGTAATATCCAATATATTATTAAAATCAGTATCGTTATAAGTGTGTTCGACTGTATACGTGCATTTAAGCATCACTCTAGCCAGCACCTCATTTACATTGCCAGCTGGGGAGCACATCAACTCTGGCTTCTGGCATTGTGCTCATTTTCTTGTGGGAGACACACCTGCATGTGTTGCTTGGTGACGGCTTCACAGCAGACATAATTTTTCATCACTTACTGCACGACTGCATTCAAGTCATTATCAATGTGATAAACGGTAAGTGCTCGCCATGGTTACATTTTTTACTGGTGCTTTTCGCTTATCTGTGATGAGCTCTTTTGCCTTTCTGTGAAAAGTGCCTCCCTCCTGAACCCTGCTTATATTTAGAATGTTTTTAGCCTCCCCTCTCTGCCCCTTTATGTCAAGTGTGCTTGCTTGTTTGCTTATGCTGCCTTGTTGTCCACGATTGTAGCTGCGTGGATACACAAAGGTTTTTCAAAAGGGACAAATTATAATGAGACAAAAAATCGTTACATCAATTCAAAACTCAATATAAATTAAAGTGACGTGGCTTTGAAACAGTGAGTTGGTTATAGTTCTGAGGAAGAAATTAACTCTGGGAGAATTTATTTATGAAGCTAACTGTTACGTTGATGTGTTGTTTCCTAGTGGCATAACCTAGAAATGCACAAGAACATTGTAGGTATTAATGTTGAAATAACCATTGGTTATTATGCTGATTTGCCACAGTGAGGAAAGTGAATGTTAACCCCTTTGAGGGTCGATTTTTTTTGCCATATGCGATTGCCCAGGGTCGATATTATTTTATTGTAGATTCCAATTCTTCTTAGGGACTTATTTTTTAAAAAAATTACTGCAATTTTTCTAGGGTGACTGTAAAGTGAGAAAAAAATATTTTGCATTGGTATATATGTACAGTGAAACCTCGTTAAATTGAAGTTGGCTGGTGCTCGGAAAAAATACGTACTAAACTGTAGTACTGCTTAACCGGAATAGCATGAGATCGCCCTCTTACCTGTCAAAAACGGAACTCGGAGAGAGTGCAGTGAAAGGGGAAAAAGACATGCAGTATCTATTCAATTCACGCTACAAGTGTTAATTTCGTTTGATGCCACTGTGGCCTCAAACTTACTGAAGCTGCGAGCCAGCTTTTCAGCCAGACACCTCTTCTCGACAAACACTCGCATGGCAAATTTCTTGTTGGCGTTGCATATTCTCCATGCATAGGCGTGGTAGCGTTGCAGAAGTCACAGGGCGCCTTTTTCATTGCGGGGTTCTGTTCTCGCTGCGACGATTGCATTCATGAGGCTGATGCAACTCTCAGCTTCTGCGACTGTCGGGCCTAAATCCCCCGTGCTGTCCTCTTCACTGTTGCTAGGCGACATTTCGACAACAACAGAGGCAATGATGGCGAAAAGTCGAACCTCGCAGCCGACATCTCTTCGCGGTCGGAGCAGCGCTGCCGAGCAACTTCTTCGCATTCCAAATGCCACACACCGTAGTCAACAGTAGACCCATGTCGCGTGCCAGCGCCGAGTTCGTGTCACGTTCAATAGCACGAACTATGTCCAGTTTTTCTTCTATGCTGAGCACCCGGCGTCTTTTTCTTTTTTTTTTTTTTAAATCTGAACTTTGGCGGTAACGCGAGTCCTCGCTTGCACAACGCTCTCTGGCAAGGCGCCGAAATGACGTTGATGTTGATGTGGCTTCACGCACAAACGCACAGGGCACTTGGAGGCCGTTCTGATCTCTGGGGCTTGTTGTTCTGCCGGGCTGCCCGGTGGAGATGACTTACCACCGTGTTTGCGCAACGAAAAGAGGAAACACTACGTGTTAGCCGATACATATGCAATATGCTGGTACGGTTTATGCGGATACAAAACACATTATGCTCAATAGCCGCTGAGTTGGGGATTTGGCTTTACTACTTTTAAAACGAAACTACTGTTTAAGCGGCTACGGTTTAGAGAGTTTTTACTGTACTCTTAATTCATGAATAATGATAAAAAGGTAAATAAACTTATAAGAATTAAAAATTTGATGCATTTTATACGCATAGTTTAAGGCCTTAAAAGTGTGCACATGAGAATGTTTCGCAAGATTCGAATGTTCCTGCTCTCACACTGATATCTAATATGTACATCCGTAGCGTAATCGAACTGCGTAGGTGCGTGCACTCAAGAAAGCTGTGTGGTTGCGTGCCCATCAAAAAAAAAGCATGTGTGACAAACTTCCGCTAATCTTTATCTTATTGCCAAACAGCGGCAATTAGTTTTCGAGAGTGTCGGAAAAAAGAAACGAAGCAACGGAAACGCATGCACAGTTGCATATTTCCTATGCGCACCCCTGTGAGCACTAAACGAGTGAGAAAGAGACGATCGCCCTTTGACCGATTAGTAACGAGATAGCCATCAGTTTTGCAAGCGTAAGAAGCCGAAACCACCCGCGGAACAAACCCAAACTGCTGCCTGCCCGCGCGCGTGCGCCAATGCGCCGAGCGATAGTATATAGACGCACCGGAGCAAAGTAGATCAAAAACAAAGCATGCAACGAAAACCAAGAGGGGGAGGCGTGCAAAAAAAATTCCCTGTATTCCCACATAGTGGCAGCACATGACAGAAAAGAAAAAGTTGGGAAATTGGTGCGCTTTTTAAACGTACAGACGGCTCCGTAAGTATACAGCATCGACCATTTTTGGACTCGTTCGCAGCACCGTATATTTATGTCATTGACCCTCAAAGGGTTAAAGCAGTCGGCTTAAAACCATAGTTGCTCTTCAATTCACTAAGAACTGCCACAATTTGTATTCTTCGAAGCAATGGTGGCATAGAAAAGAAGTTTTTCGAAAGCCCAAGAAACCGTGACGAGTTGCTGAAGAAGTTTGCAAGTGGCTTGATAAAAGCAACCAGCCCAGTTGAACATAGCCAGTCACTCTTCCTGACTTTTGCTCGTTATGAATGGCTACATGAACACCTAAGTGAGAAATTGTATCTGGTTGTACTTCTCAGATTCAAATCTTCTAGAGGGAAACATAATGCTCTGCATCAGATAGCAGTGACAGTTGTCAATCACATCTGAGAGAACGCGATGTGTTCCTGAATTCTCATTTGAAAGCTTCAGTGGTGAAAAAAGAGATTACTGTGAAGCAAGCTTATATGAAACATCAGGTCACAAACACTGACCTGCTCTGAAATAACTAGCAGAAAACACTTTCTCTGTGGTGTAGCCAGAACAGCTTGCTGTAGCTTTACAATCTAAAATTAACCTTATGAAAATTACCGGCATCAGCAGTCCGGATATGAATGTGCAACCGTGTACTAAGTTGCCAAATTTTTTTATATGTGCAAGTGCTCACACCCTTCAGTTGACCTCTACTGAGCTCCTGTTGCACATGCTGCACAGATCCTGGCAAAGTATGCAGAGCTGCCAGCACAGGCCATTCGGTGTCGAATCCGTTCAGTGGCTCCCCCACGTGGCCACTCGACATGGCCAGTGCTGGTAGACCAAAAGCCACTGGAGCAGGCCTTTGAAGGTGTGTTCCTCTGCCGACCAGCCGCGCAGAAAGATGGCGTCCACCTGGTCGACCTCGAACGCCCAGGTGGCGGGCCATCGCTCGTCGAGACCTTGGTCGCTGCGGGGCTTGCTGCGGATGTGACCACCATTCCCCGTGAGCTGGGATCCACGTCCGAGGCCAGCCAGAACCAGAAGCAAACCCTAAGGGCTGTGATTTCACCTGCCGAGTTTGTCTTTCATCCGAAGCAGTATGTTGACGTCAAGGTGGGTTGCTGCGCTTAGTGGGGATGTCCTGTAAGGCTTATTTTTTAAATATTTAGGTGCATTAAGCAAAGCATGCCTACTGGGATGCTAAAGTGGCAGTACAGTCTCGAGCCCACATGTAACTGCCCCACTTAAGAGGTACTTTAGCTTGAAACAAACAAGACCCATGCGACCGTCAAAATACACATTATTTCAATGGCACAGAATCGCATGTATAATGAACGTCCTTGAACCCTGCTGATTGACAACACCAAACAGACGATGTAAACCGGGCACCAGGATGCACAATGACGACGGCTTCCGACCGCAAGCACGCAAGCTGTTCTCCCCAGCCTCTTCACGGGCATACTACCCGTTTCAGGTCCCTCTCAAGTGAGCTCCCCTCTCCCTGTAGATCAGCGTTGGCCATGAGGGTCAGCATGTGGCTTCCAAGATTGCCCTCCCACAAGTCCTCATAACTCTACTCCCCTTTCCTCAATGTCGGCGGGGGCGCTACGGCACCGGCAGCCAGCTTGAAGTCCAGATCGTTTTCTGGCTGTTACCAAGAAGCAGGCCTCTCTGCATTAGTCTCCCGGCTTGCTTGCTTGATTGTCGCATGTGCTCGTCTGCTCCATCAGTTGCGGTGCTTTGTTCTCCCTTTTGGTTTGTGTGGTACAAGCTCTTCATTCTAGTCGGGTACGAGTTCTATTCAGGATGGCGAACGGGAATGCCATGCCTGCGGCAGTCACGAAACGAAAATTGCTGGACATGGCAACAAAACAAGCAATTTTGACAGAACTGTCTCAAGGTGCTAAAAACTGCAAGCTGTTGAAGAAGTACAACGTGTTGAAATCAACCATCTTGACGATTCTGAAGAACAAAGAAAAGAACACCAAATCTACGGACAGAAAGCGCCTGTGGAAGGCCACCTATGTGGACGTAGAGGATGCGCTGCTAAAGCGACATCAAAGACAAATATTAAGTCAAGCTAAAGTGACAGATTAGTGCGCGAGAATCTCTAAGGCGGAAATATTATCACGAATAGAGCCTTAATAATCGAGAAATTGAGGTAAATGCAGGACATGATTAGAGACTGCCACAGGGCATTCAAGTACTTGCACAGTGACAAAAGCACTCCTCAGTTAAATTTTGTCATTAGTACTCAACCACTCATGCAAAAACCATCTTTGTATGGTATTATAGACTAAATAAAATGCTACTTGCCTAGTTTTAATTCATTTTTAGAAAAAAGGAACTCATTGAAATTGCCTTTGCCAACGATGCGGGCGGTCGAAAGGTTTCGTTTTCACTTGACTGCACCAGCTAGGCTTTCGCCTTTTGATAGTTTTGTTATTGCATGGTGCTCCACTGGTTTTGATGGCTTGCAAAACTCGCACAAACTGCAAGTAGCAGTGAATTCAATTTCCATGTGATGTCAAGGGATGCCCGAATGGTCTACACCACTTGATCAAAAACCAGCTGCAGCAGCAAATCTGCCGCTCTGTTTTGTCATTAGGGACAATCAATGAATGCGATAGCAACATCACACAAGGTCGCGAGGTTGAATTTCAAAAAAGGTATTCGGACCCTTCAGATACAATTTCCTCGTAAACTAAGCCTTTTCTTGGCATGAAAAAAGTTCCGAAGTTTCTGGAACGGAATTTAAACAGTCCATGTCTACTTCGTTTTTGCCTTTAATGTCCCTTTAAGTCGTTCGTCAACGCACATGCTCTCAACATTCTGATAAGCAGACCAATGATGCTGGGCAAAGCCATGAACTTTGCATTCCTGCTGGATTTTCCTGGCTTCTGCCCAGGCAGTGGCTGGCTACATCGATTCAAAGTACGGCATTGGATTGGTTTTAAATCGATTGTCGGTGAGACAGCTTCAGCAAGTGGCCAAGATGTTGCCTCTTGGCTTGTAACAAACCAAGCTACTATTGCAAGCTATGCAGAGCAGGACATGCATAATGCTAATGAAACTGCATTATTTTATCATATGCTGCCAGATAAAACGCACGCCATGAAAGGCGGCTCATGCGCTGGTTGCAAACACAGTGAAGTGTGTGTTACAGTATTTCTGTGCACTAATATGTATGGCAGTGACTAGCGCGTGCCCTTTGAAATCACAATATCAATGAAACCGCGTTGCTTTCAGGTCTGTGTACCCATGTGCTACAAGCACAATACTTATGTGTGGATGACGTGCGATTTATTCGCAGAGTGGATGGGCGAGCTTGACTGCTACATGCAGATGCGAGAGGTGTGTGTCACTTGTGCTGAACAGCTGCTCAGTGCACCACATGCGAACTTCTCTGATGGCAGTGACTCTACGTTTCCTACCACCTAATACCACTGCTAAAGTGCAGCCGCTTGATTTCAGCATAATACACGCCTTGAAGGCATCATATAGGTGCTGCATTGGGGAGCACTTGCTCGTCGTTATTGACCGCCCGGCCGCTAACTTGCTGCTTCGAGTTCATTGTATTCTGCTGTTGAGATAGTGAAGGCGGCCTGGGCAAATGCAACGGCAGCTTGCTTCCGGAACTGTTTCCACAAGGCCAGCTCTGTCAGCGCAGTAACTGATGCAAGCCTTCTCCAAAGAGGATGGTCAGGCGGTGAGTTGTGGCAGCGCATTGACTCCAGGTTGGGGGGCCATGACATTGGTTGGGATGATTTTAATTCAGCTGATGACGCTGATATTGCGGTACTGCGCACGGACGTGGGCATCGTTTGTGAAGTGCAGGCCGCGAGCAATACAGAGGAATTGGATGACGGTGAAACTTCAGAGCCAGCAACTATAAGCATGCCTGTAGCAATGGGCTACATAGAGGGCCTCGGGCAACTTGTCTATGCCAAGGGCCTCGGCAAAGAGCAGGCTTCTGCCTTAAATAAACTGGAGACCGCCCTCATCGGATCTGCACTGCAGAAACAGACTAGCATCATGGGCTTTTTTTTTGCAAAGAAATAAATGTTGTGTTTTGATTAGCAACTTTCCTTCTTTAGCTGTGCTCCATTTACTACGAACTTCGGCATATAACAAATGGATGCCGCATGATGTTCAGGTTTGTTATAAGTGGGCTCGACTGTAATACAATTTTCACATGCGTAGATGCCTGTTATTGAGTCGTATCAAGATTGTCACATTGTAGTGACAGTGAAGACCCAGACAGTACCAAGCGATGTGTGTCAATATTGTGGATGTTCTGTAAAACATTCAATTGTGAGTTCATTGTGCAGTGATAGTACAGCTGTTCTAATTGTGCCAAAGTGCTACATTTGCAACTTGCTGCTCCAGAGCACCAAGTGTGACCACGAAGGGGTTGCGTTCAGGCCAGTTTTAGAGGGAAGTGGCAGCTAGATAAACAGCCTGGGTTTTGTTAACTCCATCCTCAAAATATTCATAGATGCCTTAGTCGTCGAATATCGCACCAACGGGTATCGCACAATTCCGGCCTGCGTTTTGTTGCATTCAAGTACTATAATACACAACCATATTTCATGCCAGCAAAGCCATGTTTTCTCAAGGACCAATTAGTTGCATATCTTCATAATCTTCCCACGAGACGTAAACGTGTGCATTTTCATACCTGCCAGCGGACCCGATAGAATATTCCCGCTTTGCTGGTGTTGTTTCCAGGCTGGCACGAATGCAAAAGCTTCAAAATTGTTCATTCAGCGGCCGATTTTTTCGACATGCCTGAAAATTCAAACACCTACGTGGCACTACCACTTACCCCATGGAGACAATGTATAAGGACATCTGAAATTTCAGACGCTGAAATTCTTTGCCTTCCTCTTCTTTTGCAGTGGCTGCTGGTTCATAACGGCATTAACTGAAACCATCTCCACTGCCATTTTGACTATCCTGCAGCCTTAAACCAGCGCTGTCACCTGCCCATCTGCTGGTAGCCGTTGTAGTCGATCTGTGCCGTCATTAGGCTTAACAGCTTCGACATTTGCTATCTAGCTTCTTGCTTCCTCAGTGCCATGTTCTTCATTTTAAAAGATTTAGTGCCGACTAAATCCTTGCTGATGACACCAAAGCGCATAAAGCATGGCAAGGGTTGAAAGCGTTTCATAATGCTGGTTCCCGAAAGTCAGCTTCGCCACAATCAAGCATATGCAATGTTATATGGTGAAACATACCAAGAGTGCAATCTCCTGTCACCGTACGAGCACCAAGACACCTAATAATTGTACTGGCAGGACTTAAACCTATTGAGGATATGGCTGTGGCAATTTGAGCCCTTAAGGCAGTTAAAGACATGCAACCATTTTTTTCGGACATTTTCGAAGTCTCTAGGAAGTCTGAAAAATGGTTGACTGTATTGAGTTTAAATCACTTGACGCACCCATGTGGTAACAATGTTACCTCCGTTGTTGAATACTATTTTCTTGTCTGGTGCTTTACGTACAAGCACCAAGGGGGCCCCTCCATAAAGGAGTTAAAATAACAGGACTACCTTTGATACTGATACACTGCAATCCATGAGTTACTGCATCGCAACTGCAGTAAACACGTTTAAGTGTGCCCGATAACAGAAGTTGTAGCTGAAAAATTGTAAAGCAGGGATTATAGAGACACAGTGACTACTTTCGTTGAGGAGGAGACACGCACTAAGTCATAACGTGTTTGTAGATGGGGGAATTTGGTGGTTGCGCCTTTTTGTGCTGGTTAACCAGTGTTGTCCTTCTCCCCTGTGGAGCTACAGGTGACAGCCGTCATGTCCATGTCAGAAGTGTGGTGCTGCCTCGTGGAATGTCTGGAACCCATGGCCAAAGCTCTCCAGGAGGCTGGTGATGCAGCACCAAAATTGCGTAATCCAGTGCCTGGCGAAGCCTGCGTGGCACGGCTGCCAGCAAAGAATGAGGGTGCTGAAGGCGACGCGGTACTTACACCCTGGGCACGCGCCGTGGTGAGGTCACGCCCTTCGCCGGCCAAGCTGGAGCTGTTCTTTGTTGACGTGGGAGGCACCAGGGTGGTGCACCACACTGAGGTGCGTGCATGACTAGCGCTTTTCTTCCCTCGTGAGAGTTCTACAGAATGGTGATTTAGACCATAAAAATGCTTTGTCAGCACCTTATAAAGGTCTGAATTTTCTCGACATAAACTGCTATGAACACTCTACATTACACTCGTACAAGTTTTGTTGTCAGGTTACTGAATCTGACTTGTTCCATTTGCAGCAAAGGAAGCCAACCACAGTGTACAGTCAGCCACAAAAGTTTACAGGATGCTGGGCCCAGGGAGAATGTGAATTTTCTGCTCTGTGGAGGTGTGGCACTTCTAATGGGAGGGGGGACGTGGGTTATTGAGATAACCTTGTTATTCCTTGATCCATTCTAGTAGAAGTGCATATGCTCATTCAATGTTTGGTGTTGATTTTAAATAACCAATTATATTTTGCATATACATACAGTCGACTCCCGATAATTCGAAGCCGCTTAATTGGAATTTTCGGTTAATTAGAAGTGAAGTGCTGGTCCCGTCAGTTTTGCATGTAATCCTATGGAAGGAATCTCTCGATAATTTGGAAGTCCTCATCCAGTAATATTGTTTAATTGGAAGTTAATTTTCAGCCGGGATCCTCGAGGTGACCGTCATTCTTTGGTAGAATGTGCAATTTTTTCAAGTGCTGCAACAGCTCCGTGTTCCGCGTTGGTGTCATCGCCATCGCAGCCGTCCGCAACGCCGCCCTTCTTGGAGCGGCGCGATTATTCAGTGCTACGGCTGCCGTAGCCTCTGCGATCAGCTCCGGCGGCAAAGCGGCTGCCGCGTGTCGCCGGAGCTGATCGCGGAGGCCACGCGGATGCCATAGGTGCACGCAGCGCTGCATACTGGCAGTGGCGAGATTGTGCGAGATTAGGTTTGCAGCTTGTGGCGCGCGCAATGTATGTCGAGGCGTATGCTGTGGCGTGTGTTGGTCGAGGGCCTTTGTGCGTGTAGCTCGTTGGCTAGGTTGTTCCACGGGTGATCCTACGCTTCGGAATTGACTGTACATAGTCGCACAGTTGATAGCCATGGCAAACAGTGGCTCTTTTCGCACGCTCGACCTGGCAGCGAAAGTCGAGGTTTTGAAGGAAGTTGAGAAGGGAGGTGCCGCCAAACAAGACACAGTGCGGAAGTACGGGATCAGGCCGAACACGCTCTCAAACTACATCAAGAACAAGCGCACAATAATGGATGCATTTGAGAACGACAAGTTCAAGACGTCTCGGAAGCGAATGCGTACCGGCGCTTACCCAGAGTTGGAGAAGGCTCTGCTGGTTTGGATTAGGGAGGTCCGGAGCAACAAACTTCCTCTCAGCGGAGACATCGTTGCGATGAAAGCCCGAACGCTTGCAGCAATGTTGGGGATCGATGACTTCGTTTCGTCAGATGGATGGCTGATGCGCTTTAAAGATCGCCATGACCTGGTCTTTAAAGGGACACTAACGGTTAATATTAAGTCAACGTGGAGTGTTTAAATATCATCCCAGAAACCTCGAAACGCTTGTTTCGTGCGAAGAAGAGACTTATTTTAAGAGAAAATGCGTTCTGAAGCGTCCGCGTACCTCTAGCGCAGTTCAAATCACCCGTCCTCCGATCGAGGAGTATTGACGTCATGGTCTCATAGTGACCTCTAGCGCAGTTCAAATCACCCGTCCTCCGATCGAGGAGTATTGACGTCATGGTCTCATAGTGACGTTACGCCGTCGGTGAGTGAAACAGCTCCCGCAGACGGCGCTACGGCTTTTCTGCACAAAACGCAAACACGCGGCCAGAAACAGAGCCAAGACGGGGCCAACAGCAGTGCGAAAGTGGAACTATGGTGGCTAGCGGAAGGGAAAGCGCGCGACGATAAGCTGGTTCTTTATTTGATGACACCAATGGACACCAATGGAGCCAATGGACGACCCTGATAACGACACATTGGCTCGCGATGCTGGGCTCGAGTTCAGCGACCGCGGTCGTGGCCTGGTGTATAGGGCGCTAGCCTCGGCTGCGGTAGGTGGACAGTTCGAAACCCACCGCTCGCACCCACCGCAAGAAAAAAAAAAAAGTGGGTACAGGCGCTCCCGAAACCCGGTGCCGGGTAGTGTTCGGGGTGTATCGCCTGGGGAGAGCACCCATCCGCAGAATGCCCTGCGGGGCACCTATGGTTTTGAACTGTAACCCGTAAGGGTGGATATGTTGACTGACCGTAATGCGGACACAGCTGCCTTTGTCGAGTTCAGCGATTTAAGCACTGATGAACGTGACCTGCTGCAGAGGGCTCGCGCTGCCGGCGTCGTTGCATACTACTACGACGGCGGCCTGCTTTGAAAGGCACTCCATGCGACTTCAGTAAGTCAACGTTGAACTCGTAATCCTATGGACGAAAGTGCAGCGAGCACACTACGTGATTTTTTCGGCTCTTTTCCAGCATGCTGTGGCAGAGGTACGGCACTTAACCACTTCGAACGGAGAGGTTCGCTCGTTGGCACACAGTGATAAGTAACGTTGGATTCGCCGCTGCAACTGCCCTTGGCCAAGTTCCGCGGACTGTTCGTGCATCCCACGACATCACATGGACGTGGCATTCTCGCTGCTTGTTCCAAATGCAAGTTTCGCGAGCCAGCAAGACCACCGCAGCACGACGCGATAAAGAAACAACTGAAACTCCAAAGCGCGCCCGGCGCAAAGTCGAGCGCGCAGAGTCGAGCAAAAACGAAACCTTTCGATCACCCATGCTATACTCAAGGGTAATGTCAAAACGTTATTTTTTTTCTTAGAATTGAATAGAAGTAGACAAGTAGCATTTTCTTCCGTCTTATAATGAAGTGATCTTTTTAATACGAGTAGTTGAGTACTAGTGACATAAATTATGATGAGGAGTGCTTTCGTCATCGGGCTAGTACCGGAATGTCGCTGGGGGGTCTCAAATCGTGTCATGCATTTACCTCAATTGCTCGGTTACTAAAGCTCTGTTCGCGATTACATTGACGCCTTAGGCGCTCTAGAGCATTGCTTTATCGCTTTAACTTGACTTTCTGGTAACCTTTAGTGTCCCTTTAAGAGCGTGTGTGGTGAAAAAGCGTCCGTTAACCAGGAAGCATGCGCCACGTGGAAGGACGGAAAGCTGCATGAATATCTCTGCGAATACAGACCGGAAGACACCTTCACTGCAGATGAGACTGCACTTTTCTATCGGCTTCTACCAGGGAAGACCCTGACATTCAAGGACGACGACTGTGCTGGGGGCGAACGCAGCAAGGAGAGGGTGTCGGTGCTGATCGCGGCAAACATGACTGACATGGAATGATGTCGCTTACTTGTGATCGGGAAAGCCACCAAACCGAGGTGTTTTAAAGGCATAAAGACACTGCCTGTGGACTATGAGTCGAACAAGAAAGTGTGGATGACGGCCGAAATCTTCAATAGCTGGATAACGCAATTGGACCGCAAGTTTGCTTCTTCGAACCGTAAGGTGTTGTTCCTTGTGGATCACTGCAGTGCTCAGGTGAATGTGCCAGCCTTAAGTGCAATACACCTTGCATTTTTGCCTGCAAACACAACAGCTGTTTTGCAGCCAATGGACCAAGGCATCATCAAGAATGTTAAGTTCCTGTACAGGTGGCGCCTCCTCGAGCGCATGATTTTGTGCATGGATAATTCCGCAAAGTACAAGGTGAGCCTGCTCAGTGACATTCACATGTTAGCGCGAGCATGGGATCGTGTGAAGCAAGAAACAATCGCAAACTGCTTCAGGGCTTGCAGTTTTGTGACAGCTTCTTCGGAGGATGCCTCTGCAATTTCATTGGAGGAAGCGTCAACAAGCAAGCTTGACAGCACTGATTTTGGTGATGCTCTCGGGGATGTCAATTTTGAAGATTACGTCGCTGTAGACAAGACAGTCGAAACGTGCGGTGCACTAACAGATAAAGAGATGGTGGAGATTATTCGGCCCCAGGAAGCGACCCAGGAAAGCGACGATGACGTTGAAGACGAGCCGCCACTTAAGGCTGTCGATGCAGCTGCGGGCCTTGCTCTCGCGGAGCACTTCCTTGCCGCTGAAGGTAACGCGGAAGAAGCGTTCCGCCACATTTACAGTCTGCAGAACTTGCTTTCAGCAGCGCGATTCGGCAAGAAGAAACAGAGCAAGATGACCGACTATTTTTCTTAGAGAAAATACTCGATTTCGCTACCAATAAAGTGCTGTTTTTGTGCTTTGTGCTTAATTGGAAGTTTGTTTAATTCAAAGTTTTTTGCGGTCCCCGTGAACTTCATATTAACAGGAGTCGACTGTACTAGTTGCCGGGATAATTAGTATTACCTTCTATTGTTTGCTGAAACAGTTCAAATTTACCTGCTCAAGGGAAAGTTGCAATCAAGATGTAGCTCTTGGATTGTAGCACGAAGTGAACACGGACACAGAAAGGAGCAGACAGGACGAGCGCTAACAGTTAGCGCTCGTCCTGTCTGCTCCTTTCTGTGTCCGTGTTCACTTCGCGCTACAATCCAAGATCATGTTACTGTACGAACTCGCCCAACTTTCCATTCTTTTGCAAGATATAGCTGGTTACTACAGTGCATAAAGATAGCAACGTTGGAAACTGATTCGAAGTTTAACAATTATTTGTTATTTTACAGCCCACTAAAGTACTGTGTCCACAGTGTCAATAATAAGAGCAAATACAAATGTAAATAATTTTGGAGCTGAAAATGAAATCTGCTCTAAGCGTTGTCTTCCCAACACATTTAACTTTGTGCTGCAAAAAAAAAAAAAAATAAATAATAGCTGTAGCTGTCTTAGGTCCAAAGATATTGATGCAGCATATAAGCAAAGTGACCAAAAATTATGTTTTGAGAAAGATAAGCAAGAAGAAACAAACTTTACTCATTGCTACACTAAAAACTTTATATAATTACATTCAGAATTCATTCAGAATTGAGCCCCATAGTAATCTGCTTGCAGCATTACAAGCTTTATGCATTTAGCTATATGTAGCAGGAACAAGAAAATAACAGCTTTAGCTATCCTAAATCTTGAGATATTGTTGCCACAAACAAGCAGGCTGAGTGAAAAGTTTGTTTTGATAATATTGAGGAAAACAGACAGCTTGATTTACTCAGGGATATAATGCAGCATTTACATGTTGCCACTTGTAACAGGCTAGTATGCCCCAGAATGCCTGCCACAGTGTGAAACGTTTATCAAAAAAAAAAAGGAAAGAAAGAAACAAAGAAAATTGTGTCATTTGTCAATTACCACTGCTCCGCATTTTGCACGCAGTGAGATTGTTCCCGAGGAATGGGTTGCATGTTTGGTTGACGCGGCATCACCGCAGATTGCACACTAGATGACTATCTCTATGGTGAGACCACAGTCGCGTTCACCTTTGCCCACTGCCGCACCTTAACTTGCACTTTGCGTAAAACAGCAGAGCATTTATAGAATCAAGGTTTACGATGACAAAGCGCGCCTCCATCACATGCAAGCCAGCTGCGGCGGCGTCAACATGAGCAAGAAAATCCAATTTTCGTTTGGTAGCCGGCATTTAGGCAGTTTTGCAGTTTTTCTTGAGCCTTCTTCACTTTCTCCAAATCATTCGGCTGCAGTAGTTGTGCTAGAACTGCCAGAAAAGCTTTCATCTGCTAAGCCTATTCCACAGTAACGGGGGGAGGCTTCGGCGGTGCTCGGCATGGGTAGCAAACTATTGCCGGCATCTTCCAAAGGCACTGTCCATTTTTCGAAAGTTTCAAGGGAGACACACCTTGAAAAAGCTTTTCTTAAATATTTGTACTAGAGATTTGAAAATCCACCCACTTATAGAGCATTACAAGCAGATTTAAAAAATGCCATAAGTTTCTGTGTAGCCACCATAGTTCTTGAGTTATGCCCTACACAATGGTAAAATAGTGATTTTGTGGGCACTTTATTGTGTAATAAATTTTCATTACAAGTTTTGCGCGATAGCTCATTGAGCTCTTTGTAGACTACTAAGTGCGAATATCTATTCAAACAGCATCTATCTACAACAACTGCAACTATGAAGAAAAAAAAAAATGGACACTTCAACTAATTTTTTCCACAATCACATGAGAATACCCTTAAACATTTATAATTGTCTTATGCTAATGAAATTTGGCATACATACTCCTGAAGATTTAGACAGTGCTGATACCTGCTTGAAATTCTCTTTGAAAATCTCGCAGCAGCAGTTGCAAAAGGACAAGGTTATATTTCAGAGAATCGAGAAAAACAAATTATTGGAAATGCTGTAATCTTTTTGCATAGTTTCAGTAATTGTACATGCTGTTTCACTAGATATCAGCATTTTATGATCTGCAAAGAGCTAAAGAAGCTACAGCACAGTGCTTTTTGTGAAAATTTTGTACATAAAAAAGTGCCCTCAAAGATGACTATATTCTTTCATTGTGCATCACATAACTCAGAAAGTATAACAGCTACACAAAAAGTAATGAGATCTTTGAAGTCTGCATAGAAAACTAAAATTGGCTGAATTTTGAAACCTAGTACAAGTAATAAATAAAAGGTTGTTTCGAGGAGCGTCTCCGCCTAATATCCCTGGTTTCTTCTGTTCGCCGAATTTATGGCTTGTAGCAAACCGAATTTGACATCCTCTCGTGCCAAGTTTCGCATGCCCAAGCAGACGCCGCCGAAAATCCGCCAATGGCATGGTATTCATGGCCATTCGGTGCACAGAGTATCAGGGGCACAAAAACTAAACAGGGGTGGCTCTTTCAAACAAGACTAAGGTGGCTGTGATCAGACACTTAGAACGGCAACTGCGCGTCACTTAAAAAGGCTCATTTTTGCACATTCATCAGTAAGCATACAACTTGCCAACGTGCTATAATAAAACACCATTACGACCAAAATATTGGTCCAAGATGCGTGAAAATTTCGGAGTTAATGCATCAGACACTGTAAAGTCCAAAAATGTTTTCAAAAGAGCACTTAGTCCACAAATGTATGTTGCAAAAGGTAATGCAGATTTTAATTTTGTGCCTATATCCCCATGCTTCACAAGAATAATTTTTTTCACAATCCTGTGTCAGGGCCTTGGTATGAATGTTCCAGCTTACCACTGCAGTGATACAGTGATACTGTAGTGATACGAAGCTATAGAGCTTGGCCATTACTGTGACTGACTAGATCATTTCAGGATGGACCAATGCCTTCTGAGGAGCATGATGATAGAAGTAATTTACACAACCAACCAAAAATCTTGCAGGATTTGCCTGTTTGATTTTTCTCTCTCTCTCTCTCTCTCCCTCTAATACTTTTTTTTTACATTCCCTTTCTCTTCAGGTGAAACAAATACCGCCAGAGTTGACTACCCAGCCTGGCTATGCATTCCAGTGTGTCCTCAGCTGCAGTTTTCCTGCCGACGCCTCCGAACTGTCAGCAAAAATACTGTACAAGGAGCTTGTGCTGCAGGTCAGCATTCTACACTGTTGCCTGCATGGCGGTCGTTTGTTGCTAACCTTCAAGTTCACTATTAAGCTGCACTCCATGCCAGCCTACTATGCCATCCAGTGTAGAGGCAAAACCTTTGCTGTAATCTTTACCTGGGTTTTAAAAGCGTGAAGTTTAAATGTAAGCCTTGGCCCACATGGAAATTTGCCGAGCCTTCGTCAAGTCTCCAACTATGTCATAGTGTGTCCTTTTACATTAGGGCAGGGTCATGTGTGTGTGCTTGCACCACATTCACCCAATTTTGTTGAGCCCCTGAATCAAACAGGCACCAAGCTTTTACAGATTGAAAGTGAATAAATTATGTGCTCTCAAATCTAATAGACACCCTATGTTTACATTAAGGAAAGGCAGTATGCACCCAACTTTCATATTTAAAAAAAAAAAATTTACTTTCACAATTTTACCTTCACAGAATGGAATTCATGCTTGATGTTTGTCATCATCACTGTTGGAGCTTTTTGTCACTGTTAATGACTAACAGCATGTCATCCATTGAGTTTGAGATTCCTTGCTTCTTAAAGACGTTAAAACCTTCGCAAGCTTGATGCTGACCCTCAGGAGCATGCGGCCTTCGAAAACCAAAAACTCGCAGATAACACTGTATTTAGAAAACTGCATATTTTGGCTGTATATGTGATAAACTACCTTTCCTCTACTTATCAGCACCTAATTCATCATGAAACTACCTTAAACCAAATATTGTACCATTCCCGCGCCGTCTAACCAACTGATGCCATCAGCTCAATTCGAATCACCCGCACTCGCATGGAAATGTGCGGTCATGAAGAAACTGAGCCAAGACAGAGCATTAAATTCACCTCTGGAGCTGCTCTTGCTCAAGTGGCATGGACATGGCACTCTCTCCTAGTTGCAGCTTGTATGTGTTTTGCGAGCCAGCAGAACCAGCGTAGCAATACACAATAATAAAACTGCTGAAACAGAAAAACGTGGACTGTGCTGAGTGAAGACGAAACCTTTTGAACACTGCTGACGTCATCAGGGGTAATGCCAATTTCTTTTTTCTAAAGATCAACAAGAACTGGACAAATAGCATATCCTTTCATCTCATGATGCAGCACAATGATCTTTTTATTACGAGTGGTTGAGTACTGGTGACAAAATTATAATGAGTAGTGCCTTCGGGCTAGTACTTCAATGTCCCGCGAGAGTCTCCAAACATGCCGTGCATTTACCTTAATTTCTGCGTTACAAAAGCTTTGTTTGTGATAGTGTTGACGTCTTAGATATTCCTGAGCACTAATCACTTTTGCTTGACTTAATGTATACCTTTAGCTTCCCTTTAAGAGGGAATGCGGCTTTCACACCGCAAAAAATGTCCACAAAATTTAATTTTTTGAAAATATCATTTTCAGTATCTACGAGTCTTTTTCTATCTGATATCGAAATAGCTTCACTATAAACAATGTAGAAGTGCCCTAAAGAAAGTGCTCTACTTACTACATGAGTAGCACATTTCCTTTCGCACTTACCTCTACGACAATCGCATCATTTCCGAGGGTTGAACAAACTTCATCTTCGTGTTTAATTGTGAGAGCATGTCGGCCGCGCGCATCAGCTAAGCGATGGATGCCACACTCTGGATTCACGTTGAAGGTATTCCTAACATACTGAGCTTCAACCATGGTGGCGACACACCTCGAGCGTGTGCAACTCAGGAACTAGACGACCTATTCATCAGATGTTGGCGCTAGGGCCTTGAGTCATGCCACCCACAGGTGCCGATCAGAGCACGCTGTTTTCCTCAGTGAGCTGCAGGAGCTCACCGAGCACACTCGTTACAGCACTTCACATTGGCCACAGCATCTATGCTACGCTATGTGAGACGCAGCTACGTGCAACTGTAGTGGCTAAGTATGTTTACGACACGGATGGAGTGCACATTCCCGCTCATTTGCTCCATTCTGGCTGTGCTGCCATGCAGACCAGCTATGTCCTGCACCGGCTTGACAAATGGATTGTAGCCACATCCAAATTGCTCATTTTGAAGTGCTATCGACAGCGCATCATGAAATTAAGTCTGCCAAGGCGTCTAGCCAGGAGTGACTAGAAGTGTGCACCCGCTGGCAAGCGTACATCTGATCTGACCTTACACTTTGCATGGTTAGAAGCTAATTCAAGCCTAATGGAAATTAGCAAGAACCGATGGCTACGACAGTGATAAGCAGTGTGGCTAAAGTTTTATTCCTATGGGGGCTGGTGCAGACGAGCGTTAGCAAACGATAGTATGATAGTCGCACTTTTGGAAGTATGCAATTCCTATCAAAATTTGAAATGCAGATTTTTGCTTACTTCAGCCCGTTTGTTAAACTGCATCAATTAATATACACAGTAACACTAGGAAGAAGTGCACTGATCTAAACACCCTACTTGATTGATGTCAGCTATCAGCCAGTAGCAGTAGTTTATTAGAATCTGCTATATAACGAAATATAGCACCTAGAAAAGAGGGAGGGTAAGAACTCTGTTAAAGAGAGCGTTTGAGAAAAGGTGATTTCGCACTCTGCTTGTAAGCCCCATCTTCCACGCCTGAGTGCAAGATTTGGCTGAGATGTTCACAGCAGCGTATGCGATCCACCGAGGTTTTTTTTTTTTTTCTTTTTTTTTCCCCCACCAAGCCCAAAGCTTAATTCAGGATACCTTTAACATATCTAACAGTGTTAAGAGCGTGTATGGCATATAGTGCTGCACCTCTTTCTCAGTATACAGAACTCCGTTTAATCAGAACACATTTATCAGGTCTCTTGAAGTTCCCGTGACATTACGCTGGTGTGTGTACCTGCGCTGGGGTTTCAGTGCAAAAATAAAAAGAAGGATCGAGCTTTCGTCTTCATCTTTTGTTGTGAAATCAACCCCTTATAGAGAAATTTACAAAATAAAGTTCCGAAAAAATAATTTTTCAATGTAAATTGAACAAGTATCTCTCTTTAGCATCCTTTAAAATCATGCATCAGTATGTGTATGTTGTCTGTGTAGGCTAGTAGTCAGGTGAGGTAGGACAGGGTAAGCTTCATGGGTAGTTATAGGATGTCTATTTCTTCACAAGTGTTGCCCTTTGACAGGTTGAACAACAGTTGGAACCTGCGAAGGTGATTGGGTCCCTGTTCGACACCTCCGGAGACAACGAAGTGAATATCTTGGACACCTTTGCGCACCCACTGCGAGATAGTGCCCCAGCTCCAGAGGAAACTCCCATCCCGGAAGAAACTCCCATCCCAGACGAAGCACCCATTCCTGAAGAAATTCCCATCCCAGAAGAAACTCCTACCCCAGCAGAGCAGGTGCAGCAGGAAAGCCAACCCGTGCCTGAAGACAGTGCTGTTGTGGCTGATACAGCTCCTCCTGCTGTCAAATCTGTACCTCCTGAGCGTGAAGTGACCAGCCTGCCTCCAGAGAGGAGTTCAGCTCCAGCTAGGACGTCGCCCCCTACGATGACATCTCGGCCACCTTTCTATCGGGGTGAGCCTGACCACGCTCGCAACGAGTATGGTAGCTTTAATGATGATGTTGACGGTGTTGGCGAAAGCAGTGTCCGTGGCCAGCAGGGCAGTGCTGTTGACGGCCATGGTGATTGTAGAAGCACTATTGATGGTCATGAGAGCGTTGCTGATGGTCAACAAGTTAGCGGTCATGAAACTACTGGCGACGCTGAGTATGGTAGAGCTAACGATGATGTTGATTCTGTTGGCGAAAGCAGCGTTCATGGCCAGCAAAGTAGTGATGATGGCCACGATGGTTGTAAAAGTATCGATGACAGTGTTAATGTTAACAATGTTGGTCATGAAATTGTTGCTGATGATCAACAAGTTAGCGGTCGTGGCACCACAGGCGACGCTGAGTATGGTAGTGCTAATGATGATGTTCATTCTCGTGATGAAAGCAATGCTCATGACCAGCACGGTTGTGATGATGATGGCCACAATGGTTGTAAAAGTATAAATGACAATGTTGATGTTAGCAATGTTTGTCAAGAGAGTGTCGTTGCTGATGAAGTTAGTGGTGGTGATGCCATTGATAATTCTAACAAACTGCACGTCAGTGATGCTGATGCCTTGGACAGTGGCTACAGGCCACATGAGGAGTGAGGAGCTGGCAGTAAGTAGTAGCTAAACAACTTTCACTTGATATAACAATCGAGCACAGCCTCTTCCATCTGTGTCGCACTGCAGTGGTGTGCTGGCATTGGTGTCAGGAGCAAACAAGGGGAAGCATAGTTGTAGCTGCACTCATAAGTGTAAACAGAGTAAGGCCACTCTTGCGTGGAAGATTGGCACGGCATTAGCGACATTTATGTCCGCTGCAGCTTTAATGTTCCAGTTGGTGTATCAAGGGCTATCTTCCATGCTTCGCTATATGAATGCCTAAATTCTATTAATGCAGCTAGTATATCCTGCCGAAAATTGTGACATGGTGACACATTTAATTGCATGCTCGCTTAAACAGGCGGTGCATGTTTTGTTGGCACACGGCTCATCGACACCTTTAAGCATTCCTGCTTAGCTGGCACCAAGCAATTGCTAGTTCTAGGAATTGACTTACTTCCCATGGCTTTAAATGCTGCAGGTTACCCTAGCTCACTGCATGCATCTGCTCTTGGGGAGTGAAAGCTAATAGCTAGCCATGACTTGCTGTGGCTTGCTTGCTTGCTTGCATGTTTGTTGTGGTGTGGGTCTGCTTCTGAATGTGCTTTTCTCTCTCCCTTCTCTCACTGCGGGGCACCGCCACCCCCTCATGCAGGCCCCAGCAGCCACACGATTGTGCCATGCTATCCTCCACTTTCAAAAATATCTGGCAAGATGGCAGCTTATGTAATGCACGCCGAAGATCTCTCCTGCTTCTACGTCATGCGCAAGGAACAAGAGCATGCCCTGGAAGATCTTGCCATGCGGCTTGAAACTTACTATGTCGAAACTCCCGAGCCCATTGTGAAACCACTGCCCAAACTGCCTTGCGTGGTCTTCTACCCACAGGATGAATCCTGGTACCGTGCTAAGGTTGCAGGAGATGGCCCGTGTGTGCAGTTCGTTGACTATGGCAACACTGACATAGTTCCTGAGGTTAGAGCCATTGCTGCAGAGTTTCTCGAGGTGCCGCCGTTTTGCTACAAATGCAAATTGGATGGGGCAAAAGACCTTGCCCATGTTCCTGGCATATTCTGTGCGTTCAAAGAGATGATTGCAGATGCAGAGCTAGAGCTCGAGGTGATGACCTGGGGTCCAGAGGTCACTGTGAAGCTTTCTAGGGAAGGCCAGGATATCACTACAGCGCTCAAGAATCGATTTGTCTCTTCAGAACCTGAAGCATTGAAAGTGGATGCTCCAGAGGAGCCTGCCGTTTGCTTAGAGAGTGCACCTACCACGGAACCTTCTCCGGCTGATGCTAAGGGTCGTGAAGCTTGCACAGTGAGCCACGTTGATAGCCTGCGCTCATTCTATATGTTGCCCTCAACCAAGCTAGACGTTCTCACCGACCTAGTAGACAAGCTGCAAGAAGTACTAGCTTCTAATGCTCCCACCATAATTGACGCACCCGACAATAGCACTCTCTATGCTGCACTTTACTCCGAGGACAACCTCTGGTACAGGGCTACAGTTGAAGGTCCTGCAGAAGAGGGTGGCTTCAAGGTTCGTTTTGTGGACTATGGAAATGCTGAGATAGTGGAGTCTGTGGTGTCTTTGGACTCTGAAGAGTTGCGTGTTGAGCCATTCTGCATTGAATGTCAGCTCTCTGATGTCAGAGATGCTGATGATGTCAGTGCTATTCAGAAATTTAGAGAGCTTGTCCTGGACTCGGATCTTTTGGTCGAAACAGTGAAGCCAGGAAAGCCGATGACTGTTCGGCTTTTCACTTTAGATGGCGTCAGTCTGCAGTCCAAGCTCCCACTTCAGAGGAGGTACAGGACCCTGGAAGTTCCACTTCACCAGAAAGTTCACGTCCACATCATCCACGTTGAGTCGGCAACAAACTTCTTTATTCACTTCAATGACCGTCTGGATGCCTTGGAGGCTCTGATAAAACAGCTGCTTGAAGTTCCACTAAATGAAAACATGCCAGCAGATATGTCACTGCCTTGCATGGTCTACTGGATTGATGATCTTCCGTACAGGATTGCTGTTATCGAGGGCAAGAATAACTCTGAACCCGGGGGCACAGCAAAAGCACTAGTCAAGTTTGTTGACTATGGAAACACTGACACTGTGGAGCGAGCCGGAATTTGCCAGCTCCCTGATGCACTGCTGGCTGAACCCCTCTTTGCCGTCAATTGCACCCTTGATATCCCTGAAGGGAAGTTGGCCCTGGAAGCAACTGAGAAGCTCAAGCTTCTGGCTGATGCAGGGCCGGCCTCCTCTCTATTGGCGGAATTCCTGGAAGAGAGGAATGGCTGCTATGTTGTTCGTCTTCTGGACATGGGCATGGATGTCTTGGAGAAGTTGCAGGGGGCCGCGCGAGATGCCTCAGAAGGTGACAGCGGAGATGTCGCAGGTGATGACTCTGTTTTCGAAGGGCCTACCGAAGTACCCGAGGCCCCCGCCATTGAAGGAGCAGACAACATGGACGATGGCGCTCTCACGGAGCTTTTGGCTGAACATGTTGCTGAAGGAGGCAGTTCAGATAACGCATCTCTCGCAGTGGCGGCCACCAGCTGCAGTACAGCTGAACAGGCTCTCGAGGAGACACAAGTTTCAGAAGCAGAAGCCATCCCAGTACATCAAGATGTACTTGCCCAGTCCTTGGAGGCTGAAATCACCCAAGAAGCTCTAGAAGAGCAGGAAGACCCACTAAATGAAATGCCAGGTGTCGTAGCTTTCAAGGATACTCAGGGCAGTGGAGCCTATGAAGACTTGCTTAAAGAGGATGTACTTCATGAACCAGAGTGCACTGGCTCAAGTGTGCTGGTAGATAATAATAGAAACGTTTCAGATGAAGCCAAATTGGATGGAGAAAACTTGCCAGTGCATGATGGTGCCACACGCTGCAATGTGCCTGCACCTCTGGACAGTGCAGTGGATCGTTCAGCAACACTTCAAGACGTTGTGCTTTCAAAGGATGCCACTGTTAGGGATGAAGATTCTCAAACCGTTCTTGATGGTGACATGCTTCCAGAAGTACCTGAATTTGGAGAAGAAGATCTGTCTGTTCTAGCTGAGGACAACACCCTGACAGAAGACATCTGCGAGGCAACAATCTTCAAAGACACAGTGTCTAAGGACAAAGCAGACACAGAAGCTGCCAAGGAAGGTGGATGGTCTTTACATACGATTGCCACAGACATCGATCAGAGTGCAGTTGTGCCGATAAGTATGTCAGTGCAGCCAGAAAATGAAATTACCGACAACGCCATAGCCGAAATATCGGCAGGCTTGGCCATTGTCAATGTGGCTGACGAGCAGTCTGCCTTAACAGGGTTTGGTGATATGCACGTTGCCAAGGCACGGAGTGAGGAGGCGCAGCAGGAGAGTCCAGAGAGAGAATCGAATAGCTGTCACCATAGCGCTGCGTCAGAAGTTGGCCTGACACCAAAAGGAAGCGATGCACGTTCCTCGTCACGACAAGCGGACGCGGATGACAGCTCTGCGATGGGCGCAGCTGCCACTGTACTGACCACCGTCTCAAACATTGGAGCAGGCGGGGATGGAACACCAGCGGCTCCAAATGTTTCCATGGCCCAGTCCAGTCCCATCACACCACGTCACTTCAGGAAGCGACTTAGCCTGGACGACTGCCCAATCCCTGGCGCCTGCACCAACGCAGAACTGCTGGAAGTCGCCAGCGAGAATGTGAACTGAGGACTAAGACATCGACAAGTTGCTAGTTCAAGTGTGTGGCAGTTTGTGAAAGTGCCTGCGAAGAGGGCTTACATTATAGCTTCGCCTTTTGCCCTTTCTTTGTTGTCTATTTTCATCCTCAGCATTCAGTTTTATTCCAGCATATAAACCTTATAAATCCTTATGATATAATTATTTAAATTTTGAGCTGTTTCATGAAGAATTCTGGCAAGTGTGCGCTTATGAATGCACATTTAATACATGTTCAGCTTCATCACGCTAACCAGAAATATATTTTTTTCATTATTATTGGCGCATCATTCATTCCTACATTCGTGTATATCCAATTACATTTTGCACTTCTTTCACATGTTGTGCAATCTTTGTTCCCAGTTCATATGTTTGTGTGTATAAGATTTATAGTGTGTTTTGTTTGCAGTTTAGAAAAATAAAGATATATTTTTCACTGATATTGTTTAACGATTCTTTCTTTATAGCTTCATAGAGAGAGGTCAGCTCTTTGACATGTGTCAGCAAGATTCAAGTGGTATTCAGGTAGTATGTCCCATCCCTGCCACGTGCAGGAAGTTTACATGCCCTCCTCCACTGCACTACGTCTACATGTGGTCGACTCAAGAACTGGTTTAACCACAGCCTTTCATGTCGAGGCAGCATGACAGTTGGTGCACAAGAAAGAAAAAAAAAATCCTAAAAGAAACTAAGCAATCTTGGAATTTGGAGAACCTAAGCCTATAATGCCCAAATATAGTTCCCTATTGAGGAAAGTTAGAACAATTTCTTTACCTTTATTTTTAGCCATGAAGAGTGCAATCATATTTTGAGTTAAGAAGTAGTAGAGCAATTCATTATTGACATGGATGTCTCGCTTCTGTTCTCACCCGTGCTCTTGGGACAAAGGAATGACAACATGGTAGTGCAAACAATCGCTAGGGCATTTATGGTACCTTTCGTAGACTAATGCCTGCTACCAGAGTTGCTATCCACAAAGCATGCCAATGGGCACGAGACAAATCGCGAAAGTCCGACTCGCCGCGAACGGATAACGAGCGGATATGTTCGCCCCGTGCTGTACACCAACACCTGATCGTTCGCGCACACAATCGCGCAAACAGTGGCGCGTTCAAACGATCATGTTCATCCATTCAGGGGTAGGTTTCGCAAGACGGTCTTGCAGAAGCATGGATCGGCGCACGCGAAGAACGTCCGTGCCGCTTGTTGATCCCGAGCCAAAGAGAAAGAGCCTTCTCCTTTTTGCGCCGAAGTAACCTCGCCGTTAGGTGGCGTTAGCAGAGCAACACTCGCGCCATCTCTCGTACTACCCTACAAGCATACTGACCGCTGCAGTAAATCCACGCAGCGAAGCCGGATTACAGGAGACTGGAGCTATGCGAGAAAACATAGGAGACGCGCGCGATTCGCGCATCCCGAAGCGCTACAGCTGTACTATCGGCGCAACTGAAAATTTGCTTCAGCATATCAGACTGCTAAAGTCTTGTTATGTTTCTTGTGCTTAAACCAATTTTTACGGACCAAAACCAGTGTAGCTTACATGATACATTGGGCATTACAGGGTCAAATGTTCAACACGGGATAAAGCAATGATGCCAGGATATTCAAATCGAGTACCGAATGTTTTCTCATTTTTAAACAAAGTAAAATGTATGCACGAAGTCTGTGTGGTAAACATATATATGTACATTTGATTTGTGTGTGTAATGACCGTTCAGATCTGGATGTCCAGTAAACTTGAGAACTTGTAAATGAATAAGTGCAAAAACAAGGAAATAGCATGTTGCCATCTGTATTTGATGAAAGGGAAGTGCAATAATATACATCACTTCACATTTTTTTAAAGGGGAATGAACTCGAGACTGATCAAATTGGGGGGTTTAACGTCCAGAAACCACTGGGCTATGAGGGGTCCCGTAGGGGGGACTCCGGATTAATTTTAACTGTGTGGGGGTCCATTAATGTGCACCTGAAGCGACGGTACACAAGCAATTTTGCATTCCACACGAGTGGCATGCTGCCGGGTTCGAGCCCACAACATTTTGCTGAACAGCGCAACCCCATAGCCACTGAGCAATAGCTCTGGTTCTTTCATCATCATCAGCAGCCTGGCTACGCCCAGTGCAGGGCAAAGGCCTCTACCACACTTCTCCAACTACCCCAGTCTAGTACACTACGCTGGTCAGGTGAAATTGTCACCATGTTGTCCCTGCAAACTTCTTAATTTCATCCATCCACCTAACTTTCTGCCGCCCCCTGCCACGCTTCCCTTCTCTTGGAATTCAGTCCATAACCACTAATGACCACCGGTTAGCTTCCCTCCTCATTACGTGACCTGCCAATGCCCCTCATTTCATTTTCTTGATTTCAACTAAGATGTCATTAACTCGCATTTGTTCCCTCACCCAATCTGCTCTTATCCCTTAACGTTACACCCATCATTCTTTCGATAGCTTGTTGCATCTTCCCCAGTTTAAGTAGAACCCTTTTCGTAAGCCTCCAGGTTTCTGCTCCGTATGTGAGTACTGGTAAGACACAGCTGTTATATACTTTTCTCTTGAGGGATAACGGCAACCTGCTGTTCATGATCTGAGAATGCCTGCCAAACGCACCCCAGCCCATTCCTATTCTTCTGATTATTTCCGTCTCATATCCGGATTCGCCGTCACTACCTGCCCTAAGTAGATGTATTCCCTTACCACTTCCAGTGCCTCGCTACCTATTGTAAATTGCTGTTCTCTTCCGAGACTGTGAAACATTACTTTAGTTTTCTGCAGATTACCCACTCTACTGCTTTGCCTGTCCAGGTCAGTGAGCATGCATTGCAATTGGTCTCCTGCATTACTAAGCAAGGCAGCATCATCAGTGAATCGCAGGTTACTAAGGTATTCTCCATTAACTCTTATCCCCAATTCTTCCCAATCCAGGTCTGAATACCTCCTGTAAACACGCTGTGAATAGCAATGGAGAGATTGTATCTCCCTACGTGACGCCCTTCTTTGTTGGGATTTTGTTGCTTTCTTTATGGAGGACTACGGTGGCTGTGGAGCCGCTATAGATATCTTTCAGTATTTTTACATATGGCTCATCTACACCCCGATTCCCTAATGCCTGCATGACTGCTGAGGTTTCCACTGAAGCAAACGCTTTCTCGTAATGAGTGAAAGCTACATATAAGGGTTGGTTATATTCCGCACATTTCTCTATCACCTGATAGTGTCAATATGGTCTATTGTTAAGTAGCCTTTACGAAATCCTGCCTGTTCCTTTGGTTGACAGAAGTCTAAGGTGTTCCTAATTCTATTTGCGAATACCTTAGTAAATACTTTGTAGACAACGGAGAGTAAGCTGATTGGTCTATAATTTTTCGTCTTTGGCGTCCCCTGTCTTATGGATTAAGATTATGTTGGCGTTCTTCCAAGATCCGGTACGCTAGAGGTCATGAGGCATTGCGTATACAGGGTGGCCAGTTTTTCTAGAACAATCTGCCCACCATCTTTCAACAAATCTTCTGTTACCTGATCCTCCCCAGCTGCCTTGCCCCTTTACACAGCTCCCAAGGCTTTCTTTACTTCTTCTGGCGTGACTTGTGGGATGTCAAATTCCTCTAGACTGCCCTCTTCCCTTATCGTCGTGGGTGCCACTGGTACTGTATAAATCTCTGTAGAACTCCTCAGCTACTTGAACTATCTTATCCATATTGGTAATGATATTGCCTTCTTAGTCTCTTAACGCATACATCTGATTCCTGTTTATTCCTAGTTTCTTCACTGCTTTTAGGCTTCTTCCGTTCCTGAGAGCATGCTCAATTCTGTCCATGTTATACTTCCTTATCTCGGCTGTCTTACACTTATTGATTTACTTTGAAAGTTCTGCCAGTTCTATTCTAGCTGTAGGGTTAGACGCTTTCATACATTGGTGTTTCTTAATCAGATCTTTCGTCTTGTGCGATAGCTTACCGGTATCCTGTGTAACGAAGTTACCACCGGCTTCTGTTGCACATTCCTTAAAATGATACCCATAATATTGTCATTCATTGCTTCAACACTAAGGTCCTCTTCCTGAGTTAAGGCCCAGTACCTGTAGCTTGATCCGGAATTCCTCTATTTTCCCTCTTACAGCTAACTCATCGATCGGCTTCTTATGTACTAGTTTCTTCCATTCCCTCCTCAAGTCTAGGCTAATTCACGTTCTTGCCATCATATGGTCACTGCAGTGCACCTTGCCGAGCACGTCCACATCTTGTGTGATGCCAGGGTTAGCGCAGAGTATGAAGTCTATTTCATTTGTAGTGTCGCCATTCGGACTCCTCCACGTCCACTTTCGTTTATCTCGCTTCCTCAAGAAGGTAGTCCTTATCCACAAATTATTCCGTTTTGGAAACTTATTCGTAACTCTCTCCGGCTATTCCTATAACCTATCCCATATTCCCCCACTGACTTGTCTCCAGCCTTCTTATTGCCTACCCTGGCATTGAAAGCGCCCATCAGTTTAGTGTATTTTGACTTGACCCATCGCTGATTCCACGTCTTCATAGAAGCTTTCAACTTCCTGGTCATCATGACTGGATGTAGGGACCTGTACGACCTTCAATTTGTACCTCTTATCAAGTTTCACAAGACCTGCCACCCTCTCGTTAATGCTATGGAGTTCCTGTATGTTGCCAGCTATATCCTTATTAA